>NC_072410.2:15173653-15819423 GCF_028858775.2 Pan troglodytes | reverse complement strand
ATCAAAAGCAAAATCCACACATAAATTCCACCTTCCCATTCCCAGACTGATTTCCAGTTTTTTTTGGTGGGGGGGAGAGGGGATTCAGGCAGCTTTTAAACCAAGAACATGGAGAGTGAGTGAAGACTATAAAGCATAATAGATAAAAACCACATTTATTATCAGCCATTCCCTAGCTGAATGGCATGAGAAGAGTCCCTAACCTCAGTGAGTTCCTCAAAACTGCAGGACCTCACCTCTGCTGCTCCAAGTCTTCTCTTCCTGAGCCTGATCTTGGCCCAAGGTCACCTCAGAGAAGACTTCCAAGATCAACTGACTTCAATGTGTAATCGTTGCCTACTGTCCCCTACACCCTTTCTCTAGCTTATTCCTCCATACTGTTGATCACCATCTAATACGCTATATGCTTTATTTGTTTATGGTGTGTCTCTACCATCCCCAACAAGGACATAAGCACCATGAAGACAGAGAGTTCTGTCTGCTCTGCTTCCTGCTGTATCCCTAGAGCCAAGCATACACCTAGTCTCTACCAGGCACGCAGCAATATTTGTTAAATAATACATGATTACAAGTGAGGTAATTCATCCCTGCAGTGGGGCTAATACCACTTACTTTGCAGGGTTGTTTTGAGGATCACCTAGAAATAAAAAATAAAAATGCTTTGCCCATCAGCTGGTGTATCGTTAAGTATTCAAGAGCAACTGTTAGTTTCCTTTCATTTCTTAGGCCAAAATAACTGGTTAAAAGCTGCAGAACATTCTAAGTGGGAAACTCTAAAAGCATGGCCAAAAGATCACTGTACCCAGTAGAAAAAAAAAAAAAAAAAAGAAAAGAAAAGAAAACGGGAGAAGCAGGACTGCTGATCAGTATTGCTCAGTGTGGCCCACGAATCACAAAATTTTGTAATCACTCTGCAATAAAATAAGTGCAGAAATTGAGAGTAAGTATTTAGAAACTTACCAATGTGACATAGAAATTTTATATCTGCTGAATATAAAGAGAAACAACTGGGACTTGCATTCATATGACTTTTTTTATTTTTCTAGCATCCCATTTTAATTGTCTTTTACAGAAGTGTCACTTAACAATAGACTAGAAAGTATTTTTTAAAATCCTTATTCTTCACCAGTTTGGGAAGCACCGACAAGCATACACTCAGTCTGATGTGGCCCAGGAAGCTGCGGAACAGCAACAAAGCTAACACACAATACAAGTTTACTACTGCAATTTATGTGGGTTCTAGGACAAGAGAGACCTGGATGACAGAAGGGTGGGGAGGCAGATTCAGCGGCCAGTTCCAGAATGTTAGAGAATTCTCTAAGACAGTGTTTCTCAAAATGTTTTCCTACACTTCCAAGACCACCTGACTTCAATGTGTAATCGTTGCCTACCGTCCCCTACACCTTTCTGTAGCTTATTCCTCCTATACACATCAAGAGCAAAAGAGTCAGGCCGGGCGTAGTGGCTCATGCATGTAATCCCAGCACTTTGGGAGGCCGAGGCGGGTGGAACACAAGGTCAGGAGTTCGAGACCCACCTGGCCAACATAGTGAAACCCTGTCTGTACTAAAAATACAAAAAATTAGCTGGGTGGGGTAATCCTCCTGCCTGTAATCCCAGATACTCAGGAGGCTGAGGCAGGAGAATCACATGAATCTGGGAGGCAGAGGTTGCAGTGAGCTGAGACTGTGCCACTGCACTCCAGCCTGGGCAATAGAGCAAGACTCTGCCTCAAAAAAAAAAAAAAAAAAAAAAAAAAAAGCAAGAGTCCCAGAGACCAAGGGAGAGAAGGATTACAAAGGGTTATGCTCATTTTCTTGACTGTGGTAACAAACTCATGGGTCAGAACTTATATTGTAAAATTGAATACAAGTAGCTTATTGTATGTAAGTTGTATTTCAGTGAAGGGAAGTTTAAGGAAGGGAGAGAACAGTAAGACACAACAGACATGTACACAAAGTCAGGATTAGGATATAAATTCCATGATAAAAAAAAAAAGCCCAGTCCCTCAAATCCTCTTTCAAAATAACTTTTCTAGTGGCTTTATAATAGGCCACTCATGACACAACCAGTATTTAGACATAAGCTCAACATGCATTCATGTATATTATTACAGTTTTGGCATTGCTACACTAAATGCATATTTTCCAACAGAACATCCCCTTACCCATCCTTTTTAAAATATAAGGGCCCATGGTTCCTGGCTTAGAGACAGCTGTTGTCAGGTCCAGTTGAGCTCTGGAAGAGCAGCTGGGGCTCAATGAGACACATTTGAAGACAGTTTCTCAGGTGCCTGTCCCTACATTGAACAGTTTTCCTCAATAGCATTAAGCCCATGTCCCCATCTGTATTTTCTTATCATACAGAATTATGTGCTAAATTGTCAGAAACTGAAAAGTGAGAGTCTTCAACGAAAGAAAAGATTAAACGTTTAAGATTCACTGTCTAAAACACTCATTCCTACTTCTATCACAGCATTAGTAAGCTTTTGTACTATTCATAAAACAGACTGCCTTGTTCACAATAAAATGCTATTCCAATGTAAGGTATTACAACATTTTTTAAGGCTATTTATTGTCCCACCTTAGATGAGTAACAGGATTCCGTGCAATTATGTACGCCAATGTTTATTTTCAAAGAGGTATATTTCCTGTTTGCAAATAGCTCAAGGAGAATGTCCAGCACACTGGGAACAGTAGTGGACTGTGGCTCAAAACATCCACGATCACTGTTCACACTAACATGACTAACAGAGTCATTTTCATGGAGCCTCTTGCTATTTATATGTCAGATGCAATGTGTGGAAGACTCACACCTGTAAAGTTTACACAATCTTTAGCTCTCAATTTCTCCACCCTTAAAAAGATCTTCCTTCTCCCTCCAGATAACCTCAAATGGTTATCTAGAAAGACAACCTTATATCTTATGATTACTACTATTACCACTGGTATCATAAATATTTACCATTATTTATAAACACTCTGTCTTCTCTACTGCACTCTAAGCTTCTTGAGGGAAGGGTGCATAATATTTACATCCCTCCCAATAAACAGTATACGTAATAATATCTGATGCAGAAAGGAAAGGAAATAAAGATACAAATAAGATTTCTGTAACTGATTAATGCTCAGAGATTTTAAAAGAAGATTCAGACATTTGAAATGTTTTTAGCAACTTTGAGAAATGTTACCACATTAGACCAAAAGCTATGTTATTTTTCTTCAGTTAGCTATTAAGAGCTCCCAGAGGCTGGGATTAGCTAGCTGACGGCTAACACTTAGGGGATGGAGGAGCGGTCTTGGCCTCCCTTTCCCCTCCAGGGCAGGACTGCAGAGCCAGTACCTTCAGTCTGGTCTTCCTCAAGGTCGCTGCTCACAACCACTCTCAGCACTGCGGACCTCCAGGGCTCTCCCTTGCTAACTCCTCCCGCTCTTCTCCACCGCCTCCCAGGATGGCCACGTTCCCTCTGAGATGCGGCCACTCCCTCTGTGAATCAGGCCATCACAGTATACAGGAGACAACCCCTTAGAGTTCAGCTTTTTTTTTATCTTCTGTTTGTTTGCTTGTGGGAGTTCAGACTCATTAGTTTGGCATTAAAAAGGTTTCCTCCCCCACCACCAACCTGCCAGCAACTTCTGGATTCCAGAAACCCTGGGTTTCTGGAAAGCTGGTCTCTTCATAGCCAAAGAGAATATAGTATTACTTTATTTATTTTTTTGAGATGGAGTCTTGCTCTGCCGCCCAGGCTGGAATGCAGTGGTGAGATCTCGGCTCACTGCAACCTCCACCTCCTGGGTTCAAGAGATTCTCCTACTTCAGCCACCCGAGTAGCTGGGATTACAGGCACGCGCCACCATGCTGGCTAATGTTTGTATTTTTAATAGAGATGGGGTTTCACCATGTTGACCAGACTGGTCTTGAACTCCTAACCTCAAGTGATCTGTCCGCCTTGGCCTCCCAAAGTGCTGGGATTACAGGCGTGAGCCACCATTCCCGGCCTAGTATTACTATAATGTCTTGATTTCCTTTCCCCATACAAACAAATATTAATAATAAACTCCTCTATATCTGTCAAATAAGTTCTCCATAATTCCTGTAAATATATTATCCTATCAAAGATTTTTGTATACTTTTCTCCATTTATGTAGTGGCAAACAAGCTAAAAAATACTTTTGCATTATTTTTCTCCCAAAATAAATATCCCTTCTCTTCACTCTCCCTCCTCTACCCTTAAAAAACAGCATGATGGCTGAGCACAGTGGCTCATGTCTATAATCCCAGCACTTTGGGAGGCCAAGGTGGGAGGATCACCTGAGGCCAGGAGTTCAAGATCAGCCTGGGCAACATAGCAAGACCTCATCACTAAAAATAGAAAAAAAAAAAAAAAAAAAGCCAGATATGGCGGTGAGTGTTTGTAATGCTATAATAGCTACTTGGCAGGCTAAGGTAGGAGGATTCCTTGAGCCTAGGTGTTCATGCCATAGTGAAGTAGGATTATACCACTGCACTTCAGCATGGATGACACAGAGAGACCCTGTCTCAAAAACAACAAACAACAAAAACCTCAGCAAGATGGGAAAGAACAGTTTCTTCAACAAATGATGCTAGGAAAACTGGACATCCACATTCAAAAGAATGAATTATATACAAAAATTAACTCAAAATGGATTAAAAACCTAAACATAAGTCCCCAAAGTATAAAACTCCTAGAAGAAAATACAAGGAGAAAGGCATGACATTGGACTAGGCAATGGTTTCCCAATCCAAAACTAAAAGCACAGGCAACAAAAGCAAAAACAGACAAATGGAACTATATCAAACTTTAAAACTTTCGTGCATCAAAGGACCCAATCAGAGTGAAAAGGCAAAATATGAAACAGGAGAAAATATTTGCAAATCATGAATGGATGAGGCTTTAATATCCAGAATATATGAAGAACTGCTGTACCTGAAGAACAACAACACGGCCAGGTGCGGTGGCTCACGCCTGTAATCCCAGCACTTTGGGAGGATGAGGTAGGCAGATCATGAGGTCAAGAGTTCGAGACCAGCCTGGCCAACACAGTGAAACCCCATCTCTACTAAAAATGCAAAAAATTGGCTGGGCATGGTGGTGCGTGCCTGTAGTCTCAGCTTCCCGGGAGGCTGAGGTAGGAGAATTGCTGGAACCTGGGAGGCGGAGGTTGCAGTGAGCTGAGATTGTGCCACTGCACTCTAACCTGGGCAACAGAGTGAGACTCCATCTCAAAAAAAAAGAACAACGCCAAAAATATCAAATAGCCTGGTTACAACATGGGCAAAGAATTTAACAGACTTTTTTCCAAAGATGACATACAAATAGCTTACAAGCATATAAAAAGGTGTTCAACATCACTAATCATCAGAAATGCAAATCAAAATCACAATGAAACATCACCTCACACCCATTACAATGGCTACTATTAAAACAAAACAAAACAACAAAGAATAACAAATGTAGGTGGGGATGTGGAGAAATTGGAACCTTTGTGTGTTGTTGGTGTAAAATGGTGGGGGTACTATGGAAAACAGTAAGGTGGTTCTTCAAAAACTAAAAATAGAACTACCATTTGATCCAGCAATCCTACTTCTGAGTAAATATCCAGAACAATCTAAAGCAGGGTATTGAAGAGGTATTTGTAACCCATGTTCATAGTAGCACTATTCACAATAGCCAAAATGTGGAAGAACTCAAGTGCCCACTAACAGATTAATAGATAAATAAAATGTGGTATACATAACAATAGAATACTATGAACCCGAAGGAAATCTTGTTATAAGCTACAACATGGATGAAGCTTGAGGACATTATGTGAAGTGAAATAGAAAGCCAGTCACAAAAGAACAAATATTGCATGATCCCACCTATAGGAGGTATCTAAAGTACAGGAAATCTTCAATATTAATAATTGGTTCTCAGAAACTATGACTTTAAGTGAAGGGACATATAATGAAACCAATTTTTCTACAGGCTAATTGATACAAACAAGAGTTAAGTTCCTATGGCATATTTCTGGTCACAAAAATATCAACAAACTTTGAAATACCCAAAACACTTCTAATATTAAGCACTGAAATAAATATGAGCTATACAGTCTTTTAAGACAGACGAATAAAAATAACCATTTACCCAATTTTTGGTGAATCAGTGAGTGACAGTGGTCAAAATGGTGGTTAAATCAATGAATCAATGTTTGCAAAGTGAAAATTGCAAGTAGCACCTCCTGCCACCACGTTATTTGGAAACAAACAAGAACATAGGGCAGGCTGGGTGAGGTGGCTCACGCCTGTAATCCTAGCATTTTGGGAGGCCGAGGTGGGAGGATCATTTGAGGTCAGGAGTTCAAAACCAGCCTGAACGGCATGGAGAAACCCCGCCTCTACTAAAAATACAAAAATTAGCCAGGCGTGGTGACGCATGCCTGTAATTCCAGCTACTTGGGAGGCTGAAGCAGGAGAATCGCTTGAACCCAGGAAGCAGAGGTTGCAGTAAGCCAAGATCACGACATTGCACTCCAGCCTGGATGACAGAGCGAGACTCCATCTCAAAAAACAAAAAACAAACAAAAAAAAGGAAAACAGTGCATGTTCATTGAGTGCTTTTGTACCACATCGTTTACTGTCGTGTTTTATTGATCATTTATTGTATGATGATCATATACTTTACAAATTTTTATTTTACAATAATGTGTGTCCATTTATTCATTCATTTTCCACCCTGCTTATTCCAGTTCAGGGTTGCAGGTGGCTGGAGCCTATCCCAGCAGCTCAGGGAGCAAGATGGGAACCAACCCTGGACGAGACTCCATCCCGTCACAGGGCATACAGCCACACCCACTCACACGGCGACGATTTTAACATCAATTAACCTAACATGTACATCTTTGGGATGCGGGAGGAAACTGTAGTACCAGGAGAAAACCCAAGCAGACATGGGAGAAACACGTAAACCCCACACAGACACTGGCCCCAACTGGGAATCAATTTTTTGTTCTCATCAACATTATAACAAAATCATGTTGAATAAAACAACATTATTTGAGAATCTGCTGTATTCAAATTTATAGACATTGAAAGTAGAACAGTGGTTGCCAGGAGCTGGGGATAAAGCAGGAGTTGCTATTCAATGGATATAGAGTTTCAGTTCTGCAAGATGAAAAAGTTCTGGAGAGCTATTTCACAACAATATAAACATACTTAACACCACTGAACTACACACTTAAAAAGCATTACGATGGGCCAGGCACAGTAGCTCACACCTGTAATCCCAGCACTTTGGGAGGCTGAGGCGGGAGCATCACCTGAGGTCAGGAGTTTGAGACCAGCCTGGCCAACATGGCGAAACCCCATCTCTACTAAAAATACAAAAATTAGCTGGGCATGGTGCTGGGCATCTGTAATCCCAGATACTCGGGAGGCTGAGGCAGGAGAATCACTTGAACCCAGGAGGCAGAGGTTGCAGTGAGCTGAGATCATGCCACTGCACTCCAGCCTGGGTGACAGGAGTGAAACTCCATCTCAAAAAAAAAAAAAGGTTAAGATGGTAAATTTTATGTTGGCATTTTACGACAACAGCAGCATGATACACTGGAAAGAGTAGGGTTTGGGTTTTACAGACCCAAATTTGAAACTCTAACAGCTCTGCCACCTACTGTGTGGCCCTGGGCAATTTACCCTCTGAGAATCAGTTTCCTCATCTATATAAATGAGGGTATAAATAATATATATCTTAAAAGTGATCTGAAGAGTAGATGAGAACTGCTGACATAGAAGACACTCACAGCTGGATTCCTTAATTCTTCTTCTGGGGATTGCATCAATGCATCACCCTCATCAAAGCAGCTAACATGAATTAAAGCCTTACTGAGTCTTGCACTGCTCTGCGTGATATGCCAGGAACCACATTTAATACTTGCAGAAAGGAAAGTAGGGAAGACTGTAATCCCCACTTTGCTGATGAGGAAAGCAAAGCAGAGAAGTGGCCTAACCTGCCCAGACAACACAGTAAGTGATGGAGCCTGCTTCATTTTACTTCACAGAGACATGAAACAGAGCTAGCAACACAGAAAATAAAACTGACAGCAAAACACAAAACTCAAAAAGGAGCTGCTATGGTGTCAATGTCTGTGTTCCCTCCAAAATTCATGTTGAAACTTAATCCCCAATGCAACAGTATTAAGTGAGGCCTTTAGGAGGTGATAGGCATGGAGGGCTCTGTGTCACAGATGAGAATAGTGCTTTGTGAAGGGCTGGTGGGAACTTCCACGTCCTTTTGTCACCTCCTGTCATGTGAAGCCACAGCCCTCAAGGTGCCATCCTGGAGAAGATGGCAGCCCTCACCAGACACTGAACCTGCTGGCGCCTTCATTTAGGACTTCCCAGCCTCGAAAACTGTGAAATGTAAGTTTCTGTTATTTAAAAATTACCCAGTCTGTGGTATTTTGTTATAGCAGCAGGAATGCACTAAGACAGGATCACAATATATAAAACAGACCATAAGGACTGTGTCTCAAAAGTCAATTAATGATCAGATAAGATTAAGGAAAACAATTTTATATTTAAAATTTACATTTCCAAAGAATGGTTTAAAAGGTCATGATTTCCCTGCTTACCTTTTAAACAAGTTCATTCCCTCCTTAAGCATTCACTTTAATATTCAGTTGTCTTTCAAGATAGAATTATAACTCTAATTCATAATGCAGTTTAAGTTACTTTATTTCTTACTCCAACTAAGATAGAAAAGAGTTACTTAACACCATCTATGATTAGTAGACGACTAAATTATGTGCCTCCCAAATTTTATTAGAGACCTTTGTGCTACCAAATTTTACAGTAGCCACTGTAATAAACTTCCCAGAAATTGTATCATCTTGGCTATGTCCTAACATGACAACATAGCTGTTAGCAACCTTTCCATACATTCCATTTAAAAAACTCTGTGGAACGAAGACGGTATCCAAGTAAGGAAAAAGTTACCTCCTGGCTTTTAACAACAGCCATAAGTAACAAAGTTGAGTTGAGAGAATCAAGTATTCCAGAGGTCAACTCAGTTATGGAGCAGTTCTCAGTTTTGACAGAAACCGACTTGGAGAAAGCTCAGAGATTTTGTCCAGCACAAACACTTCCTGGAACTATGGGTTTCTCTTAAAAAACTAGGGCAGAGCGCTGGCCCTTTCCTTCCCTGTAACCTTGGGGTACAGTGACTACAGTACAAAGTGCTTATTTTGGACGTTTATAATAGACAAGTTCCCTTAGGCTACACAGTGTTACCCACACCTTTTTTTTTTTTACAGTGTTGTCTTTCCCTCTTTGACAACCCCCATTCCAGCTTCAGCCCTAACATGACAACATAGCTGCAGCAATCTTACGTACCTTCCATTTCAAACATTCTTGTGGAACTTAATTGTATACTAAATCGTACGACGTGCCAAGCACTGAGCTAACGGGTTTATATAAGAGGCACAGCATAATGGTAAAAGCAACTGGGGAGTACAACTGAGTTTGAATTGTGCCATTAGACAGCCTTCAGACTTGAAGTGCAACACCGGCTCCTCCCTGGGTCTCAAGTGGATTGGGTCTCTGTGGATTTTAAACTTGCCAGCCTCCAAAATCCTGCAAGCCTATTCCTCAAAATAAGTCTATCTCTTTATCTATCTCTATACAGGCATACCTCAGAGCTACTAAGGGTTCAGTTTCAGACCACCACAATGGAGTGCGTATCACAATAAAGCGAGTCACATGAGTTTTTTGGTTTCTCAGTGCATATAAAATTATGTTCACACTACACTGTAGTCTACTAAGTGTGCAAGAGCATTATGTCTAAAGTGTGCAAGAGTATTATGTCTAAAAAGAAGTACAGACCTTAATTTTAAAATACTTTATTGCTCAAAAATGCTAGCAATCATCTGAGCCTTCAGCGAGTCATTATCTTTTGCAGGGTCTTCCTTGATGTTGACGACTGCTGACTGATCAGGATGGTGGCTGCTGAAGCCTGGGGTGGCTGTGGCAATTGAAGAAAACCTCCTTGTGGCAAACAATGTTTCTTTCCTTTTCCTTTTTTTTTTTTTTTTTTTTTTTGAGACAGGGTCTTGGCCTGTCACCCAGGTGTGATCATAGCTCACTGTAGCCTTGAACTCCTGGGCTTAAGCAATCCTTCCACCTCAGCCTCCCAAGTAGCTGGGATTATAGTGCACCACCACACCTGGCTAATTATTTTTATTTTTGTAGAGACAGGATCTCGCTGTATTGCCCAGGCACATCTCAAATTCCTGTGCTCAAGCAATCCTCCCACCTTGGCCTCCCAAAGTGCTGGATTTACAGGCATAAGCTATGCGCCTGGCCACTAGAACATTCGAAATTGAAGTCAATTCTCTCAAACCCTGCCACTGCTTTACTAAGTTTATGTATTATTCTAAATCCTTTGTTATCATTTCAATAATGTTCACAGGAAGTTCATCAGGAGTAGACTACATTTCAAGAAATCACTTTCTTTGTTCATCCATAAGAAGCAACCCCTCATCTGTTCAAGTTTTATCATGAAATTGCAATAATTCAAGTCACAACTTAAGACTCCACTTCTAATTCTGGTTATCTTGTGATTTCCACCACATCTGCAGTTACTTCTTCCACTGAAGTCTTGAGCCCCTGAAAGTCATCCATGAAGGCTGGAATCAACTTCTTCCAAACTCCTACTAATGTTGGTATTTTGACCACCTGCCATAAATCATGAATGTTCTTAATGGCAAGAAGAATGGTGAATCTTTTTCAGAAGGTTTTCATTTTACTTGCCCAGATCCATTAGAGGAATCACCATCTGCAGCAGCTATATAGCCTATGCAATTTATTTCTTAAATAATAAGAATGAAGTTACTCCTTGATCTCTGCGCTGCAGAATGGATGCTGTGTTAATAGGCATGGAAATAACATTAATCTCCTTATACATCTCTCCATCAGAGTTCTTAGGTGATCAGATGCATTGTCAATGAACAATGTTTTAAAAGGAATCCTTTTTTCTGAGCAGGTCTCAACAGTGGGCTTAAAATATTCAGGAAACCATGCTGCACACACATATGTGGTCATCCAGACTTCAGTGTTCCATTTATAGAGCAGAGGCAGAGTAGATTTAGCATAATTCTTAAGGGCTCTGGCTTTTTTGGAATAGTAAATGAGCACTGGCTTCAATTTAAAGTCACTAGGTACATTATCTCCTAACAAGAGAGTCAACCTGCCCTTTGAGGCTTTGAAACCGTGAAGCCAGGCATTCACTTCCCCTCTCCAGCCTTGAGTCCTAGATGGCATCTTCTCCCAACAGAAGGCTATTTTGTCTACACTGACAATCTGTTGTTTGGTGTAGCCACCTTCATTAATTATCTTAGCTAGATCTTCTGGATAACTTGGTGCACCTTCTACATCAGCACCTGCTGCTTCACCTTGCACTTTTATGTTTCGGAGATCTTTCCTCAAGCTTCATGAATGAACTTCTACTAACTTTCCAACTTTTCTTCTGCAGCTTCCTCACCTCTCTCCACCTTCACAGAATTGAAGAGTTAGGGCCTTGCTTTGGATTAGGTTTTGACTTAAGGGAATGTTGTGGCTGGTTTTATGTCCCATTCAAACCACTAAAACTTTCCCTGTATCAGCAATAAAGCTGTTTTGCTGTCTTATCATTTGTGTTTTCACTTTTTCAAGTAGCACTTTTTCAAGAACTTTTCCTTTGTATTCCCAACTTGGCTAACTGGTGCAAGAGGCTTAGCTTTCAGCCTATCTTGGCTTTCAACATGCCTTCCTCACTAAGCTTACTTGTTTCTCGCTTTTGATTTAAAGTGAGAGATATGTGATTCTTCCTTTCACTGTAACACTTAAAAGATTATTATAGGGTTATTAATTGGTCTAATTTCAATATTGTTGTGTCTCAGGGAATAGGGAGGCCCAAGGAGAGGGTGAGAGATCGGCAAATGGCCAGTAAGTATAGCAGTTAGAACACATACAACATTTATCAATTGAGTGTGATATCTTATTTGGGTGCATTTTTGTGGTATCTCAAAACAATTACAATGGTAACATAAAAGACTGCTGATCACTGGCCGGGCATGGTGGCTCACGCCTGTAATACCAGCACTTTGGGAGGCCAAGGTGGGTGGATCACGAGGTCAAGAGATTGAGACCATTCTGGCCAACATGGTGAAACCCTGTCTCTACTACAAAGTACAAAAATTAGCTGGGCATGGTGGCATGAGCCTGTAGTCCCAGCTACTCAGGAGGCTGAGGCATGAGAGTTGCTTGAACCCAGGAGGCAGAAGTTGCAGTTGAGCCAACATCACGCCACTGCACTCCAGCCTGGCAACAGAGTGAGACTCCGCCTCAAAAAAAAAAAAACAAAAAAAAACACTGCTGATCACAGAGAACCACAACATATAATCATAACAAAGAAGTTTGAAATATTGTGAGAATTACCAAAGTGTGACACACAGACATGAAGTGAGCACATGCTGTTGGAAAAATGGCACCAACAGACTTGCTTGACGTAGGGTTTTACAATCCTTCAATTTGTAAAATATGCAATATCTGTGAAGTGCAATAAAATGAGGTATATCTTTCTCCCTCTACACACACATAGATGCATACACCCCCACCCCTAACACACACACACACACACTGCATTGGTTCTGCCTCAATACAAATTGTTATTAATTTACCACATGACCTTGATCACACTGCTTAGCCTTTCTAAACCTCGGGTTTCTTATCTGTCAGATGGGCTAATAATAGTACCTACTTCATAGGCCACTTATGAAGATACACTGTGTTAAACAGAGATTCAAACAGATTAAGCACAGTCAGAAAATAACAGATGCTGGTGAGGCTGCAGAGAAAAGGAACACTATACACTGCTGGTGGGAATGGAAATTAGTTCAGCCACTGTGGAAAGCAGTTTGGAGATTTCTCAAACAAAATACCCACAGAGTGAGAGATTCCAACAGCAGATAAGTGACAAATACCAACACAACTGAGAGTAAGGTCTGTACTGGTGTTTGCACTTTGCAGCCAAATGACAAATGCAGCTGATTTTTTTCACTGAGCTACTGGGTTTATCAGGAAAGACAGGGGCTCAATCTTTCTTCTGACCCATTGGTAACAGAATCAGACCAATTAGCATTGAGCTACAGTGTGGCAAAACCAATGGTTATTTATCAAAGCACACACAGACACACAGAAGGCATCATTCTGACCCTACTAAAAGTATACTTCAGGCAGAAATGCTGGTTAAGAGTTTTTAAAATTAATTTGACAAATATTAACTGGGTGCACTAACAGGCACTCTTCCAGCTGTTGTGGATACGATGAACAAAACAGAAAAACTCTTGCCATGGTGAGGCTTATAGTAAGGACAGACATGACAACAAAATTAAAATCCATCCATCCATCCATCGAAGCTCTGTGTGTGTGTTTGTGTTTAGCAGTGAACAAAGAGACATTTATATTCTAAGTGTCAGG
The DNA here is from genome assembly GCF_028858775.2 of Pan troglodytes. Lineage (NCBI taxonomy): Eukaryota > Metazoa > Chordata > Mammalia > Primates > Hominidae > Pan > Pan troglodytes. The sequence goes on along the minus strand of NC_072410.2, from coordinate 15,805,911 downwards.
AGAAAAGCAAGCAGGGAGGGGGCAATCAGGAGTGTCAGGGCAATTTTTGATAGGACAGTTACGGAGGACCTCCCAGAGGAGGTGAAGGAGTGAGCTCTGCCACAGTCTTTGGGTAGGAACAGCTGGTGAAAGCCTCTAGGATGGAAGCCCGACTGGTGAGTTTGAGAAACACCTAGGGGACAGACGTGGATAAAGGGGAATGAATGAGGGGAAGAACAGTAGGAGATGAGATCAGAGGGCAGCAGGGGGCCAAACACTGTGAGGCCTCATGGGTCTCTCTAAAGACTATGGCTTTTCCTTAGGGTAAAATGGAGATCCACTGGAGGGCTTTGAACCAGACTGACAGGATCTGACTTAGTAAATTTTAACAAGATCACTTTGGCTGCTGTGTTAAGAATAGACTGGAGCTGGCGAGGGGCAGTGAGGGAAACTCGTTAGGAAGCTAATAAAACAGTCCACTTGAGAGGTGACAGCAACCTCATCATCCACTCAAAAAATACCTGTGGACACCCACCCTGTGGCCCATCATCTGCTGGCCCTGAGAATACACAGTTGAACAACTCCCCGCAGGAAAGGCACCAGGAAGGCATTCTCCACCACCTCTTCCTCAGGCAGGAAATGAGGGAGCAAAGGATGCTCCAACGTGGGGAGAACCCAGGACTCCATGGGAGGTGGTGGGGCTGGCGGGTGGGCTCCACTTGTTCACTGCTGACTCCCCAGCACCTACGACAGTCCGTGGAATAAATATTTGTGCTCAGAGTGACTTTCAGATAACAGTTTTTAAGGCTGCTTTAGTGTCAAACCAGTTTATAATTGTTTGCCAGTTTAAATGTTGATCAACTCACTAAAAATATTATGAAAAGGACACACACCCACATACCTACACACGCCACACACTTCCCACAAATGTATGTTGAAGACTGATAGAGATTCTATAACAAGCACATCGAAGACAGAATATTTCCAGTTTCACAGAGGTTTCATTTGAGGGAGAGGGTAATAGAAAAATGTCTTTTAAATGTGAAGAATGTGATCCTATAAAGAGATTAGATTTTTATCATGCTTCTTCATAATTATAGTTTCTAATATAAACCTAGCACTGTGCTGCAAACTAGAAGTAATAGTTTTTAAAAATTAAGAGAGTTGATTATAAGACCACAATGAGAAAGTCTTATTTTCTTATTCCTTATGGAACATAAGTAATTATGTATCACAGGCAATTAAAATCAACTCATATTTACAGACTAATAAACTTTTAAAATTACAAGTAATGCAAATCACTCTAGAACAACACATTTTTACAAGTTATTTTGAAGTGTTTTAATGTCGCTGAGGACATTTAAAAATTCTCAGGAACCAATTCTCACATTTTCCAGGCTAGCATTTCTCACATCCATGGATGTCAAGGGATATTGTGATTATGTATCTTCATAGCCTTCTACAGAGAACTTTATGTGCAAACTCTGAATTAAAGCCAGTGTCTAAGGGTATATAAATTATCCCATACAGAATAATTTCGTGGAAGTGATATTTAGCTCCTTGCTCAGCCTGTCCTAATGGTGGGAATCAGAAGCTGCTCCCGGCGCCTTGGCAGTTTCTGAAGAGTTATTTTTGTACATTTAAATATGTTCTTGGCCGGGCACAGTGGCTCACGCCTGTAATCCCAGCACTTTGGGAGACCAAGGCGGGTGGATTACCTGAGGTCAGGAGTTTGGGACCAGCCTGGCCAACATGGTGAAACCCCGTCTCTACCAAAAACAAAAAAATTAGCCAGGTGTGGTGGCATACAACTGTAGGCCCAGCTACTCGAGAGGCTGAGGCAAGAGAATTGCTTGAACCCAGGAGGCGGAGGTTGCAGTGAGCCGAGATCGCACCACTGCATTCCAGCCTGGGTGACAGAGTAAGACTCCATCTCAAAAAAAAAAAAATTAAAAATAAATAAATAAATATATTCTTAAAAGTTTTCTCACAGTTGATGTAAAAGGATATTTGTCTCCAATGCACTCTATAGACTGTCAATTTATTCACATCTAACAAAAGATGAGAAATGCCAGTGCAACAAAGGCATTTAGAGTACTATAAAAACGCACAAATCGTCCTGGTGTGGTGGCTCACACCTGTAATCCCAGCACTTTGGGAGGCTGAGGCAGGTGGATCACGAGGTCAGAAGATCGAGACCATCCTGGCTAACACAGTGAAACCCCATCTCTACTAAAAAATTAGCCAGGCATGGTGGCAGGCACCTGTAGTCCCAGCTACTTGGGAGTTTGAGGCAGGAGAATGGCGTGAACCCACGAGGTGGAGCTTGCAGTGAGCCAAGATTGTGCCACTGCACTCCAGCCTGGGCGACAGAACAAGACTCCGTCTCAAAAAAAAAAAAAGAAAAAAATGCACAAATCTTCAGGTGGGCTGATATAACCGATCCTACAATTTCAAGGAAAGAAAGGGCAATCCATTTTAAATCTATAATTACCTTCTAGTATGTTTCAGAGATACTGTAACAGGAATTCTCATAATGGCTTTCTTCGTAGTCCTATACTTACAATTTTTAGGTATTAAATAGTCTGTTTGCTAGAAAGTATTAATAGAACTGTGAGATCTTGTATTTTATATCCATAATTTCCCCTTCATACATTCAGCCTTTTGTTTTTCACAGATCATAAAGATAACATTGTACTTATTAGTAGAAATAAACCAATTTGTTCTCACACACAAAGTTGGGTACTTTGAAATCAACAACTTCAAGAATCACGTTCACTTAAATCTTTGAAACTTTACAGAAAATTCCAACTGGGCGTGGTGGCCTATGCCTGTAATTCTAGCACTTTGGGAGGCTGAGGCAGGTGGATCACCTGAGGTCAGGAGTTTGAGACCAGCCTGGGCAACATGGTGAAACCCCATCTCTATCAAAAATACAAAAATTAGCTGGGCGTGGTGGCACGTACCTGTAGTCCCAGCTACTAGGGAGGCTGAGGCAGGAGAACTGCTTGAACATGGGAGGTAGAGGTTGCAGTGAGCCCAGATTGCGCCACTGCACTCTAGCCAGGGCAACAGAGCAAGACTAGGTCTCTCAAAAAAAAAAAAAAGTTCCTACTATTTTTTGATTAATGAGGGTAAAATATGAATCTGATCGTATGTTCGATATCTTATAAAATGGTCAGTTCAGAAGTTCCATGTTAAAATTACCAAGTCCTCTCAACCAATGAAAAACTCTAGTCTTAAGAAAAAAAGGCTGGGCATGTTGGCTCACACTTGTAATCTCAACATTTTGGGAGGCTGAGGCAGGAGCAACACTTGAGCCCAGGAGTTCAAGACCAGTCTGGGCAACATAGAGAGACACCGTCTCTACAAAAAATGAAAAATTAGCCAGGCATGGTAGTGTGCGCCTGTGGTCCCAGCTACTCAGGAGGTTGAGGCTGCAGTGAGCTGTGATGGCTCTACTGCACTCTAGCCTGGGAGACACAGTGAGACCCTATATGTCAAGGGTAGGGGAGAAGGAAGGAAGGAACAAAGGTAGGTAGGTAGTGACAGTTACTACAGGACTGAACGAAGGGGGATGAACACAGAAATGAAAACAAAAAAGAAACTGTTTTAAAGAAGGGGTCAGGGGGATCCTTGCTTCTAGTGAGCAAAGGCAGCCCTGAGCTTCTACAGCCTTTGTATTTATTGGGTAGAAAGAGCAGGGAGGAGTAGGTAACGATTGGTCAGCTGCTTGACTGATCACAGGTTCACATTATTGCTAACAGGCTTCAGATTTGCCTAATCACAAGCAACACTGTGCCTGGGGCGTGACTGCCCTCAGCATTCCTTCTGGGCGGCAGACGCAGTTGTCAGCTTGCTAACATTCTGCATTCATGAGAACAGTTTGCTGTTTACTCATATAGCCTCCAGTGGTATACTGAGTTGATCACCGACCCTCATTCTTTCAGCCTCCAACAAAGGAAGGGAGGGAAGGAAAGGAGAGAAAGAGAAAAAGCATAAGTCCATCTTCCAATCTATGTCTGAAAATATAAATAACATAAGAGTTAAGTTTTCAACAGTTTGACAGGTCCTAAAAGGTAAACACAGAATTACCATATGATCCAGCAACTCCACTCCTAGGTATATGCCCAAAAGAATTAAAAGCAGGGACTCAAACAGATATTTGTACACCAGTGCTCACAGTACTCAAGTGTTCATAAGTGACATTACTCACAATAGCCAAAAGGTGAAAATCACCCAAGTGTCCATCAACAGATAAATGGATAAACAAGTACAGTATATACATACAATGGAATATTATTCAGCCATAAAAAGGAACACAATTCTGATACAGCTACAACATGGATGAACCTTGGGGACATTATGCCAAGTAAAATTAGCAAGACACAAAAGGATAAAAATATATGATTCTACTTATATGACGTACCTAGAGTAGGCAAATTCATAGAGACAAAAAGTAGAACAGAAGTTACTAGGGGCTGGGGGCAAGGCAGAATGGGAGTTATTGTTTAATTGCATTGTGAATGTGAAGTTACTGTCACTGAATTATACACTTAAAAATGATTATGATGGCTCCCTCTCCCGTCTCCCTCTCCCTCTCCCGTCTCCCTCTCCCTCTCCTGTCTCCCTCTCCCGTCTCCCTCTCCCTCTCCTTTCCACGGTCTCCCTCTCATGCCGGGCCGAAGGTGGACTGTACTGCTGCCATCTCGGCTCGCTGCAGCCTCCCTGCCTGATTCTCCTGCCTCAGCCTGCCGAGTGCCTGCGATTGCAGGCGCGCGCCGCTACGCCTGACTGGTTTTCGTGTTTTTTTGGTGGGGACGGGGTTTCGCTGTGTTAGCCGGACTGGTCTCCAGCTCCTAGCCGCGAGTGATCCGCCAGCCTCGGCCTCCCGAGGTGCCGGGATTACAGACGGAGTCTCATTCACTCAGTGCTCAATGGTGCCCAGGCTGGAGTGCAGTGGCGTGATCTCGGCTCGCTACGGCCTCCACCTCCCAGCCGCCTGCCTTGGCCCCCCAAAGTGCCGAGATTGCAGCCTCTGCCCGGCCGCCACCCCGTCTGGGAAGTGAGGAGCGTTCTCTGCCTGGCTGCCCATCGTCTGGGATGTGAGGAGCCCCTCTGCCTGGCTGCCCAGTCTGGAAAGTGAGGAGCGTCTCTGCCCGGCCGCCATCCCACCTGGGAAGTGAGGAGCGCCTCGTCCCAGCCGCCATCCCATCTAGGAAGTGAGGAGCGTCTCTGCCCGGCAGCCCATCGTCTGAGATGTGGGGAGTGCCTCTGCCCCGCTGCCCCGTCTGGGATGTGAGGAGTGCCTCGGCCCGGCCGCGACCCCGTCTGGGAGGTGAGGAGCGTCTCTGCCCGGCCGCCCCGTCTGAGAAGTAAGGAGACCCTCCGCCTGGCAACCGCCCCATCTGAGAAGTGAGGAGCCCCTCCGCCTGGCTGCCACCCCGTCTGGGAAGTGAGGAGCGTCTCCGCCCGGCAGCCACCCTGTCCGGGAGGGAGGTGGGGGGCTCAGCCCCCCGCCCGGCCAGCCGCCCCGTCCGGGAGGGAGGTGGGGGGGTCAGCCCCCCGCCCGGCCAGCTGCCCTGTCCGGGAGGGAGGTGGGGGGCTCAGCCCCCCGCCCGGCCAGCTGCCCTGTCCGGGAAGGAGGTGGGGGGGTCAGCCCCCCGCCCGGCCAGCCGCCCCATCCGGGAGGGAGATGGGGGGGTCAGCCCCCCGCCTGGCCAGCCACCCGGTCTGGGAGCTGAGGGGCGCCTCTGCCCGGCCGCCCCTACTGGGAAGTGAGGAGCCCCTCTGCCCAGCCAGCCACCCCGTCCGGGAGGGAGGTGGGGGGGTCAGCCCCCCACCCGGCCAGCCGTCCCGTCCGGGAAGGAGGTGGGGGGCTCAGCCCCCCGCCCGGCCAGCCGGCCCGTCCAGGAGGGAGGTGGGGGGCTCAGCCCCCCACCCGGCCAGCCGCCCCGTCCGGGAGGTGAGGGGCGCCTCTGCCCGGACGCCCCTACTGGGAAGTGAGGAGCCCCTCTACCCGGCCAGCCGCCCCGTCCGGGAGGGAGGTGGGGGGCTCAGCCCTCCGCCCGGCCAGCCGCTCCGTCCGGGAGGGAGGTGGGGGGCTCAGCCCCATGCCCGGCCAGCCGCCCCGTCCGGGAGGGAGGTGGGGGGGTCAGCCCCACGCCCGGCCAGCCGCCCCGTCTGGGAGGGAGGTGGGGGGGTCAGCCGCCCGCCCAGCCAGCTGCCCCGTCCGGGAGATGGGGGGGTCAGCCCCCCGCCTGGCCAGCCACCCGGTCCGGGAGCTGAGGGGCGCCTCTGCCCGGCCGCCCCTACTGGGAAGTGAGGAGCCCCTCTGCCCGGCCACCACCCCGTCTGGGAGGTGTACCCAACAGCTCATTGAGAATGGGCCATGATGACGATGGCGGTTTTCTGGAGTAGAAAGGGGGGCAAGGTGGGGAAAAGATTGAGAAATCGGATGGTTGCTGTGTCTGTGTAGAAAGAAGTAGACACGGGAGACTTTTCATTTTGTTCTGTACTAAGAAAAATTCTTCTGCCTTGGGATCCTGTTGATCTATGACCTTACCCCCAACCCTGTGCTCTCTGAAACATGTGCTGTGTCCACTCAGGGTTAAATGGATTAAGGGCGGTGCAAGATGTGCTTTGTTAAACAGATGCTTGAAGGCAGCATGCTCGTTAAGAGTCATCACCACTCCCTAATCTCAAGTACCCAGGGACACAAACACTCTGCCTAGGAAAACCAGAGACCTTTGTTCACTTGTTTGTCTGCTGACCTTCCCTCCACTAGTGTCCTATGACCCTGCCAAATCCCCCTCTGTGAGAAACACCCAAGAATGATCAATAAAAATAAAATAATATTAAAAAAAATGATTATGATGGTAAATTTTGTTATTTATATTTTGCTATAGCAAAAAAGGAAAAAAAAAAAAACCAGGATAATTAAACCGGGCAAAAAAGAGTCAAGTTTTCAAAGCATTTCCAATCTACCTCCACTATTTCATTAGGATTCTATTTTACAGATAAGGAAACTGAGGTTCAAACACCAAATGAGGAGCAAAGCATGGACCAGCACTCCAGCCAGTGGGCTCCACAGCCAGCCAACTGCAGCCTGGCTCACCCCACAGTCCAGCACACAGCACTTCTGAGTGCAAGCCTGCCTTCCCTCAGGACAGCCTCCCAATTCTACTCTCTGCCCTTATAGCTTTCCTCTCCCTCCACCAACTTTCGTGTGAACAGTGGAATAATCACCACAGGGTAAAAGCACAGTTCACAAGACTAGGAGAAAAGCCTAGGAGCACCTGAGAATGTAGGCCTTTCACAAGAGGACCACGCACACAGCACCTTGTGCTCAGAGTGCTCATTACCAAAGCAGACTAGGATGCTTCCAGCTGCAGGAAATCAGAAAACCCAAAGTCAAACTGGCATAAGCCATGGGAAAATTTATTATCACACAGAACTATGAGATGAGAGGCAGAGAGGCCTGGATCCTATGACCAGCAGGTGAGTGCCAGAACCAAAAATGCAGGTTCCTTCTGTCTTTCTGCTCTGACAACTTCAGTGTCAGACTCACCTCAAGACTGATCCCCTCAAGGTCACAGAATGGCTGCCAGTGGAAATACGGTCACAGCTATGCTTCATTATTTGCTCTCTCATTCTGGATGTGAAGGAAAATGCTTCCCCCTCCCCCCTCAAAAAATAAAGTCTTTCCTTATGACTGAGCCAACCCAGATCATGTGGATACCTCTAGACCATAAACAGTCACCACGGGAAAACCATGCTCTCACCTACTTAAAGAATGGATTCTCATGGCTAAGCGTGAAGGGGAAGTAACCGAAGAAAATGTGCATCTCGTTATTAGGAAAGACAAAGGAAATGGATGCTGATAGGCAGCCAGCACTGTCCACTATTCCTGTGTTTCTCAAACTTTAATGCACATGAACTCCCAGAGGATCTCACTACAACACAGATCCGGATTTGGTAGGTCTGATATACATAGGGCCCAAGATTCTACATCTTCAATAAGCTTCCAGATAACGATTATGCTCCTGGTCCCGCTCTGCACACAGGAGCTATTCAACAATGGTTTGTGTGTCCCTTACTTAAAGAGCACACCTCCCCTAGTGACCAGGGTGTCTGGCCGCCTCCTGAGAGCGTCATGTCATGTACTTTTGTCAGGCTGGTTGCCAGCTGCGCTCTGAACATTAGAGGCCAGCACACTCCTCTCAGCTGTAATGGCACGGATATTGAATAGTGCAGGTGACAAATTACCCTGAGGCATCCAGAAGCTAAGAAGCTTTTTAAACAAAAACATTTGGCAAAATAATCAATGGTGATAAATAATATACTCTAGCTCTAATGGCAAGGCGTTATAAATCTCTTGCATTTTATCACCCCATCTATGTTAAGAGCTTCTACCCCAAGAATAAGGAAGATACTCTTCTTCAGAGACTGTCCTTCAGTAGCACTACCCCAATGGGACACCATGCCAAGTACAGGGGGAGAAGGTGACCAGTCCTCGGGAATAGAGTGTAGGCTCTAGAGTCTGGGATGAAGTGGAGCCATGGGTTAGTCTGGCTCATACTGAAGAAGATGTAAAGGGCAATAGGTATCAAGTGAATACACAGGAAATAAGTAGCAGCATCTCCTAGATTTTCCACAGGATCTCAATACCACTGACCCCACCAAGAGCTGTCATTCCTCCTCCACCTCTTCTATCCTCTCCTGGCAATTTCCTTGGCTTCAGAATAACAAGGTGTTCCCCACCATTGAATGGATTTCCCAGAGAAAATGTAATGCTACAGAAAATGCATAGGATCGGAAATTCCAGGGCCCAGGTCTCAATATCAGCTTTGTCATTTTACCAACCAACTATGTGAGTAAACAAGTATTTCCTGAGTCTTGGTTTGCTTATCTAAAAAAAAAGAGAGAATGAGGATAATCATGCCTATCTATATCATCAAACACTACACAAATGTTTGTCCCTATCATTCGAAGTTCTCCGTATGGTAGAAGAGTAATCCCAGTTTTCCCCATACACCAGAGACCTCTCTAATTCTCACAAATCCTGGATGTTCAGATTGAAAATGATCTCAGGCATGGCTCCTCCATATACTCTAATATCCGACAGAGTCATCACAGCAGTTCTGGGGGTGCATGGCCTGAAGCCAGTTCCCCAGAGATTCTGGGAAGGCTTGTCTGGGTCTGTACTAGCATGCAATTTGGAATTTCCTGTTCCTTAGTAGTTTATGGCACTAATAAGAGTGTTTTGCAAAGCAAGGGATTTTCCTTCCAAGCAGAGAGAAGACCACAAAATAGGAATGTCAATGCAAAACTATCATTATTTCTAATGAAAGAGAGCTGGATAGTTCTCTAAAGTCTCTTCTAACTCTAGTATTTTGGGATTGTGTGATCCTGGGCCTTTCCTAGAGAAACTTTAGCCCAGAATCCACTGCTAAAAAGCTTCTATTATGACCCGCACTTACTCCTGCCAAGCATAAAGCACTGTCCTCAACTGGCTCTCCAAGTTTATACAACAGTTAAAGGTCATTTGCTTCAATCGTGGAGCAATGATTTTAAAAAGGACCAACAGTTAAAAGCACACAAACGGCAGTGAGCCCCAGACAAGTACTAACTCTCTCCCTCAAAAGATATTTATCTGCACCCAGGCTGCATCTGGGCAGTGAGAGAAGGAAACCTTGAACCCTACAAATTGTGTCCAGGAGAGAGCATGGAAGACCATGCTAGAAAGTGGCAGCATATTCTCTTATGTAAGGAGGAGGCCCACATGAATTATGACTCTTTTTATGCTTTTCTCTTTAACATCCCATCACTGTCCACAGTGATTTCTCATGCACTGGTACCTTCTTCAGAGCCATCCTGATTAAACTTCGTTTATTTTTCATTGGATATGGCCGTGACAAAGGATTCTCAGATTAATATCCTTCATTTTCCCCAATCTATCTCTATGCCTCAGAAACTAAGTACTGAAGAAACTTCTAGCGTTTATAGTTAAATTGGACTAGGCACAGTGGCTCATGTCTGTAATTCCAGCACTTTGGGAGGCCAAGCTGAAAGGATTGCTTGAGGCCAGGAGTTCCAGACTAGCCTGGGCAACACGGTGCAACCTTATTTCTACAAAAAAATGTAAAAATTAGCTTGTCATGGTGGCACATGCCTGTAGTCCCAGCTACTTGGGAGGATTGCTTCAGCCTGGGAGGTCAAGGCTGCAGTGAGTGGTGATCATGCAGTATGGCCGACAGAGCAACAACCTGTCTCCAAACACACACACACACACACACACACACACCCAAAATATATATATATACACCCCAAAGTTCACTCATAGTGTATATATATAAATATATATAAGATATATTTATATATTATATGTAACTGTAATGTATTACTATTATATATTAATATATTTAACTGTATATTTTATATTTATATTTTTAACTATATACAATTATAGTTAAGTATATATAGTATATATAGTTTTATATATACACTATACGTATAGTATATATAGTTTTATATATACTATACGTATAGTATATAGTTTTATATATACACTATACATACAGTATATATAGTTTTATATATACACTATACGTACAGTATATATAGTTTTATATATACACTATACGTACAGTATATATAGTTTTATATATACACTATACGTACAGTATATATAGTTTTATATATACACTATACGTACAGTATATATAGTTTTATATATACACTATACGTATAGTATATATAGTTTTATATATACACTATACGTATAGTGTATATATAGTTTTATATATACACTATACGTATAGTGTATATATAGTTTTATATAAAACTATACGTATAGTATATAGTTTTATATATACTATACGTATAGTATATATAGTTTTATATATACTATACGTATAGTATATATAGTTTTATATATATACTATACGCATAGTATATATAGTATATATAGTATATATAACTAATGTATTATGTATTATATATTTATATAACTGTATATTTTATATTTATATATTTAACTATAATTATACAGTTAAGTATATATAGTATATATAATATATAGTTAACTCTCTCAATATACATATGTATATATACACACATACACACACATATACACAAACTAGAGACCTCTGTACTTCTCACAAATCCTGGACGTTCAGATTGAAAATGATCTGAGGCATGGTTCCTCCATATATATATATATACACACACACACACACACACACACACATATATACATATACACACATATACATATATACATGTATATACACATATATACATATGTATACATATATACTACATAGTATATATACAGTATATGTGTATATATGTATATTGTATATCATATACAATATACATAGGTATATATATTGTATATCATATACAATATACATAGGTATATATATTGTATATCATATACAATATACATAGGTATGTATATTGTATATCATATACAATATACATAGGTATATATGTATATTGTATATCATATACATTATACATATACTATATACATATATACTAGTGTATGTATACAGTGTATATACGTATATATACGTATATATGTACATATACACGTATATATACGTATATATGTACATATACACGTATATATACGTATATATGTACATATACACGTATATATACGTATATATGTACATATACACGTATATATACGTATATATGTACATATACACGTATATATACATATACACATTTTGGATCATTTTCAATCCGAACGTCCAGGATTTGTGAGAATTACAGAGGTCTCGTGTGTGTGTGTGTGTGTGTGTGTGTGTGTGTGTGCATATATATGTATATAGAGTGTGTTAACTATATATTATATATACTATATATACTTAACTATATAATTATATTATAGTTAAATATATAAATATAAAATATACAGTTATATATAAATATATAATACATAATACATTATATATTTATATTATAAATAAAATCTATTATATAAAAATATATATTTTTATATATATAGTATGAGTGAACTTTGGAGTGATGAAAATATTCTCAAACAGCATTGTTGTAATGATTGTGCAACTGTATAAATACATAAAAGCCTTATACACTTGCAACAAGTGAATTTTATAGTATTTAAATTATACTTCAACGAAGCTGTGTGTGGGTTTGTTTTTGTTTCTTGAGGTAGGCTCTTGCTCTGTCGCCCAGGCTGGAGTGCAGTGGTGCAATCACAGCTCACTGCACCCAACTTCCTGGGCTCAAGTGATCCTCGCACCTCAGCCTCCCAATCAGCTGGGACTACAAGTGTGTGCCACCACTCCCAGCTGAATTAGAAAACAATTTTTTTTTGTAGAGATGAGGTCTTGTTATGTTGCCCAGGCTGGTCTCAAACTTCTGGCCTCAAGCAATCCTCCCACCTCGGCCTCCCAAAGTGCTGGGATTACAGGCATGAGCCACTGCACCTGGCCTAAAGCTGGGGTTTTTTTTTTTTGAGACGGAGTCTCTCTCTGCCGCCCAGGCTGGAGTACAGTGGCACAATCTCAGCTCACTTCAAGCTCTGCCTCCCAGGTTCACGCCATTCCCCTGCCTCAGCCTCCCAAGTAATTGGGACTACAGGCACCCGCCACCACGCCCGACTAATTTTTTGTATTTTTAGTAGAGATGGGGTTTCACTGTGTTAGCTAGGATGGTCTCGATCTCCTGACCTTGTGATCCGCCTGCCTCGGCCTCCCAAAGTGCTGGGATTACAGGCGTGAGCCACCGTGCCTGGGCTTTATTTTTATTTTTTTTTATTATTATTTTTTTGAGATGGAGTCTCGCTCTGTCACCCAGGCTGGAGGGCAGTGGCGTGATCTTGGCTCACTGCAAGCTCCGCCTCCCAGGTTCACGCTATTCTCCTGCCTCAGCCTCCTGAGTAGCTGGGACTACAGGCACCCGCCACCGCGCCCGGCTAATTTTTTTTTTGTATTTATAGTGGAGATGGGGTTTCACCGTGTTAGTCAGGATGGTCTCGATCTCCTGACCTCACGATCCTCCTACCTAAACCTCCCAAAGTGCTGGGATTACAGGGGTGAGCCACCGCGCCCGGCCAGCTGTTTATTTTTAAAAAAACACTTTGTATTTTTCCTAGTCATTTTATGTTTAAACATTATAAAGTTCTAATCATACCATATTTATAGTTTCACATCCTGTTTTTCTGAATAATATGTCATGACATTAAAATATTACAAAGCTTTAATAAATATGATAAATATTATATAATTTCACTAAACTCTAGGATATCATCAGGCATTTTAAGTGATCCTTTTATTATCTACATAGTTTCAAACTTTCTGGTAGTATAAATAATGCTACCAAAATCTACTCACACCCAGTTTTCTCCACACGTTCTTAGATTTGATTAACAAAAGTAGAAATTACAAATTACAAGTTACAAATCATTTTAAACTTGACACATACTGACAAATTATTTTACTAACAGGTTTTATCCATTTGTCTTTCTTCTTAATAATTAGCTTTTTGCTATTCTTGCCTGTTTATTCCTCTCAACGAACTTCATAATAATTCTGTCCATTTTACCAAAAGAATTCCACTTGGAATTGAAGCTATATATTAATATGGAAAGTTGAGGAAATTCATAAGAAAAAAATTAATGTTTCAGCTAAAAAATTTAATCCAGTAATCTGGAAGCTTCATTTATCTAAAATATAGCCTCTTCCCATATCAAATAACTTGTTCCTGCATTGCCTCCTAATGGAGAAAGCAAACACTGTACTTACCATCCTGGCCAACATGGGGAAACCCTGTCTCTACTAAAAACACAAAAATTAGCTGGGCATGGTGGTACACGCCTGTAGTCCCAGCTACTAGGGAGGGCGAGGCAGGAGAATTGCTTGAACCCGGGAGGCAGAGGTTGCAGTGAGCCGAGATCATGCCACTACACTCCAGTCTGGGTGACAGAGCGACACTGCATCTCAAAAAAAAAAAAAAGAAAAAAAAAAAGAAACACTTTACTTGTACATTATTATTGAAATAATCCATGTCTAATTTAATGTCAAGTCAACTGAAAGGTTACTTATTAGCAACTACCCACAAATATACTTCACTAAACCAAACAAAAAGCCATATATACCAAATAAAATATACTGTGCATCATTATTTATTCATTTGACAAGTATTCACTGAATGGCTACTATATGCAATGCACTGTCCCATGAGCATGAGATTTTTAAGTATCTCAAAAAGCATAGGTAGCTTTTTGTAAAGTGCTATATTCTTAGAAAGTAACGTCTTATCAAAATTTATCTAAAATATCCAACTGCATATTTTGGCTTTCATCTCATTTGTTCAGCTAATCTCCAGTAATGCTTTATCCTGGAAAGCATGACAGTGCAAAACAAAACTTCATTTCTAAAAAGTTCCCAAGCCTTATGTTCTTAGAGTTCCCATGCCTTATATCCTTGGAGTTCCCATCACCCTCCACATTCCAAAACCTATCGCCGTAACTTCCGTCATAGAAAGCATTCTAAATGAATGAGCAAATTATCAGAGATGTGGTTTTTGTCTGTTCTCACGGTCCCAAAATGACCCTTTGCCAGGGGGGCTGGTGGGGAGAGCATGGAACAGACCTCTGAAATTTTGAGGAATTGCTGGAACTTGTTTTGTTTTTCATCAAACTCAATAGACAGTTCTGTATTAAAATTAAGCATCACATTCTACACTTCACCAATGTCCTCTGTCATCATGAATACCACTCCCAAAGGGAAAGCACCTGACGAATACTGGAAAACTCAGGTCTAAAACAAAGTACATTTCATACAGTATATACCACATGCTCAGGGTTAAAACATTCCATTATGAAGTATAAAGAAATTGTGTTAAACAGACATCTGTAGATGTTTCATGCTTTGTATAGATCTGGCAAATGCCCAAAAGACAAAAAAGTACTCAATTCCTGATGTGGGTTAGCCAGCATTGAAAAAAAAAAAAAAAAAAACCCAAACATTGTTAAAATTGTTTCAGAAATTACCCTTACACCCACCTCAAAGTTATATCATTGTAATTCTCATCATCTTATTAACCAGGTAACCTAGTGTCCTAGATATCCATCATTTTAAAATCTTTAACCACATTTTTTCATCATTATCCTCAGTCATGTAAACACATTCAATGACCTGAAATGGGCTAAGTGCGAACACAGCTTTCCAGATTTCATGGGGCTAGTCACAAAGCTCCTACTTTCTTGAACCCATTTTTAAAAAGAGAAAACCAGTCTCTAGCCATGTTTACAAAGGTTTCATGGCTATTGCAAAAATATCACTACCCACACTCCTAAAACAAAAGGCTGCTCATTTGACGGATGAATTACTCCATCTCCAGATTCTAATTAAGACTACTATATAGACCCTAAAACATGCTTCAATATGACAAAGTCCGTATTGTATTCTAAAGAAAGAAGTATTCTGACAGCAATCCAGTAAAACCCAAGAGAACCGATATATTCTAATGTAGGCAATGACCTTAAACGCTGGTATTTTGGGCACCATTTCCTCCACACACTCTATCAAGGAAAAATTTGAAAGTGGAGAATGAATAATTGTTTTGTTCTGAAACTTCCCATTAGAATAACAGAAAGAGGCGTTCAACACAAGCCTGAGGAACCAGGCTAAATTTTAACCTATATTCCTATGCTTTAGCTTCTAGGACACTCAAAGAACAAATCTCAACTGGATAGAAGACATAAGTCAAACTGCCAATGGTCCCTCTTGGCTAATTATGGGCTTAGCACCTGTCATTTTTACCTGTCTCTTTCTGCATCTGGGTTGTGGGCCCAGCTATGAGAGAACTACCCCACCCAAGAGAGTGTCCACCCTCTTGGAGCCAGCCGTTAGCAAAGTGATCTATGCTGGAGACACTAAGCATTATGTTCTAAGGGTCTGAAGAGAAAGACACCCTCAACCTCATCAATTCCACCTCTGCCCTACACCATCCCTTGGTGATGAAGGGTACAGCAGGGCAATCCCTAAGGATGTCCTGCCTGACTATCCACCACCCAATTCACAACAGGACTTGGCCTATTTCCCAGCAACTTAAAAGTTTAACACCACTATCAGTAAGTGTGGAAGCACACCAGTTTTGTGTTGAAGTCAAAGTCTAACTGCACCTTTGCAATCCAAAGCGCAAGGTAAAACCTTTATTCAAAATTTACATTAAACAACTTCAAACCACAACTCCCCCAGTGAACTCCATCAACCCTTCTTCTTACCTCATAATGAAATCAGAACTCTTATCTATCAGCCATTTCATTTTTTCCGTAACAGACTAAAGTTATAGACACAATTATAGTCAAGGAGACCATTACTGAAAAGCAAAACGTTATACTTCAAACACAAGCATCATTAAGGAAACTTTATTCTCCATTATAAAACATGCACAGTATTGACACCCAAATGATTTACAGGTGCTTTATGGAAGTCTCCATAACCAACTTACTTTGCCCTTTAGAGATTATCTTCCTTCTATCTTTCATTGAACATTTCAAAGTCTGTATGATATTTAACATAAAACTATTTATACCATTGTCTTTAAAAAAAAAAAAAATCACTCAAATTAGACAGGCTCGCTAGAGAATGATCCACTAGGCTCTGCTGGTTTAGCTATAAATGACCCAAACATTAATGATGGAATGCCAATCAGCCAATGAACAGGGATCACTTAATATGAGTGGGAAGTTATCACCATTCCAGTGGACTTCCAAGAAGTGCAGAGGCCATCCTAACCAGAGGGGCTCATAGTACAAGAGCAACATGCACTTACAGAGTAGGAGGGTGGCCCAGGCACCGTGGCTCACACCTGTAATCCCAGCATCTTGGGAGGCTGAGGCAGGAGGAACCCTGAAGCCCAGGAGTTCAAGGTTTACAGTGAGCTATGATCGATCCACTGCACACACTCCAGCCTCGAGGACAGAGTAAGACTCTGTCTCCTAAAAAAAAAAAAAAAAAAAAAAAAAAAAAGGCGGCAGCCCGAGAGCAAGGGAAAACAATCACTAGTCCAAATCAGAAAGTGACACCTCAACCCTAATTTAGTACTCTGTAAACCTAAAGCATCCAAAAGTTAAGGACTATCTAGATACCACAGACAATGCACTTTTGGAGCACAGGTTCTATAACCAGTATTATACTAAAGTGATATATGCTAAGGCAATACACATATTATTAAGTAGGAGACTAGACAGGATTACATGCTAACAACATAAGAGTGATGTGTAATCTGTCAGATTGTATCATCAGATTACTAAATAGTTAAGGAGGGCTTCTCTTTTTAGAAGTACAGCAGCTAGGACCTGCAATGTCTTCAATAACAATTAGAATATTTCCATCTTTGAAACCCTCAATGCATTAATAATAATCCAGATTGAAAGTCTGCATAGTGGGGTCCAGAGGCCAAACCAGCCTGTCCCTGTTTTTGTACAGCCTGTGAGGTAAAATAGTTCTGTCATTTTCCCATTTATTACGAAAGAGGTGCATCTGAATCAGATATGGGTAAGACTCAAGGCACCATTCATCCTGAGGCAAGTTCTCCTCCAGCTATGAGCCCTTAAGATCAAACAAGTTACCTGTTTCCAAAAGACACAGCAGTCTTCAATAATTTTTAAGAGAGTAAAGTGGTCCCAAGACCAAGAACTGAGAACTGCTTTTTTAGATCCAACTACCAATTTATAGAATATATTAATATAATAGAGGATGCACCGGCACGGTGACTCAGGCCTGTAATCCCTGCACTTTGGGAAGCCGAGGCGAGGCAGGTGGATCACCGAGGTCAGGAGTTCAAGACCAGCCAGGCCAACATGGTGAAACCGCGTCTCTATTAAAAATACAAAAAATTAGCTAGGCGAGGTGGTGGATGCCTGTAATCGCAGCTACTTGGGAGGCTGAAGCAGGAGAATCGCTTGAACTCGGGAGGCGGAGGTTGCAGTGAGCCGACATCAAGCCACTGCACTCCTGCCTGGGCAACAAAACTATATATATGAGGATGTTAAACCATATACCCTGAGGATATAAGCTGGTAAATCCAGATGGCAGGAAATTCTTCAAGATAACCACGCAATTTCTTCAACAACAGCAACAACAAAATCACAAGAGAAAAGAAAAAGATGAAAGGTGTACTTATATGTTAAAAGAGACTAAAAGACTTATCAACCTATCAAATTTGTGAACCTTATTCAGATCTCAATTTAGAAAAACCACAAAATAAAATTGATGTTTGGGATAAACAGAAATTTAAACACTGTGTAGTTGATGATATCAAGGAATTACTACTCATCTTTTTCAGGTGTGATGCTGAGGTTATGTTTAAACAGTTTTTTGAAGAGTCCTTATCTTTTAAGGATACATATTAAAATCTCTACGATATGACACAGGGGAGAGAAGAGTGAAAAAATATTGGCCTTCAGTCAAAGATTTACCATCAGTTAATAATTATTGAGGCTGGCCCAGTGTGGTGGCTCACACCTGTAATCCTAGCACTTTGGGAGGCCAAAGTGGGTGGATGACCTGAGGTTAAGAGTTTGAGACCAGCCTGGCCCACATGGTGAAAACCCGTCTCTACTAAAAATACAAAAATTAGCCAGGCATGGTGGTAGGCACCTGTAATCGCAGCTACTTGGGAGGCTGAGGCAGGAGAATCGCTTGAACCCAAGAGGCAGAGGTTGCAATGAACCAAGAGCACCAGTGCACTCCAGCCTGGACAACAGAGCAAAAACATCGCCTCAAAAATAAATAAATAAAATAATAATTGTTGAAGCTGAGCAGAAACACACAGAGACATATTATTCTCTGTATTTTTGTATATGTTTGAAATCCTCCATAATAAAAAATTAAAAAGCATAGATTTCATGACATACATTCCTCAAGAAGTATGGGATGAGGCTGAGCAATCAGCATTTTTAGCATGAACCCCATGCCATGAGAAGTCTGCAGCCCATGTTTTGAGAGCACTGTTCTCCCTGATTCTTGAATTTTCCCTACAACATTCCAAATAAGCCAGGCCTCTGGTTGAACCCTACGATGACCAATACACCTCTACCTGCTAAGAATCCAATAATATTTGACTGGTCCTAATGTCTTCAATAAGTAACAACTAATCTATAATAACTAGTAACAAATTACCACTTCCTCCTTTAAATTTCTTTTTACTTTTTTGAGAGAGACAGGGAAAGAGAGAAGACAGAAAAGAGAGAGGGAGAGAAAGACAGAGAAAGAAAGAGTCTTGCTGTGTTGCCCAGGCTGGAGTGCAGTGGCAAGACTCAACCTCCCAGGCTCAAGTGATCCTCCCACCTCAGCCTCCTGAGTAGCTGGGACTGTTCCTGGACCAAACTGAGGGTTGGGCTGCTATTTCTCGTGGCCCAATAACGAGATGCAGATGAACAGGGGAGGAAGAGAGTTTTTATTTCTGCAACCAGTTACAGGGAGAAGGCCTGGAAATTATCACCAGACCAACTCAAAATTGCAGTTTTCCAGAGCTTATCTACCTTCTAAGCTATATGTCTACGTGTAAGTGTGCATTCACCTGAAGATGTAAGTGATTAACTTCTTTTAATCTATAACTAAGGTCTGAGTGCTGGAGACCTTCTTCTGGATCCTCAGTAAATTTACTTCATCTAAATGGGTCCAGGTGCTGAGGTGATTACCCTTGTCTCCTACTAAATCACAGAGGTTTGGGGAGTTTCTTCAGACCCACAATAAAATTTGTTTAATCCTAAAAGGGTCCTGTTAAAAATTCTTGTTATTTTGTCATGCTTTAAGGCCCAGGAAAGGCCTAGGCAAAACTCTTGGTAGGTTTCTGTTACACTCCAGCCTTTGATAAGGGCACTGACTTGTTTAGCTTTTACTATTTCACTTAACCACTCAGTCAGTATTGAAACAGTTGTTATGGAGGCCTGCATTAGTGAGACCTAGCCTGCCACAGGACTACGGGCACGTGCCACCATGCCCAGCTAATTTTAAATTTTTTTGTAGAGATGAGGTACCACTATGTTGCCCAGGCTCATCTTGAACTCCTGGGCTCAAGCGATCCTCTCACCTCAGCCTCCCAAAGTGCTGAGATTACAGGTGTGAGCCACCATGCCCAGTGAAATTTCTAAAAGACTTTTTTAAACAGTCTCTTATGGGACTTGTACACACAAAGCTACAATATTAGACAATGTGTCCTTCACTCTATTACAGCTGTATACTCCATGCCCTATAGCATAGTACAGTGTATATAATGGACACAAACTGTATTGAAAGATGTGTTCCAAAATTTGTAAATATCACTTTCACATATGCAAGCACAGCCAAGAGTTCAAATAAAAATAATGAAGTTTGTGTGTTGCACACAAATACAGACACATTAAATTTGGGTAAAGAACTGCATCTTACCCAATGCATTCTCCAGGAGGTCAAGAAAAGAAAGCCTAATAGGTGTTGAAGCAGCCAAGGAAGTCATCTTCAAGACAGAGGAGTTTAAGCTGGGACTTGAGTTGTAAGACTTGGGAACTCCTACCCCCTTAAAAAAGGAAAGGCTACTCCTAGCAGAGTAACAAAAATCAAGTTCAGAAAGAAGGACTGTGGTATGGTTGGCAATAAGATGATATAAGCGTAAGGGTAGTAGGGAGTAAAACTGGATAGGTTGTCTGGACATGCCAAGAAAAAGCCTTGAGACTTGGAAAAACAATTAGCGAGCTGTGACCTCTTCTTGACCAGTGACATGAAGTGAGGAGACACAGGGCTCTACAGGGCACTTCCGTATGAACCCCAGCTGTCACTAATTGTATGACTTGGTGAGTTCTTAACCTCTTGAGCTTGGTTTTCTTATCTGTAAAATAGATATAAAGGTCCTACTTCATGGTGTGGCTGTGATGGTAAGATTATATAAAACAATATCCTTAAGGTATTTGTGTGGAAGTAGGTAATTAAGAGAAGGTGGTTATGACTAACCGAGTTTCCAAAAGAGTGGCCTAGGAGGAAACTAAACAAAGATGCCTAAATATCATCTGAATTTCTCCTAAATGTTTCATGATGTTGGGTCTCTGCCAGCAGTCTGTAATACACTGTAGAGTCAAGCTAAACCAAAGAAAATGATCCTGTCTTACTCAAAGTTTCGTGAATTTATTCAAACAACGTCAAAGACACTAAACAGAGCTAGCCCTGAACTTTTCGATTCACTAACAAATAAAAGGAGAAATAAAGCCTACTGTCCAGCTTGTTTTTCTTTGGATATTTAACAAATTTGATTAAGACATTCCTTTACTTCCAGAGATTACACTTTGGCAGAAAAGCTTAGACATATATACAAAAAACTATAAAACAAAACAGAAATTGGTAATTACCAAAAAAGAATTCAAAATGCTTTGGGAAAACAGAAAAAGCTCTGAATCCCTAATTCCCTACTACACAGCAGGGGCTAAATTAATGCTCCAGGAATTCGTTATTTTATGAGAGAAGTGGCAATTTTGTCCCAGCTGCCAAGAAAACACAAAAGATGATGATTTTCCAAGCCCAGAGAAGGGCATGAACAGCACCGAGGCAGGAAATCATCATTTTCAGAAAAAGGCAGTGGGTTAGAGAGACAAAGGCTAAGGAAACAGTGTGTGACAAGGCTATGAAGATGGGTTGGGCCAGATCACAAACAGCCTTAAATTCCAGGCGCTGGAGTTTGGACCTACTTGACAGGCAATAAGCAGCTTCTCAATATTTTGAAAACATGTGACCAAAGTAGTTCTTTAGAAAAATCTGAAACCAACAGGGATGACAGATCAGTCAGGTGCACCTGCACTGTACCTGCACAGAAAAACAAATCCTGTTGAATCTACTGCACTGAGAAGGAGAAACAGCTAGCTGTGGCAAAAGCTGCAACTGCCTACCCAATGTCCATTCTCCCTCCCTTCCTCACTGTATTAACAAGGCAAATTTTAAAATGGACAGCAATGTGCCCAGCTTTAAAAGTAAGCAAACAAAAACAAAACAACAACAACTACATTTACCAATGAGAAATAAACATATCTGTTTAAGTAGCTGGTAACATTTGTCACTCAGCTGATGCATTGGTAAGGAAGCCCGTCAATAGGAAGGGATCTCTCTGGGGAGGAAAAAGTTGCAAGCACCAGCACATGTGGCTAGGAATACCAGGTCTTCAACAACACTTTTGAAGTGTTCTTCAAAAGGAATCACTTGAAAGAGACTGAGATCCAGGACACCTGTAATAGAACAATTCTGGGCCAATATCCATAATTCATTCAGACATTTCCAAATGTACTATGTTAATGGGCTCAGCTATAGGTCTTGGTCCTCAAGGTATTTACTATATACTGTAGACAAAAAGATAAAATATATACATACAACAAACTGTAACAATGCAATGTGAATAAAGTAACAGAGCAAACCAACGTAATATAGCAGAGGAGACCCCACAATACAACCACATCTTGGGCTGTATTCCTAACCCTGCTGTTAACTGACTTTCGGCCTTGAATAAACTATTTTACCTTCTAGGCAAATCGTGTCCTGTAAAATAAAGAAGCAGTGTATTTAAATAAAGGGCTAATGCAGGGGACCCACTAAAGTGCATGAGTTCAGTAGGTTCCAACTTTTTCACATATAAACCCACTTTTTAAATGTTAAATAAATTTTCTTAGATCTTCATATCACCATGATTGTCTTTTTAGCACGTTAACAGATAAAGCATGCACTATATAAATACTACCACGAATTCCACAAACACTTTAAAAGAATCTGTACTTTATCAGCCAGGCGCGGTGGCTCAAGTCTGTAATCCCAGCACTTTGGGAGGCCGAGGCGGGCAGATCACAAGGTCAGGAGGTCGAGACCATCCTGGCTAACACGGTGAAACTCCGTCTTTACTAAAAATACAAAAAATTAGCCAGGTGTTGTGGCAGGCGCCTGTAGTCCTAGCTACTTGGGAAGCTGAGGCAGGAGAATGACGTGAACCCGGGAGGTGGAGCTTGCAGTGAGCCAAGATCATGCCACTGCACTCCAGCCTGGGCAACAGAGCAAGACTCCGTCTCAAAAAAAAAGGAATCTGTACTTTATCACCATTTAAATGAAAATTAGAAACATTCACAAAACATTATTTGTTCCACTTCAAACACTTAGTATGTGCATAGATTTTTTTTTTCCAGCCAGTTGGAATAAGTTTACAGTCCACAGGACACTGGCTCTGCATTCTCTCAAGTCTTTCCCAGTCTTAATACTATCATCTTATGTTCATTTGAAAGATTTTCAGAACCAGGGTGAAAAGGAAATCAGTAAGAAAGGAGTGAAAAAAGAAAACAATGGATTCAAGAGAAAATTCGAAGGTAAGAACTCAGCAAGAAGGTGGCTATAGGGAGGGAAGGACAGGAAGAAACAAAAGCAACCATGTTAGGTGCCATTAGCAGCAGTATAAGTCCGGGGGAAAAGAACCAGGATGATGGGAAACGATGACTTCATTGAGCATCTACTATGTTCCTGGCATGGTGTTAAATGGTTTAAAAATGAAAACATACACATGATTTTAAAAATCAAAACAGTACAAAAAGCTATACAACAAAAAAATGTCCCTCTCATCCTGGATTCTCAGGTGCCTAGACTCCCTCTCCAGAAGCAACAATCACTAAAAATTTCATCGGTATGCTTTCAGAAATATTTGCATTTGCCTTCATATTTAGTTATCACAACAACCTCTGAGATAGGTGGGATTATTTTATAAATTAAGAATCTGAGGCTTAAAGACGCTGACAGGGCCAAAGTCAAAGAGCCATGAAGGGACAGAACTAGGACTAGAACATGGACCCAAACACTCATGCACATACTAACTCTACACTCAGAAAGCTATGAAAACTCTGGTAGCTGGGTGCAGTGGCTCGCGCCTGTAATCCCAGAACTTTGAGAGGCCGAGGAGGGCGGATCGCTTGAGGCCAGGAATTCAACACTAGGCTGGGCAAGATGGGGGAAACCCTGTCACTACAAAAAATACAAAATATTAGCCGGGCATAGTGGCATGTACCTGTTGTCCCAGCTACTCAGAAGTCTAAGGTGAAAGGATCACCTGACCCCAGGAGGTTGAGGCTGCAGTGAGCCATGATTGCACCACTTTACTCCAGCCTGGGTGACAGAGTGAGACCTTGTCTCAAAAACAAAACAAAACAAAAAACACTCTGGCAGAGATGTTCAAAGTGTTTGTGATAATTAAAAAATAGAACCCAAATAACCACTAGTCAAGGACTGGATGTACAAATCATATCACATGTACACTGTGAAATACTATGCAGCCATTAAAACTAAGGTTAAAAAACATAAGGTAAACCCAGATACACCACTCTAAGACAGCTTGTTGAAGTAAAAAAGCAATTGCAAGAAATGGGGAGTTGGTATTTACAGGTCACAGAGTTTCAGTTTGGGAAGATGAAAAAGTTCTTGGAAGGAAGGGTAGTGATGGTTGCACAGCAACGTCAATGTACATAATGCCACAGAACTGTACACTTAAAAATGGTTAAAATAGTAAATTTTGTTTTGCATGTTTTCCGTAACTTTTTTAATACTAAAAAAAGCAATTGCAGAATAGTATGACTATGATTCCATTTTTGTAGAAAGGGAAAGTATGTGTAAACATTATTTGTAAATGCATGTTGTCTGTTATCTTGCTTTACCTTGCCTGCTACTCAGACATCCTGAAAGCCCTGGATTCCTGGTGTGCTGATGCTGAGTCCCGTGCCTCTCACTGCCAAGCACATACTCCCAGCAGCTGAACTACTGCCTTCACCTTTCTTCCTACCTCTCACAGAATGCACTCTTCAGCACTTGCTTTATCTGCAGCTGTCCCGCCCCACTGTTAAATGTCACTGAAGACTCATCAAGCTCCAAAACGTGCTCCAACGTGAAAAAAGATGCAGGAAAATGACTCCCTTACTCATTCCTGCAGTAAGCTCCAGGGTGGAAATGTGTGATATGATCAAATAAAAGAGATGAGATTATATCAGAAAGAGTGAAAAGAAAACCTCTGTTGCTGAAGAATGCACAGTATATGGCAACAGGTAGTGCAGCTCCTGCTTCTCAAGTGTCTTAAAATTAAAGTGTTTGGAAGACAATGTGGCAACAGTCCAGCATATAATGTAGACGACATCCCTGTGGGTGGAAAACCACAGCTTAAAGTGTAGTTACGAGAACTATAAAACTAACAAAATGGTTTGAGATGTTTTTCCTTCTATTTAAGTGCAAACCTAGGTAAGAACATGACCTATACTGAGGTTTATTTATTTAAATGATTATCCAAAGAGCAAACACAACATTATTGAAAATAGAGGCTTTCAGAGTAAAGCTCGGCTCTCCTGTTACTGATCTGCTAAAGCTATGGAAGTTTCTCTGACCCAGTGGAGGGGCTCCAAGGTCCCCCTCTCTAGGAGGAAAGGAAAGCCTACTTGTTGTACTCACATTTAGCAAAGGAAAGAACTGCCCAGGAGACAGGTCAAGGGGCTACAGCAAAGGGAAAAAAGGGTGGGAATGATCAAATAAAATCAAGACAGCACAATCCTGATGGACAGTTTTCTCTAAGCCTGCAAAAAACGGAACCACCAGAACTGAAATGATCTTTTGTACCACCAAACTTTCCTTAGCTTTCTTAAAAATCAACAGTTCGATTTTCTCACCATACAAACAGGCACAGAACACTGAAAAGTGTGAATACACTTAGGCCCATGGCATTTTCCCTCTTCATAATGGCACTGGCCATTTTCTTATCAGGGAAAATCCTGCAAGGCAGAAAGTTGCTTCTTCCATGGTGGTCCAAGTCTTAGTTATTACATCCTACTAAAACTAGCCAAAACTACAAGGCACACACTACCACAAGCATTCAAGAGCAATTTTAAGAGAAACCTTGTATTTTTTCCTTGTTAAATATCCCCAATACCTGCATATCCTTCATCATTTAGGATTATGTCTTTAACAGTGGTTCTTAAAGTATGGCCTTGAACTCCTGAGGGTCTCCAAGACCTTTTTAAGGGATCCGAGAGATCAAAACTATTTTCATCATACTAAGATATTCCTAAGAAGTCACTGTAGCATTGTGCACTGTGTTGACACACAGATAGTGCAAAAACAACAGTCGGTACAACTGCTGGCCGCTTAGCACTAAAGAGGGCCGTGGTACTGTCTCTGAATTCTTTACCTTTATGTACTCACAGGAAAATAATGTCAATTTCACTTTTTAAGTGAAATGGTACAGTCATGCTGGAAAAAAACTGTCAGTTTCTCAAAAAACTAAACATAGATTTCTGTACAACCTGACAATTGCACACTCTTGGACATTTATCCCAGAAAAGGAAAAGTTACATTCACATAAAACTTAGACAGGCTGAGCACAGTGGCTCTAAAATTCCAGCACTTTGGGAGGCTGAGGTGGGTGGACTGCTGGAACCCAGGAGTTTGGGACCCCCAGACTAGCCTGGACAACATGGCGAAACCCTGTCTCTACCAAAAAAATACAAAAGTATCCAGGCATGGTGGCGTGTGTCTGTAGTCCCAACTACTCGGGGGACTGAGGTGGAAGGATTGCTTCAGCCTGGGACGTCTAGGGTGCAGTAAGTCATGATCATGCTACTGCATTCCACTCCAGTCTGGGTGACTAAGCAAGACACTGTCTCAAAAACAGCAACAAACACCTGTCTATTTGTTCGTAGTAGCTTTCTTAATAGCCCAAAACTAACAGCCTGAATGTCCTTCAAACATGTGAACAGTTAAACTGCTGTACATCCATACCATGGAGCACTACTGAGCAACAAAAAGGAACAAACTATGACATGCACAACAAATAGTGTATGATTCCACTTACATGAGATATGAGGTACCAGCAGTAGTCAAAGTCATAGACAGAAATTAAAATGATGGCTGCCAGGGACTGGCGGGAGGAGGGGAATGGAGAATTATTGTTTAATAAGTACAGAGTTTCAGTTTTGTAAGATAAAGATTTCTGGACATGTATGATGGTTACGGATGCACAATAATTTGAATGAACTTATTACTCTCCCTCCAAAAAGTAAATTACTAATGGTAAATTCAGGATGGGAAGGGGATAGGATGCGGAGAGACACTGGACCAGAGAGGTTTGAAGGTCTTAAAAGGAAACTATTATCTCCTTTATTACACTACATATCCGTTATTCTTAATATCTCACAAATACTTTAAATTTTATATCAACTTACTAGTCAATACTTTTTTTTAAGGAAAAAAGTCCATGATGAAGGAGTACAAATTATTGTTATCAAATCTTGAGCTTTGACTCTTTTTTGTTACTTGTGACCAAATGGCAGGTGTGCACTTCTGTAATAGAGCGATAAGCTGAATTAACTTGCTTGTGTCATGAAATACCATTTTTACGGGAAAGAACACTTGACAAACTAGGGTTATTTAAACCTGTATTGCCGGACATTTCCTTGAAACTGAACAAAGTGAGTCTGTCACTTTGAGGAAAACAATTGACAATATTTTGCTCCCAATGATAAAAAGCAAGCTTTCAACCGAAAATTAGAATTTTGGAAAACTTGTAAACACCACCTTGTATCTGACGGCTTTTAACATAAAGACTTTCCTAATGAAATCAATAGCGATGGTAACGAATGTTATTCGGCGCTATTAGTGAAATGCGTCAGCTTGAGATCTGCCAAACTCAGTGAGCCAATATCTTCCAAACGACAAATATATGGTGTTACAATGGGTAACAGCTGCATTCAAACTGCAAGACAGACCAAGGAATTTTAACGTAACTGTGTGCAAAGGCCATTGACAGGAGCTTCAGCTGCATTCAAACTGCAAGACAGACCAAGGAATTTTAACGAAACTGTGTGAAAAGTCCGCTGACAGTAGCTTCAGATTCCACGTCCAAACCAGCCTTTGAGAAACTTCCACTTACGTAGTTTTGGTGTAGTAATAAAGAATACCCATAATTATCTGAAACAGCTATTAAGACAGTACTCACTTTTCCAACTACACATCTGTGTAAGATCAGATTTTCTTCATATGAAAACATACCGCAACAGACTGAACTGCAAAGCAGATGGGAGAACGTAGTTGTCTCTACTAAGTCAGACAACTCAAGAGATTCGCAAACTGTAAAGGACGCCAGTCGTCCCACGAACTCTTTTGTTTTAGCAAAACCCTATGTTGCATAAAAATGTGGTATGTACGCTAACATACCACGGATTTATTCAATGAGTTACTCGGTTTTCCTTTCTAGTACAGTCTATGGAGATAGCCACCATTCCAGGTCCTCTAGTCCCAAGAGGGGTCCTGAGACCAAGACGTCTGCGACCCGCTGATCCCTACTGCTAGAAGATAAATGATTAGCTCGGCAAATACTGATTTGTCTTATGGAACTCTCGGAGCAGCGGGGCGGCGTCAGCGCCTGTGCCACCGCGGACACCCGGGAGTGAACAGCAGCCGTCTCCTCCGCGGGCCCGCACGCAGCCACGCCGCCACCCGAGCGCTGGGGGTCGGGGCTCCGGGCCGCCCGGGGGAGGCCGCGGGGAAAGCCCGGCCGCCCGCCCGCGCCAGGCCCGGCCCGGCCCGGCCCGAAGGCCCGCCGGCAGCTGCAGGGCGGACGTGGCGGGCGCCGCGCGGCGCGGCCCGTACCTGTGGGTCATCCCGGCCGCCACGCCCAGCATCTCTCCGCTTTCGGCCGCCGCCGTCTCTCAGCCCCTCGTCTCCCGGCGCCGCTCTAGCCGCGTCCTAGTCCCTCGCCGCCGCGGCCGGCTACTGGCGGGCCCGGAGCAGGAAGGGGAGGAAGGCCAGGGGCGGGTCGCGCGGGGGCGCGGGAGGCGGGGGAAGGCGAGGCGAACCGCGCGGGAAGGCGGGGGAGGGGCGGGAGCTGCTGGGCAAGGAGGGGCGGGGACTGGCCGGGCGCCGAAGGGCGCGGACTGGAGAGGTAGGCGCGGGGGGGCGGGGCGTTGCGGGGCGGGGCGCGCGTCAGACCCCGCCCCAACCCGTGGCTCGGGCCCGCCCCCATCTCAACACCCCAGGCTAGTCTAGGAGGCTAGCGCAAACGCAGCGGGTGGCGGGGGTAGGGGCTCATTGGGAGCCCACGGAGTGCGGCGGCGGCTCGGGGGCCGAGTTCCCTACAACAAGGATGGCGGTGACGGGCGCAGGGAGCGGGGCCCGGCTCTCCTTGCCTCGAGGCTCCTCTGATTCCACTCGCGTGGCTGCGCGGCCCTGGCAGCGGCCTTCGTCCCGGGGGTGGGACCTACACAGGGTTCCGCCCCGTCCTGGCGAGGACGCCTGAGGGGGCTCTGTGGTAAGGCTCTGTCGGGCAGGCCAGGCTTCCGGGAGGACCTGGTCTGGATCGGTCACCGCTGGGTGCCTGAGCTCCGCATGGAGCCTGCAGACTTTGTTTAACTTGTGAGTTAAGAAAAGTTAACCTTTCTTGGAGAGTTTCCAGTCTTGCCTCTGCATCCTGTTCTAACTTGCTAGCTCTCATTTTCTTCACCCATTCCATCTATGAAAACCTGAAATTTTGGGGCCGGCGCAGTGGCTCACGCCTGTAATCCCAGCACTTTGGGAGGCTGAGGCAGGCGGATCACCTGAGGTCAGGAGTTCGAGACCAGCCTGACCAACATGGAGAAACCCCGTCTCTACTAAAAATACAAAATTAGCTGGGCGTGGTGGTGGCACATGCCTGTAATCCCAGCTACTCGGGAGGCTGAGGCAGGAGAATCGCTTGAACTTGGGAGGCGGAGGTTGTGGTGAGCTGGGAGATCGCGCCACTGCACTCCAGCCTAGGTAACAGGCTCCGTCCCCCCCCCAAAAAAAGTGAAATCTCCAAAGGATCTAATAGATAAGACAGGTTATTCATCCTGGGCATAAATGATCTCTCTCAGGATACCTGATTCTGTAACTATACCTACTCTCTAGTAATAGAATGAAAACTTTGGTCTCCTGCCAGTCGAGGCATGTCGGAGGAAAACACTGGATCTATTTGATGTCCTCATATGAAAGTAAATTCCAAACAAAGCAAATAGTTAAATGTTCTAGAAAAAAAAAAAAAAAGAGAGAGGTTATGAAAATACCAGAAGAAAACAAGGGAAAAAAACAAAAGTAAGGTTGGAGTGGTGAGAGACTTTTCAAAGAGCATATAAACCATAAAATTAAAAATTGATAAATGTAGGCCGGGCACGGTGACTCACGCGTGTAATCCCAGCACTTGGAGAGGCTGAGGTGAGTGGATCATGTTGGTCAGGAGTTTGAGACTAGCCTGACCAACATGGTGAAACCCCGTCTCTACTAAAAATACAAAAATTTCACCGGTTGTGGTGGCGGGGTTCCTGTAATCCCAGCTACTTGGGAGGCTGAGGCAGGAGAATTACTTGAACCTGGGAGACAGAGGTTGCAGTGAGCCGAGATCGTGCCATTGCACTCCAGCCTGGGCGACAGAGCGAGACTCTGTCTCTAAATAAATAAATAAAAATTGATAAATGTAACTACATAGAAATCTAAATTTTCTGCATAGCAAATAAATATAACAAACCCCAACCAAGAAAAATATTTGTAAAATGTATGACAAAAAGTTCTAAATTATTAAAAAAGTTCTAATTATTAAAAAAATCAGTACAAAAATGTTCAACTCAGAGAAAAACAGGTTTCTACAGAAAAATACAAATGATTTCTTAAAGTATCATAAAACAAAAATAAAATACGATTTTTCACAAATGCAAAGATGAAAAGTTTGACTATATATTGTTTTGATGAGGATATAGGGAAACCCTTTTTTCCTCCCCTAGAGGAGGCCTCTCTATGTTACCCACACTGGTCTTGAACTCTTGGACTTCAACTATCCTTTTGAATAGCAGGGTTTACGAGTGCACGTCAGCATGCCTGGCTAATTTATTGTTGATAGGAGTATAAATCCATACACGCTTTGTAAAGAACAAGTGGGCAATAGCTATCAATGTAAAATTCAGCTCTTCCTTGACCCAAGATATTCATATTTTGGAATTTATCTTACAAATGTATTCTTATATGTACACCAAAAGAATGTACAAATTTGGGCATGGTGGCTCACACCTGTAATCCCAGCACTTTTGGAGGTCGAAGCAGGAGGATCCCTTGAGGTTAGGAGTCCAAGACCAGCCTGGGAAGAAAAGGGAGACCCCCCTGCCTTGTCTCTACAAAAAAAAAAAAAAATTTAAAAATTAGCTGGGCATGGTGGCGTGCACCTGTAGTTCCAGCCGGCTATAATTGGACCACTGCACTGCAGCCTGGGTGACAGAGTGAGACCCCGATTCAAAAAAAAAAAAAAAAAGAAAGAACAAATTTTAAAGATCCCTAGGCAACTATCTGTACACTAAATGATATCACTGAAATTTACTTTAAAATGTAGGGGTGGGGAATGTGGGTTGATAACTTGAAACTACCTCATAAATACATTACATTCTTTATATTAGCTTGTCTACTTTAGTGTATATGTGAACATTTCTGTAATAAAAAAGTTTTTAAAAATTGAAAACGGCCGCGCGGTGGCTCAGGCCTGTAATTCCAGCACTTTGGGAGGCCAAGGCAGACAGATCACGAGGTCGGGAGATTGAGACCGTCCTGGCTAACACGGTGAAACCCCGTCTCTACTAAAAAAAAAAAAAAAATGCTGGGCATGATGGTGTGCGCCTGTAGTCCCAGCTACTTGGGAGGCTGAGGCAGGAGAATGGCGTGAATCCAGGAGGCGGAACTTGCAATGAGCCTGTAGCAGGATGAGCCGCAGACAAAACTCCTCAGACACCGAGTTGAAGGAAGGGGTTTATCTGGCCGGGGGCATCAGCAAGGCTCCTGTCTCAAGGGCCAAGCGCCCCGAGTGAGCAATTCCTGTCCTTTTTAAGGGCTCACAACTCTAAGGGGGTGTACGTGAGAGGGTCGTGATCGATTGAGCAAGCAGGGGGTATGTAACTGGGGGCTGCATGCACCAGTAATTAGACCGGAACAAAACAGGATAGGGATTTTCACAGTGCTTTTCTATACAGTGTCTGTAATCTATAGATAACATAACCGATTAGGTCAGAGGTCGATCTTTAACTACCAGGCCTAGGGTGTGGCGCCGGGCTGTCTGCTTGTGGATTTCATTTCTGCCTTTTAGTTTTTACTTTTTCTTTCTTTAGAGGCAGAAATTGGGCATAAGACAATATGAGGGGTGGTCTCCTCCCCTAAGCTGAGATCGTGCCACTGCACTCCAGCCTGGGTGACAGAGTGAGACTCCGTCTCAAAAAAAAAAAAAAAAAAAAATTGAAAACAGACGAATGTACAAGGAGAGTCATTGCAGTTTTGTTTTTAAGAACTGAGAAAGTTTATTTATCCAGGACATTGTTTAAGTAAATTACGGTTTCTACCAGGAATACTCTGCAGCTGTTAAATAAGAATAGCCAATAAGTATATGAAAAAATGCTCAACATCACTAATCATTAGGGAAATGCAAATCAAAACCATGGTGAGATATACCTCGTACCCTTTCAGATGGCTACTATCAAAAAAACAGAAAATAATGTTAGTAAGGATGTGGAGAAATTGGAACCCTTGTGCACTGTTGGAGGGAATGTAAAATGGTGCAGCTCCTGTGGAAAGCAGTAAGGCAGTTCTTTAAAAAATTCAAGATACAGTTGCCATGTGATCTAGCAATTCCACTTCTGGATCTATATCCCAAAGAAGTGAAAGCAAGGTCTTGAAGAGATATTTGCATGTGCACATTCATAGTAGCATTATTCACAATAGATGAAAGGTGGAAACCACCCAAATGTCCAGAAATGGATAAATGGATAAATAAAATGTGGTACATTCATACAATGGAATATTTATCTATTCACCCTTAAAAAGGAAATTCTGGCTGGGCATGGTGGCTCATGCCTGTAACACCAGCACTTTGGGAGGCCAAGGCAGACAGATCACCTGAGGTCAGGAGTTCGAGACCAACCTGGCCAACATGGTAAAACCTCATCTCTACTGAAAATACAAAAATTAGCTGGGCATGGTGGCTGGCGCCTATAGTTCAAGCTACTCCGGAGGCTGAGGCAGGAGAATCACTTGAACCCAGTAGGTGGAGGTTGCAGTGAGCCAAGATCATGCCATTGCAGTCCAGTCTGGGCAACAAGAGCAAGACTCCATCTCAAAAAAAAAAAGGAAGGAAATTCTGACTTATGCTGCAAAATGGATCAACCTTGAGAACGTTACACTAAGTGAAAGAAGCAAATCATAAAAAGGACAAATACTGGGCCAGGTGCGGTGACTCACACCCTGTAATCCCAGCACTTTGGGAGGCTGAGGCGGGCAGATCACGAGGTCAGGAGATCGAGACCATCCTGGCTAACACGGTGAAGCCCTGTGTCTACTAAAAATACAAAAAAAATTAGCCGGGTATGGTGGCGAGTGCCTGTAGTCCCAGCTGAGGCAGGAGAATGGTGTGAACCCGGGAGGTGGAGCTTGCAGGGAGCTGAGATTGCGCCAGTGCACTCTAGCCTGGGTGATAGAGCAAGACTCCGTCTCAAAAAAAAAAAGCTAACTTGAAAATTGAAGTCCCTATAATCCTACTTCCTAGATAGAATCAGTGATCTTGCACTTTTAGTGTTATTTTCTGTCAATCATAGTTATATGCATCCCAATGTAATACATATATTACTTAACATGAAAAATTTTAAGCACATAGAAATTTAAAGGAAATATGCTCATCTGTGAATATTATAAAGCCACTATCTAGATTTAGCAGTTAATATTTTGCAGTGTTTAAATTTTTTTCACTGTAGTTTGAAGTAAATTACTTTAAACTTTTCACCCCTAAATACTTTAGAATGCATCTTTTTTAAAGAACGAATTCTTTCACAATATAATCACACAATTTTCACACCTAACACAAGTAACAGTGCTTTCTAAATGTTGTCTAATGACCAGACTATATTCACCTTTCCCTTTTTGACCCCAAAAAATGTCTTTGAGAGCTGGTTTGTTTAAATAGGGTTCTAATTAAGGAGCATAGATTGCATTTCATTGTTTGTCTCTAAGCTTTTTAAAAATCAAGTGTAGTACCTGGCCCCCCCTTTTTTTTTCTTGACTTTGAACTTATTGGAGAGACCTAGCCAGTTGACTTATAGAAGTTGGGTCAATGTTCTCACTTACTGTATTTATCTGATTGTTTCCTCATGGTGTCCTTTAACTGTATTCTCTTTTATTTCCAGTAAAGCAGAATTTTAGGCTTGAACACAATTACATTAAACATGTTGGACAACAATTCTTCACCATCGATATCATTTTCTTTCTTTCTTTCTTTCTTTCTTTCTTTCTTTCTTTCTTTCTTTTCTTTTCTTTCTTTTTCTTTCTTTCTTATGGAGTTTCACTCTTGTCACCCAGGCTGGAGTGCAGTGGCACGATCTCGGCTCACTGCAACCTCCACCTCCTGGGTTCAAGTGATTCTCCTTCCTCAGCCTCCCACGTAGCTGGGATTACAGGTGCTCGCCACCACGCCCAGAAAGTTTTTGTATTTTTAGTAGAGATGGGGTTTCACCATATTGGCCAGGCTGGTCTCGAACTCCTGACCTTAGGTGATCCACCCACCTCTGCCTCCCAAAGTGCTGGGATTACAGGCATGAGCCACCACGCCCAGCCTGATGCCATTTTCTTCACATAATATCTAGTGTACCCACTATTAGAGATTCTAAGATTATAGGGTTAACTATCGATTTACCTTCTTGCCACTGGAAAGTATTCTATGGGTTGAAACACTGAGATCTTTGACATCTTTCCCTTAATGGTTTTAGCGTGCAGTAATGATTCTTTCTCACATCAGTTACTTAATTAGAAGTTGCAAAATGGTGATTAAATTATCTTCTTTTTTCTACATTTATTAACTGTCATTCTTACCTCTAAAGAACTTTCCCTCATCCACTGGGGTTATTTTGTATCTAAAACTTAGTTCCACTGCAGAGAAAGAATACATTATTCTTTATTTACCTTTAATTACCAAGTTTTAGAATAAGAACTTGAATAACAGCCACCCCCATCAGTGATGAATAAGATGGTTTGTTTTCATCTTTATTGAGTATGATTATGGACTCAAGAATTTTTATGCTTTAAATGTCTTCTAGTCAATTATGGTTCATTATTCTTATTGATGCTCAAACTGTCAAAATGTTCCAGATTTGGCCAAGGGGAGTCCTTTCTGTTAGCTCCTGGGACCTTTTCATATGACTCCATTAGTCTTTTAAATGACTCTTTTCGTCTTTTGGAGTTTTAATATAACTTCATTAGTCCTGGTTCACTTTGTACATTCCTTACCCCAGACCTGAAATAAGCATCTCTCAAGCCTCCTGATTCCTTTTACTATGGAATTACATTTACACATTTATGATTGTTATGTCTTCTTGTTGAATTGACCCTTTAATAATTATGTAATATCCTTCTTTATTCATGGTAATCATCTTTGTTTGAAGTCTACTTTGATATTAATATAGACACTCTCATTTCCTTTTTCTTTTGCTTATTTTTTTAGATACAGGGTCTCATTCTGTTGCCCAGGCTGGAGTGCAGTGGTGTGATCATAGCTTGCTGTAACCTCAAACTACTGAGCTCAAGTGATCCTCCCACCTCAGCCTCCCAAGTAGCTAGGGTACATTATACCATGCATGCCACCATGCTGGGCTATTTAAATTTTTTTTTTTCATTTGTAGAGAAGGGATCTCATTCTGTTGCCCAGGCTGGTCCGGAACTCCTAGCCTCAAGAAGTCTTCCTGCCTTGGCCTCCCAAAGTGCTAGAATTACAGGTGTAAGCCACCACACCCAGCCTAATTTCCTTTGATTAGTATTTGCATTTTTCCACTTTTAATTTTATTTTTCTATATATATATTTTTGATATGAAGTCTCACTCTGTCACCCAGGCTGGAGTGCAGTGGCACGATCTCAGCTCAGTGCAACCTCCACCTCCGAGGTTCAAGCGATTCTCCTGCCTCAGCCTCCCAAGTAGCTGGGACTACAGGTGCGTGCCATTATGCCTGGCTAATTTTTTGTATTTTTAGTAGCGACAGGGTTTCACTGTGTTAGCCAGGATGATGTCAGTCTCCTGACCTTGTGATCTGCCTGCCTCGGCCTCCCAAAGTGCTGGGGTTACAGGTGTGAGCCACCAAGCCCAGCCCATTCTTTTAATCAATTAAGTCTTTATATTGAAAGTGATTTTCGTATAAATAGCATGTACTCAGGTCTTGTCTGTTTAATGTAGTCTGACAATCTCTGCATTACAGTTGGTATATTTAGACCATTTACATTTAATGTAATTATTGATTTGGTAGGATTTAGGTCTACCATTTCTAATCTGTCGTCAAGTTCACAAACTCCTATCATTGTCATCTGCATTCTGCTATGTAGCCCATCGAGTGAAATTTTGAAAACTATTAATAATACATTTTATTGTTTGAACAATTTCAGCTTATCAGAAAAGTGAGCAAACAGAAGAGAATTCCCATATGCCCTCTTACCCCAAACCCTCCCACCCCCGTTTCCCTTATTATTAACATCTTGCATTAGTATAGTACATTTGTTATAGTGGATGAGCCATTATTAAAACTTTATTAACACTAGTCCTTTGTGGATTACATTAGAGTTCATTCTTGGTGTTGTATAGTCTATGGGTTTTGACAAATATATAATGACATGTATTCATCATAACAGAATCAAACAGAATAGTTTCACTACCCTAAAAATCAGCTGTTCTTCACCATTTATCTACCCTCCCCGCCCCCAACTCCTAACTCCTGGCAACCACTGAACTTCTTACTGTTTCTATGGTTTTGCCTTTTTCAGAATATATATATATAATATTATATATGATATATATTATTATATATCATATATAAAGAACTATTTTTTGCAAAGATTTTTTTCCCATTTAATGGCTTACCTTTTCATTCTCTTAACAGTGTCCTTTGTGAGCAGAAAAATTTAATTTTAGTGAAGTCCAACTTACCAATTTTTTCTTTTATGAGTCGTGTTTTTGATGTTATATCTAAAAAGTCATCACCAAATCTAAGGTCACCTAAGTTTTCTCCTATGTTTTCTTCTAGGAATTCTGTAGTGTTGCATGTTACATTTAGGTGTATGATCCATTTTGAGTTAATTTTTGTGAAAGGAGTGAGATCTGTGTCTAGATAAGATATACTTAGGCAGGCCCAGTGGCTCATGCCTGTAATCCCAGCACTTTGGGAGGCCAAGGCGGGCAGATCACCTGAGGCCAGGAGTTCGAGACCAGCCTGGCCAACATGGTGAAACCCCATCTCTACTAAAAATACAAAAAATTAGCTGGGCTTAGTGGCGGAGGCCTGTAATCCCAGCTACTTGGGAGGCTGAGGCAGGATAATCGCTTGAACCCCGGAGGCAGAGGCTGCAGTGAGCTGAGATTGCACCATTGCACTCTAGCCTGGGCAACAAGAGCGAAACTCCACCTTAGAAAAAAAAGAAAAGATATACCTCGATGTAGCATTTTTGTTATTTATCCTAAATGGTGTTTTTTGAGCTTCCTGGATCTGTTCCTTTATGTCTACCTTAGTTCATTTGGGCTGCTGTGACAAAAATATCATGAACTGGAGAGTTTATAAACAACAGAAATTTATTTCTCACAGTTCTAGGGGCTGTGATGTCCAAGACCAAGGCACTAGCAGTGTCTGGTGAGGCCCTGCTTCCTCATAGATGGCACATTCTGGCTTTGTCCTCACATGGTGTCAGGGGCTAGCTAATTCCCTGGGGCTTCTTTCATAAGTGCACTAATCTCTGTCCTGAGGATAGAGCCCTCATAACCTGATTGACTCCCAAAAGCCCCACCTCAGTACTATCATATTGAGGATTAAGTTCCAATATAACTTTTGAGGAGACACAAACATTCAGACCATAGCTTTATCTATCATTAATTTGGGGAAATTTTCAGTCACTGTTGCTTCAAATGTTTCTTCTGTTTCTTT
Organism: Pan troglodytes; assembly: GCF_028858775.2. NCBI lineage: Eukaryota > Metazoa > Chordata > Mammalia > Primates > Hominidae > Pan > Pan troglodytes. The sequence continues at coordinate 15,767,935 of NC_072410.2, read as the reverse complement.
CTCTCTCTTTTTTTTTTTTTTTTTTTGAGACGGAGTCTTGCTCTGTTGCCCAGGCTGGAGTGCAGTGGCATGATCTCAGCTCAATGCAAGCTCCTCCTGCCAGGTTCATGCCATTCTCCTGCCTCAGTCTCCTGAGTAGCTGGGACTACAGGCGCCTGCCACCACGCCCCGCTAATTTTTTGTATTTTTAGTAGAGACAGGGTTTCACTGTGTTAGCCAGGATGGTCTCGATCTCCTGACCTTGTGATCTGCCCGCCTCAGCCTCCCAAAGTGCGGGGATTATAGACGTAAGCCACCACGCCTGGCTTTCTTTCTCTTTTTCTTCTCTTTCTGATATTTCCAAAAAGTCTCCATGTTCCACCTTTTGTAATTGTCTCACAGTTCTTGACTCTTCTTCTGTTTTTTCTTTTTCATTCTTTTTTCTGATTGTGTGTCAGCTTTTGAAGTATCTATTGACATCTCTTCGAGCTCACTGATTCTTTCATTGGCCATATCCATTCTTTTGATGAACCCATCAAAGGCATTCTTCATTTCTGTTATGGTGTTTTTTATTTCTAGTATTTCATTTTTATTTCTTCTTAGTGTTTTTATCTCTTTGCTTACATTACCCATCTGTTCTTGCATGTTATGCCGTTTTTACATTAGAGCCCCTAGCATGTTAATCTTAGTTATTTTAAATTCCTGGTTGGATACTTCCAATATTTCTTTCATATCTGAGTCTGGTTCTTATGCTTGCTCTGTCTCTTCAAAGTGTGGGGTTTCTTTTCTTTTAGTATGCTTTGTAATTTTTTGTTTGAGGCTGTATATGATGTACTGGGTGAAAGGAACTGAGTTAAATAAGGCTTTAGTATGAGATTTTGTTTCTCTGGCTAGGAGTTAGGCTTTGTTTACTCTTTGCTATATAGTCATGGATGTCAGAGGCTAAAATTTCCTCTAGTGTCATTGTGTTGTCTCCCTTGTCTTTTCTGGGGAGCTCCCTAGAGGCTTCTTTGTAAAGTAGCTCTGAGTCTTGCAGTGTCTATCCCTAATCATGGGAAAACATCAAACAAACACATACAGTGGGACATCCGACAAAGTACCAAGTGTCAAGGATCGTGGATTGAATCCTGAAACAGAGGAAGGACACTGAAGGAAAGACTGGGAAAACCTGACTGAGGTCTGGAGTTTAGTTAGTGATACTATACCAAGACGAATTTCTTAGTTTTGATAATTTATTAACAGTTATGTTAACATTGGGGGTAGCTGTGCAAGGGGTGTGAGAATGCTGTTATATCTTTAACCTTGGCCCATGGTTAAGGTGTTTCCAGTGTAAGGTCACTCTTATTCCTTGTAGTTAACATATATTTGGCACCACAGGATTCATTCTGGAATTCTTGGCTTATTCATAACTTTTTTTCTTTTTCTAGTAGTGAGAAACCTGGCTTTCATGCAGAGTTTACAAACGCCAATTTAAACTTTTGTTTTGTCATATGCAATAATTTTATTACCTGTATTTATTTCAGAGCTTATGAATTTTTAATTATTCTAAGGGCTAACACAGAACTTTTTCATGTTTTCTACTCTTCAAGAGTAGGTAAGACTTTAGTTTGTAATACATTACAAGAGGAATCCTGTGGTTCTCTAAGAGCTAATTTGTCTTGGCAAAAGGCCTTAGCGAGCTGTGAGTGGTGGCTCATGCCTGGAATCCCAGCACTTTGATCTGAGACGGCTGGATCACCTGAGGCCAGAAGTTTGAGACCAGTTTGGCCAACATGGCGAAACCCCATCTCTGCTAAAAATACAAAAAATTAGCCAGGCATAATGGCATGCACCTGTAGTCCCAGCTACTTGGGAGGCTGAGGCAGGAGAATTGCTTGAACCTCGGAAGTGGAGGTTGCAGTGAGCCGAGATCGTGCCACTGCACTCCAGCCTGGGAAACAGCGAGACTGTCTCAAAACAAACAAAAAAAAACAAAAAACCCCCCAAAAACCAAAAAAATTAGACGGGCGTGGTGGCATGCACCTATAGTCCCAGCTACTCAGGAGGCTGAGGCAGGAGAATCGCTTGAACCCAGGAGTTGGAGGTTGCACTGAGCAGAGATCATGCCGCTGCACTCTAGCCTGGGTGACACAGTGAGTATCCATCTCAAAACAACAACAACAACAACAAAAACAAATTTAAAAACCCAACAACAACAAAACCAGCAAACAAAAAAACTAAACAGGCTTTGGGGAAAGAGCAATCTAATTATCTGATTATATGACTGGCACTAAGATGGGAATGACTCTGGCCTAATTTCTTCAATTTACATTTTAAAATAGGAGCTTAGTTAGCCCCCAAATAATATTTAATTGATGTATTAGGGTTGGGGAGTGAATATTTTTCAAAGCAGAAGATATTTCTCAATTCTTGCTTACTTTTAGAGGTTGAAGTTCAAGGAAGCCCCTGCCTTGGCACTGTATTCCAGGGAGGTATTTGGAGTTAATTTCAGGGCTTAGCAGTGACTCTTTAGAAAAGCAGTATACGATTGAAATGTAATGTGTTACAAATGAGATCACTACAAGTAATTTAAAAATGTGCTAGTAGTGTTTCTTTTTCTGAGACGGAGTCTCGCTCTGAAGCCCAGGCTGGAGTACAGTGGCACGATCTCAGCTCACTGCAAGCTCCGCCTCCCCGGTTCGCGCCATTCTCCTGCCTCAGCCTCCCTAGTAGCTGGGACTACAGGTGCCTGCCACCACTCCTGGCTAATTTTTTGTGTTTTTAGTAGAGACGGGGTTTCACCGTGTTAGCCAGGATGGTCTCGGTCTCCTGACCTCGTGATCCTCCCACCTCAGCCTCCCAAAGTGCTGGGATTACAGGAGTGAGCCACCACACCCAGCCTCTAGTAGTACTTTTATCAAAAGTAAATAGAAACATGAAATTAATTTTCACAATACATTTTATTTAAACTAGTATGTTCACAATGTTAAAATTTCAACATGTAATCACTATAAAAACTACTAGTGAGACATTTCACATTACTTTTTTCATGTAAGCCTTTGAAATCTGGTGTGTATTTTATATTTACTGTACATCCTGATTTGGAATAACCACATTTCAATCTTTCAATAGCCACATGTGGCTAGTGGCTACTGTGTTAGAGCAGTTCTAGAACAAAGGAGTCCCTTTCAAACTATTTTGAAGTCATCGTCTATAAGGCAATATGAAAGCTGATCTGAATGATTTCTCCTTTTCCAGGAAAGGAAACAAAAATGAAATCATGTTAGGGCTGCATATTTTATGGATCCCAGGAGAAATACACATAGTCTGAAAGAATGATCTCAGTCAGAAACTCAGAATGAATCATATGAATTAAACATTGGACAATGTCCAATGCTCAGCATGTGTTTTTGGTTTATACTAAGAGCATATTATGCCACCAAATACAGATATTTACTATTATACTTCGTGTAGGAGGTATACTGAGACATTGTTCTAGACTACCACAGTTCCATATTTTGTGAAAAGTTATATTGCACTTTTTTTTTTTTTTGAGAGTGCGCCCAGGCTGGAGTGCAATGGCATGATCTCAGCTCATTCCAGCCTCTGCCCCGCCCAGGTTCAAGTGATTCTCCTGCCTCAGCCTCCCTAGTAGCTGGGATTACAGGTGCGCACCACCACGTCTGGCTAATTGTTGTATTTTTTAGTAGAGACGGGGTTTCGTCATGTTGGCCAGGCTGGTCTTGAACTCCTGACCTCAGGTGATCCACCCGCCTCAACCTCCCAAAGTGTTAGGATTACAGGCGTGATCACCACGCCCAGCCTTATATTTCACTCTTTGGGAATTGCATCTTACTGTAATCTTAAACTACACTAAAATAAATAATGTAAACCTTTTGTCAAATTGCTCAGAGTAGGTTTCTACTTTGGTTATAAGGAATAAAATTCATGCTTTTGTGTACACACTAGACATCTAAAGCAATCAACTATAGTTAACAAGCAGTGCTCTTACCAAAAGGTAACTCTTTCTAGAATCTGGCACACCATTTAATATCAGTATGAGCATATGGTGGGTTTAATAATTGTTTTCCATGTTTATAAGTTTTCTTTAGTTTTATAAGCAGTTAAAAAGAATCCCTTTCACTAAAATACAATCTGTGGTGGGACTTCTAGCTTTTCTCGATCTTACGCTGCTAGATTTATGTCACTGCCATAGCTATGCAATGGGTGATATTTACACTATCCTCAAACAAAGCAACCAGAAAAACACATCACTGAATAATACAGATATTCTGAAGTCAAGCAAGCCAACTTTGATTAACAGATCAATTTCCTTAGAAAAGTTGATGAAACCAAAGACTGAAGTTCAAACAAAAAGCCCTCTCGAGGGGGTATGAATTTCTGGTAACTTATGGGGTAAGAAAAAGAGCAAGAAACTTGGAAGTAGGGAAGAGAAAAAAGAAAAGGAGCAAGAGGGGATAGCCAGCTCTCAAAAGTCTCCAATAGGAAAGCAAAATCTGTATCTAGCCAGTACCAACATGTGAAGAAAGAGTGAGCATAGCAAAATTTAGAAAGGTTGCTTGAAAACCAAACAAAAAACCAAACACCTGTAATCCTAGCACTTTGGGAGGGTGAGGTGGGCGGATTGCCTGCACTCAGGAGTTCAAGACCAGCCTGGGCAACATGGTGAAACCTTGTCTCTACTAAAATCAAAAAAAAAAAAAAAAAAAAAAAAAAAAATTAGCTGCGCATGGGCTGGGTGCGGTGGCTCACGCCTGTAATCCCAGCACTTTGGGAGGCCAAGGCGGGCAGATCATGAGGTCAGGAGATCGAGATCATCCTGGCTAACACAGTGAAACTCCATCTCTACTAAAAATACAAAAAATTAGCCGGGCGTGGTGGCGCGTGCCTGTAGTCCCAGCTACTCGGGAGGCTGAGGCAGGAGAATCACTTGAACCCAGGAGGTGGAGGTTGCAGTGAGGTGAGACTATCCCACTGCACTCCAGCCTGGCGACAGAGCGACACTCGTCTCAAAAAAAAAAAAAAAAAAGTCTCTTTTGGCCAGATGTGGTGGCTCACACCTGAAATCTCAGCACTTTGGGAGGCCGAGGTGGGTGGATCACTTGAGTCCAGGAGTTCAAGATCAGCCTAGGTAACATGGCAAAACCCCGTCTCTACCAAAAACAAACACAAATTAGCCGGATGTGGTGGTGCACACCTGTAGTCCCAGCTACTTGGGAGGCTGAGGCAGGAGAATCACCTGAGACCGGGAGGCAGAGATTGCAGAGAACTGACACTATGCCAAGGCACTCCAGCCTGGGCGACAGAGCAAGACTCTCTCTCAAAAAAGAAAAAACAAAAAGCCTCCTTTAAAAAATGCAGTTTGATGCTATAAATTTATCAGTTAATAGTTTTTGGGGAAAAAATGTTTTCTGACATTTGAATAAGAGCTATAGACGAAGTCCAGCATTAGTCATGATTCTGGACTAAGTCGGGAAATCTGGAATCTCTTCCCAGCTCTGGGAGGTACAAAGTTTTAAAAAATAAGTTAAGGTCAAAATGCTGGAAAACATTCAGTTTATTTCCTTATTAACTCAACTGTTCACTCATAAACGACAGTAACACTTGGTGCTATGGGTCATGCACTGAGGTCAGAACAAGGAACAGAAGAAAATGAGGTAAATTGATAAATCTTTTTGTAGGCTGAGAAGGGAGAGAATGCTGGCATGCCTACTCTGTGCTGTTTTTGTTTTGTTTGTTTGTTTTTGAGATGGGGTATTGTTCTGTTGCCCAGGCTGGAGTGCAGTGGTGCAATCTTGGCTCACTGCAAGCTCTGCCTCCTGGGTTCACGCCATTCTCCTGCCTCAGCCTCCCAAGTAGCTGGGACTACAGGCACCCGCCACTACACCTGGCTGATTTTTTGTTTTAGTAGAGATGGGGTTTCACCGTGTTAGCCAGGATGGTCCCGATCTCCTGACCTCGTGATACGCCCACCGTGGCCTCCCAAAGTGCTGGGATTACAGGCGTGAACCACCGCGTCCGGCCCTCTGTGCTGGGTTTTATGATGTCATCCAATAACTCACAACTATGTAATTTATTTCCTTTTTACAGATAAAGAAATGGGGGCTCAGAGCAGTCAAGAAGAACATGCCCCAAGTTGTTCGTCAGTGAGGCGGAAATTGTGGTGTCCTTGTGTAAGTTCACAGTTTATACTTTACCATTATACTGTGCTCCAAATTATCTGATATTTACTTTCAAAGTACGTGTAGGAAGTTTACTATGACGATGCAGAGACATTGTACAGAATCCAGTCCCTTGATTCTCAGGTCCCCAGAACACTCACTTCACCATTTTGTTGACCTCTTCTGTCAACTTAAACCTGGCACTCTCTTGGCTGGCTTTCTCTGCTCTTTCTGGGCACTCCAAAGCTTCTGTACTTACATGCTACAATTCCAGTCACAGGAAGATGCTGAGTTCTTTAGTCCCAGATCCATATTCCTGAGAAAACCTAATTGCCTAGGCTCAGGTCATAACTCTGTATCTGTTTCAGTTGATTATGGCTGGGCCTACTGCCCCTCTGTATGGTGGTGGGGCAGAAGTTCCCAGAGAGAGGCAGGGGTGACAGAGACTGTTGTCTCAAATGCTAGGCAGGCATCTGGAGTGGTAACCACTACATCTGTTCACAGTGAGCACATCCTTCCAGGGAAACTGGGTTAATCATCTCTATTATTGAAACTCAGAGGTATAGTGTTTCTTCATAGGAATTTTCTTTCCTTATTTGAGATGGGGGTCTCACTTTGTTGCCCAGGCTGGAGTGCAGTGGTGTGTGATCTTGGCTCACTGCAGCCTCCCCTCCCGAGTTCAAGCGATTCTCCTACCTCAGCCTGCTGAGTAGCTGGGACTACAGGCATGGGCCAACATGCCTGGCTAATTTTTGTATTTTTCGTAGAGACAAGTTTTCACCATATTGGCCAGGCTGGTCTTGGACTCCTGACCTCAGGTGATCTGCCCACCCTGGCCTCCCTAACTGCCGGGATGACAGGTGTGAGCCATCGCGCCCAGCCTATTTATAGGAATTTTCTATAGGTATATAAGTAATAATTTGAAGGTCACAACTCGATGCCTTTTCGTGTAACTGTATCTTGAATGGAACAAACATTTTCTTTCTACGTAATTATACATAAATAACCCAATGCTTTTTAATACCCATGAAAAACCATTAGCTCAAAGACACTTGCAAAATGGTATCAGGTTGTTTTCCTTGGTGTGTATTAAGTTTGAAGCAAAGGGGATTTTCAGATACCAAGACGAAGTAGAAGTCTTCCACCAAGTTGAAATCATCACATTGCAATTTAATCGTATGATACAACCAATTTTTTGATGTGTTATGCCATTCGCCAAATACCATACAAAGTACGGTATGCCTTCTCAGTGCCTTGTTAGTAATTCAGTTACAGTTCTGCCAAACTTTCTTTAAAGGAATACAATTCTCAATCTTACACTGTTCAGAGCACAAGCATAGCTTATTGTATACAAGAGATGTGCATCAGTTCCCACTCCTCAGGGACTGTATGAATTTGGCTTTATTTTTATTTTTTGACGGAGTCTCACTCTGTCGCCAGGCTGGAGTGCAGTAGTGTGATCTCGGCTCACTGGACTCTGCCTCCCGGGTTCAAGTGATTTTCCTGCCTCAGCCTCCCAAGTAGCTAGGACTACAGGTGCACACCACCGTGCCCAGCTGATTTTTTTTGTGTTTTTAGTAGAGACGGGGTTTCACCATGTTGGCCAGGATGGTCTTGATCTCTTGACCTCATGATCTACCTGCTTTGGTCTCCCAAGGTGCTGGGATTACAGGCATGAGCCACTGTGCTGGGCCAAATTTGGTTCTTAGAAACCAAGGAGTGATGTGTGCACCAGGCCCAGGGCTGAAGAGCTGCTTCTCACTAGATGCCTCTCTTGGTCTGGCTTCTGTATCCAGTCCTATGCAGGGTTAGCTCTGTTCCTCCTTGCGGCATCTGTGTTTCTCTTTCTGCTCTGTCTCTCCCCATCTCCTAGTCCAAACATCCAAAGAAATTAATTACCTCCAGGAGATCGAGACCATCCTGGCTAACACGGTGAAACCCCGTCTCTACTAAAAATACAAAAAATTAGCCAGGCGTGGTGGCGGGCGCCTGTAGTCCCAGCTACTTAGGAGGCTGAGGCAGGAGAATGGCGTGAACCTGGGAGGCAGAGCTTGCAGTGAGCCGAGATCATGCCATTGCACTCCAGCCTGGGCGACAGAGCAAGACTCTGTCTCAAAAAAAAAAAAAAAAAAAAAAAAAAAAAAAAAAAAAATTAATGACCTCTGCCCCTAACTGAACAAAGCCCTTCATCTAAGGCCACCCTTTGGTTGGCAGCCTTAGCGAGACATCTGCTTCTGGTCAAATCAATGTCTTGTCCACAGGGAGGCCCAGCGCTGTTTCTAGTTTTAGCTGGATGCAGGGTGTCAGACATGGCAGGTACTACGGTCTACCTGGCGGGTATCAAAGAGTTGGTCGATGTTCTCTCAACAACCTAATAGGGACCAATCGTGTAAGGCCAGTAGTAAAGGAGTTTGAAGTTCCCTTTCAGAAACCAATTAACAACCCCAAAGAGATAGTGTCTAACATAAAAGAGCAGCCATAAAAATATACAGTTAAACATATTTAATAGAAATATTAAAATAATCATTACACTTCCTCTCATTGCAGAAACCATGAAAGAATATGCCTTTTGTAATCAAAGAAATTTTTTATCATGCAAAAAAGTATTTTGTTATGACATTCTTAAGTAGAGACTATATTTCAAAACAAGTTTATACAGACTTCAAAAGGTCTAAAGTCAAAGAGAAAGTGAAATATATTTAAATATGGTTAGTTACATCGTATGCAGCTGGCATACTCATATTCACAGTTTATAAAGTAAAAAAACTAAACTCTTCATGTCAGCTCTGAAATAGATGCATTTTCATTCATACATTCACTAGTTAGGTCTGTTCTTCTAAGACAGGAGGAAAGACGAGATATATGAGATATATTTTAAAGAACAAACTCAACATATCAGCAGCAAATTTCAGTTAAACTAAATTGGAAACCAATGTTCTGTGTAACCAAAGTGCAAAGTCAGTTCTCCAGCTCAGAAAGAAAATTAAGAGTATAAACTGAAGGCTTAAGAGAACTTCAGAGAGCATACTGTATGATTAACACATAAATATTAAAAATTATCCAATTTTTGATTTAAGAACAACACAGTTTGGATCTAGTCATTAAAACATATGCAGAGGTGTCAAAGGCAAGTAACACTACCACCTAAGGTTATTCGGAGGAACTGTGAAGATGTAGCACGGACCTCTAAGGTGTCTAAAATCCCTTCTGATGGAAAGCTTATGGAACACTATCTGCCAAAAAACACTGAAAGCACCAGTTTTATATTTAGATCCAATGCTGAGTGATATAGTCACTGTTGGGATAGGTTTTTATTTGGGAAAATGGAGAGGATCCTCAAAACAGATTCATGGCTTGCATGCAGTGACACCCTATCAAGAGCCTGGAAAGACACCATGAAATCACCTCAACTCAAGTGGTGGGCCCACCTATTCATAGTCAGTGTTACACTAGCCAGCTCTAGGGCTCTGACAACATAATGAGTTTTGAGATAGTATAAAGAAAAAAAGAAGAGTTTATTTTAAAGCAAATAACTAAACTGTATTTTAACTTAGCATAATTCACTGCAGCATATTTACTTCATAGCCCCTTAACATGTCACTTTTACCAACAAAGCTTTTTCCTTCATATTCTAATCACAAGTTTCTCAACAATTTATAACAATCTGTAAATCTGACCTTGCAATAAATAGTCATAAAACGTTATTTTTATTACTATTATTATTTTTAGAGACAAGGTCTCGCTCTGTTCCCCGAGCTGGAGTGCAGTGGTACAATCACAGCTCACTAGCCTCAAGCGATTCTCCAGCCTCAGCCTCCCAAAGTAGTGGGATTTCAGGCATGAATCACCACACCTGGCCTTGAAACATTATTTTTAAAGCCTAAATTCCAGTTGGTATGGTACCAAAATTTAGTTTAACTTCAAAATTCACAGTACTGCCGAGAAATGGGCGGGTCCTGAGGTTCCAGAGAAGTGGGGAGTGAATTCATTCCTGGTGGTTTTATTCTGGCAGCATGCATGGGAGATCACATGAGTTAGAGAGCTGTGGCCTGGTATCAACACTTCAAGCTGTTGTACTTTTACTTCAAGATGAAACTTTTAAAATACATCTGTCATATAGTACAAATATATGTAGATGCAAACATATATACACACTTTTGACAAAAGAATGGTGGTAATATACATGAACCATTTTTGTAAATAGATTCTATTTGGTTAATAAAAATATTCCATCAACCTATCGAAGTCCAGACCAACTATGAAGATAGGATGCCCATCCAGAAGAACGGGAAGCATTTTCTTCCTCACCTTTGGAAAGTAAAACAAAAAAAAAAAAGAAAAAAAAAGAAAAAAGAGAGTATTAAAATTTCTCAATGTAAAAATCTATATTTTAGAACCACTCTACAATATAAGCAAATAATGTGTTTTTTACTGATTACATGCCTTTTTTTTGGGGGGGGGGGCGTTCTTTTTTTTTGAGACAGGGTCTTGCTCTGTCACCCAGGCTGGAGTGCAGTGGCGTGATGAGACTTCAATGCAGCCTTGATCTCCCAGGCTCAAGTGATTCTCCCACCTCAGTCTCCCAAGTAACTGGGACCACAAGCTGTGTGCCACCATGCCTGGGTAATTTTTTGTTTTTTTGTAGAGATGCGGGTCTCACTGTTTTCCAGGCTGGTCTCAAATTCCTGGGCTCAAGTGATCCTCCCACTTCAGCCTCACATTGTTGGGATTACAGTCACGAGCCACTGTACCCATCCATATGTCATTCTTTAGACATATTACTTACTAAATTTCTCTTTTTAAAGGATATACTGAATTTCCGGTTGAGCCAACTTAACAGCTAATTTTATATTTTAGCTTTAAAACATTGATAAGCAACATGAAGCAATCTAGAACTTAACCTTTAAATGGCTTTATTAAAGAAATCCAGCTATGAAAATCATGCAGAAATGATTATTTACAAACAATCCTACCAGCACATAAGAAATTCTTCCTCTATTCTGAAATACCGTCTTCTCACAATATACTTTGATGTTATGAATCAATGTCTGTTCTTGAACATTATTTTTCTCCATTAAACAATTCCAAAATAAAATTTCCAGCACAACTAAGTATTGTTGACGATGAGGATTTAAAAAAAAATTCTTTTAAAACAGAAGCTTATATACAACTTAGAATCTAAAACCAATAGATTTATGGTAAACCTTAAAACTGAACCAAAACAAACAAAAACCAAAGTTTTAATCATTTAAAAATCATGCTTATTGAGGTACAACTTACTTATAGTAAAACCTGCCCTTTTCAGTGTATAGCACTGAGTCTTGACAAATGCACAGTTACGTACCACCACCGACAAAGGCCTGGCACATTTTTACCTCCTCAAAGTTCTCCCTGGCTGCTTCTCCCACTCCTTGGCAACCACTAACCTGTTTTCTGTCCTTATAGTTCTGCTTTTTTCAGAGTGTCATATAAGTAGAATCACACTGTACATAGTATTTTGAGTCTGACCTCTGTCAACTGGCATAAGGCATTTGAGAATTATCCATGTTGCTGTACTGGCAGTGCACTCTTTTTTATTGCTGAGCAGTATTCAATTGCATGGCTGTACCAGTTTATTCATTTGCCAGTTGAAGGATAACTCACATCTTCCTCGTTTTTAGCAATTTTAAAGAAAGTTTCTATGAATAATTGTGTACAGGTTTTTAAATGTTTTGGAGATATAATTCATATACCACATAATTCACCTTTTTAAAGTGCATAATTCACTGGTTTTTCATATATTCACAAGGTTTGTGCATAGGTTTTTGTGTGAATACTGGTTTTCATTCCTCTTGGATAAAGATTTAATTTGGTATTACCCTTCCAGACACCTTTCTGTGTTTTCATACGTATATATGTATGACAGTTTGACCTTAGGCAGAGTAGCATTTTCAAAATTTTACATGGGGAAATTTTCTAGAGTTAAAGCCATTTTATTTTTCTGTTCTGTCTGGTTTTATCTGCGTATTATTTACAATCTGCTGCGTAACAAATTACAAACAGTACCTTAACACATATTTATTTCACAGTTTCTGTGGGTCAGGAGATCAGAAATGGTTCTATTTCAAGGTCTCTCACAGGGCTGCAATCAAGATGTTGGCATGGCTGGGGTCTCATTTGAAGGCTGGACTGGAGAAGAATCTAATTCCAAACTTATGTGGTAGTTGGAAGAACTTAGTTCCTCAAGGCCGCTAAACTGATGGCCTGTGTTCCTTGCCTCTGGGATGGTAGCTTGCTTCAACAAAGTGTGCAAGCAGAGAAGACAGAGTCTGCTGGCAAGATAGAAGCCACAATCTCTTGTAATCTATCATTTTTGCTGTAGTCTACTGGTTAAAAATAACTCATTAGGTTAGCCTACTGGCTCTCAAGGGGAAGAGATTATACAAAGGCATGCATTTCTGGAGGAGGGAATGAGGGCAAAGAATCCTGAGAAGTCTGTCTTCCAAAATCTGAAGAACTTCTAGAAAGTAGGAGGAAGCGATATTGCTTAGGGATGGACAACTTGGCACTGGTTATGTATTTCAAGTGAGGTAACCTTGTTCCCAAGAATAAAGAGAACCAGACGACTGTAAACATTTCCCTAAACTGAAATGCAGACTGTTGTATGTTCCCCTGAAATGAATGGTGTAAGCTGAATATAAGATTTTTGACAAAATAAAAATTTTGCTGTGTTCTCAGGTCTGGCAGGCTCCTGCCCTTGTGCAAACAATGTTCCTGGCAGCTATTCATCTCCTTAGGTAAATAAGAATTGGAGAAAAGCTGTGCTGAGATAGGATGCATTTGCTCTTGCCTTGGAAGGTTGTTTTCTGATAAGGTTCTATATCCTCTGCAAATCAAATCAGGCACTTACAGTGTGAGTATGCATTCTCTTCCTGCCAGTCTGGAGATGATCAAAAAGCCTATAACAGGCTTGGCCTATTTTCCTATTGGGTTGCTGGGCTTTTTTTTCATCTTTATTTACTTGTAGAGAATTTTAGACCTCTGTGTATGTATGGTGTACAAGTGACAATATTCAGATCTGTAAACTGTAACGCAGTCTGGGAGCAAAGAAGATATAGAAAAATGAGTTTTACTTCCTGCTTGAGTAGTAAAATTGAGATTCAAATTTTGCATATAGAAGTACTATATGGCTAACTTATTTGGGGAGCAAAACTGACTTACCGTAAGTCTACCTGAAATAGAAATGAAACACTCAATTTGTGAAATATGCTGAGTTTTAATGCGTGTGGGGGCAAGGTGAATTAACATTTGTGATGCAAGGAGAGGAGCAATCTATACTTACCAGTGTCTATTTGACATTGGGGACTACTGTTACACTCTAAGTCATTTTACCTTATAACGCAGAGTTGTAACACGCTACTCTGAGCAGCTCATGACATCTGCTTGAAATTTAAGTTGGGCCCCTAATATGTGTTTATTATAAGGACTTTGATGCTGCTTTTCCGAGTTGGGTAACCTACTTTACCCCCTAAGCTAATGTTTCCCAAATACACCCAAACCCACAGAAAGGAAAACTATTCCTCATTAACTTACAGCCAACATCATAAACATTTTATATCTAGAGCTGATGATACAGTCAGGTATTTACCAACACTCATGTATATATGTAGAGTTTCAAGAAATTGCTTACCCTTACTAGATGCAACATATTCTAATGTTTGACATATTATTTTTATTTCTTAATTTTTTTTTAAAGATGGGGTTTTACTCTGTTGCCCAGGCTGAAATGCAGTGGCATGACCAGGATTTCGACCAGAAGTTTGACTGCAGCCTCGAACTCCTTATAACAATCCTGCTGCCTTAGCCTCCTGAGTAGCTAGGACTATGGACACATGCCACCAGATCTGGCATATTTTAAAATTTTTGCAGACATAGGGTCTCACCATGTTGCTCAGGCTGATTCTGAACTCCTGTTCTCAAGCAATCCTCCTGCCTGGTCTTCCCAAACTGTTGGGCTTACAGGTGTGAGTCACTGAGCCCAGCTTGTATTCTTTTGATTTTAAAAAAATATTCTGAATGTAATCCACCAAATTAATTTCACCATCCACTAATAGGTAGCAACCTGAATGAAAAATACTGTTATAAACTTTACACAAAACCAGAGATTATAAACATTTGCTTCCAAGGAGATGAGAGAGGCAAAAGGTACTTGTTTGCTCTGATGGGCCCTGTTTCCTTCAGTGCCAGGAAGAGTGGCTCTCAGACCTTTCTTCTGGCATCCCTCATGTATGCAGTGTTGGTTATTATTTTCAAGGCCTTGGTAACAAAATGCCCCTAGTGTGACCAGTCAGACTGACAGTCCATATCTGTAATATGGTGGTAAGTTTCCTTTGCATGTCTTTCTTTCTTGCATCTTAGACCTTTTACCTAGGAAATTTTCTTTTTGCTTGAAGTACATCATTAAGAATTTTCAGTGAAGGCAGATTCTTAAAGTTTTTGTTTTCCAGAAGAGATCTTGGAAAATATAAAAGGTTGGCAGGTATTTCTTTTAGTACATGAGATAGTATTACACCAATGCTGTTGAGAAGTCTATTGTGAGGCAATGTGTCTTCTTTCTCTGGCTGCTTTTGAGATTTCTGTCTGTCTTTTTTAGGGGCAGTTTTACTCTTATGTGACTAGAAGTAGATTTCTTCTTTTTTTTTTAATACTGCTTGAGATTTTATTGGGGTTTTGAATCTGTGGATAGATATCCTTCAACAGTTCTGAAAGATTTCCAGCCATTCTCTTCATATATTATCTGTGCTGTATTCTTGTCTCTCCTTTTAGAACTTCGATTAGTAAAACCATGTTTGATGTCTTTTCCCACTATTGTTTTTTGTTTCTCCCATGCTGAATTCTGTGTAATTTCTTTTGAACCATCTTGTAGTTTACATTCTTTTTTTTTTTTGAGACAGGGTTTTGCTCTTGTTGCTCGGGCTGGAGTGCAATGGCACCATCTCGGCTCACTGCAACCTCTGCCTCCTGGGTTCAAGCGATTCTCCTACCTCAGCCTCCCAAGTAGCTGGGATTACAGGCATGCGCCACCACGCCCAGCTAATTTTTGTATTCTGAGTAGAGACGGGGTTTCACCATGTTGGCCAGGCTGGTCTCGAACTCCTGACCTCAGGTGATCTACCCTCCTCAGCCTCCCAAAGTGCTGGATTACAGGGGTGAGCCACCGCACCAGGCCTTACATTCTCTCTCTTTAAGAGAGAATGTAAGGTATCTAAATCTGCTGCTAAACCATCATTGTTTTTAATTGTAATAAGGTCTTTTTTATGTACTCACATTGATAAGAGACAAGTAGGAAATAATCTTTAAAGGGCAAACTAATTTAAATGTGTTTTCCTGTCTGTTTACAGGACTTAACAAATGCACATCTTAGAGTTCTGGGTTTCTAATGCGTATCTCCTCTATGAAATTCTTTAAAAATATCTGTTATTGGTATCCCTTAGGTTAGTCTCTTTTAGAACTTCTAAATCAATGGACCCTTAACTTACAGGAGCCACCTGGACGTTAGCAACGTCTACATTAAACATGCTGAGCTTTTAAAAGAGGCCTGTTAGACATGCTGAGTATTTTGAGATAATATCATTGTTGTATTGAAAACTTTTGAAAACTTTAATTTTAAAATGCAAACGTTCTTAAAGTCCTGGTTAATTTTATAACTATAAAATTAGTTATAATTTTGAGATTTCTGTCTTGTTTTTTTATAGGGGCAGTTTTACTCTTAGGTGACTAGATTTCTTCTTTTTTATAACCATAAAATTAGGTTTACTTTTCTTAGAATAAATTAAAGACAGTGAATTTGTAATTTGAATAACTACTAAAAATATACATGATGTATTCTTATTTGGGCCCTTGTGACGAAAATACTATTGTGGCTATAGAAACTTATCCTATAGTTTGAAGAACTGAGATTACTGTCAGTATTGAGAACATTCCTCCTTCATCATTAGAAAGATTATAAAAAACCAGATTCAAAGAAACTATCAATACTACTTATGAAGTATGTCTGTAAAAAAAATTAAGCCTGAATCTTATCAGGCCTCTAGACCAGGGGTTCTCAAGGTATGGGCCCCAGACCAGAAGTATCAGCAACAAATTGCTAAAAATGCAGAATCTTGGGTCAGAAACTGGGGACCAGCAATTGGAATTTTAGTAAGTATACCAGATGATTCATATGCCTGCTCAATTTTGAGGATGACTCCTATCAGTTTAGTTATTAGGATTTACAGGGGATGGGGAACATGTTAAAGAGCACCAACTAGATAAGGTCAATCAGTCAAAAGTAAGATGTCTGGACATTCTGGGCCTCCTGATGTCTTAGAAAGCACACAATACCATCTATGATGTGTTTTTGTCCACCATCCCACCCAATTGCACCTGGATCTTCCTATTTATAGGCAATTGGAACAAGTTCAGTGTTACCCTGTAATGATTAAAACCCAAATATAGGACTGCTATAGCATAAACGACCACTTTCTTCAATTAATAAGTGGCACATTAAAAATATATTTATATATATAATTGTTATAGATGAAAAAACAACAAAATGGCCGGGTGTGGTGGCTCACACCTGTAATCCCAGCACTTTGGGAGGCCAAGGCGGGCAGATCACAAGGTCAGGAGATTGAGACCATCCTGGCCAACATGGTGAAACCTCGTCTCTACTAAAAATAGAAAAATTAGCTGGCGTGCATCTGTAGTCCCAGCTGCTGGGGAGGCTGAGGCAGGAGAATCGCTTGAATCCGGGAGGCGGAGGTTGCAGTGAGCCATGATTGGACCACTGCACTCAAGCCAGGGTGACAGAGCAACACTACGTCTCAAACAAACAAAAACACAACAACAAAATAAAGCTTAAGGAACATCAACCAAATGCAATATATGAGCCCTATTTAGGATACTATAAAAAGACATTCACAATAACATAGGCAAAATGAACATAAACTAGGTATAGGTGACAGAGAAATCCAATAAACATTGAATTATTCACTGGGGAAAGAAATGACGTGTGGGATTTAAGTCTATAACTCTCCCGTATTTACGCCAAAAGATTGTCCGAGTTGAAAACTGTTAGAGATGGGTGACAACTCAAGAGAGATTATAGTGTCTTCCTTGTATGCTTGTAAATGTCAAAAATAAAAGTAATTTAAAACTAAAACAAAAATGAAACCGTAATTCTTAAGATGCAGCTTGAATTCAGTTAACTATAGCAGTTGTATATGAAGCATTTCAAAGAAGTTAATGACATCACAGTATTAAATCCATCTGACATGGAAACCAACTCTAACTACATCATAGTTTTTTTTTTTTTTTTGAGATGGAGTCTCGCTCTGCCGTCAGGCTGGAGTACAGTGGCGTGACAGCTCACTGCAACCTCCGCCTCCTGCGTTTGAGCAATTCTCCTGCCTCAGCCTCCTGAGTAGCTGGGACTACAGGCGCATGCCACCACGTCCAGCTAATTTTTGTATTTTTAGTAGAGACGAGATTTCACCATGTTGGCCAGGATGGTCTCGGTATCTTGATCTTGTGATCCGCCTGCCTTGGCCTCCCAAAGTGGTGGGATTATAGGCGTGAACCACCAGCGCCTGGCCTATGGCACAGTTTTAAAATTGCATTTGCCTAGAAAGTGGACTGCTGTATATAGACCAAGTGTTGGGCTATATGACTCCATTGTCTTAGGCTATTTGGGGTTGGAGGAAGGAAGAGGGGTGAAGTAGAAAAGGAACAAGCTAATAAATGTTTTTTAAAAAGTAGAATTTAAAACAAAATCACGTTCAGCTGAACACCAGAACTCAACACCAGGATAAAAATCCAATTTTCAAAGAGCTAGAAGATCAAGCTAAGCACTTATTGTATTTTGCTGAACATTAAAATTATATAAATGTACTACAGTTGCCTCAAGATGTTAAAAAGTCAGCTTTTCAAATCTAGTCATGGCCTACTCATATGATAGACCCAATTCAAATGAGCAAAATTGAAAAGTTACACATACAGACAACTTCTCAACCACCAGGCTGTTTAGTTTAAGTTAGAAGTCAGAAGTTCTGAGACTCTCCTTTTACCCACCTTGAGCAACCGCAGCAAGTTTTCCCTTTTCTTCAGGGCTGAGCTGCAACATCGTATTTATAACAGGAAGAAGTCTCTCTCTTTCACTACCTGGTTTCAAGAAAATGAACTGCAGCAAGACGTTCTTCAAGTATTCCAGGTTAGCTGCAGACTTCTCTCGCTCTTGATTCCTTTCCAATCTTCTTATTTCACTTTTGAGAAGCTGGTGGTAGAGAAATGAGTTAAAAATGGGCTTTAGGAGCTTCTGATTAAATATGGCAGACTGAACTCATGTATTTTTCTTCTCTTCCCCCCAAATTTCCCCCTTCCCTCCATATGGCAATAAAGGAAGGAATTCAGTTAACTACAGCAGCTGCATGTGAAGCATTTCAAAGGAGTTTATGACATCACCGTATAAAATCCATTTGACACGAAAACCGGAACTCCAACTATGAGATAGTTTCAAAGCTGCATTTGCCTAGAAAGTGGATTGCTGCATATGAACCAAGTGTTGGGCTATATGACTCCATTGTCCTAAGCTATTTGGGGTTGGAAGGAAGAGGGGTGAAGTAGAAAAGCAACAAGCTAATACAAGAGGAGAAAAAGTAGATGAGACACATCAAGAAATTCTCACGAGAAACAGATGAAGAGGTGGAAATGAGTCAGTCCAGCAGCTTACCAAGTATCACTGACAAGAGGAGAGGATGCATCCTGTGTAAATACTGGAGTTCTTGTCTCAGAAGCACAGGGTATCATGGAAATGGAGGTGAAAGCTGGGGAACTGATGGAACGTCTCCATGAGGAGCAACTAACTGGAGCCATGGGTTGGTACCAACATGTTCCCTCTGCCTTCTACTTTCGATAGAAACTAAGCCAGTATGGCATGGGGCTCTGAAAATGGGCTGAGGGGAACATCGGTAGCCTCCACTAACCCTCTGCCCCTACGCTGTTCCTAAAGTCCCAGGCAGTTAAGACGTCCACAGTGAACGGCACTTAATCAAAAGTTCAGACACAGTGAAAATTCAGGAATATAAGACAATGTAAAACACTATCAGAGAAATGAGGCAAAGAATGATATAAAAAAGGTAATAGGATGTTCAAGTCTTTGAGGAAGATTTCCAGGTTGAAACCAAGCCATAGCTTTTAGTATATTTTCATTTTAGGTTAGGCAAGAAAGCGAACTTTGTCCTCAAACCTAGGACCATTTAAAAAAGTGACAATAAAGAAGACTAAGAAATCATGAAGAGAGTATAAATTTATGAAAATATAACATTTGGCCAGGCTTGGTGGCTCATGCCTGTAATCCCAACACTTTGGGAGGCTGAGGCAGGCAGATCACGAGGTCAGGAGATTCAGACCGTCCTGGCCAACATGGTGAAACCGTGTCTCTAGTAAAATAAAAAAAATTAGCCGGGCATGGTGGTGCGTGCCTGCAGTCCCAGCTACTCGGGAGGCTGAGGCAGGGGAATCGCTTGAACCTGGGAGGCGGAGATTGCAGTGAGCTGAGATTGCACCACTGCACCCCAAACCTGGTGACAGAGCGAGACTCTATCTCAAAAAAAAAAAAAAAAAAAAAAAAAAAAAGAAAATATAACACTTAAATAAGTCATTTAGGTTTACTGGGCTAGTTAGTGATTTGTTAGCTATGATAATGTTTTTATTAGTCGGAAAATGTTATTTTATAGAGATGCATACTGAAGTATTTAATGGTGGAATGTCATGATATATACAATTTACTGAAAATAACTGAATTCAGCTTTAAAATAATCTGACAAGGATAGCTAGTGGCCTTGCACAGTGCAGGACAGATCTATTAGGAGCAGCAAAGTACAGGGAAAATGCATGTACTTTTCAGACAGCTATGAGTTTAAATTTTGTTCCACCATTTACCAGCTTCAATTTTTCTCCCAACCAGTGATGAGATTAAATAATGTATGTAAAGCCCAGGGCCTGGGTCATAAGAACTCCTCAATAAGCAGTATGACTATATTCTGAGGGGTGATTTATCAGTGAGCCAGGGTGGAAATACCTCATTTGAGTAATCCTCAACTGTTCTGCAACATTCCTAGATGTTTCTGGTGTCTACTTTAAACAGGAAAAACTTCCCATGCCACTTTGCCATCTCCACCTGAAAACTGTTTAGTAGTTCAGTACTATAAATATCAGTTGAATAATTTAAATTCACTGGTTATGTTTAGAATTCAAAGACTCACACCCATTTAAGTTTTATATAAGCATATGTGAACAATGATTTGTGAACATCTCTCTAGTTTCTAAATCTATTACGGTTTCTTAGAAAAAGTAGGAATTAAGAAATAATCTTTATGTAATAGGTGTAAAAGAAGTATTTTGGCAGGATGCGGTGGCTCATGCAGTGAGCTGAGATCGTGCATGTGTATGGAGGGTCAAGAAAACCAAACTGGCGGTTTTCATGGTGGCCAGGTTTTCTGATCTCACCTTAATTTGCTCCATAAGGACTGCATTGGTTGCTTCTGTTTCCCGAAGCAGGCCGTTTAAGTGATCTGCACTTTTTGTGGTGGAACTGAGCTTCTGAACCAATTCTTCTTTGGTAAATTCAGCATGCCATAATGGAGGCTCTGCAACATGTTGTTCCAAGAATTAATTTTCAAAATCATACATTACAGATGAAGATTCTAAATAAGAAAAATCTAAATATAAATAGCTTAATATGTGATATTTTATAGGTCTGCTTTCTTTGCCATTCATCTATTCAGCATACCTCAATCAACAGATTATATGTTATAGGTGACACAAATAAAACAGTATCTCTGTTGTAAAGCATGTCATCTAACTGAATAAAGCCCTATGAGTCCCAGTTCTGAAATTTGTCAGAATTGTGTTTATAGACAGTTTTATTACACATCTTCTTCCCATCTATTAATATTCCAAGATTTTATGTCATTTCACGTATAAGGAAAGCATTAACATTTACTGGTCACGTATCATGTTCCCTCATAAGAATCTTCTATCAGGTGGGGTAGGTATCATTATTCAAACTTTACAGACGATGAAACAGGCTCACAGTTGACAGGTAATTTTTGCAGAAATCACAAAGTCAAATTGGCTTCTGGAGTCTGCTGCTCTATCATGATGCCTCCATGTCACCACTATTAACTTTGCCTGAAGGAACCATGACTTGTAGCTTCTACCCCACGTGGTCAGTGACCATGAATACAAATAACCCTTACTCCAGGTGATTCTGAAGTTTCAGGAAGATGACAGATTCCCCCTAAATTTTGAACAGTAATATTAATTACAGGTAATAAAATATACCAAAACATCACTACAAAAATTTAGCATTACTTCATCAAGAGGAATAAACTGAAACTGTCAGTTTCTTGGAAGGGTGAGAGGATAGTTCATCCTGCTGTCTAATACCCACCACCTATTTGTGACTATAAACTTCCCATCACTTATTTATGGTTCAAGCCTAGGGCAAGAGCTAGCATTTTATTTTTAAAAAGATTTGTTTAATAATTTTTCCATTTGGACAGTGTGATGGTTAATACTAGGTGTCAAGTTGATTGGATTAAAGGATGCAAAGTATTAATCCTGAGTGTTGTCTGCGAGGGTGTTGCCAAAGGAGATTAACATTTGAGTCAGTGGGCTGGGGAAGGCAGACCCACCCTTTATCTGGTAGGTACCATCTAATCAGCTGCCAGCGAATATAAAGGAGGCAGAAAAACCTGAAAAGGCGAGACTGGCCTAGCCTCCCAACCTACATCTTTCTCCTGTGCTGGATGCTTCCTGCCCTTGAACATCACACTCCTAGTTCTTCAGTTTTGGAACTTGGACTGGCTCTCGTTGCTCCTCAGTCTGCAGATGGCCTAGTGATCGTGTAAGGTAATACTTAATAAGCATCCATCCATCCATCCCATCCATCCATCCAACCATCCAATTAGCCCTGTTCCTCTAGAGAACCCTAATACAAACAGGTAGTGGAATATTGAAAGAAATTTTATTGGAGCAGCCCAAAAAAGCATATGTAACTTAGAGCAATAGTAATTAAATAAGACAGTGAAATTAAATAAGAAAAACATATTTAGACAGAGTAACATACCAAGTTTAGTTTCGGGAGAGTTAAGCAGCTGCTCTAAAGACTGTGTGTATGTGCTGGCGGAAGACACAGACTCCGTATCAGTTGTCTCCATGCCTTCTCCCTCTTCCCGGGTTACAGCGTGCATGTCTAGAAGCGGGAGGTCTGTGTTTCTCCTTTCTCGAAGGTTCTTCAAAGATTGTTGAGAGGAAACTGGGCCTATTAGATTTTTTTTAAAGGTTAAGTGTGAGATTGTTCAAAATCTATTGATTTGGCCTTACAGAGATACACAATAAAATGAAAATATCAAATGATAAGAGTAGAGGAATTAAGTAACTATAAGGTAAGTGAAAGGTGTATGAAGAATTGCTAAAGCATTTCTTAAAATTTAGTCATCAAAGCCGGGCGTGGTGGCTCAAATCTGTAATCCTAGCAGTTTGGGAGGCTAAGGTGGGTAGATCACGAGGTCAGCAAGTTCAAGACCAGCCTGGCCAAGATGGTGAAACCCTATCTCTACTAAAAATACAAAAATTAGCCAGGCACGGTGGCAGGTGCCTGTAATCCCAGCTGCTGGGGAGGCTGAGGCAGAGAATTGCTGGAAACCAGGAGGCGGAGGTTGCAGTGAGTCAAGATCACGCCACTGCACTCCAGCCTGGCGACAGAGTGAGACTCCAGCTCAAAAACAAAACAAACAAACAAAAACTTAGTAATCAAACTTTTAAATACGTTACTCATTTTAATAGAAGCTATAAATTAATTGCTACTAGCTAAGATAAACTGTTAGATAACACAGCTCATAATATAGTACTACTTATTTTTTATTAATTTAGAGTAGAGGGCCAAACTACTGCTAAATACTGGCCAAAATTAAAAGACTAGATTCTAGCAATTTTTCAGGATTAGGTATTTCAGATTGCTGCATACTTCTTGAAACACACTTGCTGAAATCTGCTTGGCAGACATCCTCAATCACTGCCCTTATACCTTTACCTCTGCAGCTTCTTAATTGTTGCTGCTCACACCTACAGTGCTCATACAGTAAGAGCACAGAATCCAGGGCACGGAACTAATCAATTACATTGTCTAGCAAGACCTTCCTGTTTGCTGATAAACTGTATAGTGTTTTTTATTTTTTCTGAGACAGGGTCTCACTCTGTCACACAGGTTGGAGTGCAGTGGCACGATCTTGGCTCACAGCAACCTCTGCCTCCCAGGCTCAAGCCATCCTCCCACCTCAGCCCCACAAGTAGCTGGGACTTCCGGGTGCATGCCATCCTGCCCAGATAATTTTTGTATTTTTAATAGAGATGGGATTTCACCATGTTGTTCAGACTGGTCTCAAACTCGTGGCCTCATGTGATCCACCCGCCTTGGCCTCCCAAAGTGCTGAGATTGCAGGGGTGAGACACCACGCCTGGTCTAAACTGTCAAGTTTATCAGGCCCTTTGACATGTATTGGTTTATTGACTCCCCAAAATCTGAAGTTCAGAGAAATTTAATGACTTTGCCCAAGGTCTCATAACTGAGTTAGAAACCAGAATTGTAATCTAGATTTTTAAACTTCAGATTTCATTTATTTTGCATTTCATTAAGTTGCCTTAGTCCTGACTGCCCTTTTTGAAGCTTTTTCCTGGGTTTCTGGTAAGCTGACTGCTGATTGCTAGATTACAATCTCTTGTGCGACCTTTGCCCTGGCTGATTACTTCCTTTGTTGATTCGTTGGCATATGTTAAATTCTTCTGAAGTTGCTTTTTTACCCTAATAAGTGAGCGATAGCGGCTAATGCTCCAGTGACAATATTTCCCATGGGAAACCAAAACACCATCAACTTGCTACTAAAATACTGCATCATCATGGCTGACATTTTTCCATTTCTTCCTGGAAGCAGAATGGAAGATACTGGGTGCGGCTGAACTAAAACTCCAACTAGTTGTAAATGTGAAAGCAAAGAAGCTATATTGGTTATGCAGTTCTAACACATTCAGTGCCGCTTGTTTCTAAGTTCCTTGCTCTATCTAATGTTTCTATTTAAAAAGTAGACAAATTTGATGTCTAACAACGGAGAACACGAAAGGAATCTGGTGAATACTAGAATTAAGACATGTGTTGGCCAGGCGCAGTGGCTCATGCCTGTAATCCCAGCATTTTGGGAGGCTGAGGCGTGTGGATCACGAGGTCAGGAGATCGAGACTATCCTGGCTAACATGGTGAAACTGCGTCTCTACTAAAAATACAAAAAATTAGCCGGCCTGGTGGTAGGCACCTGTAGTCCCAGCTGCTCGGAAAGCTGAGGCAGGAAAATGGCCTGAACTCAGGAGGTGGAGCTTGCAGTGAGCCGAGATCGCGCCACTGCACTCCAGCCTGGGCGACACAGCGAGACTCCGTCTCAAAAAAAAGACATGTCATGAGACTGACAGAGGATATTTAAGTCAGAGAAAAAGAAATACTCCTTTCCATTGAGGGTAAGGAATACATCAAAGTCAGCATTCTCAGAGGTTATACAGACTTCTGTAAGTATAATGAAGAGGGAAGGATTCAGATGGTTCAATTATCTTTCTAGTAAGCAAATCCAAAATTCATTAATCACAGATTTGACACTGGTGACACCTAGTAAATTTTCTTTCTTATGAATTTGTGAAGAATGTATTTAAGAGACAAATGCATGAAAACATGAACAACTAATATTTCCATGTGTACATACATACTTCTTGTGGTCGGTTCATTCTTAAGCTGGAAGAGCTGTGCTTCCATCTTGGAGAGCTGCTGCTGTAATGTCTCCACTGTCTTTCTGTGTTCTTCCTGCAAATGTCGCACTTGATCTCGGAAGCTATTTCGAAGGACCTCGTTCTGGGATGTTAGCTGACTCACAGTCTGTGTATGTTCAGATTTCATCATCATGTTCTCTGACTGTATTGAACACAATCTGAAAGATGAGAAACTTAGTTACAGAAGATCTTTCAACTTTATATGCTGACTTAGCCTTTCTCAACTGGGTTCTGCAAGAGAATTAGCTCTAAGACCTCTACTGAAGGTATGAATCAACTTCTCTCCTACATACCTACACTGTACTCATTGTGAAATAACTTGATGAGAACTGACACTGGCTGTCATCTAGTTCAAATAATCTGTGTTACACATTTCAGATGAAGAACCCCAGTTAAGAAACTGTGTTGTGTTGTCCAGACTAGGAACTTCTTTCATGGTTCATCAGAAAATAGGATTATATTTAAAGCATAAAATAATTATACTTTTAATTAGTCCACTTCTTCACATCATCGTATGTGGTAACTCACATGAATGTAAGATTAATCTCCCTTTTATCTACTACCCTGAAAACATTAAAAAAAAAAAAAACAACTCACACTCTTCTGATTTACTCAGAAAACTTTAGAGGAAAGTATCCATTTTTGAGTTGATTAACATAAACCACAACAAACACAGACTTGGTTTACTATAGCTATTTCAAATCTCACTGCACATGAGAATCACTGGAGTACCTTGTTGAAAATAGAGATGTCTAATTTTCATGTTACACCCACTGAATCAGGATCTCAGTAGTGGTTCTAGGAATTCCCTACTTTTAGTAGTTTTCAATGTGATTTTTATGTACTCAGCCTGAAATTAACCAGTGGGCCTACAATTTGGGAACCATCACTTTTAATGGTTTACCTGTAGTTTTCATGTTTTATATGTTTGGCTTTGGTAAAAAAAAAAAAATAATAAAAAATAAATAAATTTCCTTTTATACAGGGGATCCACAGAATTCTCTCATAAAAATATAAAAAATACAAAAGCCATCAGAGAAAAAAGTAAAAGCCCCTTATTAATTACTCTCATGCCTGGCAGGATAAAATCCCAATTCCACAGGTAGATAAACGTTGTTAACAGTTTAGTCTGTACTTTTCCAAGATATTTTTTCTACCTGCTACACATATGCGCACCATACAAGGTTTCAAACAGGGTTTAGTGGCTGAAAGGAGAAATGCAATAAAATACCATGTTTCAGAAAAGAAATCTTAATTACTAAGTTCATACTGATTAATGAATCTAGAAAATACTAGTGTATACAAATTTCTCTGCAAGCATTTTTTGCAAACAATATCTACCAAGAAAGCAAAGGAAGAACCATCAGAGGTTACAAAAATAGTCTAAGCAGGATAAAAATTAGAGGTGGGTAAAGTGTCTATTCTCAGGCAGTATCACTGATATTTATGAATTTACCAATTTGAAAGCTAAACGCTTAAACCCCCCATCTGGAATCAGAATGATTGTGCTGATGGAAGTTCACTGTTCTGTCTCAGTTGTTACAGAGGTGTTTATATTAACTGTAGTCTCTGCGTAATACAGATATTAATTAGTTAGCCTAATTATCACATTCCTCTGGAACCATTTTCACAATCTGCTATAGATAAAGTATGAATATTAAAACATTTTTTAAAAGTGGAGACTACATAAAGAGAAGGCTATTTCTTCATACTTGGGCACAGACAGTAACAATACCATTAGTTTTTAATATTTCTGAAGAAGAGGAAAGACTCCTAAAGATACCTCAAAATGCTATGAAAAGTGACTGGCACATAGTAGGTGCTCAAAAAACACTTACTGAAAGACTGAATTACTTTAGAGGAATCAACAGTACTTTATTTGTGTTAGCAATGTAATTTGCAATAACTTTCCAAAAGAATAAGTGTTGGAGAATATCAAGCAAACATCACTATATATAAGATAATCTCATGGTAAACCCTGGTGATAGGCAGTTAGAAAACTGGTACATCTTCCCTGAAACTTTTGGTTTACATGATTAACATGCAAATTACACTGTTAACAGACAGAAGCCACAAAAAGCTAAACCTGCTTTCATTTTTCAGATTAGCATAAGATTAGGTATATATTATATAAGCAAATCTGTGATAAAATTATCTTAACACCCTTGATAAAAGATGCTCAATGAAGAATTCTTTTCCTCAGCCTAATACTCCTACTACCCAATTTCTTTATCACAGGAGTTGAAAACTTCTTGTTCACAATAATCTATTTATTTTGCCAATACTTCTAATGTCTATTTAAAGTATTACAGTGAACAAAATATGACAAATTGAAGACAGAATTGCAAAGATAAGTTGCATATTCTTTTTCAGTTAGCAACTATTTGGGTGTTTTCTTCTAGAAAAAAAAATGCTTATGATTTGATACTTGGGTTGGAAAGTAGTATGTTTTTGTTTGTTTTTTTAGAGAAACATCCTAGCCAAGAAGGCTGTAGGAGACACAGAATACTGGATGAGCAGATAGACATTAATTGTTCTTAAAAATGCAAAATACAAAAGCAATGTAAAAGGCGAAGCTCTAAGGTAGATAAAGCAAAGTTTCCAAGCCTTTAGAAATGTCTATTTTTTATTTTCTAATCTGCATTTATCTCAAGGATCAACATATTAGAAGTTTCAACAGAGAAATACATTGCTGTCTGGTACAGCGTTAGTGCTGCTAACAGTCTTACTTTTCCCGGAGTTCTGCCTCTTTGGACACAGTTTCCTGCAGCATCTTGTTGTGCCTTTCTAGCAGTGTATCATGTTCAGACTGCAATGTTTGAAGTTCAGATACATTAATCTGTAAGTTATTTTGGCTATCTTGTAATTTGATTTTTAGCTGGTCAATCAGCATTTCCAGATGTTCCCTAAAACAGAAATACACAGTTTTAAAATTTTTTGAAAAAGGTGAATTTGATTTTGTGGTTTTAAATATAGTTTAACCATTTAACCTTTCAATGCCATACTCTTGGATGATTCTAAACGAAATATAATAGAAGAATTCAAGACTAGGATTAAATATAATACAAAAGATATTATAGCCAGATTTAAAATCTTAGGCACTACAGATTTACAAAAAATTTCTCTAAAATTTAGAATTTCATATTCAAAAAGGGGCATCAAAATAGCCTATTTATGTTACAGGACTATGTCAGTTAAAGAAAAAACCTCACACTATTTTTTTTTTTTTGAGATGGAGTCTGGCTCTGTTGCCCAGGCTGGAGTGCAGTGGCTCAATCTTGGCTCACTGCAGCTTCCGCCTCCCAGGTTCAAGTGATCCTCCTGCCTCAGCCTCCCAAGTAGCTAAGACTACAGGCACCCACCACCACGCTCAGCTAATTTTTTATTTTTAGTAGAGACAGCGTTTCACCATGTTGGTCAGGTTGGTCTTGAACTCCTGACCTCAGGTGATCCGCCAGCCTTGGACTCCCAAAGTGCTGGGATTACAGGTGTGAACCGCCATGCCCGGCGCACTCACACAGTTCTTAAATTGTTGTTATAAGAATGGTATGTCAGACCAAGTTACAGTGAAAGATAATCCCTGAAGAAGAGCAGGTCTTTTTAGACTTGGAAAAAACACTAGGTGGAGATAGTTAAAATCCTGATTCTGCCACAATGAGTACAATACACTATTAGTTTCTTTTTTTAAAAAATGTATTTATAAGAAAGTAGAAGGAACACAAAACATTTACCTTCATGTAATGTGAACTCAAAATTTAGGCATGGTCAAAAATGGCTCTTGAAAATGGTAACATTTATATTTATGAAATGTATCAGTATCTAATTTCCCCTTTATATAATGAGCTACTGGAAAGAAACTACCATGTTTCAATCTACAGTCTCTATATTTAATAGATTCCTAAATGAAAGTAACAGAAACATAAACATACACAAATTTCAGAATAATTAGTCTTGTTTAGAACAGTAAGAGCCAGATGTAAAACTGCTTTGAATACTGAACCACTCAACACAGATGCCATGGAATGCCCTCTCTCTCTCTTACTCCCAGTACAAACAGGATCTGTATGCTAGTTTTAAAGCAGCATAAACAATATACCATTCAAATAGAACTGAAATGGTCATAAATAAGAAAAGTTTAATTCTAGACCAAAATTCAGTACTAAATTTAAAATTTTTGAAATAAGTGAAACATTTTAAAGCAACTTCTGTTTAACTAAATGGCAAATAAGTGTACTTAGCATTTTAATTTTTACTTCTAAATTTTCAAAATTGGAAAAACAAATCATAATGTAATTTTAATGCCTCTTATTTCTACCACGAAAAGATCTTATTAAGATTGAACTGTTAGCCTATTATCTCATATCCTGGCTTCACTGTGCACTTTAACATCTAATTTTAGAGGTTGCAACAGTGTTCTTTGTAATGAAGTTTCCCTGTTACTGTCTGCAGACACAGTGAAGCCAAGAAATTCCGTTCTCTTTGGTAACAATATACATAATTTCACAGTTAAAAATCATAATAGAATTTTAGGCCGGGTGCTGTGGCTCACGTCTATAATTCCAGCACTCTGAGAGGCTGAGGCGGGTGGATCATCTGAGGTCAGGAGTTTGAGACCGGCCTGGCCAACATGGTGAAACCCTGTCTCTAATAAAAAATACAAAAATTAGCTGGGTATGATGGTACACGCCTGTAATCCCAGCTACTCAGGAGGTTGAAGCAGGAGAATCGCTTGAACCCGGGAAGCGAAGTGGCAGTGAGCTGAGATTGCACCACTGCACTCCAGCCTGGGCAACAAGACCGAAAGTCTGTCTCAAAAAAAAAAAAAAAAAAAAAAAAAAATCATAATAGGATTTTCAATCTACTTGGTGAAGAACCTGCATTGTGGGAGGAAAACTCTGCATATTTAATTTAGACTTTACCTTTCTTGTTTAGCGCCCTCAGTTTCAGTCTGAGACATAGATTTATTTTTCTGTTTTAGAACATTATGAACTCGGACTTTGTAGCTCTCAAATTCAGAGGTTATAGTAGCTTGTTCTGCCTATAACATTTAAAAGAGAGAAACGTTTTCTATTTTAACAGGGTCCTTCTATTTTCTTTCAGAGATTAACAAATTGAGATAAAAACCTGTTTTTGAAAATGAGAAAAATGGCTGACATTCTTTTTGGTTTCTTGATTAACCTTGCTAAAAAGCATACTTCTGTTGGCTTTACACTTAAAAAATTTTTTTTAATTGATACATAATTGTACACATTTATGGGGTGCATGTGGTATTTTGATGGATGCATACAATGTCTAATAAGCAAATCAGGGTAATTAGAATATCCATTGCCTCCAACATTTATCAGGTCTTCATGTTGGGAGGCCTTACACTTTTTAAAGGCCTCTCAATAATACATATTTTCTGATAAGAGATCCGTTTCTACCATGTCTTCTACCCTGGTAGATTAATTTACTAACCATACATTTTATAGTGACACTATGTGCTTTTGGAACTTTATAAACATTTTCTTATGATATCCCCTCTTTTTATAAATTTGAGAAAAATTAACTCAGAAATTAAGTTATTTGAACTTCAGTTTTCAAAACAGGGTGGTTAAGTGTTAAGTTCTAGGTCTTCCACTTTCTTGAAGTGATCTGTAAACTCCCACAACAGTGTTGCCATGATTGCTTAAATAAGACCTCCATCTAACACAACCACTGCACTGTCTCTGTTTTGGATGATGACAAGAAAGTAGGCCCCCACAGCCATGCTATTAAAATGTTATTTTATAATCATTTAGCCCTAAGAACTGTAACACGTTTCTAATAAAAAAAGTTTTATAAATAAGTGACACATAAATTGCAAAACAAGGTTGAAATGGAAAAAACATCATGTTTTTCCTTTTGGCAAAAAAAGTGATCCAACTTAACGATTAGGGTTGGCATGGGATTGGGGTTAAAGCCAGATTAACTGAACAGGTCTTAATCTAGTAAGTGCTCTTAACAGGAAAATACTAAAAAGGCAGAGCACAGCCCTGGAGTAAACCAATGACTTGCTGATAATAAAATCCCAGTGGCTTGCTGTGGCTGCCCTGAAGAACGCACCTTGGCAGCACGGCTCTCTTCCTGTAGTGCTGTCACTCTCTGCTGGTATGCACTTAGCGTACGCTGGTGCTGTTCCGCAGAGGTTTTCAGGTGCTCGTGGATTTTGTGCCTCTCTGATGTTATTTCAGCCAGCTGTATCTGGGGGTAAATCTTTAAATTTAGCTTTAGCAAATCCTATCTTCACTAGTTAAAGAGGTTTTCCTTAAAATACAAACTTTAGGTTTGAGACATAAGTACATATAAGGCATAATTAAGTAGTGAAATATTTTTATGTATTATTATTGAAAAAGTAGAGACAAGTAGAACATTTTCTAAGTTATCTTTTCTTAAACCAACATCAATTCAAAAAAAAGAAAATCCCAGACTACATATTTAACATACAATGTTTAAATACTTCAAGACATTATATATATAAAAATATACACAAACATAGCAAACGTATAAAATCATTTTATAAACTGTTCCTTGTGACTGCAATAGCATTAAGTTCAGATGCAGGCTTATTTTATTTTGCACTATTCTATAGTATATTACGAATTTCCAAATACATGAAAATAATCTAGCTTGAGCTAAACAATATACTCCAGTTATATGCCAGACTTGATTTATTGTTGTAACTTCCTCAAAATGTTGAGGAATCTTTCTAGATATCGTTATAGGATAATTAATAAAATCTCTAAATGGTACCTCACTTCTACATGAAAAAACATTTTTTTAATCTTAAAAAGTAAAACCCTTACTTTATAGACTTCTACTTGCTGCTGGCTTGCCTCCAGCTCACCTTTTAAAGATGCTTGAAGTATTAAGTGATCAGTTTCCTATAGAATGAGAATCTTGGTTAGATTTTTTTTAATGTTACTCATAAATAAATTATGAATAAGTACTAAATATGACACTGAAAAATTAACGTACTGCTTGCTTTGAATCTGCCAGTTCCTTTTTGGTTTTCACAAGCAATTGCTTGATTTTGGTGTTTTTTTCTTCATATTGTTGTACTGAAGACTGTAATGAAGCTAGCACAAGAAATAATTTCAGCAGAAAAAGATTTAACAATTTTTATCAGTGAATTTAAATACACAAATATGTCTTCTTTGTATTGGCTTGTCTTTAAGCCTGTTTTAGCTTTTTATTATGGAATACTTCAAACATATGTGACAGTAGTAACAACAGTGCCATAAACTCTACTGTACCCAACTCCCGGCTGTAACAATTACAACCCACAGACAATCTTAGTTAACCCAGACCAGGAAACAGCAAGGTACTTAAGAAATGTTAAAGTGAATAAATGTGGACTACAAACATCTTAATGGCAAACAGTTTTACACCCATTCTGGGTCCCCAGTAACATTTATCACCGTGTTAAACACCTGACTGACAGTGAAAGACTGGTGAAATAAACAAGTAATGCCCCCCACCAAATCAAGTTGTTATGATGAAATAATTAAAAAGTAAGGTGAATTTTCTTTAACTCACTTATTTCTTCTTGTAGGGTTTCTTGTTTCTGTTTTTGAATTTTTATTTCTTGCTCCAAATCTTCTATCTTGTTGTTTTTATTAGTTAACTTTTGATTTAGTTCTTTCATCAAACGTTCATAATCAGCTATTTCCATATTCATCAATGTGGTTTGTTGGGCATCCTGCACATTTTATAAGTAAAAGATTTACACAATAGTAGATGAGTTCATTTGTAAATTTTTTTTTTCATTTGTAAAATTGCTAAAATGATGCCACAGCAATAAATGGGTGCTTTTCTGTAATACTGAAATCGTTTACACTGTAACAAAGAAATGAGGAGTTGGATATTTTCTACTTTTTAATTTCACAAAATATTTTCTAATAGTTTAACCCAACTTTCTTAGTTTCATTTTATTTCATTATAACTAACTACAACTAGCAGCTGTAGCTTGCAGAGCTCTTATTTATAAAATACTAATATGTCAAGTGGCTCTTACAGTACATTTCTTTTTAGCCTCATCTTTGCGGGAGTAAAGTCAGCCAAAGTTTTAAGTATAATACAAATTTCAAGCTTTGACATTAATTAAATCTTAATGTGTCATACAACAATCATGTATACAAAATGAACTGTCAAACCAAAATCTTGTAACTCAGGAGCCTAGATTCTTCTGAAAGGACTGGTACTTAGAGAAGTTAAATTTTCAATTTTTTGAGCAAATAATTTATAAAGCATTATTTTAGTACCACAAGTAACATTCTAAAATATTCCTTTTCAACATGTATAGAATAGTTTAACAATGCAGGCTGAGTGCGGTGGCTCACACCTGTAATCCTAGCACTTTGGGAGGCTGAGATGGGCGGATCATTTGAGGTCAGGAGTTCCAGACGAGCCTAACCAAATTGGTGAAACTCCATCTCTACCCAAAATACAAAAAATTAGCCGGGTGTGGTGACGCATGCGTGGAATCTCGGCTACTTGGGAGGCTGAGGCACAAGAACTGCTTGAACTCGGGAGGCATAGGTTGCAGTGAGCCGAGATCATGCCACTGCACTCCAGCCTGGGCCACAGAGTGAGATTGCAGAGAGAACAGAACAAACAGAACAACAAAACAGAACAATGTGAATATTACATCAATTTTGATCCTAGTGTTTTATTTTACCTTTTTAACCAGCTCTAATTCTTGCATGGTTTTCTGAAGCTGTTTCTTTTCCTTTTGAAGTTGTACCTGAAGTTCTTCAAGTTCATTTACAGTAGTGGCATGTTCCTGAAATTAAAAATAAAAACAACCCACACCACCCAACCAACATTAAAAAGGTATTTTTAAGGGGCTTTAAAATAAATCTGACGGCCGGGCGTGGTGTCTCACACCTGTAATCCCAGCACTTTGGGAGGCCGAGGCGGGTGGATCACAAGGTCAGGAGATTGAGACCATGCTGGCTAACACAGTGAAACCCCGTCTCCACTAAAAACACACACGGAAAATTAGCTGGGCATGGTGGTGAGTGCCTGTAATCCCAGCTACTCGGGAGGCTGAGGCAGGAGAATGGCATGAACCCAGGAGGTGGAGCTTGCGGTGAGCTGAGATTGTGCCACTGCACTCCAGCCTGGGTGACAGAGCGAGACTCCGTCTCAAAAAAATAAAATAAAATAAATCTGACACGCTAAAATACAAAAAGTTTGGTAATATTTCAATGTTTAAAATATATACACCCCAAATCACAGCATGGATTCTCAAATTTATGGTTGGTATTAAGGAATTAATGAACTCTGCTGTATTCATAAATGCTACTCTTAGTAAGTCTTCCCTTCATTTAAATAATATTTTGGTAAATGCATCATATATATGTGAATCAATCTCATAGGATTGTTTTTACCTTTATCTTCTGTTCTTTCTGAAGTTTTTCAGCTTCTAATTCTTTGTCTACCATTGCTTTGGCTCTCTGGACTTCTAAAATCTGTACTTCTAATAATTTGGCATTAGACTGTAGTGTCTCAATACGAGCCAGGAGATCTTCATTATCAGAATTTATTGTTTCACACTGAAATGACAAATGATTCATTACTATAAACATGCAAAAAACATATACAGCAGAGGAAGAATGAACAGGTACATTAATGAGAATATTGGCATAGTGTGACAAATGAAGATTTCCAAGTCCATGCTACAGAACGATAATATTAAGAATCAGTTTTAAAATCTGTCATTGAAATACTAATATGGTAAACCTTATAAGAGACCAGGTGCACTGGCAGAGCAAAGAGCAGAAACGAAAAACAAACAAACCCCCAAACAAACAAACAACCCTCTAGGGGAACTGAGATTAGAATAATAAGCAAGATAGTTGCTAGCTGTTTCGTCTTATTCTTCTCTCCTAAGTGGGAAGGAGGGTAAAGTAGGGGGGGGGGAATAAATTCTGTTTCTGACTATATTTTTTATGCAAAAAGTATTGAGATTAAAATATATCTGTTATAGTTTTCATTTTTGGATTAAAAAATTACCTGCAAAGTCGAATTTCTTAATTGTCTTGTAAGGTCTTCAATACGATGCTCAAAATTATTAGCACGTTCTTTTTCCACATCCAGTTGCTCTGACTGCTTTTCATATTCTAATAAAAGATTCTTCAATAAAAGAAGGATTTAACTTTGGTATATTATTTTGCATTCAACAGGTCAGACTTCATCATCAAGCCACCTTAAGATTCATGAGTCCATTCTGGATGCTTAAAATATTTACCCAAGTTGAACAGAATACCTAACTGGCATTAGGTAATAAAATTAGCACATTTTGGGTAACTTTTAGTATTGGAGAGTGGGGGAAATATATGAAAGAAGAAGAAAATTTTAAATATAAACAATATAATAGCTCCAAGGTTAAATATTCTACTCATTAACAAAAATGAACTTCTGAAGTGTAAACACAATTTAAGGATAGATACAACGTTTAATAAACACAATTTAAGGACAGAGGATAAAAAGTTTAACCTGGATACCTAACTCCACCTGAAGAATTCTAATGAGAGAAATATTCCAGGCCTGACCTAATATAAGGTAAAGGTGCTAATGAAAGAACACTGGAAGACATTCATAGATTTAGTCTCTCACACTCTGCAGTGACACTTTCAATATTTCCTGAAGAATCCAAAGACAACTGAATTTTCTTTGATATTCCTAGTTGGCCTACTGAAGGACAGAATGATCAGACTTTTTTGCCACACACAAGCTAATTAGGTTATCCACCAAAATATGTAAATGAGATTCAGTTTCGAGACTGCATGTAGTTCTTTATGTTTTTCTCTCTCTTTCCTTATAAATCCTGTTTTTGCCTTTGTTTCTGGAAAACTTCTATTCTTCCCATAAATGTGCCTGCAAAATTACTAGCAAAATGGTGTTTTTAAAAAAATTTTTTAACTTTTAAGTTCAGGGGTCCATGTGCAGGTTTGTTATGTAGGCAAACTTGTGTCACAGGGGTTTGTTGTACAGATTATTTCACCATCCAAGTATTAAGCCTAGTACCCATTAGTTATTTTTCCTGATCCTCTCCCTCCTCCTACCCCTCCACCTTCTGTTAGGCCCCAGTGTCTGCTGTTCCTCTGTATGTGTCCATGTGTTCTCATCATTTAGCTCCCACTTATAAGTGAGAACATGTGGTATTTAGTTTTCCGTTCCTCCATTAGTTTGCTAAGGATAGTGGCTTCCAGCTTCATACATGTCCCTGCAAAGGACATAATCTCATATTTTTTTTTATGGCTGTGTAGTATTCCATGGTGTATATATACCAATTTTCTTTATCCAGTCTACCACTGACAGGCCTTTCGATTGATTCCACGTCTTTGCTATCATGAATAGTGCTGCAGAGAACATACATGTACATGTGTCTTTATGACACAATGACTCACATTCCTTTGGGTATATACCCAGTAATGGGATTGCTGGGTCAAATGGTATTTCTGTTTTTAGGTCTTTGAGGAATCTGTTTTCCACAATGGCTGAACTAATTTACACTCCCACCAAAAGTGTAAGTGTTCCTTTTTCTCTGCAACCTTACCAGCACCTGTTATTTTTTTGACTTTTTAATAGTAGCCATCCTGACTGATGTGAGGTGGTATCTAATTATGGTTTTATTGCTAGCACATTGTTCATGTTTTCTTGCAAAGTTTATATTTGGAAGTTCCACTGAGATATTATGCATAACAGAGAAACAACATTAACCAAGAGGACTGTGAAGCCTGGCAGTGCCTGCCTGTGGACCTGGACCTCTTGTGTCCTTGGCTCACCTCTGCAGGCTTCTCTGGTGGGGTTTTTCATTTTTTTTTTGTTTTTTGTTTTTTTTTTTGAGATGGAGTCTCGCTCTGTCGCCAGGCTGGAGTGCAGTGGCGCGACCTTGGCTCACCGCAGCCTTCGCCTCCCGAGTTCCAATGATTCTCCTGCCTCAGCCTCCGGGGTAGTTGGGATTACAGGCATGTGCCACCACACCTGGCTAATTTTTGTATTTTTAGTAGAGATGGGGTTTCACCATGTTGGCCAGGCTGGTCTTAAATTGACCTCAGATGATCCGCATGCCTCAAGCTTCCCAAAGTGTTGGAATTACAGGCATGAGCCACTGAGCCCGGCCTCTGCTGGGTCTTGTGTGGCATTTATGCTCTTTTGGATCGTGCTTGCGAAATCTTTTTTTTGAGACGGGGTCTTGCTCTGTCACCCAGGCTGGAGTGCAGTGGCGCAACCTCAGCTCACTGTAACCTCTGTCTCCTGGGTTCAAGCGATTCTCCTCCCTCAGCCTCCCAAGTAGCTGGGACTATAGGTGTGTGCCACTACAGCCAACTAATATTTGCAGTTTTAGTAGAGACAGGGTTTCACCATGTAGCCCAGGCTGGTCTCAAACTCCTGAGCTCAGGCAATCTGCCTGCCTAGGTCTCCCAAAGTGCTAGGATAACAGGTGTGAGCCACCATGCCTGGCTCTTGCTTCCCAGATCGGATCCTTGACTAACGCACTTTTGTTTCTAATTCTCATTTACACATGGTCAATTATTTGACTCAACTGGTGGCTGACTGTTACAATCTGAATTTTGATTTCATAGTCTGTCCATTTAGTGATTTCAGTGGCAGAAGACAAGACTTGGGAATCTAGAATCTGGCTTATTTTTTATTTTTTTTGAGACGTTGTCTCGCTCTGTCGCTAGTCTGGAGTGCAGTGGCGTGATCTCAGCTCACTGCAGCCTCCACCTCCCTGGTTCAAGCAATTCTACCTCAGCCACCATGTCCAGCTAATTTTTTTGTATTTTTTATTAGAGATGGGGTTTCACCATGTGGCCAGACTGGTCTCCAACTCCTGACCTCAGGCAATCCTCAAGCCACGGCCTCCCAAAGTATGTTTTTCTATGTTTATTTATCTGAGTCTGCTACTTCTTGGCACACATGCATACAGGGTTGAGGTATCACTAGGGTCTTTTCTTTTCCATAGAAAGAAGATCCTGTGCTTGTTTAGTATTTGGGTAGGCTCCTCTAGAAATCAGAGATATTTATCCTCTTAGTCTCTATCTGGCCTTCTTCATTTTTACTCATTCTGGTTCCAACTGCTGTCAATAGCTGTAAAAACTGAATTGCTATGCCAAGGCATAATAAATAATGGCTCCCTTTGGGAAATTCTGATTTTAATCAAGTATTATTCCTAAGGGGAGTCTTGGAACAAAAATGAATGCCATGCATACAAGAGTCTACTTTCCTTATGTAGGGTAGACACTTCTAAACATCTGAATAATTACAAATTATTGTCCCTCTAGGACTCCTGTGTGTTCAGATCTTTTAATAAACTGATACAAGTTATTACAAGTGATATGAACACTGAAAAAACTAGCCAAATTAACAAGCTCCAAAAATTACTCAGTATCTTTAAATGATGCATCCTGAAGAACCTAATAGAGCGTAGGTACATGTGTTTTTAAAAGCGATCAACATTCTTAAACATTTCAGCACCTCTGGTTCTACCTTAAATCCTGTCACATTTTTATACGTAAGTTTATATTACATATGAAAATATGGTAATGAAATTTGAAAATTTAAATTTATACATGACAAAGAATTAGTATGTTTATATATAAAGATCTTACAAATCCATTAAAAACCCATTTAAAATTTATATATGGGCTTCTTCATAAGAGCAAGTTACACAAGGAACTTGCTTCTTTACATTTTAAGAGACTCTATAATCTATTAATTTCTTCCAGAGGTAGACCAGGCATATCAATTTCAAATAGTTAAATCTATCAATCTTTTCCTTTGTAATTTGTTAAAATACTTTAGGTAGGGGTGCAGTGGTACAATCTCCGCTCACTGCAACTGCCACCTTCCAGGTTCAAGTGATTCTCGTGCCTCGGCCATTAGAGTAGCTAGGACTACAGGTGTGTGCCACCATGCCCAGCTAAATTTTGTATATTTTGTAGAGACAGGGTTTCGCTGTGTTGGCCAGGCTGATCTCAAACTCCTGGCCTCAAGTGACTCACCCACCTTGGCCTCCCAAAGTGCTAGAATTACAGGCGTGAGCAACTGCACCTGGTCGAAATTTAGTATCTAACGTTTGAAAAAGTCTTTTGTATGCAGAAGTCAGTTAAAGGATCAAGTATTTCATTCTAGGTTTTTAAAAAATATTTTTCACAAAATTTTTTAATCCATCCAGAATAAATTTTGGTATGTGGAGTGAAATAAAAACCTAATTCCTTAGAAGGAATTTCTTTCTTCATTGGTTTCTGTTTCAAACTTTACTGAGATGGTATAGCTTAGTTGGTGAAACAATAGATCTGGAACGAGACTCCCTGAATTAAAATTTCAGCTCTGCTCTGTTACTTGTTCTGTGACCCTGAGGTCTCTTAAGAAATCGGAGTCTGTGACTTTGAGTTCCTTCATCTATTTATGCCTCAGAGTCCTCACTTGTAAAGTGTTGATGCTAATATACTTGGGGGTTGTTTTGAGAATTAAGTGTATTGAGATATGTAAAGTGCTTAGAAGAGAGCCTGGCACCTGTTTGTTGTTATGCAGAAGTATCTATCTCTTCTGCTACATTAATCTGTACCATTCTTGCATCAGAATTCTACCACATTACTGTAACTCTGTGATAAGTTTCAGTGTCTCTTTGAGTAGGATGTCACTTTTTTCTTTTCATTTAAAAAAAAATTTAGCTACTCTTGCTAGTTTTTACTTAAAACTTAGAATTCTGTCAAGATCCAGCCAAAAAAAATCTACAATTTTCAATGAATTTCTCTTAGAATTTATAAACCAATCTCAGAACTGATAGTTCAAATAATAGTCATCCTATATAAGTTTTGCAGTTTTCTTCATTAAGTGCCAAAACTTCTCATTTAAGTGCTTCCTAAGATTGGATTTTATGGCTGCTGTGGGATATTTTTTTTCATCAAATCCCGCCTGATTACCACTCACTCTCTTCTCCCTACCCACCTTACTTTTCTACACAGTATGTATCTTCTATTTTTGTATGTTTGCCTGTTATTGCCATTGGGATTTTTTTAAGTCCTAAGAGGATAGGAACTCAAGTCTATTTGGTTGACCTCCAACCTGCCCCAGAACTCAGAAGTCAGTCTGCCACATAACATTTGCTGAACGAATACCTGAAGAAATGTAGTGATGTTTATCTTGCATTCAGTGATTTTGTTGTACTTTAATTTTTAATTATCTTTTTAATAATACATTTTCATGTTACTAAGGTAAACATACTTTAATTTTTAATTCTTATCTTTTTAATAATACATTTTCATGTTACTAAGGTAAACAAGCATATTGCCTCCAAATAACAATGCTTCACCTTGTTTAAGCTTCAGGTTTATTCACTTGGCCAGAACAATATTAAATAATCACAGTAGGAATAGGTTATCTTTTTGTTACTGATTTTATTAGGAAATCCCAAAACAAAATTTTACTTTTATAAACAACAATTTAAAGGCACTATTTAGGCCAGGTGTGGTGGCGCATGCCTGTAATCCTAGCACTTTGGGAGGCCGAGGTAGGTGGATCACGAGGTCAGGAGTTCAAGACCAGCCTGGCCAGCATGGTGAAACCCCGTCTCTACTAAAAACACAAAAACTAGCCGGGCATGGTGGCGCGCACCTGTAGTCCCAGCTACTCGGGAGCCTGTGGCAGGAGAATTGCTGGAACCTGGGGGCAGAGGGTGCAGTGAGCCAAGATTGAGCCACTGCACTCCAGCCTGGGCGACAGAGAGAAACTTCATCAAAAAAAAAAAAAAAAAAGCAAGCCGGTATTTAAAGCTTAACCACTTTAAAATCTTGATATTAGGATTCTATTACATTGCACCCCAAAACAGAATAAAGATTTACTAAAAAATACAAGGTGATTGTTTTGTTGACAATAGTTTTACATTTCCACTACATTTCTTAACTTAGAAGTTATTATTACAACTTTTATAACTTGTTATTAAAATGACTATTTTTTACCTTATAGCTTTCTGCTCCTTGAATGAGATCTCTCATGGAAGCAGATAACTGGTCCTTTTCTGATCGAAGAGATTCAAGTTTTTCCTTCACAGTCTGGGTCTGTTTTAAACACAAGTAAAATTAAAGAGGTTTTTGTTTTTTTTTAATGGATAGAAAAACTCTTGATTTTTAAAAATGTAAGATTCCTGAATCTTACATTTTTAAAGTCAGCTCACCTCTTTTCTGCTGGAATCTAGTTCTTTCTTTGCCTTTACGGCAACTAATTTTATCTTATTTATTTTCTCCTCCTTTTCTTTGCATTCTTTTTCCAGATTTTCTAAAAATAGAAAATAAATGGATTACATACGAACTCAAAAGGAAAAAATTCAAATTACTTGCTTATTTTAGCCCTAGATTATTTGGGAGCACAAAATTGGTAATTTGATATTAAAATAAGCAGTAAAAACAGTAATATCATTTTTTAAAGTGGAATTTTATTCATTATGTGAGACAAACAATGTAAAAAGTTTCCATTGTCTTTAATCCTCCAAAATAGTCTACTTTTTTCTAGCCGTTTCATGTTTCTAGGAATTAGAGGCTTTCAGAACTTCTTTCTCATTAGATTTCCTGGAAATGCAGGTATGCTAGGACTTTAGGTGATAGTGTGCAAATTAGGATCAAGTATCAGAGATATCAGATGCAGATCAACATTTATGCTCCATAAGTGCACTCCTCCTCTTGGCTGCTGGGTCTGATTTTCACAACTAAACCTGTAATATGTTTTACCTATCCAATATTGATCTCTCTGTTAACTTCTTTAGCTTGAACTCCTGAGTTCAGGACTTCTTGGTATTTGTTTCTAAAAATTCAGTTATGATCTGAATTTCTGTCCTGGCCTATTAATTTGCTTGCACCGGTGCCTTCCCTCTCGCTGCCATAGTGAAGTGTCTGTGTGCGGAGCAAAGGCCAATTGTTCCACATCTGCATTTCATCCTGCGTCTCATTACCTACTCAAGCATCAGAGCAACAATTCTCCCTCCTTCTTCTGCAGCAATAATTTTCCCCTTTCTAGTCGATTTTTCCCTAATATTTTATAAACATGCAACAAGAAAAATTATCATCACGAAATTAAGGCCAGGAACAAATAGTGAAAGCAGTTAAAGAGGGTAGGGGACAGGTGAACATCTTAAACATGCTGTTACTCTTCCCATAAAATAAAAAATTAAACCACACTGCCCCTCTAAAATAAAAAAAAAAAACCACCCGGTCCCTCTGGTTTTGTCCCATCGCTTTTTTTCTCCCTATAGCAAATCCCTTGAAAAGAGTTGTCTATATATGCTCTCAAACACTGCCTCCCCCATTTTTTTCTAGAACCAACTGCAATCAAGCTCTGGTTCCAGCATGTCATGGACACTGACCTCTATGTTGCTTAACGCAGTGGTCAGGTCTCAGTACTCATCTTATTTGATACATCAGCAGCACTAGCAGTGGCTTTTTCCCTCTTGAAGCACTTCTTTCACTTCCATGTCACTTGCCTTAGCTTTCAAGACATTTTATGTTCCAGGTTTTCCTACCTTACTAGCTGTTCCTTCTCAATTTCCTGTGTTGTTTCTATCTTCTCTATGTTTACATGAATGGAAAAATGTCTCTGGTCTCCATCTTTTGGCTATCCTCCCTTGGTAATTTGAATCTCCCGGCTTTATTTATTTATTTTTTTGAGACGGAGTCTCGTTCTGTCGCCCAGGCTGGAGTGCAGTGGCATGATCTCGGCTCACTGCAAGCTCTGCCTCCCGGGTTCATGCCATATTCCTGCCTCAGCCTCCCGAGTAGCTGTGACTACAAGCGCCCGCCACAACGCCCGGCTAATTTTTTTTTTTTGATTTTTAGTAGAGACGGGGTTTCACCGTGTTAGCCAGGATGGTCTCAATCTCCTGACCTCATGATCCGTCCGCTTAGGCCTCCCAAAGTGCTGGGATTACAGGCGTGAGCCACCGCACTCGGCCTCTCCTGGCTTTTAATGACCACTCTTTAACTACAAGTATTTTATCTCTAGCTTAGCTCTCTCCCCTTAACTCCAGATTTGCATAGCATTCTAACATCTTTACTTGGACTGGTATTTAAACTTACTTCTAAAACTGAACATCCCAATCTGCCCCAATCACCCATTATAGACAACTGGGAGTCATTCTAAACTCTTCAACTTCCCTTACCCTAATCTAATAGGGCACTAAATTCAGGGATCATTGGCACATTACATACTTCTAAGTCTTCATTTCCTGATTCTTATATGGGAATAAAAGAGCTATCCTATAATGTTACTGTGAGGAATAAATGGATAAGATAAAGTCCTAACTCCTCTGCATATCAATCATACTAGTGTGTTTATGATCAGGCTCCTACCTCTCCAGGAACTTCCTAGTACTATATATCAACCTACAAGCACCTGCTCTTCCTTCTTCCTAGAATACCTTTCTTCCTGTGTAAAATTTCTCATTCTTCAAGACTTGGCTGAAAACCCTATTCTACGCTGCTTTTTTTTTTTTTTTTTTTAAACTCAAAACAGTGTTAAGTTCCTATGCTGTTAGTACTGTATCTTGTCCACACCTCAAACAACAGTGAGATCTTTGAGCACATGGTCTGTACCTCAACCACTTTTCTATCACCAGGGTCTAGAATAGTTGGGCATTTAAATAAAATTTGCTAAATGAATGAAAAACCCAAAATAAATCAGGAAGCCATTTATAAATCACACCAATCTTGCTTGGGTTAAACAATAGAAAGTAACACTTTTGAAAGAGAAGGCAAACAGGTGTTAGAGGGGCAAGAATGTGAGCTCGAGGAAAAGACAGCTACGAACTGTGTTTTTAACAACTCATTATTTGGCTACTATATTTCCCAATCTATTCTAACACTAACAAGAATCTG
Organism: Pan troglodytes; assembly: GCF_028858775.2. Taxonomy (NCBI): domain Eukaryota; kingdom Metazoa; phylum Chordata; class Mammalia; order Primates; family Hominidae; genus Pan; species Pan troglodytes. The sequence goes on along the minus strand of NC_072410.2, from coordinate 15,724,005 downwards.
TCTAATTAATTGTGACAACATCTGCAAAAGCATAGTTACCTATTTTTTCTTCCAACTCTTTTACTGAAGACAGAGGATCATTTTTTACAGAAGGTGATTTCGCTAAGGAATCCTAGATTTTACAGGGGAAAAAAAAACACAAAACAAAACAAAAACCAGAATCAGAATTCATTTTCCATAATGAACTGGCCATCATGTTAAGCATAAGAAAATCACTATCAAAGAGAATTCCTACAGAAACCAATTTGGTCAACAGATTTTCCCTTGTTAGACCAGAAAATTAATACTGACCTTACTATGCATATGGCATTTACTATTAAAAAAAAAAAAGTAGTAACCAAGGCCAAGATAAACAACCTGATACATTAAATACATGTGTAATAAGGAAAAGATTAAATGATTTTTAATCTTTAATTTTTAAAGAAAACCCTAAAATTTTAGCAATACCACCACAGCTCTTACTTAAAAGTGCTCTTTACAAAAAATAACTAAGCATATCACACGAGAATGAAACTCAAGTTTTTTCATGTTTAGTTGTTTTGCTAGTGACTAATAAACTTCTGATCAAGACATTTAAACCCCTAATCATTTAATCTTCTATAAACTCAAGATTTTAAAAGTATCTAAAACTCCCCAAAAATAAATGTAATAAACTGGACATACAACATGGAAATGTCTAATGCACTTTTCAGAAAGTTGCCACTTGAGCTTAAATGGTAAAAATTTACTTTTGACGTCAAGGTGTAAAAATGTTTAACGTATATAGAGTTGAACTAAGAATTTATTTGAGACAATAGAATTCAAATGAATGGTACCTTTACTAGTATCAACTCTGCTCTCCTATCTCGTAATTCTGATTCTTTTTGTTCTTGTAGTGGCTTTAGGTTTTCATGTTCCTTTATAAAACATTTTTCTTTTTCATTATGGATTTCACTTTTGCTACATGTTTGAGATACTTCTTCAACTTGAATTAAAAGATTCTGATTTTCAAGCCTTGTTTTTTCATTAGCATTCTTCATTTCTAGAAGATCAGACTGCAGGGCCTCTTTTTCTGACTGTATTTCTTCTAACTCTTTCCTTAAGAGAACTTTCTCTTGCTCATAGTCTCTCAATAAAGACTTAAGTTCTTCACACTGAACTACACTCTCTTCTTGAAGGCACTTAATCTCTTTTTCTAACTCTAATATTTTTTCATCACGCTGAAAAGCCAGGTTGCATTTTTCCTCATTTATTTTTGCCAAGGATTCACCGACTGCCTGTAGGACATTAACAACATCTTTCTCTTCACTGTCTTCTGAAACTTCTGACCCCATTTCTTTAAGAAAACCATACAACTGAGTTTTAACAAATAACTTCTGAACTTGCTCATTTTCAAGCAGTTTATTTAAATTATCTTGCTCTTCAACCATTAACTGAAGTTTCTTTTCTAATTCAGTAATATGTTCTTTAAGGATAACATCTTCTTTTTGAGACAAAAAACCCTCCAAATCCCTACTCAACTGTTTTTTTTCTGAACTGAGTTTATTGTTTTCCTCATAAAGAGACTTCACTTCAGCTGACAATACTTGTTTGTCTTCAGAGAGAACTTTCATTTGAACCATAAGTTTTTCTAGTTTTTGGTCATTTTGATCCTTTTCTTTTAAAGTCTCCTCTAGTCCTCCTGTTAATTCATTTACCTTTTGTTCTAGTTCACTGTTGTACTGGGTTGTTTGCTCTACTTTCTTCCCAAGTTCAAGAATCAATCTTTCTTCCCTTTCACATTTCTTACGGAAATTATCCATTTCTTCATGGGAATTTTTCAGTTTATTTATAAAATCATCTTTTTCCTCAGTAAGAGAATTTATCTTTCCTTCTAATTCTTTTAACATGGTATCTCTTTGACTGAGACTAAGTAAGTATACTCCATTCTTTTCTTGAAGGTTCTTTATGGTATTTTCAAGTTCTGGTACCAATTCTTGTTGAGATAGTAACTTTTCATTTTCTCCCTGGAGGCGTTTCACAGTTTCGAGAAGGGCATCTTTTTCAGTAAAAGCAGTTCTGAGCTTCTGCTGCAGTTCATGAACATCAGATGCTTGCTGTTGCTTCATTGATTCAAACTCTTGACTTATTTTTCCAGCAGATTCCCCCAGTTCTGTTTGTAAAATTTCCATAATCTCTCGTAAACTCTCATAATTTAAAATTGCTTCTTGCTTTTCTTGCTGTAGGTTTTCACACTGTTCCTTAAGACCCTGTATTTCAAACATTAATGTTAATTTTTCTTTTTCTGAATCTGACAAAAATGTCTCATTTAGTTCTGATATTTCTTTTTGATGTTGTTCCTTAAGACTCCGTACTTCTTTGTTATGCTGTTCTACAGTATAGCAAAACTGTTTATTTAAACCTGCTAGCTCAGATTTTAATTTTTCAATTACACAGCCCTGTTCTTCTTTAGCTAGTAATAATTCATTAATTTTAAACTCTAAGTCTTCCCGTTCATGAAAAAACTCATCCTTTATATGTTGAGCATCCATTTCAAGTTTTAACTTAAGATTATTCATATAAGTTACCTCATCTTTTAAGATACTGTGTTGAGATTCAAGTTCTTTTAAGGTATCTTCTAAGTGTTTGACTTTTTCATTTACTACTTGTTCTACAAATGTATTTTCTTGCAAGAGAATAGAACATATCTGATTGTCTTGGTTTGCATTTGAGGTGGCTTTCCTTAAATTTTCTAACTCACATTCATACTTCTTCTGGATGTTCTTTTCACTTGCCTCACATTGTTTTACTAAGTTCTCTTTTAGCTCGTTCAACTTATTTATCTCTGCTTCATGTTCCTTAGCTGATGCTTCAATCTGGCACATCAATTCTTTCACCTCTTCTTGGTGTATAGCTTTCAACTGTAAAAGCTCTTCCTGCAAACTATTAATATTTTTTTGGTAATGCTGAGAATTAGCCTCAATGATATTTTGGAGTTGAGTAACTGTTTCCTTCTTTTCATCAGTGGTAGCATCTAATTGCTTTTGCAGATATAAAATTTGCTCCTCAAAGCCTGGCCTAATTTTCTCAATCTCTTCTTGTAGTTTTTTAACATTATCTTCAGAGTTGTTCTGAAATTTAAGTTGTTCTGAAAGTTCTAATTGCGTATTCATTGCTTCTTCCAGTTGCTTTTGTAAGTTAGCTTTGTCTTCACTGTATTTGGAACGTACTGCCATCAACTCATTTTTCAAATTTTCAATTTCTTTCACATAGTTTATATGTGATTGTTCCAACTCCTTATGTGCATCTCCCATCTTTGTTACAGAATCCTATTACAAAAAATAAGCACACATAAATTATTTAAGTAAGACAAAAGGAGCCTCTGACCTTAGGAAAAATATTAGCCACAAGCTAAGTAGAGAGAAAAGTAAATGAGCAGAAATGTATTTGGAGAAACATGATACTAATATTCCAATAACTCTCCTTAGGTGCTGCCTATCTAAAGTATGACAATATATATGTACAATATTAAATCTATTACTCAAACTAGCCCAGACCTAATAGGCAAGAAATAGGCAAGAAATGCCTCTGAATACCGTAGAACTAAAGAGATAATGGTATTTAGTCGTGTGTGAAAATCAACTTACTTTTTTTCGCTTTTAGTAAAGATGGCATTATAGCTATAAAAAGATAATGCAACAAAAGTAAATGTCACCTCTGTTGCTGTATAGTTAGGTGATTCAGTTATTTTTCCTTTAAAATCTCAATCTCGGTTTCTTTGTTTATATTATAAAATATTAATCAGATTAGATGCTTTTTAAAGTCTTACCTCTAAAATTAATGACTACACTATATGTTAATAAAAAAGAAAAGAACACTAAAATATTGACTTACCTCAACCTCTTGCTTCATTTTTATATTTTCCTTTTTCAGAGAAAGACACCGTTGCTCAGTTTCTGCTTTTTCCAGAAGAAGAGCATCCAGACGTTCAGTTAATGCCTGTTTTAGAACAAGATTTATTTGCCTGGGGTTAAAAAATGGTGGATTGACCACATGCGTAATTATCTCCTGACCTTTTCAAAACACACTGAAGTGAGAATAAGAGATTTTAAAAGGTAGAACACATTGAGCAAAGAGAAAAGGAGAAAAGATATAAGGATAAGAGAAATTTCAACACATCTTTGGAAAACTGAATTACGGAGGAGGATGAACTGAATTAGAAGCAGGAAGAAAGCTATAACCTAAGGACCTGCACAAGGAAACACATGAGAACCTGGCAAATATTCTGCAGAACTGAAATACTCAGAATTGGAGGCAACAGATATTGTGGAGGGAGGTGTCATGTGTGGGGCTCAAAAATTGGTGATTGGTCAACAATCTGAATAGGGACCAGTCAGAGAGTAAGCAAGAAATATCTATGTCCTTCCTCCCTCAGAGACAGGTTATTCTCTGCAGAAATTAAAGAGGAAATTAATGAGATGGAAAAAAAAATCAATAAGCCAAGAGTCAGCTCTTTTAACACAGCTATCAAAATAGACACCTTTTAGTAAAACTGATCAAAAGACAGAAGTTCCAAAAAATAATACAGTGTAAAAGGAAGCACATCTACGTAAGTCGGGGATGGTGGCTCACGCCTGTAATCCTAGCACTTTGGGAGGCAGAGGTGGGCAGATCACTTGAGGTCAGGAGTTCAAGACCAGCCTGGGCAACACGGTGAAACTCTGTCTCTACTAAAAAATACAAAGAAAATTAGCTGGGTGTGGTGGTGGGTGCCTGTAGTCCCAGCTACCCTGGAGGCTAAGGCAGGAGAATTGCTTGAACCCAGGAGGTGGGGGTTGCAGCGAGCCAAGATCACTCCACTGTACTCCAGCCTGGGTGACAGAGCAAGACTATGTGTCAAAAAAAAAAAAGAAAAAGAAAATTATTATGAATAACTATTTGTCAATAATAATGAAAACTCAATGGAAATGGATAACAATTCCTTTAAAAATAAAGCTTTACTGACTCACAAAAAATTTAAGAAGCATAATACTATATTTAAAAATCAAATAGTTAAAAATTGTCCACCAAAGAAAACAGGAGGAATAGATGGTTTTTAAGGTGAGTTCTATCAAATTTTCAAGGGACAGATCATCCCAATTTCATACAAACTCGTTCAGACAAAATAAAAAGCAAGAATAATCCCCAAGTTATTCTATAAAATCAGCATAACTTTAAACCAATATCCAAGTACTTACAGAAAGGAAAAATCAAAGACCCATTTTATGACAAATCTAAATGCAAAAATCCTAAATAAAACATTAGTACACTATCACTATTGCTAATTAACATTGTATTAAATACCCCAGCCTGTAAAATAAAGCTTTAAAAAGACAGGAGGTGGCCAGGAGTGGTGGCTCATGCCTGCAATCCCAACACTTTGGGAGATGCAAGTGGGAGGATCATGTTTGAGCCTAGGTAACAGGCGAGGCTGTGTCTCAAAAATAAATAAAAAAATAAGACATGAGGCATAAAGATTAAAAAAGAAATGGTTTTTCAGATGGTATGACTGTTTATATAAAAAATCTAGAAGAATCCATAGGTAATTAGAAACAACAGAGTTTCACAAAGTAGATATAGGATTAATATACAAAGTCAGTTCCATTTTTGGATACTAGTAGCAAATATTTAGAAAATATAATTACAAAGAAGACAGCATTTACAATGGTATCAAAGAATATCAAGAGTCTAGGAAAAACTTTACCAAAAGATGTGTGAAGGCGTTCCACAGGGGAAATTATAAAACTACAGATTCCACGCAATTCCAATTAATCGCAATGAAGTTTTTCATGGAATATGACAAAATTCTAAACGTATATGGGAAAGTAAAAAACCAAGAATAGCCAGGATACTTTTGAAGAGAACAAAGAGAGGACTTACTCTCCTAGATATCATGATTTACTATAAGGCTATAGAAAAATAATAAAGACAATATAGTATCGGCAAAGGCACAGACAACCAATGGAATAGAAAACAAGTTCAGACAAACGCAAACATATTTTTAACCATAATATTAGATTAATGGAGAAAGACTATTCAATAATTAAGGTTGAAAAAGTTATTGATATTAAAAAAGACTTCATACCATATTATAAACAAATAAACTCCAGATGGATTAAGATTTAAATGTCAAAAACACAGCTTTAAACTCAAGAAACCATAAGCTGGCCGGGTGCAGGTAGCTCATGTCTGTAATCCCAGCATTTTGGGAGGTTGAGGCGGGCGGATCATGAGGTCAGGAGATTGAGACCATCCTGGCTAACATAGTGAAACCCCATCTCTACTAAAAATACAAAAAATTAGTCGGGTGTGGTGGTGGGCACCTGTACTCCCAGCTACTCGGGAGGCTGAGGCAGAAGAATGGCGTGAACCCGGGAGATGGAGCTTGCAATAAGCCAGGATTGCCCCATTGCACTCCAGCCTGGGTGACAGAGTGAGACTCTGTCTCAAAAAATAAATAAATAAATAAATAAAAAAGAAACCATAAGCTGGGAGAAGATATTTACTACACAAACAACAAAAATAACAACAAATATGTATTTTAAAAAATTCTACAAACCAATAAGAAACCCACTGGCCCATTAAGAAAATGGATGTTGGCCGGGTGTGGTGGCTGATGCCTGTAATCCCAGCACTTTGGGAGGCTGAGGTGGGCGGGTCACGAGGTCAGGAGATCAAGACTGTGTTGGCCAACATGGTGAAATCCTGTCTCTATTAAAATACAAAAAATTAGCTGGGCGTGGTGGCATGTGCCTGTAATCCCAGCTATTTGGGAGGCTGGGACAGAGGAATCGCTTGAACCTGGAAGGCAGAGGTTGCAGTGAGCTGAGATCATGCCACTGCACTCCAGCCTGGCGACAGAGCAAGACTCCATCTTAAAAAAAAAAAAAAAAGAAGAAAATGGATGTTATAGACAAAAAGAATACTCTCAATCCAGACCACATGATCTATCATTTCACACCTATTTGATTGGCAAAAATAAAAATGTATGACAATACCTAGTGCTGGAGAGGATATGGTTCCATAGCATTCCTTGTATATTGCTGGCAGAAGTTATTTCAAATACTTAATAGTGGTTTGGCACTATCTCCTGAGGTTGAACCTTCATGTAACTTTTGATGCAAAGATTCCACCCGTTTACTTATTAAGAATCCTTTGCACATTTATAAAGGAGACGTACAGCGCATAAATCTTGGCACAACCCCAACATCCATTAACAGTCTAGTTCATGCTGAACCAGCCTCTGTTTGAATCTCATGATCAGAGGTGACTGTATTCTGGGCAGTATGCAGCAGATTTATATGCTCTAGTTATTACAAAGTGCTACCCAAGACTGAGTGAAAATTGTCTCCCTGAGATTTTTATTGAGGGAACCTAGTTTTCCTCCTTGTCATTCATAAACTATTCTATTAACAGTCTAGTTCATGAGTGAACTGTTATTGTAATACAGTGTCATACTCTATAGCAGCATGGTGGCATGCAATGATACAGATGAGCTTTAGAAAAATATTAAGTGCAAAAAGTCCTAATACATTACAAACAACATGATACCCTTTTAGTGAAGTTAAAAACTAAAATGAAAAAAATTATAAAATGATACTTATAAATGCAATAAAACTTTATAAAAGGAAAAGGAATGATGAACATGGGACTTAGGATTATGGTTTCCTGGGGTGTGGGAAACTGGGGGGGTGGAGTAGCAAGGGGGTGAGGATTACACCGTAAGATGTCCTATTATTTTAAAGATCCTAGCTTTTGGGGGGGTTCACATATGATTATATCACAAATAATTAAATTGGAAGGAAATGGAGACAATGCAAAGGAGGCAGAAGTAAAGTCCAAGACAGCATAAATTTATTGGCTCAGAAAGATTATAGAACTTGTTGAATCTTTAAATAAGATGAAAAAAGAATATTCATATATCAAGAATGAGCTCTTTGAAACGAAATATTTAACATCAAATAGAAATTTTAATACAATGATGGAAAAATTAAAAGTGAATGACATTTTTTCTTAGACAAAAGGAAAAACTCTACTGAGAAAAAGGAAAAACTCTATTGCAAATATAAATCTAGATGAGCATTCTAGAAAGTTTTGTGGCATACTCTATAGACTGTCTCCTTCAACTTCCATAATCAACACATTCTTTCTTGCCTGCCTTTTCTACAGACAGTATAAAAGCTAAAACCTAAAACCCCTGATTTTTCAGATCAACAGGATGAGGATGCAGGAGCACAGGGATGAAGAGTGTCTGGGTCCTGATGACATCACTGGAAGACTGCACCAGCCTGAGAACTGCTATGTCTAAACTTCTTAGATGAAATAATACTAATTTAAAAACTTTATTATTTAAGAAAACAAAAACAAAACAGATGTAGAAAAATTCAGAGTTCTATATCAAGTTACAGCTATCATTCAAACATGAGAGTAGAATAAAGGAATATTTAAATACAAGACAATACAAAAATTTACCTACATGTATTTATTCTTAGGAAGATACAGAAGAATGTGCTCTACCAAAATGAGACGGTCAACCCAGAGAGTGAATGACATGTGACCTAGCAAAGAACAGGGGGCCAACAGAAGTAAGCAGTGTAGAGGTTCATAGGATCATCACAAAAAGCCTGCCCACAAGTACAGGAAGACAGAAGCCAGGTACCAGGAATAAAGATAAAACAAAGATTATTTAATCTGTTTGATCATTTGGAAAGTAGAAGGGGTGGTGAAAGACAGCTAGATTTTCATCTGTTGTAACAGGAAGTTTTAGAACTGATAAATCAAGTAACAGCAGTATAGGTGTATTATTTAGAAATACAGAGATAATTTTCAGAAGTTATTGGGTATTATAAGTTATTTAGAATTTAGTATAAAAAATTATGTGCATATGACTTTGGTTAAAACAACCTGAATTTTAAAATTAGTTTTTTCACATTATATATAAGTATTGCAATATAAACTTCTGATTGGTAAGTATCGGAAGTCTAAATAAATTAATTTTAGGAGATCTATATATACAGGCTAAATGCAAACAACTATTAAAAAAAAAAAACCTTAAAAACGAGAAGCACAGAATGGACAGAATTTCTTAGGAAATACAAATTTGATTTCAGCTTAAAAGAGAAATTATTAACAGTGATATGGACTAGAAATTCAAGTATCTTAACATGAAATCTTTTCATGCTTCTTGCATTTAGAAGCAGCATAAATATTAACTGTAATACTGTGCACCTCAAATTTTGACATGAGAAATATGGTTCCTTAGTCCTTCTTTAAAAGTCAAACGTGTGAGGTTTGCAATGAAACTAAGATTGTATTTTAATGCACTAGAAGATGTCTACCAGAAGTTTTAGTCATAATTTAAACTTGTAAGGACATACATTTTAACACGTTATATAAAGAACATAAAAGTTTCTATTAAAAGCTATAGGTTTTTCCAGTGTACTTTCCCAAAAAAGTGATATAACTTAGCAAGAAAGCCTTTTCAGTTTTCCAGAAATGTAGAGAACATATTATTATATTGCTATATGAGTCTTCTAAAATAGAGAACTTACTTGTAGCAGTTGAGTAAGGGATGAACACCTGTTAACATCACTCCCAAAATAATTTTCTTAAATTGTTACCTTCTCAGACTTGAGTGGTCAGGATAACATGTTTTAATATTAAATCAATAACCTGGCCTAGGCAAAGAATTCATGACTAATACCTCAAAAGCAAATGTAACAAAAACAAAAACAAATAAATGGGACCTAATTAAACTTTTTGGTTTAATTGCTTATACCCCAAAAGCTACCGAAATAAAAACTAAACTTTTTAATTAGCTTCTGCACAGCAAAAGAAATAATCAACAGAGTAGAGACCACTCACACAATGGGAGAAAGTATTTGCAAACTACGCATCTGACAAAGGACTAGTATCCAGAATCTACAAGGACTCAACAAATCAGCAACAAAAAACCCCAAATAATCCCATTAAAAAGTGGGCAAAGGACATGAATAGGCATTTCTGAAAAGGATATATAAAAATGGCCAACAAACATATTAAAAAATGCTCAACATCATAATCATCAGGGAAATGCAACTTAAAGCCACAGTGAGATACCACCTTAATCCCAGCTACACAGGAGACTGAGGGAGAACAGCTTGAACCTGGGAAGCAGAGGTTGCGGTGAGCCGAGATTGTGCCACTGCACCCCGGCCTGGGCGACAGAGAGAGACTACGTTTCAAAAAAAGTCAAAAACAACAGATGTTTGCGTGGATGTGGGGAAAAGGGAACACTTATACACCGCTGGTGGGAATGCAAATTAGTACAACTTCTATGGAAAACAGTATGGAGATACCTTAAAGAGCTAAACATAGATCTATTATTCAATCCAGCAATCCAAAATGACTTATAGAATACTACTCAGCCATAAAAAGGAATGAAATAATGTGTTTTTAGGCAACTTGGATGGAGCTAGAGGCCATTATTCTAAGTGAAGTAAAACCAAAAACCATATATATTCCCACTTATAAGTAGGAGCTAAGCGATGAGTATGCAAAGCCATACAGAGTGATATAATGGATGTTAGAGACTCAAAAGAGGGAGGGTGGAAGGGGAGCTAGGGATAAAAAACTACACATTAGGTATAATGTTCACTACTCTGGTGATGGGTGCACTAAAATCTCAGACTTCACCACTATATAATTCATCCATGTAACAAAAAACCTCTTGTACCCCAAAAGCTATTGAAATAAAAAGTTTTCAAAAAATCAATACTCTGAGATCAAGGTTAGGAGAGGGCTTCAAAAGGTGGCTGATTAGAGGCATCTCTTACTTACCTCCTCCACTATGAACCAAAATAGTGAGTAGATAATTACATACATATAGATCATCCCAGAGAGAACACAAATTCAACAGAGAAGTGACGGAAAACACCTTAAGGTGATATAGTTTGGAAATTTGTCCCCACCCAAATCTCATGTTGAAATGTAATCCCCAATGTTGGCAGTGGGGTCTGGTGGGAGGTGTTTGGATCATGGCGGTGGATTCCTCATGAATGGCTTGGGCCATTCCCTTGGTGAAAAGTGAGCTCTCACTCTGAGTTCACAAGATTTGGTTGTTTAAAGTGTGTGGCACCTCTTCCCACAGTGCTCTCTCACTTGCTCCTGCTTTCGCCATGTGACGTGCCTGCTTCCCCTTTGCCTTCTGCCATAAAAGCTCCTGGAGGCCTCCCTAGAAGTCAAGCAGATGTCAAAACTATGCTTCCTGAACAGCCTGCAGAACGATGAACCAATTAAACCTCTTTTCTTATTAATTACCCAGTCTCAGGTCTCCATCCCTCCCGTCTCCCTCCCTCCCTCCTTCCTTCCATCCTTCCATTTTTCCCATAGACCTCTGGTATTTCTTCATAGCAATGCAAAAATGGCCTAAAACATAAGGAAAGAGAAGGAAGCAAGGCAGCCTGCTCAGCTACAGTTGGCTGGGAGAAGAGAGAAATTCCCCAATGCTCAGAAAGGCTAAGTGAGAGACTCTCAGCTGTCCACATTCCTGTTGCAGACTTCTACAATCCTAGCCATAGAAGGGTCCCTTGACCCCTGTGGGTCCCAAGACTCACAAAGGGAGTTTCCTGAAAGCTGCATGAAGGCATTGCTCCAGAGAGCTCACTCTGTCCCCACAAGCCCCTGAGTTTTGAAAAGTGGCAGCACAGTGCCATGGCCTCCACTCCACTGGATTATGTCTTGCCCGGCAACCTGGGCTGAGGTGGCAGCACGGGTGGCAATCTTGCCCCTTCTAACCATGCAGAGGGGTGGCTGAGCATTCTCATGAACCCTGAGGACAAATTCCACTGCCTGCAGCTGCTGTAGCTAAAGACCGCTGTGGGCCGACGCACAGGTGATGCTGCCTACCTATGGCTGCTCCCAGGGGAAGCAACTTCACTCTCCTCAGTAGCAGCGACACAACATGCTGCTGTCTCCACCTGAACATTCTGCTGGTGGCCTGGGACACTCACCCCACCCTTATAAACCACAGCCGGCATCTTTACGCACCACCGAGGAACCTAAGGGCACACAGCCTGTCCTGGCTCCAGCCCCTACCAGTACCTGAGAGCAATGTCCAGGGGACTAGGTATTGTCCAGCCCAGTCCATTACCAGTGGCACCTGCGCACTCAACCTGGGGCCTGAGATAGGGCCCACTTAACCTGCTGCTACCACCACAGCTGGCACTCATTGCCATGCACCACCTGTGGATATGGAGACTGGCCCAATCAACAAATCACAGTCACTGCCAAAACCAATGCTGATCAGTTAGGACCCAGAGGGTTGTCCCACCACTGCTGTTGCCATTTCCCATGCTACATCCACTGCCCAGGGGCTCAAGAACCCACCCAACAGCCTGGCCCACTGCTGCCATTCCCAGCACCTGATCAAGCTACCTGGAGGCTCAAGAATTGGCCTGCTAACACTGGTGCCAGCAGACACACTCTGGGGCCCAGGGACAGGCATGCTCAATCCACAACTACCACCACTGCGACCTGAAGACTGGCATACTTGGCATTCCAGGCCCCAGCAAAACTTTACCACAGCCTCCACTAACAACTGCACCCTAAGTCACTGATGAAATCACAGACACCACTGATGCTGTTTACAGCCAAATAAGTCATACTGATCCTACGCTATTGCACCCACCTAGAATCAAAGCCACTGTGCTCTACCCAAGCAATACTAAAGATACATCTTCAGGAAAAAGTTCTTCCCTACAAAAGTAAATTAAAAAAACTGGAAAAAGTGACTATTACACCAGATGCACAGATATCAAGGTAAAGGACATAGAAAACATTAAAAAGCATGGAAATATGACATCTCCAAAGGAACACAATAATTCTCTAGCAACAGATCTCAATCTAAAAGAAATTCATAAGATCCTGGAAAAAGAATTCAAAATTTTGATACTAAAGGAGCTCAGTGAGATACAAAAAGTTTCCAAAAAACAATACAAAGAAATCAGAAAAACAATTCAGGATATGAATGACAAATTTACCAGAGAATAGATATCAGAAAAAAAGAACCACATAGAAATTCTAGAACTGAAGAATTCATAGAATAAAAAACAAAATACATTCAAAAGCTGCAACAATGGACTAGATCAAGCAAAAGAATGTCAGAACTTAAAGACAGGTCTTTTTTTTCTGATATAGTCAAAAAAAAAAAAAATAAGGGTAAAAGAATTTTTAAAAATGAGCAAAGTCGGCCAGATGCAGTGGCTCATGCCTGTAATCCCAGCACTTTGGGAGGCCAAGGCAGGTGGATCATCTGAGGTCATGAGTTCAAGACCAGCCTGGCCAACATGGTGAAACCCTGTCTCTATTAAATTACAGAAATTAGCTGGGCGTGGTGATGGGCATCTGTAATCCCAGCTACTCACGAGCTTGAGGCAGGAGAATCGCTTGAACCCAGGAGGTAGAGGTTGCAGTGAGCCGAGATCACGTCATTGCACTCCAGCCTGGGCGACAGAGCAAGACTCTGTCTCAAAAAAAAAAAAAAAAAAAAAAAAAGAAGCGAAGTCTTTGTGACATATGCAACTCCATAAAGTGACCAAATATTTATTTATTTTATTTTTTATTTTTTGAGACTGAGTCTCACTCTGCCCCCCAGGCTGGAGTGCAGTGGCACGATCTCGGCTCACTGCAAGCTCTGCCTCCCGGGTTCACGCCATTCTCCTGCCTCAGCCTCCCGAGTAGCTGGGACTACAGGCGCCTGCCACCACACCCAGCTAATTTTTTTGTATTTTTTAGTAGAGACGGGGTTTCACTGTGTTAGCCGGGGTGGTCTCGATCTCCTGACCTCATGATCTGCCCGCCTCGGCCTCCCAAAGTGCTGGGATTACAGGCGTGAGCCACTGCGCCCGGCCTCCAAATATTTATTTGAATTACTGGGGTATCTCAAAGCAAAGAGAGAACAAAAGGATTAGAAAACCTATTTAGTGGCCGGGTGCGGTGGCTCACGCCTGTAATCCCAGCACTTTGGGAGGCCGAGGCGGGCGGATCACGAGGTCAGGAGATCAAGACCATCCTGGCTAACAGGGTGAAACCCCGTCTCTACTAAAATACAAAAAAAAATTAGCTGGGGGCGGTGGTGGGTGCCTGTAGTCCCAGCTACTTGGGAGGCTGAGGCAGGAGAAGGGTGTGAACCCGGGAGGCGGAGCTTGCAGTGAGCCGAGATAGGCCACTGCAGTCCGGCCTGGGCGAACGAGCAAGACTCTGTCTCAAAAAAAAAAAAGAAAAAAAAAAAGAAAACCTATTTAGTGGCCAGGCACAGTGGCTCATGCTTGTAATCCCAGAACTTTGGGAAGCTGAGGCAGGTGGATCACCTGAGGTCCTGAGCTCAAGACCAGCCTGGCCAACATGGTGAAACCTCGTCTCTACTAAAAATACAAAAAATTAGCTGGGCATGGTGGCAGATGGCTGTAATCCCAGCTACTTGGGAGGCTGAGGCAGGATCACTTGAACCCAGGAGGTGGAGGGTGCAGTGAGCCGAGATTGCGCCACTGCACTCCAGCCTGGGCCACAAGAGTGAAACTATGCCTCGAAAACAAAACAAAACCAAAAAATACCAGGAAACCTATTTAGTGAAATAGTGAAATAATACATGAAAACTCACCAAGTCTAGCAAGAGAGGTAGATATCCAGATATAGGAGGCCCAGGTATCCCCAAACAAATACAATGCAAAAAGGTATTCTCCATGGCATATTTATAGTCCACTGCCATAAATCAAAGACAAAGAGAATTCTAAAAACAGCAAAGAGGAAAAAAAAAATTCAGCAAAGAGAAAAGCATCTAGTCACCTATAAAGGAACCCCCATCAGACTTACAGCAGGTTTCTCAGTAGGAAGCTTACAGACCCAGAGAAAAGAGAAGAGAAAAGAGAATAATATATTCATTGGAGATAAGAGAATGATATATTCAAAATGCTGAAGGAAAAACTCCCAGCCAAAGTGTATTAGTCTGATCTTGCACTGCTGTAAAGAACTATCTGAGCCTGGGTAATTTATAAAGAAAAGAGATTAAATTGGCTCATGGTTCTTCAAGCTGCATAGGAAGCATGGCTGGGGAGGCCTCAGGAAACTTACAATCATGGCAGAAAGCAAAGAGGAAGGAGGCACATCTTACAGGGTCAGAGCAGGAGGAAGAGAGTGAAGGCGAAAATGCTACACACTTTTAAACAACCACATCTCGTGAGAAGTCACTCACTATCATGAGAAAAGCAAGGAGGAAGTTCATGTTCATCCCCATGATCCAGTCACTTCCCACTAGGCCTCGCCTCCAACACTGAAGATTACAATTTGACATGAAATTTGGGCAGGGACACAAATCCAAACCATATCACAAAGATACTATAATCGGCAAAATTATCCTTCATAAATGAAGGAGAAATAAAGTCTTCTCCAGACAAGCAAAAGCTGAGGGAATTCATTATCACTAGACCAGACCTACAAGAAATGTTCAAGAAGTCCTAAACCTGAAAGTGAAAGGATGACATTTATGATCATAAAAACACACACAAATAGAAAACTCAGTGGTAAAGCAACACACAAATAAGGAAGAGAAAGGACTCAAATGGTACTACCATAAAAAGACAGCAAACCAGTATAACAAACAATAAGAGAAAGGAACAAAGAATATATAAAGCAACCAGAAAACCATTAATATGACAGAAAAAAGGCTCACATATAATTAATAACTGCATGTAAATGGAGTTAAGCTCTCCTCTTAAAAGATACAGGCTGGCTAAAAGGATAAAAAACATAATCCGACTACGTGCTGCCCACAAAAAATGCACTTTCCCTGTAAAGAGACATACAGACTGAAAGTTAAAGCATGGAAAAAGATATTCCATGCAAATAGAAACCAAATGAGCAGAGAGAACAAAAGGATTAGAAAATCTATTTAGTGGCCAGGCACGGTGGCTCATGCTTGTAATCCCAGCACTTTGGGAAGCTGAGACGGGTGGATCACCTGAGGTCAGGAGCTCAAGACCAGCCTGGCCAACATGGTGAAACCCCGTCTCTACCAAAAATACAAAAAATTAGCTGGGCATGGTGGCAGACAGCTGTAATCCTAGCTACTTGGGAGGCTAAGGCAGGATCACTTGAACCCAGGAGGCAGAGATTGCAGTGAGCCGAGATTGCGCCACTGCACTCCAGCCTGGCAGCGGCGTGATCTCCGCTCACTACAACCTCTGCATTCCGGGTTCAAGCGATTCTTCTGCCTCAGGCTCCTGAGTAGCTATACTTAGATAAAACAGACTTTAAGTCAAAAATAGTAAAAAAAAAAAAAAAAAAAAAAAAAAAAAGACAAAGAAGGTCATTATCTAATGGCAAAGGAATCAAACCAGCAAAAAGATGTAACAATTCTAAACATATATGAACCTGACACTGGAGCACCCAGATTCCTAAAGCAAGTTATTACTAGATCTAGAGAGAGAGAGACTCCAGTGCAATAGTACTGGGCAAACTCACCCCACTCTCAGCATTAGACAGATCATCTAGACAGAAAATTAACAAAGAAACATTGCATTTAAACCGGACTTTAGACCAAATGGACCTAACAGATGTTTATAGAACATTTTATCCAACAGCTGCAGAATACATATTTTTCTCAACAGCACATGAAACATTCATTCTTCAGAAAAGACCATATGTTAGGCCACAAAATCATTCTCAACAAATTTTTAAAAATCAAAATCATATCAAGTATGTTCTCGAACTACAATGGAATATTAGAAATCAGTACCAAGGGGAACTTTGGAAGTGACAGAAATACATGAAAATTAAATAACATGGTCTCAAATGACCATGGGTCAATAAGGAAATTAAAATGAAAATCAAAAAATTTCTTGGAACAAATGAAAATGGAAACTACAACATACCAAAACCTATGTGATACAACAAAAGCAGTGCTTTTGTATCACAAAACCTATGTGATTTTTTGTATCACAAAACCTGTGTGATACAACAAAAGCAGGACATGAATAGGTAAGTTCATGGCAATAAACGCCTACATCCAAAAAGTAAAAAGATTTCAAACAATCTAATGATTTACCTCAATGAACCAGAAAGAACAAGCCAAACCCAAAATTAGCAGAAGGAAACGACTAATAAAGATCAAAGCAGAACTAAATGAAATAGAGACTTTTAAAAAAGGCAGAGGATCAACAAAATGAAAAGCTTGTTCTTCAAAAAGATAAACAAAATTGATAAACTACTAGTTAGGCTAACAACAACAAAAAAGAAGACCTAAATAAAATCAGAAATGAAAAAGGAGACATTACAACCGTTCTAATAGAAATAAATAGACCATCAGAGAATATTATGAACAGCTATGCACTCACAAACTGGAAAACCTAGAGGAAATGGATAAATTTCTGGAAACATACAACCTATCAAAGAAAAATCCAGGAAAAAATAGAAAACCTGAACAAATTAATAATGAGTAGCAAGAACGAATCAGTAATAAAAAGTCTCCCCACAAAGAAAAGCCCAGAACCAGATGGATGCACACTGAATTCTACCAAATGTATAAAGACCTAATACCAATCCTCCTGAAACTACTCCAAAATACTGAAGAGGTGGCAATTTTCCCTAACTCATTCTAGAAAGCTGGTGCTACCCTGATACCAAAACCAGACAAGGACACAGCAAAAAAAAAAAAAAAAAAAAAAAAAAGAAAGCAACAACCAATATCCCTGATGAACACCAATGCAAAAATCCTCAGCAAAATACTAGCAAACCAAATCTAACAGCACATTGAAAAGATAATACACCATGATCAAATGAATTTATTCGAGGGATGCAAGGATCGTTCAATATATGCAAATCAATGTGACATATCACATCAACAGAATAAAGGGCAAAAGTCGTATGTCATCTCACTAGACGCAGAAAAAGGAATTCATAAAATTCAACATCCCTTCAGGATAAAAACTCTTAGCAAACTAGGCACAGAAGGATTATACCTCAAAATAATAAAGGCCACATATGACAAACTCACATTAACATCACACAAAAATGGGGAAAAGCTGAAAATCTTTCCTCTAAGAACTGAAGACAAAGATGCCTACTTTCACCACTACTATTCAACATGGGACTGACAGTCCTAGCCAGAACAATTAGGCAAGAGAAAGAAATAAACGACATCCAAACTGGAAACATGGAAGTTAAACTGTCCCTCTCTACAGATGACAAAAAACTATCAAAAAACTCTTAGAGCTGATAAATTCAGTAAGGTTGCTGGATACAAACTCAACATACAAAAACCAGTAGCATTTCTATATACCAACAATAAAATAGCTAAAAAAGGAAATCAAGAAGGCAACACCTTTTACAGTAGCTCAAACAAAAGCCAAAGAAGTGTAAGATCTCTATAATGAAAACTACAAAAACACAGATGAAAGAAACTGAAGAGAACACAAATAAGCAGGAAGACATTTCATGCTCACAGAATATTGTTAAAATGATCATACTATCCAAACTAATGTACAGTTCAATGAAATCCCTATTAAAATACCAACACCATTTTTCAAAGAAACAGAAAAAAGAATCCTAATGTTTTCATGAAACCAAAAAAAAAAGCCAGAGAAGCTAAAGAAATTCTGAGTTAAAAAATAAAGCGGCGGCATCATTCTACTTGACTTCAAAACATATTACGAGGCTATAGAAACCAAAGCAACAAAGTATTGGTATATAAACAAGCATACAGACCAATGGAACAAAATAGAGAACCCAAAAATAAATCCTCATATTTATAGACAACCGATCTTCGACAATGCCATTAAGAACACACACTGGGCAAACGACACCCTCTTCAACAAATGGTGCCAGGAAATCCAGGTAACTATATGCAGAAGAATGAAAGTGAGTCCCTATCTCTCACCATTTAGTTGATACAAATATCAACAAAAATAGATTAAAGACTTATATGTAAGACCCAAAAGTGTAAAACTAGAAGAAGAAAACACAGGGCAAGTGCATCAAGACATTGGTCTAGGCAAAGATTTTATGGCCAAGATCTCAAAAGCCCAGGCAACAAAAACAGACAAATAGGACTACATTAAACTGAAAGGCATCTTAAATTTTTTTTTTTTTTTTTTTTTTTTTTATGTAAGGGCTCCCTCTGTCACCCAGGCTGGAGTGCAGTAAGTGTGATTATGGCTCACAGCAGCCTCAACCTCCTGGGATCAAGTGATCTTCCTATCTCAGCATCCCAAGAAGATGGGACTACAGGCATGTTCCACCATGTCTGGCTAATTTATATTTTTTTGTAGAAACGGATCTTGCTATGTTTCACAGGCTGGTCTCAAACTGCTCGGCTCAAGTGATCCTCCTGCCATGGCTTCCCTTAATGCTGAGATTATAGGCTAAAAAGCTTCTGCATAGCAAAAGAAACAATCAACAGCATGAAGAAGACAACCTCTTAAATGGGACAAAATATTTGCAATCTACTCATCCAATATGGGACTAATATCCAGAGTATACAAGGAACTCAAACAACACAACATTAAAAAATAACCCCATTAAAAAATAGGCAAGGGACATGAATAGACATTTCTTAAAAGACAAAGAAATGGCCAAGAAGTATATGATAAAATACTCAATATCACTAATCATCAGGGATATGCAAATCAAAATCACAATAAGGAATGGCTATTAAGAAGAAAAAAAGTAACAGATATTGATGACAATGTGGAGAAAGAACTCTTCTACACTGTTGGTGGAAGTGTAGGTAAGTATAGTCACTATACAAAACAGTTGGGGATTTCTCAGGCCAGGAGCGGTGGCTCATGCCTGTAATCCCAACACTTTGGGAGGCCGAGGCTGGCTCCCAAAGTGGTCAGGGGATCAAGACCATCCTGGCTAATATGGTGAAACCCCATCTCTACTAAAAAATACAAAAAATTAGCCAGGCTTGGTGGCCAGCACCTGTAGTCCCAGCTACTCAGGATGCTGAGGCAGAAGAATGGTGTGAACCTGGAAGGCAGAGCTTGCAGTGAGCCAAGATCGTGCCACTGCACTACAGCCTGGGCGACAGAGCAAGACTCCGTCTCAAAAAAAAAGAAAACAGTAGGGGATTTCTCAAACTAAAAATAGAGCTACCATACAATCCAAAAACCCCAATATTGGTAGTCATTGAAAAGAAATCAATATAACAAAGGGATATATGCACTCCTGTGTTTATTGCAGCACTACTCACAATAGCAAATACATGAGATCAACTTAAGTGCCCATCAAAGGATGAATGGATAAATGTGGTATATATACACAATGGAATACTATATGCCCATAAAAAAGAATAAGATCACGCCATTTCCAGGAATATGGATGGAGCTGGAGGTCATTATGTTAAGTAAAATCTAAGACAGGGAAAGATAAATATTTTTCAAAATAGCCAGAAGACTTGAAATGTACCCAACACATATATATGATAAATACCTGGGTGTGGATACTAAATACTCTGATTTAATGATTATATATTCTATGCATTTAACAAAATTTCACATGTACCCCATGAATACGTATAAATATAATGGATCAGGAAAAAAAAAGAAGGAAAAGAAAAAAACCTTAAAGGTAAAGTTGGCTAACTTGGAGAATTTTTTTTTTTTCTTGAGACGGAGTCTCACTCTGTTGCTCAGGCTGTAGTGCAGTGGCACTATCTCAGCTCACTGCAACCTCTGCCTCCTCGGTTCAAGCGATTCTTCTGCCTCAGCTACCGAGTAGCTTGGGCTATAGGCACGTGCCACCATGCCTGGTTAATTTTTGTATTTTGAGTAGAGATGGGGTTTCACCAAGTTGGCCAGGCTGGTCTCCAATTCCTGACCTCAGGTGATCTGTCCGCCTCAGCCTCCCAAAGTGCTGGGATTACAGATGTGAGCCACCGAGCCTGGCTGAAATTTTCTAATCTTGTCTTTAGGAGTAGTTTTGACAGTGGGAGAATACATTGATGAGTGATAAGGAGGAAACAGCAGGTAGATATTTAAATGTTCTTATTCTGAAATGCAATTCTGTAAAAAGTATTATAAGAGTTAACGGATAAAAAACTTTCTAGAGTGTTTTCTAACACTCTAGAGGTTGCAGTGAGCGGAGATCACGCCACTGCACTCCAGCCTGGGCGATAGGGAGAAACCCTATCTCAAGAAAAAAAAAAATCCCCCAGAAATAATACATGGTAGTAATAACAATGATAACTAACAATTATTGGGTACTTATGTGACCAACCCAGTTCTATGTGCAGTAGATATATTACCTTATCAATCCTACATTTCTACATCAATCCTGTTTGTACCTCAATCCTACAAACAGAAAGTATTATTATCGCTGTTCTACAGATGACAAAACTGAATCATAGAGAAAGAATTTAAGAAACTTAGTCAAGGTCACACAGCTGGTCAGTAGATGAACAAGGATTTGAAAGCCTGACTCAGGCAGTCTGGGTGTTATCGACCTTCTTCCTTAATTACCATATAGTTGTACTGTGGCTATCATGGATTAAGAAAACATATAGTGACTAAATATACAAAGACGACTACTGTGAACTCAGTAATACTTAAATGAAACAGTACATCATAAAATGAAATGACACTTGTGCACATCATTCTGGCTTCATACACTGTAACTAAATAAAGAACAAAATGATACTGTGTGACATGCATATGGATTTAAAGACCCCTTGTAATAACTCTCTGGGAGTCCCTCAGTAGTTCACTGCTCACAAGTGGGGAGCCACTGATGAGAAAATAAGATAATACATAACCAGGCTGGGCGCAGTGGCTCACGCCCGTAATCCCAGCACTTCGGGAGGACGAGGCAGGTGGATCACGAGGTCAGGAGATCGAGACCATCCTGGCTAACGTGGTGAAACCCTGTCTCTACTAAAAATACAAAAAATTAGCCAGGCATGGTGGCGGGTGCCTGTAGTCCCAGCTACTCGGGAGGCTGAGGCAGGAGAATGGCGTCAACCCAGGAGGCGGAGCTTGCGGTGAGCCGAGATTGTGCCACTGCACTCCAGCCTGGGCGACAAGGGGAGACTCTGTCTCAAAATAAATAAATAAATAAAAATAAATAAATATATAACCAACGGATATTATGCAAAAGCAGTGAAAATAGTATTTCAGAGCTCTGAGATATAAAAGAAACTTTACAGAAGCTTGGCCTAAGGCGGGGAATGAAAGTGAGGGAATGAAAAAGCATTTGTTAGCATTAAGGGAGTGGAAATAAGAATAAGCAACTCAGATTTTTTTTTTTTTTTTCAAACGGAGTCTTGCTGTGTTGCCCAGGCTGGAGTACAGTGGCTCAATCTCAACTCATTGCAACTTCTGCCTCCTGGGTTCAAGCAATCCTTGTGCCTCAGCCTCCTGAGTAGTTGGGATTTCAGGTGTGGGCAATCACGCCCAGCTAAATGTTGTATTTTTAGTACAGACAGGGTTTCACCATGCTGGCCAGGCTGATCTCAAACTCCTGACCTCAAGTGATCCTCCCACCTTGGCCTCCCAAAGTGCTGGGATTACAGGTGTGAGCCATTGCGTTTGGCCTGCGACTCAGGTTTTTAAACGGGGAATAAAAACAATATTTTGTTATCTGGCAGTATTATATAAGACTAAAAAGAGAAAGAGAACCCAGTGAGGTTTTTATTGAAATAGGTTAAGTATTTGATGTGTTTAACATAAAGCCATAGAAATAGAGAGAAAAAAGATAAACTGGAACAATATCTTAAAGCTATGATAGATCTCTGGTGACTGACACATATAGAGAATAAAGGAAACAGAGAAGTTAAAGTGTCTCTAAAGTCAAAAGGTATAAAAAACTGTGGTGCCACTGGTCTAACCAAGGGAAGCAATTTGGTTGAGTTTGATGAGATAAGTGAAATGTGTGAGAGGGAAACACAACTGTGAGATCTGGGTCAGTAGACATGTCCAGGGATATGGATCTATCTATAGATTATATACTGTACACCTAAAATCACTTAAGTCCTGAGCATGGCCAGGTTTTCAGGGGGCTGGGGAAGAGCAGAGAATGAAGTAACCACCATAATTAGAAAATATGGGCTGGGCGTGGTGGCTCACGCCTGTAATCCCAGCACTTTGGGAGGCTGAGGCGGGCGGATGGTGAGGTCAAGAGAGCAAGATCATCTTGGCCAACATGGTGAAATCCCGTCTCTACTTAAAATATAAAAATTAACTGGGCGTGGTGGCGTGCGCCTGTAGTCCCAGCTATTTGGAAGGCTGAGGCAGGAGAATCGCTTGAACTCGGGAGGCAGAGGTTACAGTGAGCCAAGATCGCACCACTGCACTTCAGCCTGGTGACAGAGTGAGACTCCATTTCAAAAAAAATAAAAAAAAAAAAAAAGAAAGAAAGAAAAAAGAAAATACGTGGGAAGAGAGTAGAATAATAATTTCAGAACAGAAAGAGACCCAGAGGTCATTAACCCACTCTTTTTACAGTGAATCAGATAGGTAAAAACAACCAAGGCAGAGAGGAAGTAGAACAGAGACAGAAAGCCAGATAGCCTCTAGCAGACTGACAATCCTCTGGGAAATTTTATTTCTCTTTAGACATTTCCCAACGTAATAATTACCTTAATAATATCACCAGTTCCTTCAGTAACAGGTTTTGATTTGAGTTCTTCAATTTCTTTCTCCAATTCTAAACAATTAAAAAATAAAGGACTCTGGTTCAGAAATAAAGAACATAATTACTGGGAAACTGATAAGTACATTCTCACAAAACCCCCCCAAAATCTGCAAATTAGAATATATTTAAGCAGAATAGTATGATTAATCTCTGCACTCATCACTATACTTCAGCATTACATGGCCAATTTTGTTTCCTCCCAACCTGTACTCACTTCCTCCTTCACTGCTTTTCTTATCCATCTGATAATTTTCAAGCATACCCCAGACATCATATTATTTCACCTGTAAGTACATCTTACTATATAACCTTAAAGCAACAATCACATATTAAGAATAAACGTTATTGAGAACAGCCTGGCCAACATGGTGAAACCTCGTCTCTACTAAAAATACAAAAATTAGCCAGGCATGGTGGTGGGTGCCTGCAGTCCCAGTTACTCGGGAGGCCGAGGCAGGAGAATCGCTTGAACCCGGGAAGGGGAGGTTGCAGTAAGCCGAGATTGCGCCACTGCACTCCAGCCTGGCCAAGAAGAGCGAGACTCCGTCTTGAAAAAAAAAAAAAAAAGAGAGAGAGAAAAGAAACGTTAATCTAAGTGTTTCATTAGCAAATGCCTAGATCTCAGGCCTAGAACTTCTTTCCAAATAAATTATTCTCTTCATTGCAAGGTGATCCAAACTCCCAAGACATACTTTTATCTTTTCTAATAGAAAATAAGTCTTTGCTTTTAGGCTAAGCAGTTAATATTTATAAGTCACTGGAAATTCAAGAGCTCATGTACATATACTAAAAAAAAAGGATGCTAAGATCTTTTTCCTTCTGGAATAAAAAGAAAACTGAATAGGGAATCAATCAACTTCAGCAGATAAACATACTTCAATATCTATAAATGGAAGTCTTTTATTATTTTAATTGAGGAAGCTTTCCATCTCTTTGGGCTTATCTTCTGTCTCTAACATTTCAACTGACTTCTCTTGAAAAAACGCTTTACTCGGAACTCAGAAGAATCTAAAGTCTACATGAAGGAAAAACACACTTAACTTACACAAACTTTAAAAATCCTCCTCCCTGACTTTAACAACTCAAAAGTCACTGTGGTTTAGAGATGTGGGAATAATTTAGAAATCAGAGGTAAATTTTTAGAATGTTAAATGACAGATTCTACTACACTAAGGTGTACTTGGAATCACTGGAAAACAAACAAAAACAAGCCAATGCATTATTTTAAAAACTACCATTTTAAACCACGATTAAAGAGACTGTGATCAAGATGAGTATTTTCAACCCAATACCTGTACACCTTGATTTAGCTTTCTGTATTAGCATCATCTGTTTCTTGGCAAACTTGATGAGGTCTTCTTTGGGCAATGTTTCCAGCTGAAAGATGTGGTCATGTTACCAACTTGTTATAACTCATGTTTCTAGTATATCACAAAAAAGAAACAATGTCTGCTAGAAAACAAAAACATTCTACAGAATAAATCTTTATGCCAACCGCATACTTTGTTCCACATTTTTTTTTTTGAGACAGAGACTCGCTCTATTGCCCAGGCCGGAGTGCATGACACGATCTTGGCTCACTGCAACCTCTGCCTCCCAGGTTCAAGCAATTCTCCTGCCTCAGCCTCCCAAATAGCTGGGATCATAGGCGCCCGCTACCACGCCCGGCTAATTTTTGTATTTTTAGTAGAGACGGGGTTTCACCATGTTGGCCAGGCTGGTCTCAAACTCCTGACCTCAGGTGATCCGCCCGCCTCGGCCTCCCAAAGTGTTGGGATTACAGGCGTGACCCACCGCGCCCGGCCACATTTTTTAAAATCAGCAAATGCAACGTCAATTCTGTAATTGCTATGCAACTACTAAAAATTAGTTATGCAACTACTATGAAACGTAAAAACCAGGCCATATCCTCTTATAGCTAATGTTACATGTTGACATTGGTAGCTTTTGATTTAATTGTAAAATCAGTAGGTTGGAGCTAATGCTACTTAAAATTCCTTGGAGCTGTAAAATTATTTCATTGTATTCAAGGCTGCAAGTCTTTGGTCACAAGAAAATTTAAGCATAATTACAGCAGCAAGATGAACCGGGTAACATTCAGGCTTTAATTAAAAAATTGAGCTTTACCACTTGAGAAAATTGCTTAAGCCTGTGGTCTCAGGTTTCTCATCTGTAAAAGGAGGGTAACAACAGTACCTATCTCATGGTTATTATGAAGCTTAAACGAAGGAACTGAGTGGTTAGGCAAGCGCCAGAAATTTAGCATGCACACAATAAACCTTAGCAATAAACCACTATCATTTAGAATGACTGAATGTTAAACATTGTACGGGGCCATAAAACTGGACTAATTAAACTCTTTGGCAATGTAGAAACTGGAGCCCACAGATCAGAATCCCTTGATTCCTACCCTATGTCACTGCTCCTTCCACTACACCACTATATAAACCTTCTTAGACTGCTTTATGTTCGAAAAATAGCAGGATCTCCCAGCAGTGCTAACCAGGAGCAGGAAGTAAACAAAAAGTCTTTCTATATCGGGGTGGGCGGGGGAGAAACAGGAAATGGGCGACTGCGCACACTAAAATTGAGATCCCTTGGAGCAAGGCTATTTAAAAAAAAAAATCAGCGCCCCCCTTCCCCATGCCAAAGTTTTCCAATTCATCACCCTTCCACTCTTCAGGAAGCCCGCTATTCAAGTATTCTCTTCACCTTAGATTTCCCGGTCCCAGGGGTAG
Source organism: Pan troglodytes (assembly GCF_028858775.2). Classification (NCBI taxonomy): domain Eukaryota; kingdom Metazoa; phylum Chordata; class Mammalia; order Primates; family Hominidae; genus Pan; species Pan troglodytes. Next base: position 15,697,606 of record NC_072410.2, on the reverse strand, counting down.
CTGGTGAAGCCACCCCATCTTGAACAAGATCCTGCAAAATAAAATCAAACCCAGGTGTCAGAAGAACTCTTTTCCTAATTCCACACGGAACGCGTAGAACCCTTACAGGGAAAAACCTTCTATGGAATCAAGTGGTGGAAAGCCTCGTGAGACAGAGAATGAGGGCGGACGGAGGCGGTCGCTGTGGCAATTCGTACACAAACGGGCTCTACGGGGCAGGTAACCCCCAGGGATGGAGTTTACGAAAGATGGGGAGGCGACGGCAGCGCGGGCTTCGGGGCACCAAGAGGGAGACTACCGCGCCCTCCCATCGGGCCCACTCCCACATCCCAAATCGCGGCGCGGAAGGCTTGATGGGAGGCAGTGGGCCCCACCTGAGTTACCTCCATCTCCGCCAGCCCGCCGCCGGCCCGCAACCAGCCGCCGCCACCGCTGCACTTCTGTTTGCGCCAGCCTCTGACGTAGGCGCTACTGCAGGTCAAAGGTCGCGCTCTGCGGGCGGCCCGCCCCCCACGTCTCCATAGCTACAGCTCGGCAGCACTTCCGCTTCCGTGTCTGCGTCCGGGAGAAGGTTCCCCGCACGGCGCTAAGGGCGGAGTCCATGTAGACGTTCTACCTGGGGCTTGACCCCTGGGCCTGCAGGTCACGGAGTAGGTGTGGGTCCCGCCACTGCCGGTTATTGGCATGGGAACGCGGGCCGATTACCCCTTGGGGCCTCGGGCCTCGGTTTCCACGTCTGTAAAATCTTGTGAGAGTGAGGAGAGCATTGGATTGCAGGACAGGTCCCTCAGTCCTCCAAAGGTGTCCGCTAGCCTGCGAGTGCCTGCGGGACCCACAGCTGGTTCCGGGGGACTCCTTAGGCATTTGTGGCTAGCATGGTGCCCGGGAGCTCCGTGACTCATAGGTCAGGGATGCGGTAGAGGGCTTCCCTGAGGAGGCATTTCTTGACTCTGGAGGCTGTGAGGAGATCCCTGGACAGCTCTGCCCTACAGCCGCCCGGTACTGATGGTGATGTGGTGGAGGCAAGATAGTCGGCCAGGGAGCTGGGCAGCCGTGGGAGGAGACTCTGTAGAGTAGGGGGCCCGAGGCCACCCTTTCCCCAAGAGCACGCCAGAGAATCTGTGGTCGAATCCCAGAGCTGCTGCTGTTTCCTGATTGGCGGTCCAGTGCTCTTGAGAGCCTTTCTGTTAACTGCTGAAGTGGTTTGCTGCGCTTTCACCTTCCCATTAATGTTTTCCATACACTCCCATAACTAAGGTAACCTGAAGATAACCCAGTTTCCTGTAGTTTAAATGGCCAAAAGATTGAAGAGGCAGCACACAGTATGCATCGAGTAAATGGTAGCTGATTATTACTAGGTGAAAGAAGTGTTATAAACGAGAAAGAACAGCTTATTGTGGACATCTACTCTTTGTCTTTGACAGTGTGTATCACCTATGGTGTTTGTAGGATTGGTTCAGGGGTGGTGTGTGACCTAAGATGTACAGTCAGAAGGTTTGAGACTTCCGTTTAGTATTTTGGTTTAGTGATAATATTTTCTCTTTCTTTGGATGTGATTGAAGAAACATACAGCCCTGATTGCTGTTGGCAGACATCTGCCGCTATGGTAGAAAGCAGCCTGAGGACAAAATTGTTAAGAGGAAAAAAGCAGAGCCCAGGCAGCCCCGGAGGAATGAAGCTGGAACTCTGATCAGTTATCGGTGAGTCAGTAAATTCCCTTTAAGTGATCCAGTTAACACTGGGGTTTACGGTTACTTGTAACAGTGTACACATCTATTGGGAGGAAGAGTTTTCCAACCTGAAGAAAAAATCTCTCTCGCTGACTAGAGAAAATGTCCATAAATCTGGACATTGTGCAATGGTATAAAATGGGCAAGTTTCCTACTGGAGTAGAAAAATTTACCGCAGACAACATTTGAAGAAAAGATCTCCTAAGAGATCTTTCTAAATCTCCTAAGAGATCTTTACACAATTTCTAAAAATTGTGTAATTGTTCTCCTCTACAAAGTGCTGATATCGGATATTTCAAGGACATTTTCAATAAAATTTAAGGTTACTAATGATCACAATTATAGTTAATATATAATTCCTTATATAAGATGTGCCATAAAGATGTGTTGTTAGAAAAAGAATAATTTTGTCTAATTCGAAAGTTATCTAAAGGTTAATTCAAATTATGGACTTGCAAAAAGTTATTTATAAAATAAGGTAGTAAAGAACCAGTAAATGGGGGAGAGAGATGTGAAGAAAGTTACAGATATGAAGATGTATGTTTGGTAAGGAAAGTTATAAAGAAAAGAGAAGAATTTTGTATGAGAAAGGATCTTGTATGGTGAATTTTTGTCCTAAAATAAAATGACTGGTTATTAAAAAAAATAATTGGCCGGGTGCAGTGGCTTATGCCTGTAATCCCAGCACTTTGGGAGGCCAAGGCGGGTGGATTACAAGATCAGGAGATCGAGACCATCCAGGCTAACACAGTGAAACGCTGTCTGTACTAAAAATACAATAACAAAATTAGCCAGGTGTTGTGGCGTGTGCCTGTAGTCTCAGCTAGCTGGGAGGCTGAGGCGGGAGAAGGCGTGAACCCGGGAGGTGGAGCTTGCAGTGAGCTAAGATCGCACCACTGCACTCCAGCCTGGGCGACAGAGCAAGACTCCGTCTCAAAAAAAAAAAAAAAAAAAAATTTAGGACAAAACAGAAAGTCCAAACATGTCATATAGGTGGTCTGTGTAAGTCATACACCGTTTTCTTACTACTTCTCTGTATGTCTATATTTGTGCACATACAGAGAAGATAGAAAGTTGAAAAAGTTTAGATAATATTCTTTAAAACCTGATAGAAAATTGGAGAAATTTGGCTAATTAACATAGCATTTAAACATTTGTTTAAATGCTCTTAGTTTAAAGCTCAGTTAAATGCTGTTGTTTAAAGCACTTAGTTTTGATGAAAATAAAATAAATATTATGAAGAAATACATTTGCAGTTTGGCAATTCTTTTTTAATATAGTTAAGCATGAAGCAAGATTTAACATGGAGCCAGGTTTAACATGGAGCCGAATTTCACATATATGTTTGCATTGCTTTGTTTTACACTGTATAGATAGTACTAGCACTAAAATACTTACTGGTCATGTGCCTAAAGTGAATTTCTTAATGTACAAAATGTACAGTGGTATTGGTGGACTTAAAGACATTAATTTACATACCTGGAACAAAATATCTACCTTGTGTGTGTGTGTGTGGGGGGGGGGGTTTATTTGGCTCTAGGTAACACTTTAGCTTCCAAGGTAAACTGAGTAGGAGAAAAACTTGGGGTTGGTTTCTTGTTTGTCTTCGCTTCTGATTTTCATTTATTTGCTCTTTTTTTTTTTTGGGGTTTTATATATACATGTATAAAACCATTGATTTTTTTAGTTTCTAATGGAATGCTTTTATTTGGCTTTATGAATAGCCATTTTGTTTCCTATGCATTTGTAACAATTCATTATTTGTTCTGTTTATCTAGAATTCCTAAGCTGCAGTTGTCAAGCCTGGAAAAATTGGTAGAGCACACCAGCCATTTAAAATTTTCTTGTTTCTTCTTACCACTAATGATCTAGAGAGCTACAAGAGCTTTAAGGTTCCTGGAAAAAGTAAAACAAAAGACTTAAGTTCTGAACAGAAATAGTACATTATACATTTCGTTATTTGGAAAGTAGATGAGAGCAGAAATATTTAAATGGTGTTTATTTCCAAGGTAATTCTCTTCAATCAATAACTTGAGTTGGTTTCAGATCTTACCCTTTAATGAGGAAAAACCGATATGGATACAAAGTTTTAAGGTTCAGGAAAAATTGGCCTTATCTTTAAGGAAATTATGTTGATTGGGATTTCTCTCAAACTACTTTAGTTGTGTTGAACATTATTAAAATTAAGTAACATTCACTTGGATTAAGTAGTAATAAAAGATGTGAGACTTTCTACTGATTGGTGATCCCAAGCCATTTATCCCTGATGGGCCTTCCTGTGTGTACTTGGAAATACAGTGTATATAAGGGTTGCGCTGATCTGAAGATTTTTGGTTATGAAAATTACCTAATCAGTTATCAGTACTGTATCTAGAAACCAATCTTGGGAAATGTGTGATGATGCTCTTTTAAAATAGCTGAGAAGAAATTATTGTGTGTTCGTTCTTACTTTGTCCCTGTTTTGTTGTATAATATTTAAGTGAAGGAAGAGTATTTATTCTTACTGAATTTTCAAAACTGATATTTGTGCTTACCATTTTTTTAAAATAGAAAAGTTAGCTGTCTTACTTTGGTAAGTTTGGTATAGAACCTATCACTTTATGATGCTTTTGGTCACAGTTTTGTCACTAGAATACTAGCAATTAGGCCTATGCTAATTGCTAAAGTGTAACCTAACTACTTTAATACAGTGGTTTGAAGTGCTGCAGGCAGTAACTCCTAAACAACAAATCACATTGTTTTAATTTGTAACAGTAGAAGGAATGATATGACTTTCTGTTGTGTAAATTTCCTATTAACTAATCTGTGTGCTGTTAAGTTACAGAGCTTTGACTCCTGGGTCTGAAAAAATCATTGACCTCTGCTAAATCTTGAGCATTGACACAAGTTGAAGCCTCATCTTAAGTACCAGGAGAAGGTGATTGACCAAATAACCAGTTTTCGTGAGACATGGGGCCAGAAATTAAAATGATTCAATCCCTCTAAGCCCAGGGAGTATTGTGGAAGAGTTGGACCCGTTAGATCGTAAGGGCATATTTTGAGGGATAAGATTAGTTTAAGGTGTTTCTATAAATTAAACATTAATATCAAAAGCCAGTGATGCAAAGCCAGTGTCTGGGACCGTGTGTCAGAATAACAGGGTTTTCCTGGAACATTGATGTGCTCTTTAATAGAAAGTTGTAAAACATTATAAAAGGTTTAGGGAAATCTTACCTTATAGACAAACTGATTAAAATCAGATACATTTGTTTATAAAGTTTTATTAAACTTAGCTTTAGTGTTAATTATATACCATACAAGGGTAAAATTTTGGTTTTCTCTTTTGAACAAAATGTTTGTGTAATATTAATAAGAGATAACAGATTTCATTTACCTTTTGAGTGAACTGCAGGAAGAAAATGGAGTCGGGAGAGACAGGTTTAGTTGGTCTCATGCTGTCTTTATTAGGGCTTATTGTTTGGGAAACTGAATCTCCTTTTTATCAAATAAAAGATGTTTTTGTATTATAATTTTGGCTAAATGAATGACTATTTTATAGTAACTTGTGATCCTATTTTGAGATATCACGTGTGTTAAACCTTTTATATTTGACAGATTTTCCAATAGCAAAATTTCAAGTTCTAAATTCAGACTTTTTGAACTTACACTACCTGTTCGGATATTCATGTTCCCTGAAGTCCAAGAGAGACAGTAGGCGTACTTGTTATGTTAGAATTATATAGGAAGCATTGTCAAATGTGAGGTGGTATTTAACTTTCTTTGGGTTATATTTATACAGATATGTTGTTAATATGTGTTCCAGGATTGTATCACGTTCCTGAAATTCTGATATGTCTTAACATATTTTGTCAGTAATAATTATGGTTATTATGTCAAATTGTATGCCACAGAAATAACCAAATTTCCTTGTCAACTGTGTCTTTGATTATGGCTATCTTAAGACTTTTGTCATCCACAATTGATGTTTGCTTTGATCCTTTTCAAAAAATTGATATATCAGCTACAGTCCAGGGCTTGTTTCTTTGGAGTAGTTCACAAAAAGGACTCTTGAATGGAGGTTTCTGATAACTTTGGGTGTGCCATTGGATTTGAGAGAAAACTTTCAGGGCATTAATTGAAAGGCTGATGTGTTCGTAAAGATTGCTAACCCAATATGAAGCAGAGCAGGAGTTAATTGCGTGGACTGAATTAATGGATGACAGAAATAATTTTGTATGGCTATTTTCCTTTGAAATATTGCTTATTCTTTTTGTTTTGTTTTTCAGAGTCTGGAAAATTTTTTTCTTTTGAGCTATTTATAGCCTGTAAGTATACTTTAAGTATATTGAGTAGAGTATACTTTTATAAACAGAATTTGAGGCATTGTTTAATTTCTCCTGAATTTGTAAACTATTTGTGAATATTAATTGGGAATATGGTTAATAACAACGTGTTTTCTTTTATAATGGGACACAGTTGGAGGAACTGGTTACTTTCTGTGGGCCTTGTTTGAAATGGCCTTCTGAGATGTTCCAACAAAGCCAGTTTAGGAGCGCCTATGTAGACAATGATTCTTGCTGCACTTTGTGTGGGTAATCAGGCCAAGTCTATGGGACTGAAGCTTATTTTGCAGGTAGATTGGTCCTGCTGTGATTTGCCTTTGGTGGAATTGTCAGGGGGCCTGGAGAGAGAAAGATTGTTTCAGAAGAAAACTATAGTATTAGATTAACTATAGTATTAGATTAACCTTTGATTCCTGGGTGGCCATGAGGTCACCTGTGTTATAGAGGTGCCCAGGACACCCCTCCTCAGCACGAAACAGTCAGAAAGATTAACGACCAGATTCCCCATGACTGAGGAATTGATAAATAAAAAGGGGGCCTGGACTGACATCAACTTAATAGTGCCAAAGACAGTTTTTTGGATAAACATAGAAATTGACCTTCTGGTCTTAAAGCTTGAAACTTACTTTGTTTTATCTGAGACGCTTCCTCAGGAAATGACCTTCAGGCCTCTCAAAAAAAGTATCAAAACTGAAACTTACCAGATCACCACATCCTGACAATGACATTTGGACCCCTCAATCATCATGATTGCTTCCTTGCCCCTCACTAGTTCCTGTTTTCTTACACATTGTTACATTTCTTCCCTGCTATATAAATCCCTAATTTTAGTCAATCAGAAAAATGGATTTGTGATTGAGCTTCCATCTCCTTGGCTGCAGCACCCAGTTAAAGTTTTCTTCCTTGGCAATACTCATTGTCTTTCTGTGTGTCTTGGCAATACTGATTGGCTTTCTGTGTGGAGAGCAGCAGGACTTAGACCAAAACCCTGGTGTTTTGGTAACACTAATGTCTGAATGTTTGGGGCAGATTAAGGGGCCGACAGAGGCGGGCCCAGGCACAACCTGCTGTTAGGCACTCACAAATGGAAGGGCTTTCTTTCCACTCTGTAATCCACCATTTTACTTGGTCCTTCAGATTTAAAAGAGAAGTTACAAAAATGTATATCCTTTTTCCAGATTAATTACTGAATTTGCTTTATCATTCTTTCTCTATGTATAGACATAATTATTTTTTCTAAGCCATTGAGAGTAAATTGCAGACATCATGCTTATTTATCCCTAAACACTTCAGTGTGTTTCCTCAAAACATTATTCAATGTAATCATACAGCAATCAAAATCAGAAAATCAACATGGATACTGTTATCTAATCTACAAATCTGAAATTCCACTTATTGTCCCACCAATGTCCATTATAATAAAGGGAAAAATATCTTTCTGCTCCAGGGTTCAATGCATTTAGTTATCATCTCTTTAATCCCTTTTTTTTTTTTTTTTTTTTTTTTTTAGATGGAGTCTCACTCTGTCTGTTGCCCAGGCTGGAGTGCAGTGGTGCAATCTCAGCTCACTGCAAGCTCCGCCTCCTGGGTTCACGCCATTCTCCTGCCTCAGCCTTCTGAGTAGCTGGGACTACAGGCACCCGCCACCACGCCTCACTAATTTTTTGTATTTTTATATTTTTAGTAGAGAGGGGGTTTCACTGTGTTAGCCAGGATGGTCTCGATCTCCTGACCTTGTGATCCATCCACCTCGGCCTCCCAAAGTGCTGCGATTACAGGGGTGAGCCACAGCGCCTGACCCTTTTTTAAAATTATTATTATTACACTTTAAGTTCTGGGATACATGTACAGAAAATGCAGGTTTGTTGTATACACTTGCCATGGTGGTTTGCTGCACCCATCAACCTGTCATCTACATTAAGTATTTCTCCTAATGCTATCCCTCGCCTAGCCCCCTACTCCCTGACAGGCCCCAGTGTGTGATGTTCCCCTCCCTGTGTCCATGTGTTCTCAGTGTTCAACTCCCACTTATGAGTGAGAACATGCGGTGTTTGGTTTTCTGTTCCTGTGTCAGTTTGCTGAGAATGATGGTTTCCAGCTTCATCCATGTCCCTGCAAAGGACATGAACTCATCCTTTTTTATGGCTGCATAGTATTCCATGGTGTATCTGTGCCACATTTTCTTTATCCAGACTATCATTGATGGGCATTTGGATTGGTTCCAAGACTTTGCTATTGTGAATAGTGCTGTAATAAACATACTGTGTATCTGTGTTTATAGTAGGATAATTTATAATTTTTTGGGCATATACCCAGTAATGGGATTGCTGGGTCAAATGGTATTTCTGGTTGTAGATCCTTGAGGAATTGTCACACTGTCTTCCACAATGGTTGAACTAATTTACACTTTCACCAACAGTGTAAAAGTGTTCCTATTTCTCCACATCCTCTCCATTATCTGTTGTTTCCTGATTTTATTTTATTTCATTTTTTTTGAGATAGAGTCTCGCTCTGTCACCCAGGCTGGAGTGCAGTGGCATGATCTGCGCTCACTGCAAGCTCTGGCTACCAGGTTCATGCCATTCTCCTGCCTCAGCCTCCCGAGTAGCTGGGACTACAGGCACCTGCCACCATGCCTGGCTAATTTTTTGTATTTTTAGTAAAGACGGGGTTTCACCGTGTTAGGCAGGATGGTCTCAATCTCCTGACCTCGTGATCTGCCTGCATCAGCCTCCCAAAGTGCTGGGATTACAGGCTTGAGCCACCGCACCCGGCCATTTCCTGACTTTTTAATGATCACCATTGTAACTGGCATGAGATGCTATCTCATTGTGGTTTTGATTTGCATTTCTCTAATGACCAGTGATGATGAACATTTTTTCATATGCTTGTTGGCTGCGTAAATGTCTTTTTTTGGGGAAGTGTCTGTTCAAACAGACTACTTTGCCCACTTTTTGATGGGGTTGTTTGTTTTTTTCTTGTAAATTTGTTTAAGTTCTTTGTAGATTCTGGATATTAGCCATTTGTCAGATGGATAGACTGCAAAATTTTTCTCCCATTCTGTAGGTTGCCTGTTCACTCTGATGATAGTTTCTTTTGGTGTGCAGATGCTCTTTAGTTTACTTAGATCCCATTTGTCAGTTTTGGCTTTTGTTGCCATCACTTTTGGTGTTTTAGTCATGAAGTCTTTGCCCATGCCTATGTCCTGAATGATATTGCCTAGGTTTCCTTCTAGGGTTTTTATGGTTTTAGGTCTTATGTTAAAGTCTTTTTTTTTTTTTTTGAGATGGAGTCTTGCTCTGTCGCCCAGGCTGGAGTGCAGTGGCACGATCTCATCTCGCTGCAAGCTCCACCTCCCAGGTTCACGCCATTCTCCTGCCTCAACCTCCCAAGTAGCTGGGACTACAGGTGCCCGCCAGTACGCCTGGCTAATTTTTTGTATTTTTAGTTGAGACAGGGTTTCACCATGTCCGCCAGGATGGTCTCGATCTCCTGACCTCATGATCTGCCTGCCTCGGCCTCTCAAAGTGCTGGGATTACAGGCGTGAGCTACTGCATCCAGCCATGTTTAAGTCTTTAATCCATCTTGAGTTGATTTTTTTATAAGGTGTAAGGAAGGGGTCCAGTTGCAGTTTTCTGCACGTGGCTAGCCAGTTTTCTCAACACCATTTATAAAATAGGGAATCCTTTTCCCATTGTTTGTTTGTGTCAGGTTTGTCAAAGTTCAGATTGTTGTAGATGTGTGGTGTCATTTCTGAGGTCTTTGTTCTGTTGCATTGGTCTATATATCTGTTTTGGCACAAGTACCATGCTGTTTTGGTTACTGTAGCCTTGTAGTATAGTTTGAGGTCAGGTAGCTTGATGCCTCTAGCTTTGCTCTTTTTGCTTAGGATTGTCTTAGCTATGTGGGCTCTCTTTTGGTTCCATATGAAATTTAAAGTAGTTTTTTCCAATTCTGTGAAGAAAGTCAATGGTAGCTTGATGGGGATAGCATTGAATCCATAAATTACTTTGGGCAGTATGGCGATTTTCATGATATTGATTCTTCCTATCCATGAGCATGGAATGTTTTCTCATTTGTTTGTGTCCTTTCTTATTTCCTTGAGCAGTGGTTTGTAGTTCTCCTTGAAGAAGTCCTTCACATCCCTTGTAAGTTGTATTCCTAGGTATTTTATTCTGTTTGTAGCAATTGTGAATGGGAGTTCACTTATGATTTGGCTCTCTGTCTATTATTGGTGTATAGGAATGCTTGTGATTTTTGCACATTGATTTCATATCCTGAGACTTTGCTGAACTTTCTTATTAGCTTAAGGAGATTTTGTGCTGAGATGATGGGGTTTTCTAAATACACAATCATGTCATCTGCAAACAGACACAATTTGACTTGCTCTTTTTCTATTTGAATACACTTCATTTCTTTCTCTTGCCTGATTGCCCTGGCCAGAACTTCCAATAGTATGTTGAATAGGAGGCATGGGAGAGGGCGTCCTTGTCTTGTGCCGGTTTTCAAAGAGAATGCTTCCAGCTTTTGCGTGGTCAGTATGATCTTGGCTGTGGGTTTGTCATAAATAGCTCTTATTATTTTGAGACATGTTCCATCAATATCTAGTTTATTGAGAGTTTTTAGCATGAAGTGGTGTTGAATTTTACCAAAGGCCTTTTCTGCATCTGTTGAGGTAATCGTGGTTTTTGTCATTGGTTCTATTTATGTGATAGATTACATTTATTGAATTGCACGTGTTGAAGCAACATTGCATCCCAGGGATGAAGCCAACTTGATCGTGGTGAATAAGGTTTTTGATATGCTGCTGGATTTGGTTTGCCAGTATTTTATTGAGGATTTTTGCATCTATGTTCATCAGGGATATTGACCTGGAATTTTCTTTTTTTGTTGTGTCTCTGCCAGGTTTTGTTACCAGGATGGTGCTGGCCTCATAAAATTAGTTAGGGTGGTGTCCCTCTTTTTCTATTGTTTGAAAGAGTTTCAGAAGGAATGGTACCAGCTACTCTTTTTACCTCAGGTAGAATTCTGCTGTGAATCTGTCTTGTCCTGGGCTTTTTTGTTTGGCAGGCTACTAATTACTGCCTCAATTTAAGAACTTGTTATTGATGCATTTAGGGATTCAACTTCTTCCTGGTTTAGTCTTGGGAGAGTGTATATGTCCAGGAATTTATCAGTTTCTTCTAGATTTTCTAGTTTATTTGCGTAGAGGTGTTTATAGTATTCTTTGTATTTCTGTGGGATCAGTGGTGATATCCCCATTATTATTTTTTATTGTGTCTATTTGATTCTTCTCTCTTTTCTTCTTTATTAGTCTGGCTAGCATTCTATTTCGTTAATCTTTTCAGAAAATTAGCTTCTTGATTTATTGATTTTTTGAAGGGTTTTTTATGTCTCTATCTCCTTCAGTTCTGCTCTGATCTTAGTTATTTCTTGTCTTCTGCTAGCTTTTGAATTTGTTTGCTCTTGCTTCTCCAGTTCTTTTAATTTTGATGTTAATGTGTTGATTTTAGATCTTTCCTACTTTCTCCTGTGGGCATTTAGTGCTATAAATTTCCCTCTAAACACTGTTTTAGCTGTGTTCCAGAGATTCTGGTATGTTGTGTTTTTGTTCTCATTGGTTTCAAATAACTTATTTATTTCTGCCTTAATTTCATTATTTACCCAGTAGTCATTCAGTAGCAGGTTGTTCAGTTTCCATGTAGTTGAGTGGTTTTGAGTGAGTTTCTTAATCCTGAGTTCTACTTTGGTTGCGCTGTGGTCTGAGAGACTGTTATGATTTTAGTTCTTTTGCATTTGCTGAGGAGTGTTTTACTTCCAATTGTGTGGTCAATTTTAGAATAAGTGCTATGTGGTGCTGAGAAGAATGTATATTCTCTTGATTTGTGGTGGAGAGCTGTAGATGTCTATTAGGTCTGCTTGGTCCAGAGCTGAGTTCAAGTCCTGGATATGCTTGTTAATTTTCTATCTCATTGATCTGTCTAATATTGACCATGGGGTGTTAAAGTCTCCCACTATTATTGTGTGGGAGTGTAAGTCTCTTTGTAGGTCTCTAAGGACTTGCTTTATGAATCTGGGTGCTCTTCTATTGGGTGCATATATGTTTAGGATAGTTAGCTCTTTTTGTTGCATGAATCCCTTTACCATTATGTAATGCCCTTCTTTGTCTCTTTTGATCTTTGTTGGTTTAAAGTCTGTTTTATCAGAAACTAGGATTGCAACCTCTGCTTTTTTTTGCTTTCCATTTGCTTAGTAAATACTCCTCCATCTCTTTATTTTGAGCCTATGTGTGTCTTTGCATGTGAGATGGGTCTCCTGTATACAGCATACCGATGGGTCTTGACTTTTCATCCAATTTGCCAGTCTGTGTCTTTTAAATTGAGGCATTTAGCCCATTTACATTTAAGGTTAATATTGTTATGTGTGAATTTCATCCTGCCATTGTGATGCTTGCTGGTTATTTTGCCTGTTAGTTGATGCAGTTTCTTCATAGTGTGGATGGTCTTTACAATTTTACATGTTTTTGCAGTGACTGGTACCGGTTGTTCCTTTCCATGTTTAGTGCTTCCTTCAGGAGTTCTTGTAAGGCAGGCCTGGTGGTGACAAAATCTCTCAGCATTTCCTTGTCTGCAAAGGATTTTATTTCTCCTTCACTTCTGAATCTTAGTTTGGCTGAATATGAAATTCTGGGTTGAAAATTATTTTAAGAATGTTGAATATTGGCCCCCACTCTCTTCTGGCTTTTAGGGTTTCTCATTTTTTTTCTTCATTTCAACCTTGGTAAATCTGACGATTATGTGTCTTGGGGTTTCTCTTCTCGAGGAGTTTCTTAGTGGTGTTCTCTGTATTTCCTGAATTTGAATGTTGGCCTGTCTTGCTAGGTTGGGGAAGTTCTCCTGGATTATACCCTGAAGACTGTTTTCCAGCTTGATTCCATTCTCCCCGTCACTTTAAAGTACACCAATCAAACGTAGGTTTGGTCTTTTCATATAATCCCATATTTCTTGGAGGCTTTGTTCGTTCCTTTTCATTTTTTTCTCTAATCTTGTCTTCACTCTTTATTTCATTAAGTTGATCTTGAATCTCTGATATCCTTTCTTCTGCTTGATTGACTTGGCTGTTGATACTTGTGTATGCTTCACTAAGTTCTCATGCTGTGTTTTTCGGCTCCATCAGGTAATGTATGTTTTTCTTTAAACTGGTTATTCTAATTAGCAATTCCTGTACCCTTCAAGTTTCTTAACTTCCTTGCATTGGGTTAGAACATGCTCTTTTAGCTCAGAGGAGTTTGTTATTACCCACTTTCTGAAGCCTACTTCTCTCAGTTCATCAAACTCATTCTTCCAGTTTTGTTCCCTTGCTGGTGAGGAGTTGTTATTCTTTGGAGGAGAAGAGGCATTCTGGTTTTTGGAATTTTCAGCCTTTTTGCTCTGGTTTTTCCTCATCTTCGTGGATTTATCTATGTTTCATCTTTGATGTTGGTGACCTTCAGATGGGGTTTTGGTGTGGACATCCTTTTTCTTGATATTGATCTTATTCCTTTCTGTTTGTTAGTTTTCCTTCTAACAGTCATGCCCATCTACTGCAGGTCTGTTCGAGTTTTCTGGAGGTCCACTCCAGACCCTGTTTGCCTGCGTATCAGCAGCGGAGGCTGCAGAACAGCAAAGATTGCTCCCTGTTCCTTCCTGTGGAAGCTTTGTCCCAGAGGGGCACCCACCAGATGCCAGCTGGAGCTCTCCTGTATCAGGTGTCTGTTGACCCCTGCTGGGAGGTATCTCCCAGTCAAGAGGCACAGGGGTCAGGGATCCACTTGAGGAGGTAGTCTGTCCCTTAGCAGAGCTTGAGCACTGTTCTGGGAGATCCCTGCTCTCTTCAGAGCCAGCAGGCAGGAACGTTCCAGTCTGCTGAAGCTGCACCCACAGCCACGCCTTCCCCCAGGTGCTCTGTCCCAGGATGATGGGAGTTTTATCTATGAGCCCCTGACTGGGGCTGCTGCCTTTCTTTCAGAGATGCCCTGTGCAGGGAGGAGGAATCTAGAGAGGCATTCTGGCTACAGCAGCTTTGCCAAGCTGCAGTGGGCTTCGCCCAGTTTGAACTTCCCTGTAGCTTTGTTCACAGTGTGAGGGGTAAACCACCTACTGAAGCCTCAGTAATGGCGGATGCCCCTCCCCCCACCAACCTTGAGCATCCTGGATTGACTTCAGACTGATGTACTGGCAGCGAGAATTTCAAGCCGGTGGATCTTAGCTTGCTGGGCTCTGTGGGGGTAGGATCTGCTGAGCTAGACCACTCGGCTCTCTGGCTTCAACCCTTTTTCCAGGGGAGTGAACGGTTCTGTCTTGCTGGGGTTCCAGGTGTCACTGGGTATGAAAAAAAACTCCTGCAGCTAGCTCGGTATCTCCCCAGATGGCTGCTGAGTTTTGTGCTTGAAACCCAGGGCCCTGGTGGTGTAGGCACCTGAGGGAATCTCCTGGTCTGTGGGTTGCAAAGATCATACGAAAAGTGTAGTATCTGGGCTGGAATGCACCATTCCTCATGGCACAGTCCCTCAAGGCTTCCCTTGGCTATGGGAGGGAGTTCCCTGACCCCTTGTGCTTCTCAGGTGAGGTGATGCCCCACCCTGATTTGGCTAGCCCTCTCTGGGCTGCATCCACTGTCTAACCAGTCCCAATGAGATGAGCTGGGTACCTCAGTTGGAAATGCAGAAATCACCCACCTTCTGCACTGATCTTGCTGGGAGCTGCAGACGAGCTATTCCTATTCAGCCATCTTGCCAGCCACCTCTTGAATCTCTTTAAATCCAAAAAACTTATCTTTCATGACCTTGACATTTTTTAAGACAACAGGCCTGTAATTTTATAGGGTCTCCCTTAGTTTGGGTGTGCAGGTTCTGCGGTTTTGCCAGCATTACCAATGAAGCCATGTTGTGTCATATCATGAGGCATATGATGTTGATATATCCTGCTATTGGTGATGTTAACAGTGACCATTTCATTAGGGTGGTGTCTGCCAGGTTCCTCACCATAAAGTTATGATTTTTTTCCATTGTCATGAATAAGTATCTTGTGGGAGATGCCTTGACACTATATAAATATCCATTGTCTCATTAAACTTTCATCTACTAGTTTAAGCATCCCCTGACAATTCTTGCTTGTAACTTATTACTTTTGTGGTGAGTTTCTGATACCATCATTCCTGCTACATTTATTAGTCATTTTACTGTAAGAGCTTTCCCTTTCTCTCCCATTTATTTATTTATTTATAATACTATGAATTCATGGATTCTTATTTTATCCTATGGGTTATAGTCTGTTATGAATGCTGTTTATTTTGATGTTTAAATTGTACAAGATTTGACCAGGGGAAGACCTTTCAAGCTGGTTCCTGTGTTCTTTTTCCATGTCCCCATGGTGGTTAGCCTTTTCTCATTTCCTGTCAGAAAAAGATATTCTGGCTAACCTTATGTTTTCCGTGCCCCCGTTCTAAAATCAACCATGTCTCTGAGGAGCTCTGGTTCCTGTTGATGGAGTATGGTATTTAGAAATAAGGAGCTGGGGAAGTAGTGTGCTCATTGCCAGTGAGTACCATGGCTTCTAGGCCTTCTCAGCCTAGAAGAGTGAGGACTAGGGAATATATGTATGTGTGTATATACAGGTATGTGTGTGTATATACATATAAATATATATAATATATATATAAATATATATAATATATGTAAATATATATAAATGTATATTTATATATTATATATATATATTTATTTGTGGTACATAGAAAAGTGGCTGCCCATGTCTTAATCCTGGAACCTGTGAATATATTACCTTACATTCAAAAGGAACTTTGTGGATGAAGTTAAGGGTCCTGAGATAATTACCCTGGTTTATCTGGGTGGGCCTGGTATAATCACAGGGTTCTTATGAGAGAGAGGGAAGAATCAAAGAGAAGGAGAACAGATTCTCTTCTGAGGTCCTTGATTTTAGACTTCTGTCCTCCAGAACTGTAAAAGAATAAATTTGTTTTGTTTTAAACTACTAAGTTTGTGGTAATTTGTTACAGTACCAATAGGAAACTAATTCTGAAGTAGGAGATATATGTATATGTATGTATATATGTGTGTATCTCTACCTATATAATATATAGATATTTATATAATACACACACTCACACCCACACCCACTGGTATCTATTTATCCAGTAAAAACTATGAGTTTCTATTGATACCTAAAATTCCATTTCAACACCACAAGGATTATTCCAACTTCCCCTTTGTGAGACGAAAAAAAAATACTGAGTTTTTTTTCTATTCTTTCACTCCACAATAGCCATCAAGTTCGTGACCAAATGAGTGGGGTTTTTTCCCCACATGCCAAGTAGCAGACACTAGCTCTAGGTGTCCTGTAATTCAATTGAAATCTGACACTATCTGCCTGGAGGTTGCTTTAGCTTCCATAGGTTGGGGGCTCTGTCCCCAAACTGCCCCCTCCTTCAGATACCAGTCGCAAGTCCAGGCTCTGGAACTTCTGGCTGATCCACTCCAAGTTGAAGTTCCCCTGGCCCTGTTTTTAGGTATGATTAATTTGCAGGAGCTGTTCACAGAACTCAGGGAAACTCATTTACCAGTTCATTATAAAGAAGGATTTTTTTTTTTTTTTTTGACAGAGTCTCACTCTGTTACCCCGGCTGGAGTGCAGTGGTGCGATCTCGGCTCACTGCAACCTCTGCCTCCTGGGTTCAGGCGATCCTTGTGCCTCAGCCTCCCTGGTAGCTGGGATGACAGACACGCACCACTGTGCCTGGCTAATTTTTGTATTTTTAGTAGAGACAGGGTTTTGTTATGTTGGCCAGGCTGGTCTGGAGCTCCTCGCATCAAGTGATCCACCTGCCTTGGCCTCTCAAAGTGCAGATTTACAGGCATGAGCCACTGCCCCTGGACACAAAGGATGTTTTAGAGGATACAAATAAACAGCCAGATGGAGATACATAGGGCAAGGTCACAATCAAACTGCAGTAAAATTGTGGATTGAATGGGCATTGGTGATCTCTAGAACTAGGGTCTGGAGTAGTTGCTAAGGTGGATTGTAGAGTAAAGAGAAACGTAAGATTCACAGAGTGCCTAACTCAGAAATGAGTAACTACACCAGCTTGTCCTGGCATAAAGACCTAAAAAGTATTTTTCTGTGGATCCCCATGGAAGCCAGTGTGATAGGATACACAGCATCCCTGACAACATTGCTCAAACAAGTAGACTTGGTTTCTTATGATTCTCAATGAAAGCAGTTCTATAATGAGTGAAGATGGTGTGGTCCAGATTGTCAGGCTTGTTGTTATAGTAATTTTATGTGCTATTTTAAGTGTATATATTTATTTTAACTTTTTATTATGGAAAATTTCAAATACATTCAAAACTTGAATGCCCATGTTCCTAATCACCCAGCTTTAACAATTACCAATTGATGTCTATTCTTGTTTCATCTGTTGCTCCTCCTCTACCTCCAAGTGCCTTTTTTTCTTTAATAGTTTAGAGCAAATTCTAGATATGATGATTATTTCCCTCTTGAGTACTTCAGCATGTGTCAGGGACTTTACTCATTTCTTTTTCTTTTTCTTTTTTTTCTTCAACTTTTAAGCTCCAAGATACATGTGCAGGATGTGCAGGTTTGTTACATAGGTATACATGTGCCATAGTGGTTTGCTGCACAAATCAACCCATCACCCAGGAATTAAGCTGAGCATCCACTAGCTATTCTTCCTGATGCTCTCCCTCCCCCTGCCCCACTGACAGGCCCCAGTGTGTGTTGTTCCCCCAATGTGCCCATGTGTTCTCATTGTTCAGCTCCCACTTATAAGTGAGAACATGCAGTGTTTGGTTTTCTGTTCCTGTGTTAATTTGCTGAGGATAACGGCTCCCTGCTCCATCCATCTCCCTGCAAAGGACATGATCTCATTCCTTTGTATGGCTGCATAGTATTCCATAGTGTATATGTACCACATTTTCTTTCTCCAGCCTATCATTGATGGGCATTTGGGTTGGTTTCATATCTTTGCTATTGTGAATAGTGCAGCAATGAACATACTCATGCATGTATCTTTATATAATAATGGAATCATCTGTATTCCTTTGGGTATATACACAGTAATGGCATTGCTGGGTCAAATGGTATTTCTGCTTCTAGATCTCTAAGTAATTGCTGTACTGTCTTTTACAATGGTTGAACTAATTTATACTCCCACCAACAGTGTAAAAGCATTCCTTTTTCTCTGCGACCTCACCAGCACCTGTTGTTTCTTCACTTTTTAATAATTGCCATTCTGACTGGCATGAGAGGGTCTCTAAATGTAGTTTTGATTAGGTGCTTTACTCTTTTTTTTTTTTTTTTTGTGAGATGGAGTTTCGCTCTTGTTGCCCAGGCTAGAGTGCAATGGTGCGATCTCGGCTCACTGCAACCTCCGCCTCCTGGGTTCAAGTGATTCTCCTGCCTCATTCTCCCGAGTAGCTGGGACTACAGATGTGTGCCACCACGCCCGGCTAATTTTGTGTTTTTTAGTAGAGATGGGGTTTCTCCATGTTGGTCAGGCTGGTCTTGAACTCCTGACCTCGGGTGATCCACCCGCCTTGGCCTCCCAAAGTGTTGGGATTACAGGCGTTAGCCACTGCACCTGGTCAGGGGCTTTACTCTTAATCATTCTTGTTGTTCATATTTTGTGGATGAGGAAACAGGCACAGAGATGATTAAGTAAGTTGCCCAAAGCCACAGGATAATAAAGCGGTTCAGAGACAAAGTTGGTTCAGTTACCATCTGTATCTCCATCTGTCATTCTTGATTTCTCTGGCTGGGGTGACGTAGAAAAGCAAGAGTTACACGTGGAACATTTTAGCTATGATCAAGCACATTGATGTACACTGGCTGGAAATAAAGGAAAAAAACATGAGCTTCAACCTCTAATACTTTGTAACTTCTAATGTTAGGAGCATCAGCTTCAAATCTTTAAAATCTTATTGGCCTGTTTTACCACATTTTTTATTTATTAGGGCAAGAAAATTTATTGTCTTGATTCTGCACATATAATTTCAGTACAAAATAAATGCATCCATGAAGTTCCTATATATTTTTAAAATCTTGATTTCATTTCCTAATTATAGTTCCTAATAAGATCAAGAACTTCCCCAGGAAGGTGGCACTTGGGCCATGAAGGCAAGGACCATGTCTGTTTTTTTTTTTTTTCTTTTGCTTTTTGGAAACGGAGTTTCGCTTTTGTCACCCAGGCTGGAGTACAATGGGGCGATCTTGGCTCACTGCAACCTCTGCCTCCTGGGTTCAAGCGATTCTCCTGCCTCAGCCTCCCGAGTAGCTGAGATTACAGGTGCCTGCCACCACACCCGGCTAATTTTTGTATTTTTAGTAGAGACGGGGTTTCACCATGTTGGCCAAGCTGGTCTCGAACTCCTGATCTCAGGTAATCTGTCCACCTCGACCTCCCAAAGTGCTGGGATTACAGGCATGAGCCACTGTGCCCGGTGCCATGTCTGTCTTATTTGATGTTTCTTCACACCTGGGATGGCCTTACACAGTGCTTTGCACATTGTGGATACTCAGTAAATGTTTGTCCATTAAATGTACTTTATTTATTCCTAACAAGAAACTTTGGTAATTTTGTGACACCATCTTATCTAAAATTGCATGTATTATTTGTTATTTAGACATAGTTACTTAAACATTATGTTTAATTTAAAAAATGTATTAGGCCCCCCAAAGGGCATAAAAAGAGTAATAGTTAAAAACAATATGGTATATACAATGTAAACTTTTTCTGGGGTGGGGGTGAGAATTTATGAATGAGAGAGTGTCCTTAATTGTGAATAGCTGACTGTCTTCTAGATGGTTGCCAGTTGGCTCGCACCCTTCCCACCTCCAGATTTTGAGAATAACCTTGGGGTCTCTTGTTTGCATGCTTGCGTGTATATATTTAAATCCAACTCTATGAAGGATGCATACAGCGTGGCATATGTTATAAAAGGCAGTAAGCCTCTGCCTCACCCCATTCTGACTTTCTAGTTGCATTTTATGTGATTAATCAGTACAGGCTGAATACAGCCTTCTAGAATTCAATATGAACACAGTTCTAGAGACAATGATGATTCTAGTCTACTGGCAAGGACCTTGTGTTTGTTAGGTAATCATAGATACATAGAATTGATTGAAAGACTGGCTTTAGAATCAGTTGTTACTGGTTTGGTTTTGACTTTTTAATAATAAATTTTCACATTCAGTTTCTTCGGTTCCAGGATACTGTTCAAGTACCTAAACGATCTTTTCAGTCTTTTGGTCCAGGATTTTGTCCTAATCTAAACTAAAGTCTATCCTAAATGATTCTCCTATTGTCCAGCCCTGGAAACCAGGCCCTCACAAGAACCCGTTATTCAGGTTTTTGTTGTTCCGCATGAGCCACCACCACATTCTTGCATAAAGATGAGATTATTTATTATATAAGCCATACTCAGGTACATGTTGATTGTCATTGACCCACTTCTTCACAGTTGCAATCTGTTTGACCACAAGAGAAAAAGTCTAGGTCATTCTTTAAAAATTTTTTTTTTATTTAGCTGGTTTTATTTTGGTTATGTCAAGTGATTGATGTGCAGTAGATGTAATCATTTCGTTGAAAAGATGTTAGCCCAGCAAAGTGTCAACTGCTCAGCGTCCCATTATTAAACAACAGCATTCTGATTCACTTCGAAACCAGAGACATCAAGCTTCTGTTAATCAGGAATAGGCAATCCAAAAGCAAAAACCAAGGCAAAAGCAGTGACAAAAGTACTTGATAGATCTTTAAAGTGTCAAAGGAAAGAATCAGATTATGTTAAACACAACTTATTGTTAAATAAAAGGTAAAACAATAACCACACACGCAACAATAATTGAAAATCATAAATTGTTTTGCAACTTCTAGCTATAATTGCTGTCTATTGTTATCTCCCTTCAGGAAGATAATTAATCTTGAAATTGTCAGTGAGTTTAAAATGTACATTTCTTTGAGAAAACTGAGTGATAGAGATCAGTATTTTTTTAAAAGCTATTTTGCAGGTCATTCTTACTCTGCTTCTAAAGACAAAGTACATCATTATATAAGTATCATTTTACCGACTTTGACGAGACACATACTGAAAGACGGTTTATGTAGTAAGTTCGGAGTAATTCAATTTAATTTTTTTGGCAAACTAGTGAAGGGAGCCAGGTAGTTTTTTTTTTTTTTTTTTTTTGAGAGAGTCTCCCTCTGTCGTCCAGGCTGGAGTGCAATGGTGCCATCATGGCTCACTGCTGCCTTGGCCTCCCAAGGGCTTAGGTGATACTCCCGCCTCCGTCTCTCTAGTAGCTGAGACTACATAGGGATGTGCCACCATACTTGCCTATTCTTGTATTTTTTTTTTTTTTTTTTTTTTTTTTTTGAGATGGAGTTTCACTCTTGTTGCCGAGGCTGGAGTGCAATGGCATGATCTCGGCTCACTGCAACCTCTGCCTCCTAGGTTCAAGCGATTTTCCTGCCTCAGCCTCCCTAGTAGCTGGGATTATAGGCACCTGCCACCACGCCCAGCTAATCTTTAAAAAAATATTTTTAGTAGAGACGGGGTTTCACTATGTTTGCCAGGCTAGTCTTGAACTCCTGACCTCAGGCGATCCACCCGCCTCAGCCTCCCAAAGTGCTGGGATTACAGGCGTGAGCCACCGCGCCTGGCCTATTCTTGAATTTTTTCTAGAGATGAGGTCTGTCTCGCTGTGTTGCCCAGGCTGGCCTCAAACTCCTGGGCTCAAGCAATCCTCTCTCCTCAACTGTCCCAAGTGTTAGGGTTACAGGCATGAGCCACCATGCCTGGCCAGATAGATTTTTGAATTCTTCCCATTGCAAACTGAAAATAGACAAGTAACGATCCCTTCTCAAGGCAACACCCACATCCCATCCATTCTTGCTCGAGGCCAAACTGCTTTCCCACAGAGACTGACAGTCAGTGTGCATTTCATAACACTCTTCCCCGCAGTGCACCCATAGGCTTGGAAGCCTGAACATTTGTGGCCACTATACAACAGATGCAGTTTTCAGCCAGAACCCTCTAGGGCCTTCCTTTTCACTGGCCCTCAGCGGCTGCTGGGTCTGCCTGCCATCAAGGAGCAGCCAGTGTGTGTGTGGCTGTGAGGTGTGGGAGGGGCCAGGGTAAGCAACAAAGCAGATCAGAGGTGAATTCTGGGGCTGGGTGGACACAGTGGCAGGACCAGTCATGGCCCACAGTAAGACCAAAGGGTCTTGTGTCCTCCATTAATTCTTTTCTGGGCGGTTTCTGCTAAGGACAGCTTCAGGGAAAATTCCAGCTGGCCCTTAAGGCTCATCACCTGGGTGTGCTCCTTGCCAAGCAGCTCACCGAGCTTGTGATCCTCCCATTGCTCTGAGATGCTCTTCTTCTCCTCCACAGGCCTCAGATCCTTTTCCCTGATGAACTATTCCAGGTGGTATCCCATAGCCCCAGTCATGAAGTCCACAGGGAATGTGACATAGCAAGCATAGGTATGCATCACAGTCCAAAGTACAGGCCATGTGACATCTGCAGCCCAGACCACACTCTTTGGTCTGGCCTGCTCTCCCTGCCTCTCCTAGAGCACATCACAGACATTGCTGCTCCCAGACCCTAGTTTTTCTTTTATTCATTGCTTTTTTCTTAGGATTTGGCTGCAAAATTATTACATCAAGTCCAAACTCTATATTCTACACATGAAATGTCTAGAGGAATTGAGAGGTCCATTCTTGAAGCATTCCCAGAAGAATGAGAAATATCCTACAAGTCAGAATTCTCTTCCAGCCTCTCCCTGACTCTTATTGGCCAAAGTACATTCCAACCCAGTTCCTAAACTGACCACTGCCCAGGAGAATGGCTTATTCTTAGCCAATCAGGCTAATTCCTGAAGCTGAGGTTGAGATCAATGTCCTTGGAGGCATGTGGGCTGCATGGGGAAGAGGCAGACACCAGAACTGGGTTTTATTAGGAAGAATGAAGAGGAGATAGATGCTGGGTGTGGAATCAACAATGTCCAATTCAGAAAGAATGGAAGGAGGCAGGAAGGCTTGAAAAATATTAAGGGGATAAATGTGTGGGGAAGTGTTGTGGGGAATATGGGAAGAGATTCGGACTTGGCAACTGGGGGGGTATTTGATGAAATAAGAAACCAGACAAAATAGATTTAATGCCAGGGAGGTGATAAATTCAGTTTTGGATGAGCTGAATCTGAGGTGCCAATGGGATATCCAAATGGTAGTTTGATGTTCTCAAGAACAAGCTTTAGCCTGAAGGTATGTCTGAGAGTCCAAGAGGCATCAGCATATAGAGAGAATTGAAGCCATTGAGTGGATGACTCAGGGAGTGAAGAGAATGAAACAAAAACAAACAAACAAACAAACAGTAAAACAAAACAAGAAGAATTTTGGAACCCCTGAGAAAGAAGATGAGAGTAGGTGAGAAAGTACTGTGGGAAAGGTGGGAGGAAAAATCTGGAATGTTCGTTATCAGAGAAACTGAGGGATGAGAGCATTTCATGAAAGTAATGATGGTTACGTTGTCAAATGCTACAAGAAATACGTGGACTTAAAAGTATCCATTGGCTTTAGTGGCAAGAAGGTTCTTAAGACCTTGGCAATAACACTTTTGATGGACTTCTGGAGACAGAGCCTGACTGTGCTGGAGTAAGATGGAAAATGAGAAAATGGAGAAGGTGTGTGTAATCACCTATTTTGAAAGGCAAAAATAATTTAAAAAAAAAAAACCAGGAGAGACTTTAGCATGTTTAAATGCTAAACAGCCATTCTGTTTCAAGATGGGTGTCTACTCAGTACACACTTTTATCTCCGCTCCTTTCAAAATGCCATGCAGTTAAAGAGCAAGATCTGTAGCAGCACTGGAAAACATTCACATTGCCATCCGCAAACCAGAAACAATGAGGGATTTCTGGGAGACATAAAGCATGGGATTCGATCTTTGGCAAAGGTAAAGATCCTAAAAAGCAATATAGTAGAGGAAGAGACTATTGGAAAATTGAGTTTTTTTGAAAGAACCTTGAAAAAATCCTCAAGACTAGAGTCGTTAGTAGCTGTGGGGGGAAGAAGCAGTGGAGAAGAGTAGATTATGGGGCAGAGGGTGGGGTCATTAGTTCCAAAATGGCTGGAATAAGGTCAGGCCCAGAGAGTGCCCAAATGGGTATTCCTCTTCTAGGCTATAGCTAGAGACAGCCTTGTTATTAAAGACCAGAAAGTGGGGAGTGCCTCCCTTGGGAGACGGAATGTCAGAGTATAATCTCGAAGAGAGATAGTTCAGGTTCTAGCCACCAAAATGGACACAGTCTCTCACATTCTGAAAGCAAGTTCCCCAAGAAGCATGAAAGGTGATTTTCCTGGCTGCACTTTGCTGTCCACTCACCATGGCCAGTGCTCTGCTCTCAGCTAGGTATTCACACTGCAAAGGACACAGTGACTTTAGAACACTAGCTAAAAACACTTCTTATTTATAAACTTGAATAGATAATTAAAAATCATCAGACATTAGCATGAAGAAGAAGAATGAAGAATAATTAGTAAATAGTTACTGAGAAAACAGATAATTTAGAAAATTAGATAACTTAAATTTTCAGTATTTCTAGAAATGATTGAGATTATGTTGCACTCACAAAACATTTCTAGGCTACTCTGGGCCAAGCGCTGGTGGCTCATACTCATAATCCCAGCATTTTGGGAGGCCAGGGCAGGCGGATGACTTAAGGATCACTTAAGGTCAGGAGTTCGAGACCAGCCTGGCCAATATGATGAAACCCCATCTCTACTAAAAACACAAACATTAGCTGGGTGTTGCACACCTGTAGTCCTAGCTATTCAGGAGGCTGAGGCAGGAGAATTGCTTGAACCCAGGAGGTGGAGGCTGCAATGAGCAGAGATCACGCCACTGCACTCCAGCTGGGTGACAGAATGAGACTGTCTCAAAAGAATAAAGAAAAAAAAAGAACAAGTTACCAAAACAGTATGAAAAAATAAACTTTAAGTTTGTAAGTAGACTGGACATGGAGGAAAAATAACTTTATAAGCTGAAATATGGTGCCAATGAATTTCCCAGAACTTAGTGCAGAAAGACAGATAGTTGAAATTATGGAAGAAAAGTTAGAAGACAATTTATTATTTCATTTGATAAGTACTTTGAATACCTACTAGGTGCCCTCTTGGTGGCCTCATAGAGTCTATAATTTAGTGAGGAGTAAGGCAATAAACCAAACATTACAACAATGAGTATATAAATTGGAATTGTGATAATTTGCTATGAAGAACAAGAACAAAGAGTCATAATATTAATAATAGCTGAAATTTACATAATTTAGAAACTGTGCCAAGAACAGTTCAAAGTGCAAACTTTATCTGCTTATTTAATTTTTTGTTTTTGAGATGGAGTCTTGTTCTGTCACTAAGCTGGAGTGCAGTGGCACGATCTCTGCTCACTGCAACCTCTGCCTCCCGGGTTCAAGCGATTCTCCTGCCTTAGCCTCCTGAGTAGCTGGGGCTACAGGCACACACCACCATGCTCAGCTAATTTTTGTATTTTTAGTAGAGCCAGGGTTTCACCATGTTTACCAGGATGGTCTTGATCTCTTGACCTCGTGATCTGCCTGCCTCGGCCTCCCAAAGTGCTGGGATTACAGGCGTTAGCCACCGTCCCTGGCCTAATTTTTTTTTTTTTTTTTCAGACTGGGTCTTGCTTTGTCACCCAGGCTAGAGTGCTGTGGCGTGATCTCAGCTCACTGCAGCCTCGACTTTGGGGCTCAAGCAATCCTTCCACTTCAGCCTCCCCAAGTAGTTGGGACTACAGGCATGTACCACTACACCCAGCAAATTTGTAATTTTTGTAGAGATGGGGTTTTGCCATGTTGCCCAGGCTGGTCTCAAACTCCTGAACTCAAGCAATCCACCTGCCTTGTCCTCCCAAAGTGCTCGAATTACAAGCATCAGCCACCACACCCAGCCTGTATTTGCTTATTTAATCTATACCGTAATCCTATGTCAGCCAGGGAGTAAATATTTTAGACTTTATAGGACATATACAATCTCTATCACATATTTATTTTTTTGAACTCTATAAATATATCATTATTATTTTAAATTAAAAAAATTGAAAAATTTTTTGGCAGAGTCAGGATCTCCCTGTTTTGCCTATAAATGTATTATTTATGAAGTAATGTCAGGAACTTTGAAGGATCTGAGATTTTACCCTAGTTATAACCTAATCAGTTAGATGGAAGCTGGCAAAAATCATGAGACTCCTGTGTCAGAGACAAAGGACTTTATTACCGAAGACATATTGGGTGGCATAGACCTCATGGACTTCAGGTTTCCAGATGTGCATACAGTGGGTCTGTATCACAGCTGAGGAGTACTGAGATCAGGGAACCCAAATCTTTTATGATGGGCTGAAGCAGACCCACTCTTTTTCTTAGAGGGAGATATTATCATTGTTATACTTGACCGTAAACAAGGCTGCTCTTTACTGCAGAGGGAAGCACTCTCTCTTCCAAGGCTGTTCTCTATATAAATATCTTCGAAAAAATAGTTCATGACAAAGATGTGCAGAAATGAGAGGAATCCATGGTGAATTGTCTCCCATCAGGAAGCCAAGGCATAGAGAGGTTGAGGCTTGTCTGAGGCCTCACAACTAAGTAGATGCAGAGCCAGGATTCAATCCCACATAGTCTGTGTAAGCCATACTCTTAACCAAGGGTTGGTAAACTATGGCCTTCCAGCCTAATCTGGGCCTGTTTTTGCATAGCTGGTGAGCCAAGAATAGTTTTTACATTTATAAAGCATTGTAAAAAACAATATGTGATAGAAATTGTTTTATGTCCTATAAAGTCTAAAATATTTACTACCTGGCTGACACTTTACAAAAAACGTTTGCCAACTGATACTCCTAGCCAGTGCACCTGACTGCCTTTTAGGATGTTTACTGGGGTGTGCATGGGGGCTAGCCTAGTTCGAGGTAGTGGTGGTAGGGAAGACATGAATTAAAAATTGAATCAGAGGCCAGGCATGGTGGCTCTATAATCCCAGCACTTTGGGAGGCCGAGGTGGGCAGGTCACCTGAGGTCAGGAGTTTGAGACCAGCCAGGCCAACATGGGGAAACCCCATCTATACTAAAAATACAAAAATTAGCCTGGCGTGGTGGTAGGCACCTGTAATCCCATCTACTTGGGAGGCTGAGGCAGGAGAATCACTTGAACCAGTGGGGCAGAGGTTGCAGTGAGCTGAGATTGCCCCACTTCATTCCAGCCTGGGCGAAAGAGTGAGACTCTATCTCAAACAAAACAAAACAAAACAAAACAAAACAAAAAAACAAAAAATGAAGAATAAAAAAATTAAAGATAAAAATTGAATCAGGCCTGAAAGGTGAATAAGAGTTGAATGAAGAAAGGAGAGGAAGCTGGTTCCGTGAAGAAAAAAATTTCCCTGAGTGGAGAGATACTTGGGTTTTTAGACAAACTGCCACCCACACTGTGTGAATGTGCACCGTCCCCTAAGCCCATCGTGGGTGGTGGTTGTCATCACTGAGTGCTGTGCACTGAGCCAGTACGTGGGAATAGGGACAAAGATGTGGGACAAGGTCTTCTGAGAAGACGTGGCTGAAATGTGGCCACTTAACCACTTACACAGCTCTCAGATCAGAAACCTAGGAGTCATCCTTGACTCCTTTCTTTTCCTTATCCCACATCGAATTTATCTGGAACTATCTCCAGAATATATATGGAATCCAACTGCTAGTAATCTTCATCACCACCCCTGCATTCCCAGCCACAATTAGAACAGCTTCCTAAGCAGATCTAACTGCATTCACTCTTGCTGCTTACTTTCTATTTTCCATGCAGCAACCATAGTTTTACTTTTAGACATCAAGTCAGATGATGTTATTCTCCTGCCTCAATCCTCTGCTGGCTTCTCCACACCTTTAAAATAAAATTCAAACTCCTTCCCATGACCCTGTCCACCTCTTCAGCTGCATTTCTTATTCTTTCTATCCGTATTCACCTTGGTTTCTCAAGTCAATCTTTACAGAGATACCTTCTCTGACTAACCTTACTAAAATTAACTCATCCCTACAATGATATAACCCTAGACCCTGCTTTATTTTCTCCATGACACGTATCCCTTCTTAAAAGTTATATTTATTGGTTTATTTGCTTAAAAACACAATATACATCTTTCTCAATGAGCAAGACTAGAATATACTTATTAGAATGAAGGATTCCTGAAGGCAGGGACTTAGTCTTGTTTAGCACTCTATTCCTTGTGCCTGGGAAAGTGTTTGCTACATAGTTGGAAGGTTAATGCATATTTGTTGAAAGAATAAACACGTCATTTAAGTAATTTTTGAGCTTCATAAGAAAACACACCCGGTATCTCCTATGATTGAATAAAATCATAATAGTGAAGAAGATAAGCTGATCCTATTGATGACAGAATTTGACAAGAACCACCTGCCTTTTCTGGTTTTAACATTGAGGGCCCATGAAAGAAGTAGACAAGGAGGAAGAGATAGGTAGATGCATGGGCCACATAACATGGGGTGCCACCAAGCAAATCCAACCTTGTTTTTGTGGCTGTCATGTTTGCAGCCTGCCTTTAGTCGTGGCCACTGCATAACTCCCTTGGGGTGGATAGTCTACCACTAGGTGGAATGTTGGAATGCCACCTGGTGGAATAGACCACACTCTCCTTACGAGTAGAGTTGATAATGTGCTGCTGACACCAAGTCAGCCTAATACTTCCCATTGGCTCAGGGGCTGAGAAGGACATACTAACAATTACCTGTGAGCCTGGTAAGGATAGCAAAATGGTTAACATGGAATTTGAATCAGTATTTCCAGGCCTCTAAGTGACCACAAAAATAACCAGTAGGGGACTTCGAAAATGTCTGACAGAGCATCAATTAATCTTGCATATTAGTTTAAGAACTTCTTTGATACAGTCAAGAGATGGCCTAAAAATATAGGCTGTATTTTTGCATACCATGTATTCCACGTACCATATCATCCTGGGA
Source organism: Pan troglodytes (assembly GCF_028858775.2). Classification (NCBI taxonomy): domain Eukaryota; kingdom Metazoa; phylum Chordata; class Mammalia; order Primates; family Hominidae; genus Pan; species Pan troglodytes. The sequence goes on along the minus strand of NC_072410.2, from coordinate 15,668,448 downwards.
ACGTCTGCTGTCAGACCCTGCTCCTCCTTATCCCCATCCCAAGCATTAGGAATAGTGACTAATTGTTTTCTGTTTTAGAAAGCTAAACTGTTTCTATAAAGGGCTAGATAACAAATATTTTAGGTTTTCTGGGCCATATGTTCTCTTCCACAACTTCTCAACTCTGCTTGCTGTTGTAGTGCAAAAGCAGCCAGAGACAACACATATTTAAATGAATGATCTCATAACTGTGTTCCAATAAAACTTATTTATTTTTTTTTGTTTTGTTTTTTTTGAGTCAGGATCTCACTCTGTCACCCAGGCTGGAGTGCAGTGGCATAATCTCGGCTCACTGCAACCTCCACCTCTCCAGTAGCTGGGACTACAGGCACGAGCCACCACGCCTGGATAATTTTTGTATTTTTTGTAGAAATGGGGTTTTACCGTGTTGGCCAGGCTGGTCTCGAACTCCAGACCTCAGGTGATCTGCCTGCCTCCGCCTCCCAAAGTGCTGGGATTACAGGTGTGAGCCAGTACGCCTGGCCCCAATAAAACTTTATTTACAAATAAAGTTTTTTATTTGTAAATAAATAAATTTGACCAAAGGGCCATAGTTGGCTGATGTGATTTAGACTATCACATAAACACAACTGGGAGATTAGAAGAGTGGGCCTGTCAGTCATTTGCTGTAATTCATACTCCATTGTAGATGAGTCAACTATCTATTGATTTAATATGGTACATCTTTTAGTAGACTCGGTAAGGTATTAGCAGGCAATCTTCTTCTCTCAAAGATGTGGTCATTGTGTGCGCTATTTCAAGATAAACAACTTTTGCTTGCTATCAAAATTTTACTCTTGGTAAACCAAACACCCTTCTATAAAGACGGAAAAATTTTGTTAGAACCCCGGAAGAAGATATAATCGTATCCCTTAGATAATTTATCTTTTAATTCTCAGAGCACGTTATTCAAAGCCCTTTAGGAATCCTTGTTTCTATTCATATAAAATTAAACCAGAAACTGAGATCTTTATCAAGTTATGGATCATATTAGAAATCACAGGTATAGTCTAATTTCTTAAGTCCAGCTTGAGTTTTAGGTGTACTCATTCCCGATTGTTTATTATAGGAGTGAATTTGGGAAGTGTCTAAAACAAGGTGACTTATGTGTTTAGAATAACTGATCTCTATCTGAAGAACAGTGGCCTCACGAAGCTATTCTGTCACTTTACATTTAAAAAATATATAAATTATTATATATAATTATATGTTTTATAATTATATAAAATTATATAAAATTATATATAAGTATATATAAGTATATATAATTATATAAAATTATATATAATTATATATAATTATATAAAATTATATATAATTATAATTATATAAAAGTATATGTAATTATATATAATTATATATAATTATATATAATTATATAAAATTATATAAAATTATATAAAATTATATAAAATTATATATAATTATATATAATTTGTATATAATTATATATAATTTTATATAATTATATAAAAATATATATAATTATATATAATTATATAAAATTATATAAAATTATATAAAATTATATAAAATTATATAAAATTATATAAAAATTATATATTATGTATATTATATATTATATACTATATTATATAATATATAATATAATATATGTATTATATATTATTATATACAATATATATTATATATTATATATATTACACATTATATATTTATTATATATTATATATATTACACATTATATATTTATTATATATTATATATTACACATTATATAATATATATTATGTATAACATATATATTATATATGTAATATATATAATTATAAATATATATAAAATATGTATATAAAAATATAAATATAAAATTATATATAATAAATTACATATAATTTATATAAAAATTATATATTATATATAATTATATATTTTATATATATATATACGCACACACACACATTAGCACCAATTAAAGACCAGGACACAGTCAGAGAAGGCACCAGTAGAGTGGATATTTCCCATTGGCTTAGGGACTGAGAAGGACATCCTACAATTGACTGTTGAATAGATTTGAATTGGGCTAGAAGAGCATAAGATAGAAGAAGCTATTGTGTAGCGGTTCTTTCAGCCTGGTCTACATTTACAGAGCATCTACCACTCACTAAGCATTATGCTAGGCACTGGTCAGGGAAGGGGGAAAGATGCAATTGTAATTAAGACAGAGAAATTCTCACTTGTTGAATTAGTTGTAGACACAGGCTATAAGCACATAAATGAACAATATTAATTGTTTTTAGTTCTAGCAATTAAAATGGCTTTCCACTGTTGCTAGCCCTGGGAGACTAACCATTCCTTATTGGTTTTGCTGCTCACATCTTTGTAAACAATCCCTTTTTGAATTGTCCTGTTGCATTCCTGACTGACATAGATGGCAATGATCTTGGCATGTTTGAGAAACAGCAAGAAGGCCAAGTTGATTAGAGAGTCATGACTAGTGGGTAGTAGTCACTTCCCATTCTCTAATCACCTTGGCCTTCTTGCTTTTCCTCAAACATACTAAGGTCATGTAGTAGAAGGTGCAGTTGAAGAGGGCTTGGCCAGTCCCTGGGGGCTTTGAAGGTTGTGCTGAGTTTGGGCTGTGTTGTTTGCAAAATGGGAAGACATTGGTTGGTTTTAAGCAGGGGAAACATGATCTGAATTATGCATCAAGAAGGTCATTCTGACTTTTTGTGTAAAGAGGCTATTAGAGCAGGTGTGGGGGAGTGGAAGCTCTTAGGAGGCCTTGTAGTGGTTCAGAGGTGATAGTGCTGTGGGTGAGGGGGGTTGTAAAGGAGGTGATGAACAGTGATCGGATTTAGGATAACATTTGAAATTAGTGCCAGTTTTGAGGAACAACTTGGATTTTCTGTTGCACTTATGTGGGCATGAGGGAAAGAGAGGGATTAAAGAAGACTCTTAGGTTTTAGGCCAGAGTAACTCTGAATACTGGGACTGTTAATCAAGATGGAAGAAGGCTAGGGGTGAAGATCAGGTAGGATGTTTACAAGCTGTGTTTTGGACATATTTGGACAAATTCGAGTTGTCTATTAGGCAGCCAAGTAGATATGCTAATTAGGCAATTAGTTTAAAGACCATCTATCAAACGTGAAATTTGAGTTTGAATTTCAGTGCTACTATTTTCTAGCTGTTTATTGCTATCTTCTCCCCCTGGTTTCCTTGTTTGCCCTGGATGTTGACATCCAGTCAGCAGATGTGAGAAGAGGGGGTGGGAGGATTTTGTGAAAAAGTTTTTATGGGCCAAGTAAGGGAGTCACTCATATTCTTTTGAGTTGCAAAAATCCAACTGTGTCTGAGACTGAGGAATATTGTCTTGCTGAGGGCCCAGGAAGGAGAGAAGATGGGTGTGGTGGTTAACTAGCCATCTGAGTCAAATTCACCCTTCTGGATACCAAATATCCATTTCCCCCTTCTTCCCACTTAGAGAAGACACCCTCCCCATGGGCAAGAGCCCAAAAGTCCCATCTTGTTACTGGCTGCCACTTCAAGTTGAGCATCTCAGGATGAACTGCAGTCATTTTTCCAACAGGGCAGGGTGTGGCCAACTTCTGAATCAAAAGGACAAGGTTTTTGTATTCTAGCCACACATTACACAGTGATATAGTAGGTATAGGGCACTTCCACTGAGAAAAGGAAAGAATGAGAATCACACAGCAGTCATTGATCCAGCACTTGGTGACACCCTGCAGGGAATGCCTGAGGAGTCCTGTCTGCCCTGACATTGGGCACAGTTCCACAATTAGACCCAATGCTGCTGCCTGAGAAGGACTTTTTTAATCCACTGTTTTCCATGATCCCTGACTCTACTCTCTGGGAAGTTCTTCCTTGTGAGTGACCACTTTTGCATACATGAAGGAATCATCCCATACAAGATTTACTGTGGAAAAAATTTTGTAAATATCCTGCAGGTATCTTTGAGAACATCTTTACCCGTCAGCCCAATTACAAAACAACATCATAGTCTTTGTACTTTAAAAAGTGAGTCAACTGAATTTTCAGAATAGTTGTGGTAAGATGGCTGTCTTTTTTTATCTTTTTCCGTATATCTAATGCCCACTGAGAACAAAAGTTCCCTCAGGCTGTTTGGCCAGAGTCCAAAGGGATGCTCACAGGGCCAAGTGAGTCCCAGAATCAGCAGCTGATAAGGCCATGTTCCAAAGAGCTCACATTGCACCAGAGGTGGAAAAGAACATTACGGATATAGTAACTATTGATATGTTACCGTTGTACTCATCAAACACCAATTTTACTTTAATAATAATTTGTAAGCTGCATTCACTATTAATAATAAAATAATTAAATATTTTTAGACATAAAATTTAGAGTATGTAGAATTTAGTAAAGCACTCTTATTTTTCTTGTTTATGGTGTCTTAACTTATAGTGTACATTAATAATTAGCTCATTTTGTCACCATATGATTGTATTTTTACCAATTTTTGTTTTGAGACAGAGTCTCACTCTGTCACCCAGGCTGGAGTGCAGTGGCGTGATCTTGGCTCACTCCAACCTCTACCTCCCGGGTTCAAGCGATTCTCCTGCCTCAGCCTCTTGAGTAGCTGGGACTACAGGCATGTGCCACCATGCTCAGCTAATTTTTTTTTTTTGTATTTTTAGTAGAGACGGGGTTTCACCATGCTGGCCAGGCTGGTCTCAAACTCCTGACCTCGAACTCCTGACCTTGTGATCTGCCCGCCTCGGCCTCCCAAAGTGCTGAGATTACAGGCGTGAGCCACCATGCCTGGCCGTATTTTTACCAAATTATTAAAGCACATCCAATATAGATTAGATGATGCTCAATTATTTTGCAAAATATATAAGACTTGTTTATAATTTTTAGCAAAAAAGGTGAATTTAAAAAATTATTCATAAAATGTACCTATGTTTAGAATCACAGAAAGGTTACAACTGAAAGGAACTTTATAGCCTACTCAGTTCACATCTTTATCTTGTACTTAGGGCTGTAGTATGTTATATTTTAGGAAGAAAAAATATCACCAAACTCTTCAATTAGAAATTTACTTATTTGAGGAACTATATAAAGCTATATCAGATGTTATACATTAGACCCAAATATGTGTCTCTGAAAAGTAATTACTTTATAATCACCATTATGTTTGCAAGGCACAAATATTTAATTACAATGTTCAGATATATAGTTGTCCCCCATTATCTATGGGGGTTTGGTTCCAGGAACTCCCCGTGAATACCAAAATCCATGAATGCTCAAGTTCATTATACAAAATGGTGCAGTATTTATATATAACTTATTGAAATCCTCCCATATACTTTATTTTTAAAAAATACTTTTATTATATTTATGTATTTTTTAAGAGACAGAGTCTCCCTCTGTTGTCCAGGCTGGAGTGCAGTGGCATTCACAGCTCACTGCAGATTTGAACTCCTGGACTTAAGGAATCCTCCTGCCTTAGCCTTCCAAGTAGCTAAGACTACAGGCATGTACCACTACACCGGGCTTATTTAAAAATTTTTTTTTGTGGAGATAGGTTTTGCTGTGTTGCCCCGGTTGGTCTCAAACTCCTGGCCTCAAGCAATTCACCTTCCTAAGCCTCCCAAAGCGCTAGGGTTATATGTGTGAACCGCTGCTTCTAGCCCCACCTCCTGTATAACTTTAAATCAACTCTATAATTATAAATAATACCTAGTACAGTATAAATGCTATGTAAATACTTATTATACTGTCTCGTTTAGGTAATAGTGTCAAGAAACAAAGTTTGTGCATGTTCCGTACAGAAGCAACCATCCATTTTTTCCCAAATATTTTCAATCTGTGGTTGGATGAATTCATGCATGTGGAACACATGGATATGGATGGCCAACTGTATCAGATAAAGTCTTAGAAACTATTAGGTAGACAAGCGGAATTCAGTGAGATTTGCGGCAGCATGGGAACCTGTATGTAACAGAAGAACTGGACCATGGTAGCGATTTGTTGATTTTGAGCATCTTAGTGATGAGTGAGGTCTAGCACACAACCATGTGTCGGCATTGTACCTGCCATGAAGACAGTCAGAATGAAGAGGTGAGCTAGCAGCCCTCAGGTATAGGCATACTTTCTACTGCCATGGTTCACAGCCACTTAGAATGACATTGGAAGGTGCAGTTTAAAAACTTAGGTTCTCTTCATGGTGCCAAAACCAGAGCACTGGGAATGAAGGAAAAGGGAAGGAGTATTCACTGATAGAACAGACGCTGTTGGCCTCACCAATGATAGGATGGAAAATCAAACTTTTAAAGTAGTAGGTTGAAGATTTAAAAACTCAGCTGGGGCTGTATGAAAGGGGTGGGGAGAACACAGATGTGTATGGACACTAGAGGAAGTGGAGCCAGATCCCAGTGCTGCAGAAGAGGTGGCTGAGAGCAAAGTTTCTACTCCCATGAAAGCCACACAACTCACTGAGGGCCCAGATAACTCAAAAGCAGACGGAACACAAAGCTTTGAGGAACAGGACATGGTTTGGCAGTATCAATCCTCACACAGACTTTATGAAAAGATTTACAGTAATTATAATAATCATGTCCATTATCATTGCTAGGTTTCATTGGTTACAGATGATGTCCCAAGCACATTTCCCTTTTTTTTTTTTTTTTTTGAGATGGAACCTCGCTCTGTCACCCAGGCTGGAGTGCAGTGGCACGATCTCCGCTCACTGGAAGCTCCACCTCCTGGGTTCACCCATTCTCCTGCCTCAGCCTCCTGAGTAGCTGGGACTACAGGCACCTGCCACCACGCCCGGCTAATTTTTTTTGTATTTTTAGTAGAGACAGGGTTTCACTGTGTTAGCCAGGATAGTCTCAATCTCCTGACCTCGTCATCTGTCCACCTCGGCCTCCCCAAATGCTGGATTACAGGTGTTGGCCACTGCGCTCGGCCCCAAGCACATTTCTAAGTGCTTCACATGCATTAACTCACATAATTCTTAAAGCAAAAGAGAAGTAGTTACTATTAGTAGCTCCAGTTACAGAGGAGGAAACTGAGGTGCAGTTAAATAAATTGCTGACATTTCACAGTGAGAAAAGTGGAGTGGGGTCTGGAACCTGAGCAATCTGATTGCAGACCTCATTTGACCACTATGCTAAGAATCTTTCAAGAAGGATAATTTCTAGATGGGAGACTAAAAATAACAAACACTGAGAGATGACTAAATCGCTTGCTCTGTGTTAAGTAATTTATGTGCATTACCTAACTTAATTGCATGCCTCAAGAGCTAGGGACTCCAAGGAAGGCAAGGCAAGCTGGCTTCCTGAGAGAAAGACTGAGTAGAGGCTGTGTGCCTCAACAGAACCTAGGCCTGCTTCAGATGTCAAAGAGGGAATAGCAATGAAGACAATTGAAGTGGGCTGCCTGACTGGAGACCTCACCATTGCAAATGTATCCATTTCAGAGAAGGGGGCCTGTGTCTGAGATGCCATACTCAGAGAGAGAAGGCAGTTCACAAGGGGTGGAATGTATTCAGACCCTGGAAACCCGTGGTGGTATGGTGGTAAACTAACTCATTGATTGCTCCGCCTTGTTGTGGTCACTTGTCAGCTTCTGGGTCACTTATGTTTCACCTCACATCTTGACATGTTTAGGTCCTCAGTCTTCATTGCCACTCCTTTCAATTTTTGGTGATTTTAATAACCACACGGACTACCTCTTCTTTTCTTCAGTGCTCCTGTGTTTCACTCTCCCCCAGTTGATTGCTTTAGTGATCATGCCTTAGGACTTGTCTTTACCAATAATCGGGTACTTTTCATAATCACAATTACAGGCATCTCGCCAACTAACCACCACCTTCCATCTTTCCCACGCACTCCTTCCAGCACTCTGACCCTAACAACGGTGCTACCTGTGCCAGACCATCTGCATCTGTGTCTGCATATCCTGCCTTCCTCCTGTTACTAGGGATGAACTGTTTGAACTCCTGGGTTCTGTCTGTTCCCACCCCACACTCATCATCAGTTTTCCTTTCTTTTCTATAATGTCTCACATTTTATACTTTGCTGCCACATTCTACCTCAGATACTGCCCATTTTTTCCCTCTGTAATAGTAAACTCCTAAAATAGTTGACTATATTTACCATCTCCAGATAATTTCCTTGTCTCTCTTGCAGTCTCTGCAGGCAGAACTTTTGTGATCAGTCTACCAAAATAGGTCTTGTCAAGGTTAAAAATGGCCTCCACTTTAGTAAATTCAGTGTTGTTTGTCAGTAATGCCAATAACTACCCTCTACCTCCAAACATAAATTTTTTTTCCGTAGAAGAAGGAGAGGGAAAAGCAGAACTCTAAATTTGGCTAACAACTTCTGAAATAACTTAGTAATAACTAATTTAACCACATTTACCAGGACACTAATTTTGTTTTATTTTCTGGTTTGGAAAACATGTAGGCTGATTGTCAGAAATTAAGCTTAGTTATAGGAAAATTTAAAAAGTTACATTTTTGTGTATCTTAGGTTTATTATCTATGAAATTCACTACTGCAAAAAGAACAGGAGGCATTTTAATGTGGAGAGCTGTTAAGATCTATAAAGGGGAGAGGGAAGTGGTGGGAGCATTTTAGTGTGAAGAATGAAGTGAGAAAAATGGGGGAGACAAGAAAGCTTTGAGTCCCGTATGAGTCAAAAGAAGAAACAAGAATTCCGTCTCAAAGGACAAAATTTAAAGGACTATTGAACTTAACTAATGACAGCTCCAAACCACTGACCAGTCATGAAATAAGAGGATAAAAATATTCACCTAGGCCGGGTGCTGTGGCTCACACTAGTAATCCCAGCACTTTGGGAAACCGAGGTGGGGGATTACTTGAGGTCAGGAGTTCGAGACCAGCCTGCCCAACATGGTGAAACCCATCTCTACTAAAAATGCAAAAATTAGCTGGGCATGGTGGTGTGTGTTTGTAATCCCAGCTACTCAGGAGGCTGAGGCAGGAGGATCATTTGAACTTGGGAGGCAGAGGTTGCAGTGAGCCGAGATCGCACCATTGCACTCCAGCCTGAGTGACAGAGTGAGGCTTCATGTAAAAAAAGTGGAAATAGGTTTAATGTCTTTTGAAACAGTTGTGCAATACCTAGCAATGCTGAAGGTATATAGCATGATGATCCAGGAATTCCCCTCTTAGGTTTATACCCCAGGGAAACTGTGTGTGTGCCCAAGGAGACATAAGAGGAATGTCTAAAGTGGCTTTGGTGGTAATCGCAAACTGTTGGAAATAACCTAAACATCTAGCAATAGGAGAATAGATATGTAAATAATGTGGTATGTGATAAAACAAAGAAATAAGTTGTGTTACTATATTCATATGCTGGAATGCTACACAGTGGTGAAAAGAAATAAGCCAGGACTATGTTTGAACATGGATGAATATTACAAACTAGTGTTGAACAGAAAAAGAAAATTGTTGAAGAATGCATATAGTAGGATAATTTAAATCTGCAAGCATGTGCACTAAAAATATAAACAAATGCATGGGAATGAGAACCACCAAACTCAGAGAGGAGGAGATAACTTAGGAAGAAGGGGAAGGGATGCTGCTGGGAGTGGTACCAAGGAACTTCCCCTGGAATGCTTTATGCTTTATTAAAGTTTGTGGTAGGTACTTAGATGCTTTATTTAAGTCCGTGGTAGGTGCATGAGCATTTGCTCTATTATATTTCATATCATTTATATATTTCATATAAAAATGCTCAGACTACTAAGTATTCTTCATGTCTGATACTCATTTTGTCTTGTTTGAGTCTTTTACTGATTGGAATAATTAATTTTTTTCCACTTAGATGTGAGAATAACCTGGGACAGTTTTAGTGGGACACCAGCCGACCATTGATTCATATTGCATAAGCCAGAATGTCTGGGGACCAAGGAAATGTGTCTAGAAATTTTGTGCTCACTAGACAATGATGGTAAATGTGTAATATGGAGATTTCTTATCCAAGTAAGAACGTTCTAAAAGCCAGATAATTAATGTATTTTTTCATGAGGTAGAAAGCATCCACAGCATGACACCCACCCTAGTGATAAGTAAGGCATCCAGTCTTTGAAATGGGGTTATTTTTGACACACTCTGCAATCAGAGCTTGCTTTTAAAGGTCTTACGCAGACTTGTCAGGACAAGGGCTTGGGAGAGCCTACTGCCTAGGAATGATTTAGGAGACGTGCCTGTCCCAGTTTCTAGCAGAGGGACCCATAGGCCTCCAACGCTATGTCTGTGAGACCACGACTCTCTGGGATGGAGGGTGGCTTGAGAAAAGAGGAAGGGAAAGGTGCCTTGCATTTAACTTCTCATTATTTGGTTCCTTTATGCAACTTTTGTTGTAGAAGCCTCAATGCTAACATTTCTTATTTTAAGGAATCTCACTCCGTTTCACAAAGATTCTGGGAAGCAGAATAAGAAGGACAAATTTTCTCCATCTTTATTATATTGATTTCAAGAACAAGCATATTAAACATAATAAAAGTTGAGAGCATTGCATTGAGACACTATTTCTGTTTTCTAGTTTTTTTCCTTCAATATTTATACCTGTCAACCTGGGGTCCTAGGACAATAGATGGCAAACACTTTCAAGAATACCTCTCTCTTTTCAAGATCTTTGATTCTTCTTTGAACACACTCTCTACTCTAGGTTTTTTTTTTTTTTTTTGCATTGGCAACCTCTTTAATATCTAGACTAGATATTATAAAATCAGGCCTCATTTGTCCAGTATATATACAATATATACAGTATAGCAAAGTTAAATGAAATGCATGTACCATATAGGCAACGGATTAAGCTGAAATTTTCTAATAAACAATGGCAAAATGCCTTTTGCAGTTTCTTCCTCCCACCTCGCAAGTGGTTAAACAATTCCACTTCCAAATAGCATTTCCCATCAGTTTTTAAAAGCTATTTACAAAAAGTGTTATTCTACTACTACTTTTAAATACAAAAATATCTAGAAAGGCTAGATATTTCATATAACTTGTCCACCATGTACACAGCATCATTAAATAAAATTGCAGCCACATAACAATGGTTATCATCTGAGTTATCTTCCAAATGTTGCCATTTTGCCCTTGAATCATTCCCTCCTCTCTTCCTTCAATCCAGTGGACAAGTACAGGCACGTGTAATGCTTAGAGATGGTTGAACAAATTCCTATGCAAAAGTCATTTACAGAAGACAAGTTTTCCTATGAATTTCAGCACAAGGCTTACAAAATATGCTAATTTTACTAAATGCTTTGTCATATACACTAGCAACCTCTTTAACATCTAGAGACTAGATATTGAAAATTTGGACTCATTTGTCCATTATATACACTATATACAGAGCAAAACAAAATGCACAAAACGTACAGAAAAATGGTGTCGAAAATGTCCAAGTACAAACACACTAGCTATTACCTTTTGCAATTTCTTCCCCTCCACCTCCTCTAAACCATTGAACAAGAACAAGTATAGACAGTACTATACTGCTTACAAAGGTGGCTTCACAATTCAATTCCCAAAAGGCAGTATTTCCTATGAATTTTAGCAAAAAAATATTTACAAAGTGGTATTTTACTACCTCTACATTTAACATACATTGGGCACTTCTAAACATCTAGGTGTTTCAAGTAAGGGGTTAATTTGTCCACTATGTACACAGCAGTCTTGAATAAACTGCAAACATGTAACAGCAGTTATAATTTGAAAGAGTCTTCCAAATGTGAACATTCTGGCCTAGAACCCTTCCCATCTCCATCAATCCAATGGGCAAGGATGCTCAGATTTTCAGAAGACAATCTTTCTTAGGACTTGTAAAACAAAATGTACAAAGCATATTAGTTTACTAACTCTACTTTTGTCATATACTGGCAACCTCTTTGTTAGAAGTAAATGCTCGGTGCCACCAAGTGAAAATAGCACTCAGGCAAAAGTTTTCTCAGCAAGGCAATTTACTTCTATAGAAGGGTGCATCTCACAGTTGGGGCAATGGCGAGAGCACACCAGACAAGGGAGAGGAAGGGATTCTTATTTTTAATGCATCTGGTCCCTACTGCTGTGTCTTTCCCCTGTTGGCTAGGATTGGACCACACAATCTAAACTGACCTGATTGGCTAATGTTTGAAATTGAACACAGCTATCTAGGTGGGAAGGGGAAGGCTATCCATTACGGTGCAAGGCATGTCTAGGCTTGTCAGGGCATGTCAAGGTGCAGGAAGGGCAGGAAGGGTTGTTTACAGCATGGGTAACTATAGAAACTAGAGAAACAAAGAACCGGAAGAACACGGAATTAAAACCTTTTGAAGAGGAATTTATTATCTGTCAATTTCCCCCTCTTGATTTTATAGTTTTTCCTCTTCAAAACACCTCAGCATATCTCGCTCTGTTGTTGTTCTTAGGCATCTAAAAGGAAGAGTTTATCTGAATAAGGTGGAGGAGAGCTATGGGAGGTTTTGGTGAGAGCTGTTTCTATAAGTCTTTGCACTAAACCATGAGTACAAGGTATGATACAGCATCCTACAAGACTGAGCACACCTATAATGATTACAAGGGAGGTGAATATTGAGGTCATAATTCCTTTCCATTTCCCAAACGATTTTTCCATGAGGCTTGTAAAGGGGTCATTTATTCCAGAATTTTTAGCTAACTCATTTGACAAGGAGGTAAGGCCTTGTAAGGCTTTTGTTATTGTTCCATCGGGGGCGGTATTATTAGGAATAAAAGTACAACATTGGACTCCAATCATGACACAAACCCGGCCTTTCTCTGCTGGCATCATATCAAGAGCTATGCTATTTTCCTAAATCATCTGAGTGGTGGGGCCTAATCATTCAGGTGTTCCTTTAATGGCATCTTTTGTGTAATTAACAAACCTTTGTTGATTATAATAATTGTAATTTATCTAATTCTACATTTTTGTTTATAGTTGACCACCAATACAGTGGAGATTCAAATCCTGCAGCTATTTGATTTTGGGCTTTAAATTCATCTGGTACTCCTTGTGGAACTCCAATAGTGTCTACATAAACTTGGGGGTCAAAGGACCTATGTGGGGCACTTCTTCTTTTACTATTTTCTTTTCTGTCACATTGACGGACTGCTAGGGTGAAAGGGATGGCCAATTGGACTAGAGCGCAAATGCTGCTCCAATTACTTGGCAGAGTACCCAGCAATAGTCCCCCACAATACCACCACACATCTGCTCAGGGATGAACAAGGGCAGACTGATTGGTAAGCTCTTGAAAAGGTCTGGTTTTACTGAACCCTGTTAAGTCTCCAGGAAATGCTAACTTGTCCCCCTGCCGTGAAAGGCATGAGGTGAAGTTAACATCAGGGGCTGGAGGCCAGATGGCCCTCAGAGGCTGACTGCAGGGCTCTTGACCTCAAGGAAAAGCAGTGAAAGACTCTTGCATGACTCATTGCCCCAGTCTATGGGGTTCTGGAAGAGAGCTACCATACAGCTCATGCCGCGTCTGTGAGAGGACCACCCAAGTGGAAAGGGGACAATTTGGGTCTCTCGCCTAACTGTCGCACAAGTGTGACAGTCGCTTTTGTTTAGCTTGCGAACAGAATATTTAACCCATTCCAGCCAAGCATTTGCATCCTGATACCCTGTTTCAGTCACTATAGTTTGTTTTAAATCTTTAACCTCTACAACAGCTACTTTGGTTTTATTATTGGGTATATAACAAGAGAAGGTTTGGTTAGTGGAGAACTTAGGAGAGGGAGAAGGGGGTGCAGGAGGTGGGGAAGCATGAAGCACATTTCAAAGGATCTTATGGAGTCCTTCCCTGAGACTTCTACTCCTATACCACAGAAACAGCTTAATGGAGGGGAAGAACTCTGGGGAGCAGCAATGGTAATCTGTACTAGATTACATTGGTTCAGCTGACAATTGGAAGGGGTAACTCCTTTAGTAAAATGAATATAAGGTTTCAAGAAACTGCAAGTACTAGTTGGGGCAGTCCATCCTTGCTCCTTAGTATTTCATAGAGCGTTGGACCAACTTCAGCAGAGAAGCTCTGCTCTAGGAGGACAAGATTCCCAGTTCATACTGGAATCTTTGTCAAACTCTTCCCAAACTAACTTATCCTAGCTAACAGATTTCCAGTCTGAGGAGAGCTAGGAAGGACAAAGATACTTTTCTGAAGTGGAGAGTTTCCTCTGGCTTGGCAAATCTCCACAGGGCATCACAAAGCAAGCATCAAAAGTAATAGTTCGGGGTGAACTCAACCTAGTTACATTAATAACGAGAGGACTAACAATAGAAGGGGAAAAGAAAGGGTTGTAACATAAGAGGATCAAACCAGTTTTAGCTTTACCTTGGTTGGAGTTGGCGCTGGAATAGCTGTCTATGATTCTGGATGGGGTGGTGCTCTTTTGACCCGGGTGTGATGAGTCCATCCTCTTTCTGCTGTTCGAACTGTGGCCTTGGTGGTTAGAAACACTAGGTAGGGCCCTTCCCAAGCTGGTTCGAGTTTTCCTTCTCTCCAACTTTTGATGAGGATATGGTCCCCAGGTTGATGTTGGTGCACTGGAAACTGTAGTGGTGGTGCCTGTGCTAAAATACCTTTAATTATGAGGGAAGAGAAAGTGGAAGATAAACCAAGTATATAATTTCTGAGAAACTGATCTTTTGTTTCAAATGTAGGAAGACCAGTAGTAGAATGTAGATAAGGCAATCCATAGAGCATCTCATAAGGGGATAGGCCTATATCTTTTCAGGGAGCAGTTCGGACTCTCAACAGGGAAATAGGCTTTCCTACTTTCCCTGATGAGGGTGGATGCCATGGTGTGTGGTATTCCCATTTTCTTTTAGGGTTTGTTTATTGGTTTTTCTGCACACTATACAACTATCTGCAACTTGTCTAGCAAGGGTATAAATTCCTATGCATCCATAAACTCTAAGGACTGCATCACACATAGCTTGGGGGCCCCAGTGAGTTCCTTGATGTAGCTGTGACAATATCTCTCACATGAGGGGCTTAGACAGCATTTCTCTCTTGTCTGATAGTACCCATTTTCCCTCATGGCTTTCTTTGGCTCCTATTTCTTCTAGCTTTTCTTGCTCTCTGGGGGAGAAGATAGGGACTACAGCTGGAGCGGGAAGATAAGGGGTTAGGTGGAAAATGGGTGCTGCTTGAGAAGAGGCAGCTTGTTTGGCTACTGGTTAGCTATGTTATTCCCTCAGCTCTCGAAGGAAAGATTCTTCTAGTGACCTGGAACATGAACAACTGCTATCTCTTCTGGCAGCTGTAAGTTCTCTAGTACTTGGATTATTAAGTCTCTATGGACTAAGTTTTGGCCTTTACTGTTAATGAGACCTCGCTCTGCCCAAATTTTCAAAGGTGTGGATGACTCCAAAGGCATACCTGGAGTCAGTATGAATAGCTCCTTTCTGGTTTTGCAGAAATTTTAAGGCTTGATTTAGTGCAAACAACTCATGTGTTTGTGCAGAGCAGTCATTAGGTAATCTTCCTGATTCTATTTTTGTGAGGGTGTCTCCATCTACTACTGAGTACCTGTTAGGCCTTTTCTCTTTTATCACTTGAGAAGAACCATCTACAAAAAGGTGTCTTTCAGTTTGAAAGGGAGTTCCAATTTCTCTGGCATCTTGGAGGGACAACTGTGAGACTGGGGCTTGTCTATGGTGAGAATTTCTAGGAGGGGGCAAGCAAGGGAGAGAAGCTGGATACTGAGGATGGGGTGGACCCGGAGAAGCAGGGCTGGAGGGAGCTGGCTCCCCTGTTGAAGGTGCCTCTGGGATTCATTTCTTTAGTTCCCTGGGATTGCACCTTGTAGCCTCACCTAAGATGGCAGATAGGAGGGCTGGATCAATCCTAACACTGTTGGCAAAGGTCTGGATTATTGCCCTGAAAGGTGTAGAAATCCTGCAAATAGGAGGCCTGTGATCATTTGTCCTCACAGTTACAGAAAAGGTTCAATGGGAGGATGGTATTGAAATGAATGGTTCCTTCCTGAGGCCAAGCCAGCCCTTTCTGTAAGTCATAATTTGGCCAAACCTTTGTGCAGAGGGCTATGAGGCATTTTTCTTCCAGAGTCTGAAGGTCAAACAGTCCCAGAGATTCGGGATACACCCCAGTGGAGTATAAACTGGGGATGGTGAGGATAGCTGGTTGCCCATTCTGAAAGGAAACAGATGTCCCTCATTTTCCTTCCTTCTCTCAGCAATAACTCAGGGTGTGAGGGAGAGAGAAAGCAGGTGTTCCTCACTTTCTCTTCCATCTTTTCATCCCTGACTCCTGGTGACCTTGGCAGGTGCTCACCCATGGGTGCCAATGTGGCTTGCACCCATGAAGTAGGGAGAGCCTAGAGAATAGGAATTATCTGCACTAACCTATCCCCCCTACTTTTGACAACCTTTAATTCCCTGGGCCTCATCTATGCCATGGAGCATGGCCTCCTTCCATGGAGCAGGAGTTTAATTGGCAGGAATTAGTCCTGCCCATTTACATTGTGCCTGTTGCCTGGCTTTGGATCCCTCAGATCTGGTTTTCCATGCTAAGGCTTCAACCTAAAGCTTGGAATTGAGTTTTGGACAAAAAAGGTATTTCAGGGGGGTGCATGGGTCCATTTAGATTAAGCCCCATATGGGCCCCGCCAAATTTGCAGTCATCAGACACCAGGGGTCACTCCTCTGTTGTTTCCCTATCATAAGCAGAGTTCTGAGGTAGGAAAAGAACATTCTCACTTAGAAAAAAAATAGCTTAAAGTGCCAAAAAAAAAAAAAAAAAAAGGCGGGGGTCTGTCCTGGGGGAAGAACCTCTTTCTCTGTACAAATGGGCTCCTTCAATCACTGTATCCCTTCCCTGGTTCAGACTGAGTTGAGCTCCTCAGCAGCTGGGCTCACAGGGGCCCTGGCCTCTGAGATTGCCCTGGGGTCTGGGTGGCATGTGCAGCTTACTCCTGCTCTGCTTGGCCACTGGGCATGGCACATGCATGTGGTGGATATGCCCAGGTGCCCAAGCTGGAAGGGGAGGGGGTAAGGAGGGGAGCCACCATACACCATGCATACCTGCAGCTTTTGGGGTGGGGGTGGGGATGACACCTCTAAGAACAAATGGAAATCACATTGTTCTGAAATGCATGTCTGATGGCTGGGCCAAAAGCTCATTCTACTTAATATCTCTAGTTTGTAGCAAAACCCTTAACATTATAAAAGAAGAGACAGGAGCCATTTCAAACTGTGAAAGAAGGAAGGAAAGATACTATAGGAAAATCTAGGGGTCTTGGCTGATGCTTCCAGTTGCCCCAGGACCTTTTCCTGGTCCCACTCAATGGCTAAACCTTCATGAAGGGAAATCAAGCCAACATTCCTTTCCCCTGAAAGAAACAGAGAGGTGGCAGTGTCTTGGAAAAGAGACAGAGCTGATAGTTCCACATTTGTACTCATCCTTCTGATGGATCCTGGATGAGCCCCCAGATGAAAGGAGATAGTTCCCTTGACCCCTTCACAGGACTTGTGAAGCGAGTGACTTGTTTGCTCAGCCCACAGCTTTCAACCCCTCATGGGAGGGAAAGCATGCAGGTGAGTGGTTGCAGAGACCAGGATGAACGCTTCTGGGTAGTCAGCAGGAACAGAACTCCATATGGGCCCATAGCAGTGTCTAGGGGTAGCCTGTGACCCCTGGGGCCTCAGAGGGCATGTGTTACAGTGTGCTGTTTTAGCTTTGCCATCCATGAATGGCTTAACTATTAGATAACTCAGTGGAGGGTCAGTGTGACAGCTTCTTGAACCCATACCTGGGTCTTTGTCTAGTGACCAGGAGGAATCAGGTTGCACGAACAAATTGAAGATAACAAATGTGGAGGATTTCACTGCTGATGAAAGTGGCTTTCAGTGGGATGGGGAGGTAGCAAGGGGATGGATTGGGAAGGTGGTCTTACCCTGGAGTTCGGCCAGCCCTGGCCGGCCGAACTCTTCTCCGAGGTTTCACTGTTGAGCCATAACTCTGAAGTCAAGTTGCTTCTCACCGATGTCAAGCTGCTGCTTCTCTCCTTCTCTGCCACACTGCTCTGCTCCTTTGCCAGTAGAGTCTGGGGTTTTAATGGATACAGAATGGGGGGCAGGGTGGGCCAGGGTGGGTTTGGAAAAGGCAACATTTGGGTGGAAAAACAGGAGTGCATGTTCTCACTTTGGAAAGCAGTTCCAGGCTTGAGGGTGGAGCCCTCACCAGGGACCCTGCACTTTTCTACCTAGCATTTCCCTGCCTACAGTCTGTATCACTGTGACCTGGAATCCCCCTCCTAACTTCAAGTTGTCTTGCCTTTGCTTCAAGTTGTCCTGCCTTTTCCAGACAAAATCATTGTTCATCTTACATATGTTGACTGATGTGTCATGTCTCCCTAAAATGTATAAAACCAAACTGTGCTCAGACCACCTTGGGTACATGCCGTCAGGACCTCTGGAGGCTGTGTCATAGGCATGTGTCCTCAATCTTGGCAAAATAATCTGTCTAAGTTAACTGAGACCTATCTCAGATTTTCAGCGTTCACGTTTTGGTAACCATTAAGGGATTCTGAGTGGAGGTGCCCCAGACCTTTGACAAATCTCCTATCAGTGCTTGGTATCTGCTTGAGCTATCTTTGTGGCTCAAACCAATAAGACAATTTACTGAGGCCTAGAAGTACCCCCTCCGGAGAATCCCTGATCTCCCCAAATTTGGTCAAGATCTAAAGTTTATTTTGCTGTACAACTTCTTTTTTTTTTTTTTTTTGGAGTTTTACTTGCTTCCAACACAAGGAAGGCAAGTTTTTATTGCTTTCATGATGATGGAAGGCAGGTAACTCATTTATGGAGTTTGAGCTCACTTCCAATAGGGAAGATGAATTCGAGATTTTTCCAGTTTCTAGGATGGTAGAGAGTAAGTAGTCTTCAGCCTGAGACCCATCCCTTCATAAGTAACTGAATTAGGGTTTGTCTTGGTCAAAGTTAAGATTAATAACCAGCTGGTCTTAATTTCTCCTTACCACTAGAGTGCTCAGTAATCGTACAAGTTTTGCCATCATTTGTTTTGCTTAAAACAGATGATGTTGTTTTTATTGTTATTAGTTTGTTTCTGTTTTTGTTGTTGTTTTGCTCTTTTTCCCATTTGGGTTAGATCAACTCTATCTGACTTGATCATGTCTGAAGGCAAGTTCCAAATTATGGGGAACAAGGCCTCTGAAGTGGCTAAATTTCCACACACAAAAAGAGGTGGTGTGGTGTTGGGAGAAAAATGACCAGCAAAAGGTGGTGGTGGTGGGGAGGAGGGGAGGGAAAGATTTTTTTATTTTGACTATTTAAGGGGCTTTATTTATATAACAAGGTCACCTTTTATCTAGGCGGGCCAAACTGAAATAGCAATGGCTGTCACCCCACAGTGCAGTCCCATAGCTAAGGGTTCTGCCTTCTTTTTTCCTACTATGACAGCCTGGTTTTGTTTCCTAAATTAAGCCCTTTCTGGTTTGATATTTGGTACTTCTGAAATAGCAGCAATTTGTTCTAGCTGAGATATGGTAATGAGATTTAAAAGGATTTTTTTTTTTTTCGAGACAGAGTTTTGCTCTTCTAGCCCAAGTTGGAGTGCAATGGCGTGATGTTGGCTCACTACAACCTCTGTCTCCTGGGTTCAAGCAATTCTCCTGCCTCAGCCTCCTGAGTAGCTGCGATTACAGGTACATGCCACCACATCCGGCTAATTTTTTGTATTTTTAGTAGAGACGGGGTTTCACCATGTTGGCCAGGCTGGTCATGAATTACTGACCTCAGGTAATCCGCCCACCTCAGCCTCCCAAAGTGCTGGGATTACAGGCATGAGCCATTGCGCCTGGCCTTAAAAGGATTTTTTAAAAGGAGTTCAGTGGTTAAAAGTCAGTTTAATTAAAAGATAACATCCAAGTTGTGTGTGTATGTGCATGCATGTGTGTGTGTTTGTATTTAAAAGGCCTTCAAGTGTTGTTTTTTTTTTTCTCCCAGGACCTCGTTCTTTTTTTGAGCGAAAGTTTTCTTCTTTTCAGTTGACTGAATTCTGTTTTCTAAATTTACTGGTGCTGTCTCTCCTTTCTCTTGCGCCCTCTGCTGCATGAGGGACTTAAAATAGTTTATAATAGCCTAGGGTTTCTTAAAGAAGATGGAGAATGTGCCAGACTCCCTTTGGGGAGAGACCTATTTTTCCTTATGGAACCCTGAGATCGTAAGCAGACAAATTCATCTCAGCTCTTAAATTGCTTCCTTTTGTGTTGTGTTACCTGATTTATTGACTAAAATAGTTATTGCAACAGAGGCTACTCTTGGGTTTTTAAGGAAGAGTGTAGTTTAGACAGTTAGAAATGCCTTTGTTTAAAAAATTTTTTTTAAGTGCACTGTAAAAGCATCACATGGTCTAGCTTCATAATAATTCTCCATTTTTGGAGACCCAGGATTCAGTATGGGCTCTGCCCAGAGCTCAGAGATCCGGTTAAAAGACAGGTAGTTCCGGCAGGGTGCCGTGGCTCATGCCTGTAATCCCAGCACTTTGGAAGGCCTAGGCGGGCAGATCATGAGGTCAGGAAATTGAGACCATCCTGGCTAACACCGTGAAATCCTGTCCCTACTAAAAAATACAAAAAATTAGCTGGACGTGGTGGCGGGCGCCAGTAGTTCCAGCTACTCGGAAGGCTGAGGCAGGAGAATGGCATGATCCCAGGAGGCGGAGCTAGCAGTGAGCCAAGACTGCGCCACTGCACTCCAGCCTGGGTGATGGATCAAGACTACCTCTCAAAAAAAAAAAAAAAAAGAGAGGAAGTTCCTAGCTAAATAAAATTGGTCTCCTCATACAATCTTATGATAGATTTCTATAATTTTATGTTTGATTTGGTATCCATCTTTAATTTCTCTCTAGCACCATTAGATTTTTTCTCTCAGTACTTTAAGATGTAAATTTTGCTATCTGAGTTTTTATCTACAAGTTGTTTTCCTTCAATATGCAGATTTAGGGCTATTGAGCTGACAACTGCCTATGGTAGCAAACAGATTATTGAGAATTTGAAAGTCTAAGATAAGAAAAAAGGTTCTTATGAATCTATAAGATGTACTTCTATTGTCATGCCTAATACATCTATGTATTTATGTGTTGTGTACACAGTGTTTTACTACATATATATACATATATATAAGAGCTCTAATTGACTTAAAAAAGCACTTGAATCAAATACTTTATCAGGAAAAAAGAAAAGACTAGTCAAAAGCTTTTTCAAGGTTATATAACTTTAATAAATAAGTTGGCTTTAAAATTATTGGTAAAGTAATATTAGAAATGTCTTAAGAACTGCCAGCATATATTTTTGTTTGCATTTATTGATCAAGCAATTTTATACTTATCCCTGCCAAATACTATAAGATGTCAAAATTTGTCATAAGGGTTAGAAAACTATAAACCCAGCCCAAAACAGAATGATCTTTGCTTGTGTAATTTTTAATAAATAAGACATTGATATTGGTTTAAGGAAAATAGCTATATCTTGAATTATTCAGTTAAATTATTATAACTTCTAATCATGTGGCTTTAGGCAGTTTAGTCCATAGGCAGTAAGGTTTGTTTTGGGAAAGGACTGTTATCATCTTGTTTAAAAACTAAAGTAGAAACTAAATTCCTCCCAAAGTTAGTTTGGCCCATGTCTAGGAATGAACAAGGACACTTGGAGGTTAGAAGCAAGATGGAGTTGGCTAGGTCACATGTTTTTCACTGTTTCAGTTATAATTTTGCAATGGTCAGTTGCATATCTTTAAATGATGACTATCGCAGTTTTCATAGTCTAGGTAAATGATTAAAATAAGATAATTAGGCTAGACACGGTGGCTCATGTCTGTAATACCAGAACTTTGAGAGGCCGAGGCAGGCAGATCACGAGGTCACGAGATCGAGACCATCCTGGAAAACATGGTGAAACCCTGTCTCTACTAAAAATACAAAAAATTAGCTGGGTGTGGTGGCACGTGCCTGTAATCCCAGCTACTCAGGAGGCTGAGGCAGGAGAATCACTTGAACCCGGGAGGCAGAGGTTGCAGTGAACCGAGATCACGCCACTGCGCTCCAGCCTGGATGACAGAGCGAGACTCTGTCTCAAAAAAAAAAAAAAAAGATAATTAGGTGAATGTGATGGAATAAATACTTGTAGACAAACGTCATAATTTGGAATCTAAAGTTAAATTAAATAATAGATATTTCATTATTTGAATATTTTCCAATAAAAATATATTGTAGGAAAAAATTCTTTCTAAAAAAGTGTCATTCTAAAAAAGGCGAACAACTTTTGTCTAATTCAAAGCTTATTTAAAGGTTATGGGCCAGTCATGGTGGCTCACACCTCTAATCCCAGGACTTTGGGAGGCTGAGGCAGGTGGATCACCTGAGAACAGGAGTTCAAGACCAGCCTGACCAACATGGAGAAACCCCATCTCTACTAAAAATACAAGATTAGCTGGGCGTGGTGGCGCATGCCTGTAATCCCAGCTCCTCGGGAGGCTGAGGCAAGGAGAATTGCTTGAACCTGGGAGGTGGAGGTTGTGGTGAGCCGAGATCGTGCCATTGCACTCCAGCCTGGGCAACAAGAACGAAACTCTGTCTCATAAACAAAACAAAACAAAACAAAACAAAACAAAACAAAAATTTCTGTGCAGTGCAGAAGGTCTTTACTTTAGCCTTTTGGTAACTGGCCTAACAGATTTTATTGTTTATTGAAACAATTCCTATGCCATTATTATCAAGTTTTGGTTTGCTTAGGAAAAAACTGAGATTAAATTTAAAAAAATTAAGGTTATTACATCCATGTATCTTTCTGTATGTGCCTTTAATGTACTTGTGACATTGAGTTATAGGGCTTTGACTCCTGGGTCTAAAAGAACACCAAGTCCTGCTAAATTTTAAACCTTGACAGCAATTAAACCCCATGTACAAGTCCAGTTGAAGATGCCAATCAAAATAAACTGCATTCCTGAAACACGGGGCCAGAAATTAAAACTATTCAATTCCTCAAGGCCCAGGGACTATTGTGGAAGAGGTGGGCTTGTGAGATTTTAAGGGCTGATTTTGAGGATAAAATACCTTCAGTTTCTCTATTAATTAATCATTAATGTCAAAGACACATGGATGCAAGAGCAGCATATAGGCCCCTATGTCAGATTAACAAGGTTTTCTTGAAGCATTAACTGACTCCTTAATAAAGATTATAAAAGTCTTGTGGAAGTTATAGTCAAGATTAAAATCTTAAAGATTGTTTATACATTTTAAAAAACAAATTTAATCGGTTTCATGCTGTTTTTATTAGGGCTTATTGTTTGGAAAATTAACATTCCTCTCTTAAAGAATGAAGGTTTTTGCTTTTTTTTGAAATACTTGAGTTATCGCTCTGGTCAAGTGACTGACTTATTTTGTAATGACCTGAGATGTCAAGTGATTTTGATAAAAGTGATTTTCATATCAACATACAATACTATAGGATTCCATATTTGCCTATATGTTTACTTTTACTAGAAGCTTTATATTTTTGCATAGTTCCATGTTACTGGATAGCATTGTTTCATTTTAACTTGAAGGACTGCCTTTAATATTGCCTTTAGGGAAAGTCTAATGGTGATGGGCTCTCAGCTTTTGTTTTTATGGGAAAGTCTTAATTTCTCCAGTTCTTAAGGGAGAGTTTGTTAGACATAGTATTCTTGGTTGGCAGTTTTTTTTCTTTTAGTTCTTTGAATATATTATTCTACTTCCTTCTGGCCTGTGAGGTTTCTGCTGAGAAATCTGATAATCTGATAGAGGCTCCCTTGTATCTGATGAATTGCTTTCTTTTGCTGCTTTCAAGATTCTTTTTTTCTGTGTGGTTCTTGTACACAACAGACTACTATTCTGCCATCAAAAATAATGAGATCCTGTCATTTGCAACAACATGGATAGAACTGGAGGTCATTATATTAAGTGAAGTAAGCCAGGCATAGAAATACAAACATCACATCTTCTTGCTTATTTGTAGGATCTAAAAATCAAAACAATGGAACTCATGAAGATAAAAAGTAGAATGATGGGTTACCAGAGACTGGTAAGATTAGTAGGTGGTAGGAGGAAGAAGGGGATGGTTAATGGGTCCAAAAAAAGAAAAGAAAAGAAAGAGTGAATAAGACCTACTATTTGATAGAAAAACAGGATGACTATAGTCAATAATAATTTAATTGGACATTTAAAAATAGCCCAAATAGTATAATTGGATTGTGTATAACACAAAGAATAAATGCTAGAGGGGATGGATACCCTATTTTCCATGATGTGATTATTATGCATTGCATGCCTGAAACAAAACATCTCATGTACCCCATAAATATATATATAAAAAAATAAATATATATACTTTCTATGCACCCACAAAAATGAAAAATAAAAAATTTAAGAAAAGATTCTCCTTTTCTGTAACTTTTGAGAGTGTGATCATAATGTGTTTCAGTGTAGGTCTCTTTCAGTTTATCCTAGTTGGAGTTCATTTAGTCTCTTGAATTTGTATGCATACTTCTTTTCTCAGATTTTTAACATTTTTAGCTATTATTTCTTCATATTAGCTCTCTTTCTCTTTCTGTTGTCTCTTTCTGAAACTTCATAGTGCATATTTATTCCTCCTAATGGAGTCCTGTAAGTCCCACAGGCTGTCTTCACTTTTATTCTTCCTCTTTTTTTCTTCTATTCAATAATTTTAAATTACTTATTTTCAGTGAATTTCTTCCCTTCAATAATTTTAAATTACTTATTTTCAAGTTCACTGATTGTTCTGTCTTTGATGGTCAGTCAGGTATAGCTGACTGGAGAGACTCAGGAAGACAAGGCTTATTATACTGACAGCTGCTAGGAGAGGAGACACAGTGTGCCACACAAGGTCATCTGTTTGGTCAGGAGGCAGGAGACAGGAAACAGGAATGAGGGGAATGAGGGGAAGGTTTGGCTAGAGTCTTTATTGGGGTTTACATGAGAAACAAAAGGGAGGGCAGAATAAGTATTTTAAGTTTGACTATTTGAGTAATTTTGGTGTTATCTAAGCTATGGGTTTGTCCCTAGTTACTTGGTACCTGGTTGTGGATGATTAAAGCATACCTCCTGGGGCATATGGGCTAGAAAGGGAAGTTAGGGCTTTAGATTTATTAGTTTGTATATCAAAGCCACTCTCCTGGCTGAGCCCTTGCTATTTCTAAGAATTGGCTGAACCCAGGAGGAGCAGCCTTTCCCCAGAGAGGAAGGTTTTTAAAGATGTCAAGACATCATTACACACACACTTACTTTATATGCATTAAACTGATTTTTCTGTCCAATGAAGTCTGCTTTTTTGAACTGTATGTGAATTTTCAAGTTTGGTTATTGATTTTTTAGCTCCAGAATTTGTTTGGTTGTTACAATAGTTTTTATCTCTTTGCTGATATTCTTATTTTTTCATGCATCACTTTCCTGATTTCATTTAATTGTCTTTCTGTGTTCTATTTCAGCTCATTGTGGATCTTTACGACGGTTATTTTGAATGTTAAATTCTCTTTTAGGTAATTAGTAGATCTCCACTGCTTTATGTTAGGGGCAGAAGGCATCCAAGTTACCAGCAGTGAATCTGTACAGATCTGCAGCCACCTCAATTCTTGCCTCCTCAGAAGAAACAACTTGACTGAGGGGCATAAGGCAGAAAAAGAGACCGAGTTTCAGAGCAGGAGTGGAAGCTTATTAAAAAGCTTTAGATCAGGAAAGGAAGGAAGGTACACTTAGAAGAGACCCAAGCAGGCACTGTGAAGGTCAAGTGTGGCATTTAACCTTAATCCTAGGACTTTATAGGATGGTTCACTTTTGGTATCTTGCACTCTTTTTCCCATGATTCTTCCCTTCAGGTGGGCTGCCTGCATGCACAGTGCCCTTCTTATGCTTGGAAGTGAGCATGAGCAGTGTGTTTAGGAAGCTGTATGCATCCCCATCTGAGGCTTTCTTCTCTTTTCTGGTGGAGTCCCCTCAGAAGATCATACTCTGCCATTTTGTCTCTTAATGTGCATGCCTGGGCTCATTTGCCCAGTTCCTGAGATTTTAATATCAATCTCAAGTGTTTTTATCTCTTTGGGAAGTTGCTTCTCACTGGTGCCTGCATTCAATTAACACTTTAATGTGACAGCTGTGGACCATCAGTAGATTGTCTCTCCCTGGTGCTGGCTGCCAAATGATCATTTTTAGAGAGGCAATGCGAGAACTGTTGAACCATTACCTGATGATGGCCCAATGTTCCTGGTGGGTAGGGGAAGAAGTCTCTCCTGCCCCACGCATGCCTGTCTAACTACCTGTAACATTTAGGGCTGGTTTCTGGAGATTTATTTTGTTCCTTTGGTTGG
This sequence comes from Pan troglodytes, assembly GCF_028858775.2. NCBI lineage: Eukaryota > Metazoa > Chordata > Mammalia > Primates > Hominidae > Pan > Pan troglodytes. Next base: position 15,642,049 of record NC_072410.2, on the reverse strand, counting down.
GCTGTGTGTTCCTGTGTCTTTGTATGCCTTGTCGTCTTTTGCTGAGATTTGGGCATTTGAAAAAACGGTCACCTCTACTGTTCTTTACAGACTGTCAGTTAAAGAGATATGTCTGTTTTTCATCAGGAGCTCATCATGTCTTGCTCTCCCTGGTGTTTGCCTCCAATAGTGCGGTTTCTCTGGTGCTGTAATGAGCCACCTTTGTTCTCAGTGGCACCCAACCTGAGTATGCTGTTGTTTCTGTTAGCACTTCAAGTTAGGTGGTACAGAAACCATCTACTATGTAATTTTCTGTTTCATGAGGTATTTCTAATTATAGGGTGAATTTTCATTTCTCAAACGCTGGATTTAAGTTTGAAACAGTATGATGTGTATGTATTTTTAGAATTATGTTCCCACTGGTTATTCAGAAATAAATAGGATTGAGGTGGCCTCCTGAGGCCTTTCAGTCATATAAAATCTCTTAACATTGCCAAAGTGTATGAGTTTCTAAATACTTTACATAGAATCATAATACTTATATTATTGCAGTAGGTTACCTATTGCATCTCTACACATGAGCTTTGATTTCCTTTAATATTTTCTTGGTTCAAGTCCAGACCTCCTCCACAGAAGTCAAAGGTTATTGCTCTGGTGTGGCAAAACACCAAATGTGTACCCTGTATTTACAGACTCAATGTATCAGAAAGGTTACAAAGTCTAAATGCATTATTTTAATTCTCTGATGAAATGGAAATAATCTTGAATAGATCTAGAATACAATATCCTAATCACTAGTTTCAAAAGACTTGAGAGAATAGGCCAAGTGAAGACCAAACTGAGTTGGTCTAGTTGGGGCTGGAGCTAAGTAAGTAAACCACAGAGATTGGTTTTGCTTGCTGGGGGTATAGAGGGGATTTTCAGGAAAGTAAGAGGTAGGCTGGGCATGGTGGCTCATGCCTGTAATCCCAGCACTTTAGGAGGCCAAGGCAGGTAGATTGCTTGTGCCCAGCAGTTCAAGACCAGCCTGGGGCAACTGGCAAAACCTTGTCTCTACAAAAAAAACAACAGAAACAAAAAATTAGCCAGGAGTGGTGGTGCATGTCTGTAGTCGCAGCTACTCTGGTGGCTGAGGTGGGAGGATCACTTGAGCTCAAGGGTTTGAGATCAGCCTGGGCGACATGGTTGAAACTCTGCTCCACAAAAATTAGCCAGTGTGAGCCTCTGGTCCCAGTTGCTTGGGAGGCTGAGGTGGGAGGATTGCCCTTGAGCCCAGCAGGTGGAGGTTGCAATGAGCTGTGATCACACCACTGCAATCAAGCCTCGGCGACAAAGTAAGACCCTGTCTCAAAAAAAAAAAAAAAAAAAAAAAAATCTTGTCCAATAGAAGGTTCTCTGATGTTAGAAATGTTTTAGAATCTGCACTGCCCAATATGATACCCTCTAGCCATTCATGGCTACTGAGCAATTGAAAGTTGGCTGGTAAAAATGAAGAACTGAATTATAATTTTATTTTATTTTAATTAATTTAAATTTAAATAGCCACACGTGACTAGTGTCTAGCATATTGAACATCATAGCTATAAATTAGCGTGCTTTTAGGGACTATCTACTTGAAATATAAGAGTTAGCTTTTAAAAATTTCCCTGACATGTTTTTTCAGCCATTTATATTTGAGTGTTTTATATACTGTTTGGCGTGCAGTGAAATATACAGCAATATCCCTATCTTGGAGAAAAAAAATAAAAATTAAAATAAGCAAAGAGAGACAATACAGAAACATGAGAGTTGCCATAATACACTTTAATCTTCATCACAGAAGAGTTACACTAAGTATAGAGGACTTCAGAGAAGCAAGAGTGCTTTCCAGGTTGTAGTGTTTGTAGGAGGAAGGGACTGGTTATTGAAGCACGTGGTATGTCTTGGGTAGGTAGAAAGAAAGGAAGAGAAATTTCAGGAGGAGGCTTGGTATAAATAAAACTGGGAGGGTAGGAAGTGGTAAGATGTGACTAGGACCCAGTAAGTAGGCTAATTTGCTGGAATATGGAGGTGGTTTGGAAGGTGAAGCTGGAAGTGAAGGCTGGAGTCATTATGGTTATAGCTGCTCTTGAATGCATGGCTAAAATCTTGGGATTTATCTTTCAGGCAGTGAAAGTTCAGTCATTGAAGGATTTTGAGCTAAGGAACAACATAATAAGAATCTTTTTAAGGAAAATAACCTTGCCATCTGTCTGAAATAGAGAGAAATGGGTTAGGAAGCTATTACACTAGTTGAGGCAAGAAGTAAAAGGTTTCTGAACCAGAAGGGTGGCTATAGAAATAGAAGGAAAACAAGGAATGGTTAGACGGAAATATTGTAAGAGATTTCGTAGATTAAAACTGACAGATTTTGCTGACAGATTAGAATGGATTGTGGTGGCAATGGGAAAGATGAGTCAAGAGGTGATCCAGGATTGTAGCATTAGCTGAGGGTGGGAGAGTGAGTCCAGTTAAATATATACGCCAGTGAGAGATGGGGACAGATGTATTACACTAAGACCCTGAAGTTTTTCTTGGAGGGTTCCAAGAGGAACCTGAATCACTTGATGGTTACTTCACCACCAAAAAATTGCTGGAACAAACAGTCACTATTTACACGTTAGTGATGCATTTAAAAATTAACTTGAACCGGCTGGGCACAGTGGCTCACGCCTGTAATCTCAGCACTTTGGGAGGCCGAGGCGGGTGGATCATGGGGTCAGGAGATCGAGAACATCCTGGCTAACACGGTGAAACCTCGTCTCTACTAAGAATACAAAAAAAAAAAATTAGCTGGGAGTGGTGGTGGGCGCCCATAGTCCCAGCTACTCGGGAGGCTGAGGCAGGGGAATGGCGTGAACCCAGGAAGCAGAGCTTGCAGTGAGCCGAGATCGTGCCACTGCACTCCAGCCTGGGCGACAGAGCGAGACTCCGTCTCAAAAAAAAAAAAAAAAAAAATTAACTTGAACCAAAATTTAATCTGAAAATGTTAGTGTATTATCATGTGAGGACTGAAGCATTTCCAATATGTTAAAAAGCACATGATTGTAGAAAATGTAAATATGATGATAATTGGCAATGATACCAGGATTGTACCTAGTGATTTATTGAGCTTCCCTCTCTCCATGTCGCCACCGTGCTGCCTGTCACCACTTTGCCTCCAGCCTTTTAAAATAATTTTTTAGTAGAGTGAATAAGAGCAAACACAATAAACTATTCTGATAACTGGAATCTGATATCATTTGTTATGAGAATTAAACTTTCATTATTACCCAAATATACTAGGTAATAAACTAAAACATTTTCAGTTGTTTTTCTTCCTTACTAGAACTGGAAGTGGAAAGTTAGTCTGGTATCAGTCATTTTCTTCTTGTAATCTTCATCAAATCTCTCATTCTGAGCCACAGTGAAGTGTTTCTTCCAGTCTCCCACTGCCCCTGAAATACAGTTATGTGGGAGAGGGTCAGTAGCTGTTGGAAGAGTCTGTGCTTCCCTATTCTCCTGTTTCTGTATGATGATTTCTATGCCATGTTCTAGGAAGGGCAGTATTGGACAAAACGTTTCTCTTGCTATCCTGTCACTTCCTTATCCTGAAGAGAAGACAACTTTCTTGTCTGATCTGTGAGACAAGGAGAGCCTCTTGCCACCTGGTTGCATTAGTGGGTGGGCGAGACCGCCATGTTACAATAGCAGGCCTGAAGGGCTTTCTTGTCTTTCCCTGTGCCCTGTTGCACATTGAAGCATGGTGGGTGCTCATGACTGTAGCTCCCATGCTGTAAACTGACCAAGAAGGGCCTATTTCTGGGAGGCCCAAGGTACCATTTGAAGAAGAAAAAATAAGACCTCCCCCCACAAATTCTCTAATTGTAATCCCTGTTACCTTTCCCAGTTTCGTTTTTCTTAATGTTATCTATCTATGTATTCTTTATTTTGCTTATCACTAGAATATAATTTCCACGCAGGCATGAATTTTTGTGTTTTGTTCACTGCTGCAAACAGTGGCTAGAACAGTGCCTGGCACATAGAAGCCCCTCAGTAAGTACCTTTGAATAACTGAATCTGATAGCATAGAACTGTCTATAAAATGGATTCTTTGCCCTATCTGACTTAATTCTATATATTTTCATGTTATTAGCCAGAACTCTTAAGGGAAAGTGGGGATAAGTGGTTGGATTTGGACATCAAATCTTACTCTCTTAATCTTAATAATAATTGGCTAATTAAACGTGATTTTCATTTTATCAGTGGCTTCTTAAATACTTCTTTTCCCCAAATCATTTATTACAGATATTATTTTTCCTAGACACAGGAAAGAAAACTCCTCAAATGCTTTAAAATATTTGACAGTTCTTTTAAGATTATAATGAAAATAAACTATAAAAACCTTTTCTCATGAATGGAGAAATGGAGTGGTCCATGATTTCAGCAGGAATCGATGAATAGTTTGCCATTGGATTCTGTTTCATGACATCAAATGAAGTGTAATGGACAATTTTATCTAGAACTTTGTCATCTAATTTCTTCCCAATAAATTCTGCCAGCTTCTGAATTTCATGCTTTGGGTTCTATGATCAGAGTCAAAAGAAAAGTAATGATTTAATAGAATTAGTTTAAAAAGAATATTGTGATGGATTAATGACAGTAACCAGTAACATATTACGAGCTAAAATAAAAAACAAATCTTAACAAATGCTCAAGTGACTCATTTTAACGTGATGACCCATATTGTTCTTTTTTTAGTAATTGGAATCCCTAATAATTTTTTCCCCTTAATATGTAATCAACTGGGTAGGGTTAGTGAAACATTCACCAGACAATGACATACAGTGCCTAGTGAATGGTTCACTAAGGGAATGTGTCAGGGTTATGTCCACAAGCCCTGCTCAAGGCATTTCAGAAGCACAGGGGCAGAAGATTTAAGACCTGACACAGAGGAAGCTACATCCTGTTTCTGACATTGACAGAAATGTCCCCAGACTGCAGTGATGGCAGGAGGAGAGGAGAGAATTTTTTTTTTTTTTTTTGCATGCCTCAAGAGGCACTCATGGCTAGTGACTCTGGTACCAGACCACCAAGTCAAGTGGAACTGAGAGGAGCTGAGTTCCAGTGTAGCTACTGATTTCGCATCAAAGGGACATACAACCTTGTGACATCACTGTGGCTGTGGGACTCCTCCATCTCTAGGAGCAGAGGGCGGGTGGGGAAGGAAAGTGGAAGCGCTTACCCTGACCACTGTGTCTATAGTGGGCTTCTGCTTTAAAAGCTTGTATGTCAAAAATGTTTCATTTAACTGACCTCACACAGGCTAGGAATCAGAGAGTGCTGAGAATTGTGAGCTTTGTGGGAACTACAGTGAGGGGACATTCAAGAACAAGATCACAGCAATATTTTTAAAAGTTTTAGGGACTCTGAGGTTAGATTACCTATTTCGATAAAGTTTCTTCCTGGCATGCATAATACGCTAGGGTCTACCTAAACAAAAGAGCCCCATTCCCAGCGACATATCCTTTCTCTGACATGGCTATGATACATGCTATAGGGAAACATCATCTGCCTGCAGTCTTCGTATGGTGGCACAACACTTTTGTACCAAGTAAAAACAAAGTAAACACAAAGAAGGAGGGAATTTTATACTGATAACCTCATAGGTTGTTCTGCTGGTTCTTTGGTCATGCTTCTGAGAATCCTAGAGCTATAACAATTATTTTAAAAACCACATGAAAATAGTCTGTGTTTTCCACTCCTTTGATATTTTGTAGAACTCACTCATATCACAAGGCCCAGCAGTGATTGAACCTTAGAGAAGTGCATCTAAATGGTGATGTGTGCTTGAATCTCCTGGGAATTTTATAAAACTCCAGACTTAGCAGGCCTACAGCGGGCTCCAGTAGCTCATGCAACTAGTCTGTGAAGCACCTGTTGAGTATCAAGGCTTTCAACGACCAATTCAAGAACAGACACTGTAATTCTGTATAGATCTCTGTATTTAGTGGGGTCACAGAAAATAGCTGAGTAGATGATTATTTACAACAAACATCCACTGATATTATCTCATTTAGTCCTCAAATAAATCTTGAATGGGTAAATATTATTATCTTCATTTTTACATTTAAGAAAACTAATTTCCCAAGATGTTAAGTGTCTTTACCAAGAATTGACAGAACTTGATTTCAATAATTTTGAATCTAAATCATTAGTATTTTCCATTGCACCACTTCTTAAAGTTTCTTAAAGCTATTGGCTGGGCGTGGTGGCTCACGCCTGTAATCCCAGCACTTTGGGAGGCCGAGGCGGGCAGATCACGAGGTCAGGAGATTGAGACCTGGCTAACACGGTGAAACCCCGTCTCTAGTAAAAAATACAAAAAATTAGCCGGGTGTGCTGGCGGGTGCCTATAGTCCCAGCTACGTGGGAGGCTGAGGCAGGCGAATGGTGTGAACCCGGGAGGCGGAGCTTGCAGTGAGCCAGAGATCGCGCCACTGCACTCCAGCCTGGGTGACAGAGTGAGACTGTCTCAAAAAATAAATAAATAATTAATTAATTAAATAAAGTATTATGTTCGTCAGTGCTAATAAAAAAACAAAAACTCTGGGCATGGTAGCTCATGCCTGTAATCCTAGCATTTTAGCAGGCTGAGGAGGGAGGAACACTTGGGATCAGGAGTTCAAAACCAGCCTGGCCAACATGGTGAAACCCGGTTTCTACTAAAAATACAAATAATTAGCTGGGCGTGGTGGCAGGCGACTGTAATCCCAGCTACTCCGGAGGCTGAGGCAGGAGAATCTCTTGAACCCGGGAGGCGGAGCTTGCAGTGATTTGAGATCGCATCATTGCACTCCAGTCTGGGCGACAGAGTGAAACTCCTCCTCTGTCTCAAAAACAAACAAACAAACAAACAAAAAACCAAAAACCAAAGAAACCAAAATGTGCTAGGATTTTTTTTCCTGCTAAACTGCATTTTAAAATAGACATGCAAGGGAGAAAATGACATCATCCATATTGTGTAATAACCTGCCTGTAAGGGAAATGTGCAGCATCCCTGGGAGCACCAGGAAGTTGCAGGTGAGACTGTGTGATACTTAAACTCATGATCAGCCATGCGCACTTTGACAAATGACAGCTGTAACCAATGAAGTGCAACAATTTTCGGTTCCCGGCATCAATCTGAGTCCCTGATGGGGTCAATACATGATGACTTAAATGTTTTATGGTCCAGTGGGTACACCTTAGATGGCACTGTGCTCACCTTCTTCATGTCCTCATAGAAGAGATAGAGAATACGGTGTTTGTCTTTGGCTTCCCACCATCCTTTCACATGTTCATGCCAGGAGCCCCAGCACACTGGAGGATGGGATGGAAAACAGGGCAATGAGTCACAGAGGTCCTATTATACCACCGAAAGGAGAATTCCTGAAGAGAAGTGAGAGTGTTCCATTAAAGAAGGCAGAGCCCCTGCTGGTCAAAAGAAAAGATTCTTTCCTTCTAGGGTGTTTGGAGATTTTGAGAAAGGAAGGGAAACAAAGCTAAATTCTCTCACCTTTCCCAGCCAGAAAAGTCTCAAAATACTCTTCCCATGTTCCTGGAGCAGGAAGTGCTTTATTCATTCTTTGGAAATGGTAATAGGACACCATGTTGTCCTTGGGATTTCTTGCTACATAGATTATCTGGGAATGATGAGGGGAGGGGAAGGGAAGAAGCAAAAAAACAGGAATTTTTTCTTTTTTTGCTGTTACTGCCCAGGCAAGTCATGTTAGGGTAGATACATTTCATACAGTTCATTTTTTTCTGAGGCTGCATTCTTGTCATCCTGGTTATGGGAGACTTTTTGTTTTTTGTTTTTTTTGAGATGGAGTCTTTCTCTGTCACCCAGGATGGAGTGCAATGGCGCGATCTTGGCTCACTGCAACCTCTGCCTCCTGTGTTCAAGCGAGTCTCCTGCCTCAGCCTCCTGAGTAGCTTGGATTACAGGCGTGTGTCACCACGTCCTGTGAATTTTGTGTTTTTGGTAGAGATGGGGTTTTGCCGTGTTGATCAGGCTGGTCTTGAACCCCTGACCTCAACTGATCCACCCATCTCAGTCTCCCAAAATGCTGTGATTACAGGCATGAGCCAACGTGCCTGGCTAGGATTCATATTAATTTGCATATTGATTATTGTGAAGAGGTATATATATATATATATTTAACAAGTGAAGTGTTTTAAGAGGAAATGGAAGACTAAGGTTGTTTTAAGGAGTACAACTCTGAATTCCTTTTGCTTTTTACCTTACAGTTTTTCTCTAGCAAGGATGGTGGCAGCAAGTGAAAGGGAAGATGTGTTTTCAGGATCCGTGGTGAGGGCATTGCATGAGCTTGTTCCAAACCTGCAAAATTGGTTTTCGATCAATTTCTACGATTTTTTTCTCTATTTGCTTCCAAGTCTTGCTGCTTCCATTATTACTACTACAGTTCAAAGCATCTATAAGAGCATTGTAACTGTAGATCTGGTGTGAGAGAATACGTCTAGCCTATGAATAGATGTTTTGACTAGAACAATTCCTAACCATAACAGTCATCCAAATAAATAAGAACCTAAAAAATTCAAACCCTTTCACCAGGATTATCTTACTTGAGCTTATTCTTTTGAAGTAAAATTAATTTCTAACTAGAGAAACAAAATTTAACTCACTTTTGTATAAACAGCAATTCCATTAGAAAATGTCTGGAGTATAACAATGGCCAGACACAGTTAAAAAAAGACAAAACCATGAAACTCACCAATAATTGTTTGAAAGCCTATAATTTCAAAAGGTGCAAAGACAGTAAAAATCCTAAGTGCATTTTAGGACTGTAGTGAAGTGTGGCTATTTGTACTCACCAGATCCTAAGGATGGGATTTTCATTTCGAGGAAAGGAAATCGTTGATGAGTCGGTGCCCGTTTACTTTTCTCCACATCACCTTCATTTTGTATTAATTCCACTATCTCCTGAGTCCATGTTGTTCCTTACGTGCACGTAAAATGAAGATGAATAGACATCTAGTATAGTACATTCCTTAAAATATGATCAAATACTTGTTAGAACATCTATGTCTTTTGTTTTGTTTTGTTTTGTTTTGTTTTTTGAGACAGGGTCTTGCTCTGTATCAAGGCTGGAGTTCAATCGTGCAATCTTGGCTCACTGCCTCCTGGGTTCAAGCGATCCTCTCACCTCCGCCTCCTGAGTAGCAGGGGTTACATGCATGCACAATCACCCCTGGCTAATTTTTGTACTTTTTGTAGAGACGGGATTTTACCATGTTGCCCAGGCTGATCTGGAACTCCTGAGCTCAAGTGATCTGCTCGCAAGTGATCTGCTCGCCTCGGCCTCCTAAAATGCTGGGATTATAGGTGTGAGCCACCATGCCTGGACCATCTATGTGAATTTAAAAGCTAGGTTTTAAATGGGATTCAGAAGATAGCACTCCTTATTTATATCTTATTATCATAATATGATTTTTAAAAAATACTCCAATTTTGAATGGACATTAGACTGATAAATATACATTTCTTTTTTTCTGTCACAACTATTAATTTGGATTGTTATTATTGTTCTATTTATTTAGCTGTATTGTCCTTAGAAAGGACATTCTCCCCAAATTGTGATCTGCTATAGAGAAATGACTACATGGTTTTCAAACTCTCTTTTTCCCAGTTGCATAGCATAGGAGACACTTAGTATTTGTTGGCTGAATGAGTGAACCATTACATTAGGGCTTGAACTTGATATTGACCATTAGCACTTAGTATTCAGTTTTTCACCTTTCTCTGTTTCCCCCATATCTCATGGGCTGAAAGGCTGTAAAAGGCCTTCCCTAAACTCCTTTGCCACTAAGATTCTGAAGGCTATTTAGATCCCTCCAGTGAGATGCATTAGCCTGAGTTTTGGAAGGCAGTGGGGAGATAGAAGTCATCCTTCCTGAGGTGGTGGCTGCTGATAGTAGCCCCAGCAGATAGAAATTTTGCAGAGACCATTCCACGTTCCATGGCCCAGTGCCCTAGACCCAACCACTGCCACTGTGGCCATAGGTAGAATGGTATCCCCCACCTTCAGTCTGTCTGTGTTTTGCACTGATCCTGACTGATACAGTGATATTGTGCTATCAACATAATCTTCACCCTTTGATGAAGATCTGTTGCACCAGATGTTCTGGCAAAATCCAGGTTAGGAGGATGTTGAGTTATTTTAGGATGGCTTTTTTTTTTCTTTTTTCCAGAGACAGGATCTTGCTCTGTTGCCCAGGCTGGAGTACGGTGGTGGGATCCTAGCTCAGTGCAGCCTCCAACTCCTGGGCTCAATGGTCCTCTTGCTTCAACCTCCCAAATAGCTAGGACTGTGAGTGCACGCCACCATGCCTGGCTAATTTTTTTTTTTTTTTTTTGCACATAGGAGTCTCCCTATGTTGCCCAGGCTGGTCTCAATCTTCTGGCCTCAAAAGATCCCCCTGTCTTGGCCTCCCAAAGTGATGGGATTACAGGTGTGAGCCACCATGCCTAGCCAGGATGGCTTTCTGAATCCTGATCTAGGTTGATCTTTCCTGTATTATCTGGCTGAAACTCTATAGATTCCTTTTCCCATATTCTCAATTTAGTGCTTTTAAAGGCCTAGAATAAGGGCATAGGTTAGAAAAAAATTAAATTACATTTTATATTTTATAGTAGTTGGTCTCCTGTATTTTCTGGCAGCAACTTTTATTACAGGACAAAGGGCCAAGATATCTTTAGCTATCCATGCAAAGAATATTCCAGCCATTTGTACTAGTTTTATGGGAATTTATAGCCATAACACTGAATGTCTATAATGAATGAATTGAATGAATTTATAGACATGAGCCAACATGAGGGCAGATTCAAATGTTGCTAGAGGCTCCGGGGTGAGTGGAATGACTTCTCAATTTATTCTCTAGAGGTCAGTGATTCTATGATGTATTTTTTTCTTGTGTCATTCAGAGTATTATTCTTTTAAAAATTTAGGGTGAACTATTTTTGCCATCTATGCTTGTTTCTTCTTCCTTCTAATCAAATAGCCTTCATTAGTGTATATGGTTTTAATTATGATTAAATATTACTTTAGATGGCAAGCATTTAATTTTCTTAGTGTGCTTTTTGAATTGCTTAAACCTCATTAATGCCATGAAAAACCTAAATGAACCATATCTTTGTACTTGCGTTTGGCAGATAGAGAAAAGATTATTTATGTATTGAATTGATAATCAAGTGGAATTGTCAGTGAAATTAAGATGATGAGATGTGATCCTCACCAGTGGCTACTTTTAGAAATTTACATTCAGAAAAATTTGATCCTGAATGGGCTCCTAATGAGTAAGATTGGGAAATCAGGACCAACATGAAACAGATGGACAAAGAAGAGACCAAGGCCTCCATGTGCCTGCAGAATCTTCTGTCAGGATCTTGAGAGATAAGAACAAAAGAGGATTTTGAACAGTCTCAGAAAATACTGAGGTTTAGATTTTTTGATGTGTGTGTGTTTGTGTGTGTATAACAAGAGTTTTTGACAGCTTGATTTTGCAAAGAGCAAATGTATATACAATTTGTGTGTGGACCCAGTAATGTATTTCTAGTAGATATGTAGATATGCAAAAATATTTATAGAGAACTATTTCCACCTCATCATCACCCAATTTTTATGACGTGGTGGCTCGGCTCAAGCTAGTCCTACTTTTACAGACAACTTTGTTAAACTGATTGTTGAGATAAGGCAGTTGGTTCACAACTTACCACAAAGGAAGGTGGAAATCAGAAGGATGGTTCTCAGACCCTGAGATGGGAGGGCTGCTGAGGTGATATCAGCATTGCAGAACCAAAGCTCCCCTGTTTGTTTCCCAAATCAGACTCGGGATCCCCTTTCTAGCTCACACACTCAAAGCAGCTTTTTACAAGATCTACAATAAGGGCCTAGATTGGGAACGAATAAATAAACAAGTCTACCCTTTTGCTCTTAACTGTTTTCACTCTCTCCTGGGAAAGTGGAAAAAAAAAAAAAGTACATTATAGCATCATAGGAAGATTGAATTCTAAAAATTTGTATGTCATTTTAGTATGTTTCGGTATAGCTTCAGTTTCCACTAGTAACTTTCCTTAGCCATATCACTCTGTCCAGTAGAGTTTGCCAGATCAACTTCTTTATTTCATGACAATGCATACTTCCCACTTACCTTCCTAACTCTCCTCTTCCCCTTCCCCTGCAAGCCCTTCCACCTACCTGCTTTAGGATAGGTAGAAATAAGCAGGTCATCAGGCTTGGCTTGGAAGTTCCAGATCTTATCCCAGATGTCACAGGTGTCTGTGGGTTGAAGAATTCCCTTCACGTAGTTGACACTTAAGCGCTTTGTTCCATCAAATGTAAAATCCTCCATCTCGTGTAAGGCCATTAGTGTAAGAAATCAGAGGGCTCTTCCAGACACAAAGTTATCTTTCAGTCAGCATATGGCTGCGTTGTGGATAGAGGCAGCACTCTATCCACCACACTACCACACTATCCAGCCCTCTAGCACAGGCCTGTCTGGGCCAGCAAACAGGGAGAAAGTGAGTTGTAGGCCTCCCGACTCAGGTTCCAGGGAACTGGAACTCTTGTTTATGACTTTGTCCACTGGAGTTTCCTGAGGAACTGCAGCCCCCTCCTCACCAGGCTGTGGCGTCACAGCAGAGGCGGTCACAAACCCTGCTGGCCAGCAAACAGGGAGAAAGTGAGCTGCAGGCCTCCCGATTCAGGTTCCAGGGAACTGGAGCTCTTGTTTATGAATTTGTCCACTGGAGTTTCCTGAGGAACTTCAGCCCCCTCCTCACCAGGCTGTGACGTCACAGCAGAGGCGGTCACAAACCCTGCTGGCTGGGTCCCGTTCCAGCCCTTCCGTTCTCTGTGAGTTAACAGGACATAGTATCACATTGTTTATAGCTCTCATCTCTGTGTCCATTAAACCCTTCATAGATAATTTCAGTAATTGTTCCTTCTGGGAATTTTAAACAATTAAAAAGTTGCAGGACTTGCCTGTGAAATTACAGATTCTACACAGAATGACTTCCCTGAGAGACTGCAGGGACTTCCCGTGGGCTATTAACAGTGGGGGCCTGGATGGATCTGAATCTCCCAGTACAAACATCTGCCAGGGTCAGCTTTGTTATTTTTTAAGAGTAAAATAAATAATGCTAAACTGGAGAAGTCTCCTTCCTTTGTAGGGGTTTCATCACAGCTATGAAAACATGTATGCCTCATTTAAAGCAAAAGGGATGCAGAAAACTCCAGAGTTAACAGAAGACAGTGGCTGCCTTAGGAATCCATTCTGCCCCTGATAATCAGAAATTTCACAACTTGCTTCAGTCCCTGCCCCTGGCCTGGCCTGCACCCCAGGGCCATGCCACACTTGCTCCCCATGGCAGCACTCCTTCTGGAGATCTTGTCGGCTCTTGTGTGTCTGGCTGTCTGATTCTCTTTATTCGTGTCCCAGCTTTGATGCCCCCTTTCTGGAGAAGCCTCTTTGACTTTCTGTGTCATCTCAAGTAGGTCCCTCCTATTTCCTTGCTCATGGCACTTTGTGTTCCTTTAGAGCAACCATTGACAGTTAGTTTTTGCGTGTTTACTTGTTGGCATTTTCTGTCTCCTTCACTACACTCTAAGGCACATGAAATGGGGCCTGTTGTTTTCTCACTGTTTGATAGCTGTATGCCTAGTGTCTGGCATTCTTCTATTTCTCGAAAGAATGAATGAGTAAAACTAAGCAAAAATTGAGGAAGCGAGTTCCTTGGGCCATCATTATGTGGGGACTAGGTGAGTATGGTGGCTGTGGCTTGACATCCTTCAGAGAGAAGTCAGGCTGCCTGTATTTGAATCCTATGCCAACTCCCAGTAGCTGTGGGCAATGGCAGGTTACAGAATCTTTCTCTGTTTCATATCACGCTTTTCCTCAGGTCTGAATTGGGGATCTTAACATTATCTACCTCATGGTTGTGGGGAGATAAAACAGCTTATTTAATGCTTGGCAACAGGGAAATGTTGAATAAATTGTAGCTGTTAATAATAATGGGTGACTTTGTTCACCATTTCTCTGTGGCCCATGTTCTGGCTGCAAACTCAGAAAAGATCAATTCTTTGGCTTTCCCTATTCCTCATCCCCTCCCTCCAGACCATGGTGAGGTGGATGGGCCCTTGAGACAGAGACTGCCAGGTGGAATGCCTGGGATGCATATGCATTTAAACAGACTTTTAAAAATCACCTATAATTTTTCAGTTAGATTTTATTCTATAGTCTTTTTGGCCCTGTGTGCCGTCAGAGTAGAGTGGTAGATATTCAGCAATGCCTTAGCAGTTTTCTCTAGTGCGTTGTGTGCTAGAGGGGGAGGGCTGGGAGATGGGGGAGGATATGCTTCTGGACCCAAAGATGACTGACTGGGATTGAAAATAGATCCAGGGAAGATGGGAGGTTCCAAATAATTTGAAAAGTGATCTTGACTACAAACACTGCTCTTATTCTCACTTGATGTTTGTACTCAATAGTACTTTCTCATGAGGTTAGGAGAATTAAATCAATATATTTAGTGATTATAAGAATAAAGTTGGTGCTAAGTCTACATTTGACAAGCATTGCTTTGGAATTCTAAATATATGGGTTTGAATTTAAACTGCCCCCTAATAGCTGTGTAACTTTTCTAATACTTATCTCTTCTGAGCCTTTCGTTTTTTATTAATCTCACAGGGTTAATGTAAAGTTGGATGTAAATAAGGCATCCTAGAGTCTTGGGATATATTGGGTACCCAAGATAAAGCTAATATACTCTCCCCCTCTAATTCTTCCCTGAATCTCCCTTTCAACTCTGTCACTGTTTGCTTCTGAGCATGGAGAGGAGATTCCAACTCTCAACGTGCTTTAGATGTCCTTTTTGCAAACTACTAACTTGTTCAGGCCTCAAATGTGATTCATTTGCAAAATTTGTAACTGGGGTTTCCAAACTCTTTTTTTGTTAGTAAAATCCAGCATGCTGGTTACTACCCTTAAACAGGTCTCTGTTTGCTTTTTACGAAAGGAATATGTAGGCAGGGCGTGGTGGCTCATGCCTGTAATCCCAGCACTTTGGGAGGCCGAGGCAGGTGGATCACGAGGTCAGGAGATTGAGACCATCCTGGCTAACACGGTGAAACCCCGTCTCTACTAAAAATACAAAAAATTAGCCGGATATGGTGGCAGGTGCCTGTAGTCCCAGCTGCTCAGGAGGCTGAGGCAGGAGAATGGCATGAACCCAGGAGGCGGAACTTGCAGTGAGCCAAGATCGCACCACTGCATTCCAGCCTGGGCAACAGAGTGTGAGACTCCATCTCAAAAAAAAATAAATAAATAAAATTAAAAAAAAGGAATATGTCTAAAAGACGTTTTGACTCGGCACACTGTTTTAAAACACACCCGGCCAGGCGCGATGGCTCATGCCTGTAATCCTAGCATTTGGGAGGCCAGGGTGGGCAGATCACCTGAGGTCAGGAGTTTGAGACTAGCCAGGCCAACATGGCGAAACCCTGACTCTACTAAAAATAGAAAAATTAGCCAGGCATGATGGTGCATGCCTGGAATCCCAACTACTCAGGAGGTTGAGGCAGGAGAATCACTTGAACCCTGGAGGTGGAGTTTGCAGTGAGCTGAGACTGCACCACTGCACTCCAGCCTGGGTGACAGAGCGAGACTCGGTCTCAAAAAAAAAAAAAAGATACCCATTGGAGAGTGAGCTAAGCCTGTGTTGAAAAAGTTGAATTGTAATGGTCTTTGTTCTTTGAATCAATATTTAGCTTAGAGGTATTGTAAATGACTTATTTGTTGTTCAATACTTGAAACTGAAGCACGAGGAAGAACTAACAAGTCCACATAATTAAAACTGGAATCAAATCCAGATTGTTCAGATATTGATAAATATCTATGGTTTATTCATAACTTCTTTTCTCCCTTCCTCTATTTAGATGGCCTTAAGGCCATTCTATTTGCAGTACACTATTCCAGAAGCTGAGTAGGGAGAAAATGAAACTCAAATGAATTATATTACTCTTTGCTATAATACTTTAATCAGCTTCAGAGATTGGAGGTTACTGTAAGCACTTAGTGAGGTGAAGCAAGGATGTAGGCAATCTGTAATTTCAGACAATTCCTTAAAACATAACCTAAGAACCCCTTACATTCTCAGAAAAATGAAAAGCTGTGTCAAATGCTGGGTCACGTAGAGCTTCCAGCTGTAGCAAATATAGATACAGGATGCCCAGTTACATTTGAATTTTAGATAAACAGTGAATTAATTTTTAGTACATGCATTTTCTGTGCAATATTTGGAATATACTTATTCTTCAAAATAAATCACTGGTTGTTTATTTGAAATACAAATGTGAGTTGGCATCCTGTATTGCATCTGTCAACCATAAGTAGGGGAGCAGTTCTGGCCAAGTCTAACTCCCAAACAGAAAAACTCCAGGAGCTCAATCAGTGGGATTAGAAACATGCCTGAAGCAGAAAGCCTTTCAGAATTGCACATGAGCTGGGTGACCACCTGCCTCTTTTCCCTGGCTCATGGGGAAAACTTCATACTTGCCAGTTGTTAGCATCTCTGCCAGCCTCTCCTCTGGGCCTGGAGATTCACCCAGCTTGTTTTGTGGAGATGGCACCACCTTTATCGGGGGAACCCACACCTGATAATTCAACATGAGTCCTTTTCTATTTTCCCTAAGTGTCGGCCGATCTGAGAAATAAAGGGAAAGAGTACAAAGAGAAATTTTTAAAGCTGGGTGTCCGGGGGAGACATCACATATCGGCAGGCTCCTTGATGCCCCTGAGCCGCAAAACCAGCAAGTTTTTATTAGTGATTTTCAAAAGGGGAGGGAGTGTACGAATAGGGTGTGGGTCACAGAGATCACATGCTTCACAAGGTAATAAAATATTACAAGGCAAATGGAGGCAGGGCGAGATCATAGGACCAGGACGAAATTAAAATTGCTAATGAAGTTTCAGGCACGCATTGTCATTGATAACATCTTATCAGGAGACAGGGTTTGAGAGCAGACAACCAGCAGGAAGCAGCCAGGCATGAGCCACTGCGCCCAGTTTTACCACACTCTTAAAATAAAAGTTGGATTTGACCCGTGGAAGTAGTTTGCCAACCACTATTCAAGGTAAATATCTAGAAGTGTGATTGCTGGGCCACGTAGTAAGTGTGAGTTTAATGTTATCAATGCACTGCCAAATTACTTTCCAGAGTAGGTGTATCATTTTGTATTCCCACTATTAATGTATTAGAGATCCAGTTAAATTGTATTTTTGTATTCGGGTATCATCCGTATTTTTTTTAGTCATTCTGATAAGTGTTCTGTGGTATCTCATTATGGTTTTACTTTGTATTTCTCTAATGGGTAATGAGATTGAACATCTTTTCATGTGCCTATTTGCCATTAACATGCCTTCTTTGGTGAAGCATGTGTTCATATCTTTTGCTTCTTTTTAAATTGTAGGGGAATTTATATCCTCAGATTTTTTATTCTGTTGAAAAGCAATTCTACTCTTCAGTATTGGTAACAAATAGTCCTGATGTTTCAGTGGCTACTAGCATAAGTCTATTTCTCTCTTGTGCTGCCTGTCTATCATGGGTCACCTGAGATCTGTTCCTGATCCCTTAGTACAGGCTTCTCACTGTGAAACCTAGCCTGACACCCTGCCCCATCTGAAGTGTTGCTGATTGGCATGGCAAAAGTAAGCCATGCTCTAATTAACATTTCTACCCATGAGAAATACATATAACTTTGTCTTATATTTAATTAGCCAAGCAGGCCATTTGGCATGCCTTAACTTCAGAGGTGGGGATGTCCAATCTTTCCATGTCCCTAGGAGAAGAATGTAGCCATAGTGACAACAGCAGCATTGTCACTAATAATAAGGTATCTAGGCAGTTCTCATGTATGTCATATTCTCTTACCATTTCTTTTCAATTAAATTTCTAAAATATACCTGTAATCTCAGCACTTTGGGAGGCTGAGGTGGGCAGATCACTTGAGGCCAGGAGTTCAGGACCAGCCTGGCCAACATGGTAAAACCCCATCTCTGCTAGAACACAAAAATTAGCCAGGCTTGGTGGCACACACCTGTAATCCCAGCTACTTGGGAGGCTGAGAAACGAGAATCACTTGACCCCGGGAGGCGGAGTTTGCAGTAAACCAAGATTGTGCCACTGCACTCCAGGCTGGGTGACAGAGAAAGACTGTCTCAAAAAAAAAAGAAATTTCTAAAATGTAAAAGCACGACTAAAAGAAGATATCTTTTAAGGGGAGGCTCACTGACTTATGTATTTCATAAATTAATGTAAAAAACGTGGGGCCTGATGTTTATTTTCCCAAGTAAGGATATTTCCAAAAAAATTTACAATCACACTTCCATTTCATTAAGAAGGACATTTTAACATCAAGTGTGAGAGCATAATCTCAGGGTAAAAAGAAAATTGAATGTACCTAGCTGTATGAAAAACTTGTATTATCCTTAACTTTTACATCTCATTAGTAAATCATACCATTGAAGGATGACATTTGGGATTTCTTAGTAGTGGATTCTGGACTAGGAATTGCAGGGAAATGGTCCTGGGTATGTGTCCAGGATCAGGAAGGACTGTGCCATGATCAAATTAGGGCCTCACAGAGGTTTAGAAAGGCCATTAGAGAGAAAATTAATGCATATTTCTTTTACTTTAGGTTATTATTTTAAAAAGTGTTACAAGGAACCACATGGGTTATTAATTGCACTGAAAACAAAATGTTCTTTGGCTACATTGTAACTGGTCAATGTGAGTGATGAGGTAGTCTTTATCACTTGTCTTGACATCTAGCTTTACTTTTCAGAGCCCTGCAGAAAGTACAATACCAGTCAGACCTTTTCATAGTCATTTAATTGCTCATTCTGAACCACTACAAAGTGACTTTTTCCAGCCTGCAATGGTACTTAAAACGTAGCAACAAAAAATACTTTACCATAAAAATACATGTGTAGTGGCCAGGCATGGTGGCTCATGCCTGTAATCCCAGCACTTTGGGAGGCCGAAATGGGTGGATCATGAGGTCAGGAGATCGAGACCATCTTGGCTAACATGGTGAACCACCCCCACTACTAAAAATACAAAAAGAAATTAGCCGGGCATGGTGGTGAGCACCTGTAGTTCCAGCTACTCGGGGGGAGGCTGAGGCAGGAGAATGGCGTGAACCCAGGAGGTGGAGCTTGCAGTGAGCTGAGATCGCGCCACTGCACTCCAGCCTGGGTGACAGAGCGAGACTTTGTCTAAAAAACAACAACAAAACAAAACAAAAACAAAAAAAAAGTGTAGAAAAGCTTGATGAATGTATGCTGAAACATTAAAGTTATCTCTAGAAGATGGGATGACATATAACTTAATATACATCTGGAATCTTCAATAAGTATATATTATTTTATAATATGAAAGTTATTTAAAAATTAGAACAGTTTATAATTTAAATATAATGGGAAACTTTTTTGGAGATTCAAAGTGTCTCAAAGTTGATTTTCTTCTAACATCTTAGTGAGAAATGAATTATTATGAGGTCACCATAATATATCAGGAAACATGAGCTAGGAAAGTTCTGTAATTTTGTTCTGGACAAATGAATGAGAGATCAGAAGAGTCTGGTGTTTGGATTCCTACCTCTGTGTTAATTGTATCTCTTTGAGGAGGGGTTGCAATGTTGCAGGTGTCTTCCTAAACTCTTTACATGTAATAATTCATTTACTGTCCACAACATCTACTTGAAGTGGATACTAATATTCTTCCCATTTTATATAAGATACAACAGAAGAACAGAGAGGTTGAGTAACTTGTCCAAGGTAATACACCCCATCAGTGACATTACTGGTATTTGAATGCAGGAAATTTGGCCACTGCCCTAAGTATCAACAGCTGCCTTTCACAAAGATTCTTACTTCTTCATTTGACCTCTGTGATGACTAAGGATGCTCACAAATGACATGTATGCTAAAAGCTGACAGAATAACAATATGTTATCATATCATGGAGTCCACCTATAACAGTTTTTATAGCCATTTTATTGAGAGCCCTAGGCCTCCAGGTATTGTCTTCCAGAGGTTACTGTGCATTGGGATGGGAGGAGGAACAGGGCAGGGAATGGACAGGGATAGTGTCATTGGGTAAGATCATATACTTAATATTATTATTTATTATGTATTACATGAGGTTCAGTTATTTGTTCACATTGCTGCCTCGCACCACTCTGTCATAATCTTCACAAGGGCAACCACTATGATTTATTTCTTTCTGCTTCCTCATTACCTTAGCATATACTTGATACATAGTAGACAATATGGCTAAGTATAAATGAAGGAGTGAGTTACATTCATACCTTTCTACCCTGTTGCCCTCAAAACAGACAAAGCATACTAAATGTAACGCCCCAGGTGACTCATCTCAAGCTTATGCTATATCGATATTTATAGGCCCCAGGTGACTCATCTCAAGCTTATGCTATACCAATATTTATTTTACAAACTGGTCTTCAAACTAAAATCATTTTTAAATAAACAGAACTCCTTCTTTCTCTGCTCTTCCCCACCATCTTCAGAGGTATTGGAAGTGCAGAGAGCTCTGGCTGGAGCCACTGTCTGATTCTTTAGTTCAGACAAAATTTCCAGCGACACCGATGTTCTGAAGTCTAATTTTAAAATCTACACCTTCTCCCTGAACATTTAATCCAGAGGGAAAGTAATATGAAGAAGAGATAGAATTGACCATGTTTGTTTCAGACATACTCAATATTGCCCTAGGAGCTTCCAGCTTCTCTTGTTATTGAAGAATTTATGAGCCAGGTAATTGGGAATTGGTTGTTATATTAAAAGAAAAAAGCAAGATGTAAGCTTCATGGGGTGTGATCTCACTTATGTAAAAAATACGTAAGATGCTGAAAGGAAATTTACAAATAGAACATCTCTGGGTGCAGTTAGAGGTGGTTTTACATTTTAATAAATAATCATGGATTCATTTTAAACTTGGGGAGAATTAAGCTTCTGTTGTCATCTACTGCCACCTTCTTACTAATGTGCCAGGTGATGTTCAAGACAGTTTTTCATTACGGATAGAAACAAAAGAACTTCCCATCACATCCTTTGCACAGGACTTTGAGCTGGAGCTTTGTTTGTGAAATGTATTTATACCAAAGCCCCTGTCCTGTTCCCTAGGAAGACTACTGCTGTTGCCTGCAGACTCACCTTTCCATTATTCACTCATCAACACTTCCTGTGTACCTGATGTATGTACGGCAGGTACAGAGTGAATGCTACTGTGCTTTTCACTTGCTTCAAAATGGAAGACATCTGGAGAGCATCACCTACTGTGCATCGCTTGCTATTGCTGGGAAAGGATGCTTCAGAGTGTTCATGGTCCTAGATCAGGAAGTACATTATTCATCCTGTGATTATGGCAAAAAGATATAATGTCATCATTGACATTTCTTATCTCATAAACTAGCTGGAATAGGGCAAGAGACTGTAAGATGGAAAAAGATATATATGAAATGGCATTATATTTAGTATGCTTTGTCTGTTTTGAGGGCAACAGGATAGAAAGGTATGAACGTAGAATGTAACTCATTCCTTCATTTATACCTAGCCATATTGTTTACTATGTATCAAGTATATTCTAAGGTAATGAGGAAGCAGAAAGAAAGAAATCATAGTGGTTGCCCTTGTGAAGATTATGACAGAGCGGTGGGAGGCAGCAATGTGAACAAATAATTGAACCTCATGTAATAAATGGTAAATAATAATATTAAGTATATGATCTTACCCAATGACATCGAATTACCACAATGCAAAGAATTTTTGGTGCTCTCACCTTAAATTACTTGGTAAATATGGTATCAACTCAAAATAAGAGGCATATATGGTTTAGGGAAGGCACTTTGTAAATTCAGAATTTGTGAAGTATACAATTCTAATTGTTACACTAAGAAGGACATGACAAAAAAATAATGGGAAGTGTGCTGTAGGTTTTTCCTAGGAATAGGAATGGATATTTAGTTTTCCTCTATGTTGGGAAAGTTTTAAAACAATTGATTTCAGATTGCTTCAAAAAGAGTCAAGCTCTAATCTACTTTTGGGGCAATGGATGCCACATGTTAGGTCAAAAAGGTAGAATATTAATGTGATCAGTCAGGTGATCAAAGGATCTGTGCCGGCCTGTTGGAACTGGTGTGCCAGATCAACGTCCTGGGGAGAGGCAATGCTTTAAATTTGTACCAGCTGGCCATTCGCAGTGGCTTGTACCTGTAATCCCAGCACTTTGGTGGATCACCTGAGGTCAGGAGTTCGAGACCAGCCTGACCAACATGGTAAAACCCGTCTCTACTAAAAATACAAAAATTAGCTGGTCATGGTGGCGCACGCCTGTAATCCCAGCTGCTCAGGAGGCTGAGACAGGAGAATTGCTTGAACCCAGGAGGCGGAGGTTGCAGTGAGCTGAGAGTGTGACACTGCACTCCAGCCTGGGCAACAGAGCAAGACTTTGTCTCAAAAAAACAAAAAAAGGTGTACCACAATATACCATGGACACTGTGATATTTGCCTATGTTCTAGTTCTTTCTTTGTTTAAATTCCACATCCATATAGAAAGACATGCCAAAAATAATACAGCAGCTACTGTAGTGACTGAGATCCTGTTTTGCTTCCTGACATACGCTATTTTCATATGCTTCCTGACAATGCTTATGCATTTCTGACATTCATTGTATTTTTTCTTTTGGAATGTTATTTATAGGAAATTACAGCAGATACATAAGAGAAAAATGAGAAGTTTCCCATTCATTTTCATCACGCTTTATTCCTGATTATTTTTAAGGGTGAAGATATGATATTTACTAGTTCCAGTGCAAATAAACTTCTCACTGCTCTGGAAGAATTCCAGATGTACTCTGCTACATGATGATTCTATGTGTTGTACTTGAAACTAACGCTGCACTTGATACGTGGCAAGAAGTCAAGGCTGAAGTTAAACTCTGTTGTCTACCAGCTGAGCTCCCCAGCCTTGGCATGCTTTTTACAATTCATACTTTCTTTTCAAGGTGTTCTTTATTTGACTTTCTCATTTTCAACATCATGGTCTTCTGCTCTTTGAACATGGCAAATCATTACTGTTTGTATATGGAGGATGCCCAGGCTGAAGATTCCAGCGATGACAGATCATTGATAATGCGACCTAGTCTGATTTGCCTTACCGGTGAAAAGCTTTTCCTTCTTTGGTTTTACGGAAGACACTGTCCTCAAAAAATTAAATACACCTGGGAAACCTGGCCTCTGCTTCATTTAGAGGCAGCATTAATGATTTATTTCAAGACAAAACTAGGAGAAAGAACCGCACTATTTCCATATGTTACAAGTGGGTTAGAACATAGAGGAGTTGCTGCATGAGATTTTACAATGTTTTCCAGAAAGTTCCACACAGATGAGTCACTAACTTGTTTAGAAGCCATTTAAGACACATTTTGCACCTTTCTAAAAAAAATTGAATTGAGTCATACCTCTCTATTGATGTGTGAGAGCCACAGATGGTTTTCTTATTTTTTTATTTTTATTTTTATTTTGAGACAGAGTTTTGCTCTTGTTGCCCAGGCTGGAGTACAATGGTGCAATCTCTGCTCACCACAACCTCCGCCTCCTGGGTTCAAGTGATTCTCCTGCTTCAGCCTCCTGAGTAGCTGGGATTACAGGCACCCACCACCACACCTGGCTAGTTTTTTTTTTTTTTTTTTTTTTTTTGTATTTTTAGTAGAGATGGGGTTTCACTATTGTTGGCCAGGCTGGTCTCAAACTCCTGACCTCAGGTGATCCACCCGCCTTGGCCTCCCAAAGTGCTGGGATTACAGGCATGAGCCAATGCACCCGGCCACAATGGTTTTCTTATTAATCATATATTTCATTTCTTACTACATTGCTGAGTTAAGCTATTCTGCTACCAGCATATGAGCTGCTGCTCAAATAGCAGTAACTTCTCTGGCTTTTGTTAAGACATCATCTTGATTCAGAGAGCCAAATGCCACCTTAAGCCATTCAGTTTTCTTTAAAGACATATTGTGGTGGATGGTCTCTGGTACCCTCATCCAGCTTCCTTAGAGAAGGGGATTTCAGGTACCAGGCCATCATTGCCACAGGGCCTTCTCTGTGTCCTGGCCTATGGCCTGCTCTTGTGGCTTGGGCTCAGTGAGTCTGTGGGTTGCTGGTACCATGGCACTCCAGGATGCCAGCTGCCCCCTTGAGCCCACTCCATAGCCTCTGACCCTACACCAACCCCTCCTCAAGCACAGCCTCCAGTTCCACTACTAGAGTGGGAGAAGCCTCTTGCCCAACCTCACTTGCATTTATCACACATTTTGAAATCTGACATTTGGGGAGCATTCTTTCTTTCTTTCTTCTTCTCTTTTTTTGAGACAGGGTCTCGCTATGTTGCCCAGGCTTGTCTCAAACTCCTGGGCTCAAGCCATTCTCTTGCCTCACCTCTCAAGTAGCTGGGACTACAGGTGCGAGCTACCATGCCTGGCTATTTTATTATTATTTTTTTGTAGAGATGGGGTTTTACTGTGTTGCCTAGGCTGGTCTGAAACTCCTGGGCTCAAGCAGTCCTTCCACTTCAGTCTCCTGAGTAGCTGGAATACAGGCATGCACCACGATTCCTGGTTGTATTTATTTCTTAGTAATGAGGATTGCTAAGATTAAGTTACTTGTCCAAGGTTACATAGCTTGAGTGGTAGAGCTAAGATCCTGATCATCTATCTTAATGTTCATTTAACTCATGCCTACTTCCCAAACACTAACAAATACTAACATTTCAAGGGCTGCAAATCACGGAACTGTTTCTGTGGCAGATGCATTCTATCTCCCAAGTTCGAACACTAGAGATAAATATCTCCTTTTGCTTTGTGGAAGGAATGGGTCAGAAAATTTATTAAATAAACAACAAATACCAGTCTCTTGGTTGTTAAAGTTAGTATCTACAGCTGATAAGCCACTTCCATATGTGAGTTACTCCTTTGCATTCGCTGAAGAAGGGTAAAAAGTAATGGATGCTGGTCATTTCTAGGTGTTCTGACTGGGGCGTGGATTCAGGGTGTGAAAGATTTCCTTGCTGGTTCCTGTGGCTGAGTTACTTATAAATCAGATGATTTTGTATGGGAAACTGCTTGCATCAGATACCGAAGTGGACTGGTCTTACCCACTCAAGCACTGAATGCTGAGATTGAATGGGAGCTTGTCTTTTTCCAGTATTTTCATTATTCTGTGCCATATCTATAATCTCATGTCCAAGTGATTCCTGATGGGATATAAGAAAAAAAAATCAAGGTACGTTAATTATCTATAAAATATTAGTTAGAGAAACTTTCTGTAGTAAAAAGTGAAATCTATAATGGCAATTTTAGCAAAAGATGAACAGAAAAACTAGATTATAAGTGGGAATAAGGAGCAAGGCTAGCAAAGATAACTAGAAATTTGCAGAAAATCTGTAAGTCTAATTTTAATGATTGTATTATGTTGGGAATGGGTGCTCGGTGTCGCAAAAATCAACACTGAGACAAAGGATCTCTCAGCAAGGCTAGTTTACTTTCTGCAGAAAGGGTGCTGTTCTCTGGCAGTCTTGCCATGAGAGCACACATGAACAAAGGAGACGGGGTCATTTATAACCTGACGTGTCCACCCTACTGCTGTGTCTGGTTTCCTTTGGCTGGAACAGGACCTCACATTCTGTACTCCACTTGATTGGCTAGCAACTTAGAACTTCCCAAAACAGGCAAATTGCGGAATGCTGAGAGAGGCAAAAACACTTCCAAATAAGGAAGAGAAATTGGTTATGACCTAATGCTTGCTTGAACCGGTTCAGGCATGCCAGGGCAAATATCTAGGCTAGAATGTGGGAGCTGAGAACACAGAGTATATTGATTTCTTTAGTATGGCTAGCAGATGTTTAAGAATATTAGCACAGGACTTTGACTAAATTTTGCTTCTAAGAGAGGTTACTATCCATTCTCAATTAGACTGGGAGGAAAGTACCTTTGAAGAGGAACCTCTACTTATTTCATTTTCTACATATTAGCAAATAGTAAAACAGATCTGAGATTCCCCTTGCTTGTCTTCCTCTGTCCTCTCCTTTAGATTACTGCCATGGTCAAATGAAGGGAAAAGAAGTGATTCATGTTAGAAAAATTGCATATATTGGAAAATAATTAACATTTTAGGGGATGAGAATTTGCAAATCTTTCTTATTAAAAGCAGACTTAAAAAAATTAGATAATGAAGGATAACAGGATTAGGATTCTGAGGTATCCTCTAAGTGAGAACAACTTTTGGTTGTTTTCGGGTGCTTACTTTTTCTCTCTATAGGTTCTTTTATCAGAATCACTAAAGAACTATGAATATGAGAAAAAAAATCCAAGAATGTTTCCTATTCAACTAAGTCTTCCTGAAGCTTATTTATTTATATTTTAAATTGATAAGTGGTAGTTATATATATTGTGGGGACATAGCAGTAATCAGACACTCTTGGGTGCCTGAACATTAAAGATTTTTGGGCAGGAAAAAGGCAACAAGGCAGTGGTTAAGACAATAAGCTATTCAAAGAATTGGAGAAAAACCTTGGAGGAAGGAGAGCCAATGAAAAGACAATTGTTAAGGCACGAGTCAGTGAGGGCCTGGATTTGACTTTTGACAGTGGAATTGAAAGGAAAGAGAGATTAAAAAGACAGGACACAAGAAAAACAGACAGGATTTTATGACTGACTGACTGTAGAAAGAAAAGAGATGTTGCTAACAGAGCCGGTTTAGAAGCCAGCTTCATGGAAAAAGGAGAAAAGGAGAAGCTAGCACGAAGCTTTGAAAGCCAAGGCAGTGAAAATATCATGAAGACCAAAGCAGAAGTGGTTTTCAGGAAACTGTAGTGAAACACTTTAAAAGCTGCAGGTAGATGATATCAGCAAAATGGCAGAATAGGAGGTCCCAGGCTTCACTACTGCCAACAGAAAGTTCAACTGACAACAAAGAACACCTTGGTAAAAATCCCAAACTTTGGGTATAAGCTGGAGTTTCCTGCATTGTCCACAGAACTGAATAAAAACGACATTAAAGAGATAATAGAAATAGTCTCACATTAACCATGTCACCCTTTCCACTCCCCCAAATTGGCACAGTGCCACACAGAGGGGATTCCCCAGGACCCATGATTTCTACAGTGAGAAGTAGAGCCAGAGGAGGACATCCAACTTCCCTAGTCTTCTGAGATGCTTCCCAGAAAGCCCATTCCAGTTTTACTTCATGGGAAATACAGTGGGAAACAGCGTGGCTAGAACACTTGGGGTGAGGTAGAAACAAAGCAAGGAGGTGGTAACAAAGCAGTATTGGTGGTAACTCTGTGTACCTGTCAGCGGTGGAGCCCAATCAGAGGTACCAGCTAACAGATGTGATGTAATGCTCTACCTAGCTTGAGTCCCTAGATGGTCAGCCTCCATGACCCGCGTTAGACCCTACCGAGGGATTGCACTCAAGGAGGAAGATGATCACTGCAGCAAATTTCAGTAAAGGGTAGGGACTAGTTCTGCCACACCCAGAAGTTCAAACAGCATTTGAAGCATCCTCAAAGCCCATCCCCAAACCCCACCCACAGAGGGGGACAACTGATGCAGCAAACTTTGGCAAAGAGCCAAGGCTAGATCTGCCACACACAGGAGTTTAAACAGTTCTCAGCCCAACCTCAAAGCCCACCCCAAGGACTCATTTAGGCAGGGCAGCAAACCTCAACCATCCATTGCTATTAAGCATAGCAGCTGGTTCCATCCATCCCAATCAGTGACTCCACCTAACCTCAGGGTCCCTCCTGCAACACTATTTAGCTGCTGAACTCAAATATCAGTACCATCTGACCAGGGAATACACCCTGTGGCCCTGCTTGATTAGAAGCCATTGTAGTGCCAATTGACCGGCTCGGCTTGACGGAAACTGAGGCGGGAGGATTCACAAGCATGGTGGAAGGTGAAAGGCATGTCTTACATGGCAGCAGACAAGAGAAAATGAGAGCCAATTGAAAGGAGAAACCCCTTATAAAATCATCAGATCTCGTGAGACATATTCACTACCAAGAGAATGGTATGGGGGAACTGCACCATGATTCAGTTATCTCCCACCAGTCCCCTCCCCCCAACACGTGGGAATTATGGGAGCTACAATTCAAGGTGAGATTTATTTGAGGACACAGCCAAACCATATCATTCCTCCCCTGCCCCCTCCCATATCTCATGTCCTCACATTTGAAAACCAATCATGCCTTCCCAACAGTTCCCCAAAGTCTTAACTCATTTCAGCATTAACTCAAAAGTCCACAGTCCAAAGCCTCGTCTGAGACAAGGCAAGTACCTTTCACCCATGAGCCTTAAAATCAAAAGCAAGTTAGTTACTTCCTAGCTACAGTAGGGGTACAGGCATTGGGTAAATACAGCCATTCCAAATGGGAGAAATTGGCTAAAACAAAGGGGCTATAGGCTGCATGCAAGTCTGAAATCCAGTGGGGCAGTCAAATCTTAAAGCTCCAAAATGGTCTCCTTTGACTACATGTTCACATCCAGGTCACTCTGATGCAAGAGGTGGGTTCCCGTGGTCTTGGGCAGCTCTGCCCCTTTGGCTTTGCAGGGTAGAGCCTCCCTCCAGGCTGCTTTCACAGGCTGACATTGAGTTCCTGTGGTTTTTCCAGGTGCATTGTGCAAGCTGTCAGTGGACCTACCATTCTAGGGTCTGGAGGATGGTGGCCCTCTTCTCGTGGTTCCACTAGGCAGTGTCCCAGTGGGGACTCTTTGTGGGGGCTTCAACCCCACATTTCTCTTCTGCACTGGCCTAGAGGTGGTTCTCCATGAGGAGCCCTCCCCTGCAGCAAACTTCTGCCTGGACATCCAGGCATTTCCATACATCCTCTGAAATCTAGGTGGAGGTTCCCAAACCTCAGTTATTGACTTCCATGCACCTGCAGGCTCAATGCCACATGGAAGCTGCCAAGGCTTGGGGCTTGCACCCTCTGAAGCCATGGCCTGAGCTCTATGTTGGCCTCTTTCAGCCATGGCCGGAGTGGCTGAGATACAGGACACCAAGTCCCTAGGGTGCACACAGCAGGGAAGGCCCTGGGCCCAGCCCATGGAACCATCTTTTCCTCCTAGGCTTCTGGGCCTATGATGGGAGGGGCTGCCATGAAGGTCTCACATGGCCTGGAGGTATTTTCCCCATTGTCTTGGTGATTAACATTTGGCTCCTTGTTATTTATGCAAATTTCTGTAGCTGGTTTGAAATTCTCCTTAGAAAATGGGTTTTTCTTTTCTATTGAATTGTCAGGCTGCAAATTTTCTGAACTTTTATGCTGTGTTTCCCTTTTAAAATGGAATGCTCTTAACAGCACCCAAGTCACCTCTTGAATGCTTTCCTGCTTAGAAATTTATTTCACTAGATACCCTAAATCATCTCCCTCAAGTTCAAAATTCCACAAATCTCTAGGGCATGGAAAAAATGACACCATTCTCTTTCCTAAAACATAGCAAGGGTCACCTTTACTCCAGTTCCCAACAAGTTCCTCATCTCCACCTGAGACCACC
This sequence comes from Pan troglodytes, assembly GCF_028858775.2. Lineage (NCBI taxonomy): Eukaryota > Metazoa > Chordata > Mammalia > Primates > Hominidae > Pan > Pan troglodytes. Next base: position 15,612,383 of record NC_072410.2, on the reverse strand, counting down.
TCAGCATGGATTTCATTGTCCATATTATTATAAGCACTTTGGTCAAAGCCATTCAACAAGTCTCTGGGAAGTCCCAAACTTTCCCACATTTTCCTGTCTTCTTCTGAGCCCTCCAAACTGTTCCAACCTCTGCCTGTTACCAAGTTCCAAAGCAACTTCCACATTTTTGGGTATCTTTATGGCAGCACCCCACTCTACCAGTATCAATTTACTTTATTAGTCTATTTTCACACTGCTGATAAAGACATACCCAAGACTGGGTAAATTATAAAGAAAAAGAGGTTTAATGGACTTACAGTTCCATGTGGCTGAGGAGGCCTCATATTCATGGCAGAAGGTGAAAAGGCATGTCTTACCTGGTGACAGACAAGAGATAATGAGAGCCAAGTGAAAGAGGAAACCCCTTATAAGATCATCAGATCCTATTCACTACCATGAGAACAGTATGGGGAAAACCACCTCAATGATTCAATGATCTCCCACGGGGTCCCTCCCACAACATGAGGGAATTATAGGAGCTACAATTCAAGATGAAATTTGGGTGGGGACACAGCCTAACCATATCAACATTACTTCCGTATACAACAAAATTATTTTCAGTGTTGATCATGAATAGAGACAAATAATAATAATAGTAAAGAAATGTAGTCAGTGAAACTTTTCTTTTATTCAACTTTGTGTATAGACTCAAGACCAGTAAAAAAATCAGAATGCCAATTTAAATAAAACTAAAATGTCTACAAAAAGTATAAGTCAGACAATTACTAAATCATACCACTGGTGTAATGTTTTATTTTCTTGATTCATTCTTAAATTTTAAAACAAATAATTAACACTTAGAAAAGAGTAAATTTTGTTTTTAAAGTTATTATTCAAAGTCAGTAAACTTCCTGTATGAGCACAACTTTGTACTTACTAAACAAAGTGTGAATGTTGCTGTTCACACTCTTAAATTTTACTGTTTTAAATTCTGGATACAACTGAAAACCCCAATGAGAGAATTGAACAAACTCAGGTGTTCTGCTTCTTTTCCTTTACAACCATTGTGCCACCATCATCTATGCCAAATCTACTGTTTAAACAGCAATATCCAAATACTGCAGGGTTGGAGACACAGGTTATACCTGAAGTGAGCTTGCAAGATTCTGAACTGTTATGAACTTAACCTTGGAAGGAAGCAGGCAGAACTACATCTGCCTGCTGGAATTAAAGAGGTAGACTCTATGCTTGGGGTTTCTGAATTAATTTCCATACAAAGGTGAATAAGACATGAAACCAAACAACAAAAATTTTACAATGCAGTGGGGATACACATAACTTTTATTTATTTACCTAATAAAAAGGTGCTTATTTGAAGCTCATATGCATATAGTTAAAACTCAGTGGTAACCTAGCTATTATTTAGAACTTAGGCCAATAAGAGTTTTTCTTTTCTTTTCACTTTTCTTTTCTTTTTTTCCTTTTCTTTTCTCTTTTTCAGGGAGAAGCATTTTAACACTGACATTGTTTGGAATTGCCAGTGCATGGTAATAATAAAAAGCAGTCAGTTGAGACCAGCCTGGGCAACATGGCAAGACCCTATTTAAAAAAAAATACCCTACGAAATCCAACAAAAAGCATTCAGAATTTTAGTTGGCTTCATTCTTCCTCTTATTGTCTGCTCCCAGGGTGAACTGCTCCTACTACCCTCAGCTATGGAATGCCACTATTTGGGACTAAAAGAAAAGGGTCAAAGTTCAAAATTTGTGATTTGCTGCAGTCATTTATCCATGCACTTTTTTACTCACTCTACACGTTCTCAAGGGCACTTGCTGTGTGCAAGGCACTGCATTAGGTACTAGGAGTAAATATGGCATGAGACTGAACCCAAAGAATTAACAATTGAGTGAGAGGTATAGATAAGAAATTGAAGAGTAAATACATAACAACAGGGCTGCAACTGGGACAAATATGGGAAGCAAGGGAAAAGAACACCTCAGTTGGTTTAGGGCTTCCCAAAAGGGTGGCATTGAAGCCAAGACCCAATTACCTCCATGCCTGGGAGCCATGCCCATGCTGACATTGTTGACAGCCATCCTGTCTCCTCCTTTCTGCTTTCACCAGGACGTAACTTGGGTTCCCAAAAGGCCACTATCATGCTTTCTGTTTCCTATATGACCTAGCACTGGGACTATTAACCAGGTTTTGGTCTTCTGACATCTCCTCTGTGCACTTCCATTTTATTCCCACCCACCAGTGAGGGCACTCAGGCCATGTTTCCTCAGGGCTGGCTGCACCAGGGTTTCCCTCAAAGTGTTCCTTCTGATAGTGACTAGACAGAACTCCAGGATTGAGCCCAGGCTGGAGTTGCCTGAATGGCCAGGACAGATGCCAGAAATTTTGTTTTTAATATAGATATAACCTAATATTTGGACTTATACTCAAGGTATTATGATGTTATAGACTGGGAGACTAGGACGCACTTTCCAGAATAATGGGGATTAAAACAATCCTTTTGTACTCAAGTCATACGTTTTACTTAGTTTATTAAGCTATCTTATATCTTACTTTGGAAAGAATAGTTGGGAAAATGGTCATTAGACGTGATCCTTTTTAAAAAATGAAGTGGTGACATACTGTTAATCATCACAGAGATTGTTTGTACTACATTGTATACATTCACAATATGCTTTCAGAGATTCTTCTGGCTGGGACTGAAGGATTGAAGATAGTATTTGCACTCTTGCCATCCACCTTTTAATTTTATTTACATCTTGCTCAGAGTTCCATGCAGAAGTTTATGGAGGTTCCTTCCATCTTTCTTCTATAGATTTCATCAAACCTCTCATTCTGGGCAACAGTGAAGTGGTTTTTCCAATCCCCCACAGTTCCTAGAAAAAGGAAGGCCAGACAGGAGTGTCACTCTCTGATTGAAAGATGTGGTGTCCCTGAGTAAAGTGGTGTAGTGCCCATACTGAATCTGGCCTGTCCACATACCTGACTCACCCAACTCCCCCTTCAGTGGACACCTGTCCACGAGCAGCTGTCCTATAAGAAGCAGGCCTAGGGGACTCTGTGCAGGGGGATGGACTTCTGAGTCAGCTGGGCAACTGACCCAAGGCAGCTAGTGGCCTGCATGACCTGGCCCCCCCTGTAGTGTATTTACCTGATGGATTACTACATAGACATAAAAGAAGGATGAACTACAGACACACAACCACGTGGAGGAATCTCAAAACATTATGTTGAGCAAAAGACACCAGACACAGGAAAGTAAATACTGTGAAATTCCATTTATGTGAAGTCCAGCAACAGGCAAAATCAATCTATAGTAATAGAAATTGGAAAAACGGTTGTCCCTGGAGGTAGACATTGACTGAAAAGGTCACAAGAGGGAACTTTCTGGGGTGATGAAAATGTTTCATATCTTGATTGGGGTGCTGGTAGTGTGGGTGTATACATTTATTAAAATGGGTTGAACTGTATACTTAAGATCTGTGCATTTTTGGTATTTTGATTATATCTCAATAAAAAACTATTTTGGAAAAATATGAATGAGATAATATTTTTCACCAAACAACAACTTAAACTAATTTTAAACAGGGGAAATTCTCTTTTCCCCACCAATGCCTCTTCCAGAAAATTATGCAACAGAAATAAAAGCATCTGGAAATAATAATTTATGCACAAAGATATTTACTGTAACATTATGCATAAAAACAAACATTGAAAACAATAATAACTATAGTGTCTATCATTAAGGGAATAGTTGGATGAATTATGATGTATCCTTAGCTTGGTATAACATGGGACCAAAGAAATCAATGAGGTGTATGAGTCTATATGCCTTGCCCTAGAGGGGTTTCTCATATCCTGGTAAGTAAAGGTACAAAATATGACCCCATTCTCCATTTTAGGGAGCAAGCTTTCATTATGGTTACATATCTTTGTGTCTGTGTGAGTCTGAAGAAGGAGGGTGTATAGAAAGATGGTTATGTATGAGCCTGAAGAAGGGCACCTTGACAAATCATTACCACTGGTTATCCAAAGAGAAAAGGGGTAGAATATTTTGGTTTGTTTCATTGGTATGGAATACTGTTGTAGATTGGAAAATGCAACAACATAAATTCAAGCACATGCAAAATCAAAGAGGAAGAAGAAAAGATGTTTCAAAGCAGTGTGTATACCATGATTTCACTGTTGTGAATAAAAAATCTGTATGTTATAAATGAGAGAGAAAGGGACTTCCATACTGTTGGTAGTTACTTCTTGGGGGTGGAGTTTTTGTGGAGAGACTTTTAAAAAATATAATTTTATACTGATTTTATTTATTTATTTATTTATTGAGACAGAGTCTCACTTTGTCACCAGGCTGGAGTACAGTGGCGTGATCTTGGCTCACTGCAACCTCCGCCTCCTGGGTTCAAGTGATTCTCCTGCATGAGCCTCCCGAATAGCTGGGACTACAGGCGTGCACCACCACGCCCAGCTAATTTTTTTATTTTTAGTAGAGACAGGGTTTCACCATGTTGGCCAGGTTGGTCTTGATCTCTTGACCTCGTGATCTGCCTGCCTAGGCCTCCCAAAGTGGTAGGATTACAGGCATGAGCCATCGCGCCCAGCCTATTTAGTTTATTTTTTAAGAAGAGCTGGTGTCTTGCTCTGTCACCCAGGCTGGAGTACAGTGGCAAGGTCCTAGCTCACTGCATTCTCAAAATCCTGGGCTCAAGTGCTCCTCTCACCTCAGCCTCCTGAGAAGCTGGGAATACAGGGATGCATCACCACACCCAGCTAATTAATTTTTTTTGTAGAGATGGGGTCTTGCTGTGTTGCCCAGTCTAGTTTCGAACTCCTAGCCTCAAGCAATCCTCATGCCTCAGCTTTCCAAAATGTGGGATTATGGGCATAAGTCAATCTGCCCAGCCCAATTTAATATTTAACAATGACATATTTTGCTTTTTAAATTAGAAAGTTTTTTCTCAAAAAATATTAGATGGGCCAATTAGAATTCCTCGTTTGGGAATTGGAACTAAGAAATACTGAGGATGAGGCAGTTCTCAACGGTAGTTGTAGTTGAAACTCATGAAGTAGAGCAGGTTTGGGTAAGGGTCAAGACCAAGTTATGAGCAGAAACTGAGTCATCAGAAGTTATAAAGTGGGAGAAAGTTGTAATGGGTGGAGAGACGGGAAGCTGGTTAGCAGAGGAAGCCATGCCTAATAGATATGTGAAAAGCAGCTGAGTCCTGTAAGTGGTGGAGCTTTGGAGCAAAGACACATCCCTCCTGCTGCTGAGTCCTGGACCCTGAGATCCAGCGGCCCCTGGGAGGTCTGGACCAGTGGTGGCTCCTCTTCCTAGTTTTCTATGTGATTGCATTTCCTTTATTGTCCATTGTGAATCTTCACAGTAAGCCCCTTTCTTTGGGGCTAGCTTGAGGGACTCTCTGTTCCTTGCAACCAAATACTGGAACAATACCCTAGAAAGTTCTCTTCTACAACAGGATCAAATCCCTGGTTTTATTAGAAACACATATTAGGAATAGTTGAAGTGGATTGGCTTGGAATTAATAAAACTCAATATTGTCTGCTAAGAGGCAGACAGGATGTTACGAGACAATCTGAATGTATGATAAAGAGGCCCCACACACCTTTTCTCATGAAGGAGGAAATTGACTGGTCCATGATAGATTTGGAAACTGTAGAACGATTTGTCATGGGATTTTCTTTCATTTTCTCAAATGACGTCTCCTGGACAATTTTATCTAGCACTGTTTCATCCACGTTCTTTCCCATGAACTGCATCACCTTCCGAATTTCATGCTTTGGGTCCTGCGGCAAGGGTAACATTGGACTGGAATGAATGAGAGTATCATAAAGAAATACTACAATTCTCTGGGATGTCCTTTGAAACAACTTTGAATTTCTCTGCACCTGAAGGACCACTTTAAAATGGTTCTTCTGCAGAGCCTTCACTCACCCTCTTTATGTCCTCATAGAAGAGGAAGAGAATCTGGTGTCTGTCTTTCATCTCCCACCATCCTTTCACATGGTCAAACCAGGAACCCCAAACCACTGAAATAGACACAGGAAACAGAATGGTCTACATAGGCATCGCACAAAACCTTCTGAGTATTAGGGATTTTCCTGAAGTGAGTTAGAGAGAGAAAACCCAAATTCTGGATTAGATATGTCCTAAGGGTTCTGATCTGTTTGATTTTGAGGGTGGTGTAGATGGGGTCAGCCTTAGGGTTACTTGCCCCAACATCCTCCCTAAAGTGGCTTCCTATTATGTGCAATCACATAGGGACAAGGACACCTTTTGGAAGAGGATGGCTTTAATTAAAGACTTTGAATCAGGTGGAAGATGTTTGCTGAGGGCTATGGGCATACACTCAGAAAGTGGCCAGCTTGCTCTGCCCAGTCCCAGTCTGTGGTAGGACACACCTGGTGAAGTACAGGCATTCTAGGGGATAAAATGCTACCTGTGGTTCCCTAGACCCAGCCTAGCTGGAGTGAGAATGCAAGGGTGTGAAGGATGTTCCCGTACCTTTTCCATTGATGAAGGTTTCAAAATACTCTTCCCAGGTACCAGGGTCCGGAAGCATGTGGTTCATCCTTTGGAAATGGTAGTAGGAAACCATACAGTCTTTGGCATTTCGAGCTACATAAAGGAACTTTGGGGTAAGAAAAGAGGTGGGTAAAAGATGGTATAAAAAGTGGGCTTTCACAGAGTTCCCTTAGGCGGAGCCATCCTGAGGGTTGCTGTGCACTCTGGCTCAGTTCTGCAGTGCTGGCCCTGCGACTTGGCCTTGTGACCTCCCTCTTCTTTCTGTCTCTGCTTTGTCACCAAGTCTGCTCTCTACTTCAAACTCAGTCCTTTTAATTAGCTAATCAATTAGGGATTGGTGAGGATTAGATTGCCTGATTGCCCCTTTGGTATCAGGAGCAAAGTCTTTTTCTGTAAACTATGACCTGCCACTTGAATAGGAGACTTCCACAGTATCAGCGTAAACTGATGACCCCTCGCGCACCCTCCCAAAGATGCACAGAAGCTTCATGTTTAAGAGTTTGAGCCACACAGCAAGAAAATAGCTCCTATTTTTCTCCTGGCCTCCTCAGCTTGAATGATTTCCATCTCTAATCATTTCAGCTCTGCCCCTACAAACATTCCTTCAAGTTCCACTTTGCCCACAATTTCACATCCCTCCACCCTCCCAACCTTTCATTTTACCAAATCTGACCTTTTATCCAGTACTCAGTTCACATTTTAATGGCATCAATGCCAAATGGGCCTCTTGACTATGCATCTCAGATCTATGACCAGCTATTTCAATGCTGTGCTTTTTTATTCTTTCACTTTTAAGTGGTTCTCAGTTGGGGATGATGGGATGATTGTATCCACTAGGGGACATTTGGCAATGTCTGGAGACATTTTTGGTTGCACAACTTGGAGTAGTGGTGCTACTGGCATCCATGCAGGGGCCAAGTATGCTGTTCAACATTCTACAATACACAGAAGAGTCCCCCTGCTCCCACCCACGAGAAAGAAAAATCTGCCCCAAATGTCAGGAGTGCTGTATTAATTATGTCTTTTATATTCTGTATCTGATGCTTTGACATCCTGGGGCTTTGCTGACTCTGGAGGAACTGCCTACAACACCCCAGAGCCTATACCCCCAACACTTCCGCTGTTGGGCTTGTACACACTGGGCCATTATTCACCTGCCCTGACCATCCCAGGGTCAGATACCAGACCACTAGGCCAAGCCCCTGTGGCTGAAAGCCTGCTCCAGTGGTTCAAACTGGCCAATCCCAAGCCTGCCTACCTTGCCTCAACTATTCTTTCCGAAAGAAACCACATCAAGGCTCTTGCCCATGTCTTCTACTCACTGTCTCTTCCTCCTGACCTATCCCATTGCTTCCCTGTGAGGCTCTGTGTGACATGCCATGCCTCCTGTTCTAGGGATCTGCGAGGACACACTTCTTCCTTACGACAGTCACCACTGTACCTGCATGTCTTGCCATGCCTGATTATATCAAGTCCCAGGCCCTTTAGAGCAAGTGCTAAGGTTGAGAAACCCTGCTCCTGAAAGCGTTGACTCTGTTGCTGTCTACTAAGTCCTACTCCCCATCTTCTCTTCTCCAACTTACCAAGCTGCCAAGCACCAGTAAAGAAGGTTTTAAGAAATGCTGATTTAAAAAATTCCCCTAGTTTCTAAATTTTTTATGCTCAGTTTTCTTCCTCTTCATTGCTGCTTGATAATCCTTTTATTAATCCCTCCCGTGCTCCCTCTCTTGGCTCTTAGCTCCAGACACAGGTCTCTCCTCTCTCCTCAAACCTTTACCCTCAAACCTTCCTGTCTGAGTTCACTAATTCTCTATGCAGCTGTTCTGCACTTTATCCTATGCTTGAGTTTTTAATTTCCATGATTTTATATTTTTTTGTTATAGAAATTCCATTTATTTACTTAATATTTCTGTGTCTAAAAGTAGCATCTTATTTCTTTATTTTATTTTTGATACACTTTTTCATTTATTCACACAACTTGAACCTTCTTTTATTTCTAGAGTTGATAATTACATTGTCTGAAGTTCTTGAGGTCTGACTCTTCCATGGGTTCTTTCTGAAGACTGCATCTCATGGTGGCTTGTTCTTTTGTGTATTTTGTAATGTGGGATGGTGAGCTCAAGTGGGGATCCTATGGGGGTCTGAGTTGCAGCTGTGTCCCTCCAGAGAGGACCGGGGAACACTGGCTGTGGGGACCACCTTGTGTAATTTCTCTGCTTGTAGTTTCTTGAACAATGCAAGGAGTGCAATTTTGAATCTCAAACCCTGAGAGAGTAAACCTGTGGCTATACATTCTCAAGGGAGCTGAGCGCCTAGGTCAAGGCAGAGTGGTTCCCTAAGGTCTTCCTCTGCTTCCTCCACCCATCCACTGAGGATGTAGCCCTTCAGTGGTCCCAGCTTTGGCTCCTCATTCTTCTGGTTCCTTGTGCCATGGGCTTTGACCCTGTCCCTGTGCAGCCATTAAAACTTAAATTGCTGGATTATCCAGGTCATCAGATTTCCCCAGGAGAGTCCCAGTCTCAATTTGCCTCTCTGAGTTTCAGTTTCCTCTGCAGTTTCTAAACTTAGGGACTTTATTTTGATCTCAGTTATGCATTAAAAGGAAACTTGTGATTTTTTAATGCAGTAATCCTGGATGTTCTACGTATAAGGGCTTCAGGGGTTCAGAACACCTGGTTTGCCATAATTCTGGAAATGGAAGTTTTTGTCCCCTTATCCAACATTATTACTAAAAGGACTGAAGTCATTTGAGTCCTCCAACTTCACTCCAGTCCCCTAGCAACATATCTTTCTTAGCCCTTCTTTCCCCTTCATTCCTGCCTTTAAGGAAACAGTGCCCCACTTTCTCACCAAGGCTGGCAGCTCAGTTTGTACCCTTGACTCCACCTGCTCTACAGCCACTTCCGTATTTACTCAGCAAGGACGTGTCTAATGCCCTCTATGTGCCAGGAACTTATTAGGCACTGGGGTGCATACAAATAAAGTCACAGAATAAATAAAACGAAGAACTCAGAGTCTACCAGAGGCAGAGGTGGGGTGTCCTCAAGAGCGTTGCTCGGCCTGTTCATCTGTTTACCCTTTGGGGAGAACTTTTTTTTTTTTGAGACGGAGTCTCGCTCTGTGGCCCAGGCTGGAGTGCAGTGGCGTGATCTCGGCTCACTGCAAGCTCCGCCTCCCGGGTTCACACCATTCTCCTGCCTCACCCTCCCGAGTAGCTGGGACTATAGGCGCCCGCCACCGCGCCTGGCTAAGTTTTTTTTTATTTTTAGTAGAGACGGGGTTTCACCGTGCTCTCGATCTCCTGACTTTGTGATCCACCCGCCTCGGCCTCCCAAAGTGCGGGATTACAGGCGTGAGCCACCGCGCCTGGCCCCCTTTGGGGAGAGCTTTAGCTTTTTTCCTCTCATTCTTCCCTCCCTGGTCTGTTAGAAAACCTCCCCATGGCCTGCAGCCTGGAACCACCATCTTCTCCCCTTCATTTCACAGCTACGCTTACTGCACTCACTGCCTCCCCATGTCTCTAGTTCCCTCCAAACATTCAGTCTGGATCCTGCCTTCATGTCCTATTTGAAACTGTTCAGGTGAATGTCCTGCTGAATGTAGAACTTTATGTTTTCTCTTTGCTGATAAGCATCAGAGACAGTGGAGAGGCAAAGGTGATCACGAATGCTCTGCGTTGGGGTCTGCAGGACTCGCTTTGGTTGGCTTACTTTCCCTTCTGTCACAGGGAGCTGTTGGTATCTTACCTTGCAGTTGTTTTCCCAGAAAGACGGTGGCAGCAGCTGAGTGGAAAGGTGAGTCTTTAGTATCCGTGGAGAGGGCATTGCTTTGGCTTTTTCCACACCTTTAAAATAGTTCAAGAGGAAACATCTGCGTAGTACAAGCACTACACGGGGACCTCATGATCCAGGCTCTGTCCAGGATATCCCATCACCCACCTGTCTTTCTGCTAGTCTCTTGACTTTCTTTTGGGATTTTACAATGGGATTATTAATATAATTTTCATTTTTGTAGAATCACACAGCTTGAGTCCTGGATGGGGCCTTAGAGTTAATTTACTCTGTCACTTTAAGGATGAGGTGACAGAAGGTGAGAATGGGCAAGTGAAGTCCTGCTGAGGCAGAGTCAGCCAGGACCAGAGAAGAGAGGACTCCCTCACCTTCCTGCCAGCCAGAGATGACCCCCATGTGCCTGCAGCAGGCTGTCTCATGTACCCGGCCTGTTTGCAATCACTTGTTTCATCTCTAAAAACATGTATACTTGCTGGCCTGTGAGTCATGATTTCTACTGTCTCATTTTTTTTTTGAGACGGAGTCTTGGTCCATCACCAGGCTGGAGTGCAGTGGTGCGATCTCGGCTCACTGCAACCTCCGCTTCCCAGGTTCAAGCAATTCTCCTGCCTCAGCCTCCCGAGTAGCTGGGATTACAGGCGCTTGGCCACCACGCCCATCTAATTTTTCTATTTTTAGTAGAGACAGGGTTTCACCATGTTGGTCAGGCTGGTCTCGATCTGGTGACCTCGTGATCCACCTGCCTTGGCCTCCCAAAGTGCTGGGATTACAGACATGAGCCACGGTGCCCGGCCTCTACTCTCTCATTTAAAAGCCTTAATGAGCACTTTGTGCAATCATTGTGTTAAGCTGAGGTTAGGGGAAAAGGCAACAAAGACAAGAAAAACACAGACCTTCTCCCTAAGGAGCTTCCACTCTAGTGTGGGAATCAGAGGCTCATGCGAATCATGTCAGAGGAGCTGGGTCAAGTTAGTGCAGAAAATCTCCTTCCTCTTTAAGACTGAGTAATGTTCCATTGTATATCCACATCTTGTTTATCAATTCAGCCATTGGTGGACACTTGGGTTGTTGCCACCTTTTGGCTATTGTGAATAATGTTATTTTGAATGTAGATGTACAGGTATCTGTTTCAGACCCTGTTTTTTTTTCTTTGGGATATATACCCAGAAGTGGAATTGCTGGATCATGTAGTCATGGTAATTTTTGTTAAATAAAAAAGTGTTTTGGTACTAAAAAGAAAAGTTGGAAAACCACCTTTAACCATTTTTGAAGTCCATATTCCTTAGAAGAGCTGCAAAGCTCTCCTGCCTCTAGTCTCTTTTCTCAGCTCCACCTCTACGCCAGCTCACACTCTGTCCTTCCACATGCCCTGGTCCTGCTGCCCCACACCCCTGTGCCTCCCTCTGGCTCTCATTTCTACACATCTGGACAGTCCCACTCACTCTTCAAGGGTCTCTCCAAGTACTTTCACTGCTGGAGACATGGTGGCCTGAACATTATGAAGATCTTTCCTGTTAATCACACACCTGCAGATTCTGATTAAAACACCAAACATATCATTTAAGTGCATAATCAGGCTCATAAGAAAATAAGGGGACCCTCCAGGGACCAAAGTGAAGAGGGAGGGAGCTGCAAGATGGAGAAGTGGGCAAAGGCTTTGATGACAGCTGCCCTGAGTGGGTTCACCCTCTGGACACCCAGTGCTCAGTTCAGTGACCTCTGCTCAGGGAAGAGGCTGGTAGCCCTGGACTTCAGTGAGGCACAGATTAGGAACAGAGACCCATGCATTAGCCGGAGAAACTCAAATGTCTGCTACCTCAGTGAAAGGTGAGAGAGAAAAAGATCACCTACTGCCAAAGAGAGGTAAGGTAATTTCCTTGCCTTGCCTCTGGGTGCAGAAAAAGAGGCTTTCTTGAGAACTCATAACCACAATCCTGTTTTCATACTACATGCATGGATATGAAATTATACTACCAGCTTGGACCAGAAGTTAACTTAAACTATTCCAGATTGGAAATGTTCCAATGTAGGTGTGAGATCAAGACAGGGAGAAAAGAGCTTTTTATACAAAATTACAAAACAAATGAGGGAAAAGCCCTATGAACAAGAGCTAGAAAAAAACAGGTGGAAGAACTAAACCCCTAGTGACCTCAGTTATTGGGTACCTAATAGAGAATATAAATAACTATGTTTAAAATATGCAAAGAAGACCAGGGGCAGTGGCTCACGTCTGTAATCTTGGCACTTTGGGAGGTTGAGGCAGGTGGATTGCTTGAGCTCAGGAGTTTGAGACCAGCCTGGGCAACATGGTGAAATCCTGTCTCTAAAAAAAAAAAATACCAAAATTAGCTGGGCATGATGATACGCACCTGTAGTCCCAGCTGCTTACTCGGGAGGCTGAGATGGGAGGATCGCTTGAGCTCGAGAGATTGAGGCTGCAGTGAGCTGTGTTTGCACTACTGCACTCTAGCCTGGGTGACAGAGTGAGACCCTGTCTCAAAAAAAAGTGCAAAGGAATAAAAGAGAAAGTTGAAAACATGAGCAAGGAAACAAGAGACTACTAAAAAGACGGGGAAGATTTATAAAGTGTTTGGACATGAAAACCTACAATGAGTAGGGTTAAATAGCAGAGCTTATATAGCTGAAAAGAAAAATAGTGGCAGAGCTAAAGAAGCACAATGTAGAGAAATGGAGATGAAAGCTATAAGAAACCTTAGCAGACATAGAGGACAGAAGGGAAGGTTATGGATGGAGTTGGACTGTCAATCCCAAGCTGGGGAGCAAATTCAGGGAATCTGCCAGAAAGTGAGATCTGCAGGCTGGTTGATTTCCTTCCTGGTACTCACGGCTCTCCTCTTTCCTATTACACCTGATTTAATGCCCTGTGGGCAGTAACCACTTAATGCCTAAAAGAGACCCAGTCTTCTTTTTTTTTTTTTTTTTTTTTTTTTTGAGACGGAGTCTCGCTCTGTCGCCCAGGCTGGAGTGCAGTGGCGCGATCTCGGCTCACTGCAAGCTCCGCCTCCTGGGTTCACGCCATTCTCCTGCCTCAGCCTCCCGAGTAGCTGGGACTACAGGCGCCCGCTACCACGCCCGGCTAATTTTTTGTATTTTTAGTAGAGACGGGGTTTCACCGTGTTAGCCAGGATGGTCTCGATCTCCTGACCTCGTGATCCGCCCGCCTCGGCCTCCCAAAGTGCTGGGATTACAGGCGTGAGCCACCGCGCCCGGCGAGACCCAGTCTTCTAATTGGGAAATCTGTACTCAGTCATTATGGTCCTTAGATGGCTCACAGTCATCCTTCCTGCCCATGACAAATAAGAAGGCCCACTCCTACTCCTGATCCAGCCCTGTTGGTGGGCTCAGTCCAGCTCTAACTCCAAATTTTTCTGCCAAAAAACCCCTACAGGAGAGAGATACTGTGGAGTCGGGGCTTGACATAAAGCAGTTGACCAGTGTTTTCTTTTATGAACATAGGTACATTGTACATTCTGCCCCCCCACACCCTCGCCCCACCTCTCTCTCATCAATGATTCAGAAAATCCCCATGGGGTTGCCTCACCCGCCAGGAATACCACGATGGTTGCTCAGACTCAGGGTGGAGAAGCACAGCGTGGAGAGTGTGCATGACACAGCCCAGGCTGCAGGGCCCATTCCCAAGCCCACTAGCTTGGAAGAAGGGGGCAAACGGGGTCACTTTTGGCCTTTGTCAGTTGCACTAAGATTTTAGCCTTGGGATTTGAGCCAAATTGCATGTGGCTGTGAGGGATAAATCAATTCAGCCAATACTGTAGAAACAGCCCCATGGGAGTACAAAGTTAAACAGAACTTGTTTCTTGCCATCAAAGAGTTTGCAGTCTGGCAGGAGACAGAGGCAGAAAATTAGTAATGACAACGGTTTATCATTTCAGGTGTCACCTCCAGGAACGGTTCATTGGCCATGTTCCCCTCACCCTGCCAGTAGCCCTCCATGCTTGTTGTTATATCATCTGCATTGGTTTCTTCCATGGGACTATAACTTATTGGGGGCAAGTAGGTGTGAGGTCTTATGAGCAGCATAGGCCCTTGAGCATAGATGTTTGCTGAAACTAAGTGGATCATTCCTAGATTTCACCTATATACAGTTCACACACACACATGCATATGCACACACATGCACACAGGTCTTTTCAAAGTCTTTCCAAACCAATTCTCTGTGGGTCACAGATGTAATCCCTTTTGTCACAGAACGGCTATGAGGCTGGGAGTTGATGGGAGAGCAGAAGGGGGCCTGGAAGGGAGACTGACCATGCAGGGCACAAGCTCGTCCATTGTCCCGTAGTGTCTGACCACTCCAGAATGCTCCAAGGGTGGTTGAGACCTTTGGCCGACAGCCATGAGTCTATGTCAGCAACTGGTCTCCTCCCAGTGATGCTCCTCATCTCGACTGGCAGGGATTATCTACTCTGAAAGAAAACCACTGGCTGGGCACGGTGGCTTACGCCTATAATCTCAGTGCTTTGGGAGGCCGAGGTGGGTATATCATGAGGTCAGGAGTTCGAGACTAGCCTGGCCAACATGGTAAAACCCTGACTGTACTAAAAATACCAAAAATTTGCTGGGCATGCTGGCAGGTGCCTGTAATTCCAGCTACTTGGGAGGCTGAGGCAGGAGAATTGCTTGAACCCGGGAGGCAGAGGTTGCAGTGAGCCAAGACCATGCCATTGCACTCCCGCCTGGGCAACAGAGCCAGACTTTGTCTCAAAAAAAAAAAACAAACAAACGATCACTGCACAGCTGAGTCTCCAGCCAGCATTCAGCTCTCTGTGGCTGGGCAGATCATAAAGCCTGAGACTGTTTGTTATTCTCAAACAGGGCACCTTGGTTCCTAAAGAGGCCAGGGTGCCTCTGTATGACATGCCAAGCTGGCCGTTTGAGTACCATCCTTTCTCTGGATTCTACAGCTCTATCCTGGTTTTTATGCTGATTTAGTAATTGAACACTCTGCTCTCTACTGCTGAGAATACTTCATTAGAAATCTTGCTTAGGCCTCTCCTCTTTCTTTAATCTCTCAAATTGCCAGAGGTAAGACACTGGGCAGCGGCAGGGGCAGGAGGTAGAACAAAGATCAAAAGCTGTTCTTGGGCTGGGTGTGGTGGCTCATGTTTGTGATCCCAGTGGCTTGGAAGGCCAAGGCAGGAGGAGTGCTCGAAGCCAGGTGCTTGAGACCAATCTGGGAAACATAGTGAAACCCGATCTCTACAAGCAAAAAATTTGCCAGGTGTGGCGGTGTTCACCTGTAGTCCCAGCTACTCAGGAGTCTGAGGTGGGAAGATTGCCTAAGCCCAGTAGTTCCAGGTTGCAGTGACCTATGATGGCACCACTGCAGTCCAGCCTGGGTGACAGAGCTAGCCTCCATCTTTAAATAAACAAAAAATGCTGGTCTTAGATAATCAGGGAACACATGGGGTCATGGGGCCTGGAGAAGTGGTTAGTAAAGATAGCTAACACGTAGATAGTATCCTCTGAGTGTCAGGCACTGCTTCAAGCTTTTTACCTATACTGAATTTGTTAATGCTCACAACAACTCTTTGAGATAGGCCTTGATTCTATCTACACTTTGCAGCTAAGGAAACTGTAACACAGAGAGGTTATGTAAACATTGTGAGGTGAGTGACAGAGTCAGGATTTAAACGTTGTGAGGTGAGTGATGGAGTCAGGATTTAAACCCTGGTAGTCCTTAACTATTATACCATCCTGCTGCTCAAGGAACAGAAGACCAGACACACACAAAACAGCAGGTCCTGATGGTGCATGGAGTGAGATCATGGTTAAGCAGGCAGAGGCTGGCCTGTCTATGGGGTCAGAGCCCCACAGGTAGTTCAGAGCAGGGCGGGAACAGGCACTGGGTTACAAAGCCAGTAGTTACCTACCTAGTGACCATTTTCTCTTCTTCGAGAGCCAGAGGAGCCAGAGGGGCTGGATGGTAGGATCATAGGGGAAAGCAAAATCCTTTAAGGCTATTCTGACTTGGAGACACCTCCTTCCACAGGTTACAAGTGTCTTGTATGCATCAGATCAGGGAATTTCTATCTTAGGACATTTTTAGGGATTTATCAGACCTCTGTCTACAGTTGCTCCAAGTCTAGACTTCATGCTAGAGCTGCATTAACTACATTTTCATAGCTTCAGCTACTGTGCTCCCAGCTTTCTATCACATGGATCTCTGCAATGCTGTAACTTAGGGAAGTAGGCCTTCCTCCTATCCTTGTTTTGCAAAATAGTTCCAGCAGCTCCAGTTACCTGAAATATAGCATTCTGGTTATATTTTTTAGCTTTCTTTATTTTTTGATGTGAAGAGAAACACTTCTAGGTTGAGCATTACCTGAAAAGTCTTCTCTGTTGAACAGAAATAATTGGTTCCAAATGCAATGGGGTGTGTGTGTGTGTGTGTGTGTGTGTGTGTGTGAATTATCGATTCTTGGATACCCTCCTGGCTGCACTGGGTTTTATCAGGTTGGGGTACAGATAGAAGAAGGAATAAATGGCTTACAGTTTTTCACATCTTCAATGTGATCTACAGTTGCACATGATCAGAGGGAGGGCTTAAGAAGAAAATAAGGCAGAATCTGACCCTAGCACACATCCTTTTCATTTGGTGATTCACTTTTGGTAAAAAATCTTAAATAATATGTAGACAGGATGAGAGGAAGATAAAAGGAAGAAACATATGACAGTGAAAATGAGAGAGAAAGAGAAGAGGAAGGAGAGAGGGAGGGAGAGAGAGAAGAGGAAGGAGGGGGGGAGAGAGAGAGGAGAGAAGAGAACAGTGAGAAAAGACAGGGGAAAACAGAAGAGAGAGGGAAAGAAAGCAGGAAGAGAGAAAGAGGGGGGTGCTCTCACCAGAAGGTTGGGGTGGCCGAGCCCACTCAATGAAAGGATGGCGGTGTTGGATTATGGCTCGCTGGCACTTCTCCACGTCCCCATTCTGTTCAATCATATCCACAATTTCCTGAATCCACGTTGTCCCTGAGGCTCAGAAAGGAAGGATGAGAAGCAGAAATCTGTTAGACAATCTTCCCTGAAGAGTCCCGAGTAAACAAAGAGGATGTAGAGCCTTGGTGTTTGCATCAACCTCCCCTTGGGTCAGAATCCTGTTTGCCATGAGTGATAGAAGTCCATGAGGGATGGACTTTGGATCTCTGTAGGGAGTGGAGCAGCACAGGCAAGGGTCTCTCCACCCAAGACCAGTGCATGGTAGAGCATAGCAGCTTTCCTGGAAAACTCGGATATCAGGCATCCTGTGTGAGCCCTGAGCTCCAAAACCCATTGTGGAACAATAAGAAGGAGCAGGTTTCCTAAGAAGGGGAATTCTAACTTAAGTGATGAGCCTGTGCTGGCTCAGCAGGTCTTTGCTGTCCCTCCTACCCTGCAATCACCTGCTTTAGGGTAGGTGCAGATGAGGAGATCATCTGGTTTGGCCTCGAAGCTCTGGATCTGGCTCCAGTTGTCCACAGTTGCAGGCTGCAGGAGGGTCCCCTCCACCTCTTTCAGTTTTATCTGTTTCCCCAGGTCTGAGGTCAGGGCCATAGTGTCTCAGGGTTGGGGTCCCTATGGGAAAAGAATAGAGGAGATTTTTAAAGAAGTTGTGGTGAAATATACATAACATAAAATTGATCATTTTAACCATCGTTAGGTGTACAGTTCAGAGGCATTAAGTACATTCACATTGTTGTGCAACCATTATAACCATCTTTTCTAGAATTTTTTTCATCATCCCAGACAGAAACTCTGTATCTATTAAACAATAATACCCATTCCCCCTCCCTCAGCTCCTGGCAACCACCATTTTACTCTCTGTCTCTATGGACTCTATATACCTTATTTAGGTGGAATCACATAATATCTGCCCTTTTGTGAATGTCTTATTAATTAAGCTTAATCTTATGCTTAATTGAAAGTTTGATCCAAAGCTTAATCTCTTCAAGGCTCATCCATGTTGTAGCATGTGATGGGATTTCCTTCCCTAGTTCACTGTAGATATACACCTTTCCTTTTTTTTTTTTTTTTTTTTTGAGACAGAGTCTCACTCTGTTTATCCAGGCTGGAGTGCAATGGCATGATCTCTGCTCACTGCAACGTCTGCCTCCAGGGTTCAAGCGATTCTCATGCCTCAGCCTCCTGAGTGGCTGGGATTACAGGTGCCCACCACCATGCCTGACTAATTTTTGTGATTTTAGTAGGGACCGAGTTTCGCCATGTTGGCCAGGCTGGTCTTGAGCTCCTGACCTCAGATGATCCACCCACCTCGGCTTCCCAAAGTGTTGGGATTACAGGTGTGAGCCACCGTGCCCAGCCTATATTTTGTTTACCCAGTCATCTATTGATGGAAACTTTTGGCTGTCATGAATTAGGTCTCTGTGAACATCGATGTACAAATATCCTTTGAATTATTGCTTTCAATTTTTTTTGGTATATACTCAGAAGTGAAATTGCTAGATCATCTGGTAATTCTATGTTTAATATTTTGAGGAAATGTTACAGCATCTTCCACAGCAGCCGCACCATTTTACATTTTTACAAGCAGTGCACAAGGGTTCCAGTTTTTCCAAATTGTCATCAACACTTGTTGTTTCTTGTGTTTTTTGTTTGTTTTTTTGGTTTTGATAATAGCCATCCTAATGATTGTGCGGTGATAAATAGCTCATTGGGGTTTTGATTTGCATTCCCCTAATGACTAATGATGTTGAGCATCTTATCATGCTTATTGGCCATTTGTGGGAGAAATATCTGCTTTGCCCAGTTTTGCATTGTGTGTGTGTGTGTGTGTGTGTGCGTGTGTGTGTGTGTTGTCATTGTTGTATTGAGGGAAGACTTTTAAATGCACCAAAAGGAGAAAGCAGAAGATGTAAATCACTGTTACTCAAGGATAACTGGCTTGGCTACTGGGGTTCCGGAAGACATTTATTACTACTACTACTAATGAAATAATAGTTAAAAGCTAACATTTATCGAACACGTCAATTTGCCAACGCTGGGCTGAGGCCTTGTATACATTAATTTATTTTAACTTTTGCTGAAAATGAGTGATAGAACTTCGGAGCTGAAAGGGTCCTTACAGAAAATGTAACAGTACATGCTTGCTAGAGGTTGAATGAAATAATCTGGCCCAGCTGCTTCATGGAATGGTTGAGAAAACTAGGTGCCCAGATTAGTGAGGGCAGTTTTCATGGTGGCTTCTGCTTCCAGATTGAGCTGAGCCCTTTAAGATGAAGACAATTTTTGGAAAACGAAAGACAAATTATTTATGAAAATTTTCAAATATGAGAAGCAGTTGTATTGTATGTATAATACATCAAAGAAGGTGGAGTTTGGACAGTACTCCTGAGATTATGGTATGATCAAATTCAGGAGAGGAGGGATAAGAACAAACATTTCTTGCAGGCCTTCTATGTTAGGTCCTTCATGGACTTTTCTTTTTCTTTAATTCATATGACAATTTTATTAGGAAGGAATAATTATCACCCTCATAAATGTGAGGAAGCTGAGAGTCACATGATCAATAACTTGCCCAGGATCGCAGCCAACATCTGTATACGAATCCTATGTTCCTTCTTTAAAAATTGCCTCTTGTTTTTTTTTATTGTGAATTTAAAGTTATACATTGCCAAAACTTTGGAAACAGTCCAAATGTACAAGGAAAACATCTATCACACAAGAGTTGTTATTATTTTGATGTATTTCTATCTGTCTTTTTCAAATGTATATTGTTGTAGGCAGAATAATGGCCCTAAAGATGTCCACGTCCTAATTCCTAATACATTACATTGTGTGGCAAAGGGCTTTGCAGATGGAATTTAGGTTAAGAACCTTAAGGCAATGAGCATGTCCTGTATTATCCAGGTGGGTCTAATGTGACCACAAGGGCACTTAAAAGTGGACAAGGGTGTAGAAGAGCAGTCAGAGAGTCGTGTGGCTGAAGAAGTGGCTGGAGAGTTTGGAAGCATGAGAATGACTCAACTTGCCATTGATGGCTTAGAGACAAAGGGGAACACAAGACAAGGCATGACCTCCAGAAGCTGAGAATGAACCTCAGCCAATAAGCAAATGGGACCTCCATCCTACAGCCACATGAATCTGAATTCTGCCAACAACCAGAATGAGCTTGGAAGGGATTCTTCTTCAGAGCCTCCAGAAGGGAATGCAGCCCTGCCAACACCTTGATTTTACCCAGAGACACCTGTTTGGACTTCTGACTTACAGAGGTGTGAGATAATAAACTTGTATTGTTTTAAGCTGCTAAATTTTTGATAATTTGTTATGGCAGTGATAGTGATAGAAAACTATTTATACATAGTTATGAACAAAAAGTATACATATATATAAACATAAAACTACAAAACACTTTTTGGATACTGCTGTGGTTTGGTTGTAGTTAGTCCCCACCAAAACTCTCTGTTGAAGTTTAACTGCCAGTGTGGCAGTGCTAGGACACGGGGTCTTGTGAGAGGTGTTTGGGCCATAAGGGTGGATTCCACATAAGTAGATTAATGCCATCTCCCAGAAGTGGATGAGTTTGGTCCCTTTAGACATGCCTGCTTGCCTTTCTATTTCTTCATCATGTCTTGATGCAGCATGGCCCTCACGAGAAGCTGAGCAGATGCCAGCACCATGCTCTTGGACTTTTCAGCCACCAGAATCATGATTCAAAATAAACCTCTTATATTTATAAATTACCCAGCCTCAGGTATTTTGTTATAGCAACACAAAATGGACTAAGACGGACATTATCATGGTTTGAATTGTGTCTCTCTAAGTTCGTATGTTGAAGTCCTAATCCGTAGTATATTAGCCTGTGGCTGTATTTGGAGATAATGTCTTTATGTGATTAAGTTAAAATGAGGCCGCTAGGATGAGACCTATTCCAATCTGGTATCCTTGTAATGAGAGGAGATTAGGACACACAAGGCAACACCAGGGATGTGTGCACATGGAGGAAAGACCATGTAAGGACACAGTGAGAAGGTCCTCCATAGGGTGGGGGTGAGCGGATGGTGAGTCCAATTCTGGGGTTGAGTCTGATGTATTTATGGGACTTCCCAATGTACACCTGTAGGCAGGTGTACATGTGAGCTTAGGGCTCTGGCCTTGAACTAATGCCCTGAGAATAATTCACGCAACACATTGACCAACTCTGTGGTAGGCGTTGTGCTCTGGGCAGGTAGCTGATGTCCGAGGGCCTGGGCACAGCTGTGAACATGTGTGGAAGGGCACCTGCTGCTGCTGAGGACCAGGGCGGTTAAGGGCTTGGCTGTCCAGTGAACTATGGATCCCACCGTATTGCTCTTGTTGGAGGCCTGCACGGGGAGTGATAGAACCTGGCTAAAGCTGGGAGAAGGAGATGCAGCAAGAGATTGAGGCAGCTGGGTAGTGCAGTGGGAGCAGAGGGATCTGCCAGTTCCCACAGGAGAAGTCCCAAGTCCTTCTCACCCTCCCCAGGCCCCTCATTGCTGGGCCACATCAGCACATGGTTCCTGCCCTTGGAGAGTCAGGCATGTAGACACATACATTTCCCCTTGAGCAGCCAGCAGGGACATTTTCATCGTATCAGGCCAGATCACTATGGCCTCCTTTGTGGAGGCATCCCTGACTCTGTAAACAGAAGTAATCACTCCTTTCCATGGGATCCTATAGTATTTTGTGTGCGAATTTTATAGTTCTTACTCCACGTCCTACAATTACTTGCTTATAAGTCTGGACCCTTGGAGCACAGGATCTGGTTCAGTCCCCTTGCAGGCCCAGCATGTGTCTTAGTCAATGGCTGGCATAAGAGGAGGGCTGTCATGGAAGAAGAAATAGTCTTGGCCAGAGAAGTTGAGCTGGCCCTGGAGGAGGATGGGACAGGGAGGGTATTTGGGAAAAGATCAGGGTGGGAGACAGAGATAGTATTACAGGAGAGAGAGCTTTTGGAGGTGATTTGAGGGGGGTCCTGAATTTCTAGGTCTGAATTTTTAGGCTGGAGGCTGTTAACAAAACTCTTTTATATTATTTTATCAGATTCTTAGGATCTTTTCTGGTTTGAATAAATGCATCTATAAAGTCACACCTATGTGGCTAAAGGTTAAAAAATAAATTAACGAGTTAGGTACAGAATTTCTTTTAAGCCATATTCTTACCTTCAAGTTCCAGCTGAAAGTCAGCAGCTCAAAGGCCCACTCAAGGGTCAGTGGGCACGGAAAGGACTTTCACAGGAAGCAGACGGCAATTGCAGAGGCTCAAATTACTACTGTGTCAGAGTTACAGGGGCGCTCAGCAGGTAGCCAGCACTTTGGGAGGCTCTCAGCTTCAGTGTGGGAAGTTGAAGCTTTTACTGGAAGAATCCGGATTGAACAGAAACAAACCCTGTGACCTGGCCCTGGGAGGGAGAACTTCTCACTTTACCATGATCACTCATGTGACCCTGACTGCTGTGCAAATACCAACTCCCTCTAGTTCATATGAACTAAGGGCACACTCTACTCCTCCTCTCGGTCACCAGCTAGAGTTTTTCACATCTTTCCTGGCCCTCAGCTGCCTGGCCCCTCCCTCCTCCCACTGGCCTAGAAGCTTAAACAGGTGGGGGCTGGGGGGAAATGGAAGGTTGGCTCTAGGACCAGATGCATCAGGCTTCAGATAGGCTCCTGCTTATTTGGTGAACTCCCTTTTCCTTCCTCCTTAGCCTGAGATTTAATTTCTGCATCTATGAAGTGTGGGTAATACTGCCTGTCTCCAATCCATGCTTTAAGATTGAAAGCAACAATGTTGATGAATACACTTTGCAGAGCAAATAGTAAGTGCTTAAAACTGCTGGTTCTTCTTTCCTTTCTTCCCAAGTTGTATTCATCCACACCGAAAATGCAGAGAGGATAGAACAGAAGTCTAGAGCTTAGGTGTGTACTTATTTATACTTTGCCTTATTGTACAAAAGGTACACTTTAGTGGAGGCAGATTATATTCCATGGTGTCTTTGGTTACCTGGGAAATTAAATGGATCAAGTGTTAATGATCTCTGAACTGCTACTCTTCTGCCAGCCCCAACCTTGTATCTACCCCAGTGCTTTCCTTTCTGGAATTGAAGCATAATTCTGCACCCCATCTGCCCTTCTTGCCAAAGCTTTCCTTGTCTTCTTTGACCCTGAACCTCCTAATGCTTCTTTGCCGACACTTCTTCTTCCTCCTTGTTTCCAAAGGGCTCTTTTTTCCCCAATAAATTGAACTTTCTTTCTTTCTTTTTTTTTTTTTTTTTTTTGAGACGGCGTTTCACTCCTGTTGCCCAGGCTGGAGTGCAATGGTGCAATCTTGGCTCACTGCAACCTCCGCCTCCCGGGTTCAAGCGATTCTCCTGTCTCAGCCTCCTGAGTAGCTGGGACTACAGGCGTGCGCCACCATGCCCAGCTAATTTTTGTTTTGGTATTTTTAGTAGAGACGGGGTCTCACCATGTTGGCCAGGCTAGTCTCCAACTCCTGCTCCCAGGTGATCTGCCCGCCTTGGCCTCCCAAAGTGCTGGGATTACAGGCATAAGCCACTGCACCCGGCTGAACTTTATTTTTCTACTTCTGCTCTCTTCCCAGTTCCACTTATCCCAGTGCTGTCAATTTTCAGCCCCATAGGGCTGATTCACAGTTCTTAGTGCAACCTCACATTTTCTCTGCAGTTAAAGTCCCTAAGTCTACTAAAGTGTCTGCCAGTATCGGTGCCATGCTGCGCTGCATGCTGCATCTCCCTGCCTTTGCTGTCTGCATGGGTCACAGTCTCTACAATCCCAGAATTTACAGTTAGTAACCACTGCTAGTATCTGCTTCCTCCACATTTGTGGAGGATGAACTGGGATGTTGCACAATCTTCTAGCAGTCTCCTTATTTCTGGTCTCTTCCCTACTAGTCTCTCATACTTTCAGCATATAAATTAAGCTCAGCTCAGATCAGGCTATCCTTTGGTTGTTTATGGCTCAAATTCTGGGTGCTTCCACTTGGAATTCAAGACCTTCTAAATTCATTAATTCTTATTTTTTATAAGACAGGGTCTCACTCTTTTGCCCAGGCTGGAGTGAAGAGGCATGATCATAGCTCACTGCAGCCTTGACCTCCTGAGCTCAAGTGATCCTCCTACTTCAAGCCTCCTGAATGCCTGGCTCAAGGCCTTCTTTAATATAACACCATCCCCACCATGGGCCCCACACACCAGGTGAACTGAATGACTTACTGTCCCCTGTATGCATCCTATAATTTCCTGCCTCCCTGGTTTACTCCTGTTTCTCCCTGCCAAAAATGCTCTTACTCTTAGCCTGGCACACTGCTGCGCACCTGTAATCCCAGTTACTTGAGTCCAGCCTGGGCAACATAGTGAGATCCCATCTCTAAAAAAATGTTCTTACTCTGTTTCCATAGAGTCAGATTCTTCAGCTTTGAACCCATCTTTTCCTTGAAGCCTTTCCTTAGGTTATAGCTGGAAGCAATCTCTCTGTGAACTACCATATGCTTTTTTAAAAATAAGTTTTATTGAGATCAAATTCACATACTGTGCACTTCACCCAAGTGTACAGTTCAATGTTTTTAGTTGTGCAACCATCATCACACTCAATTTTGGAATATTTTCATCACCCCAAAATGAAACCCCATGTTTATTAATAGTCATGCCTAATTCCTCCTACCACCGTCTCCAGCTTTAAGAAACCAAAATCTACTTTGTGTCTCTATAGACTTGTCTATTGTGGACATTTTATATAAATTGAATCATACAATGTGTGGTCCATAGGATTAATTTGGCCTTCTCTTACAGCAATTTTCTGTTTTTACTTTAATGAGGAAATTAACTACCCTCCCAGTGTGTCAATTGGGGCCTATCTCTAAGACCACCTGTACCATGTACCCATTCAACTGGATTAATATACTTACTGAATGAATAAACAAATGAATGAAACAAAAACTTTAGTTTTCACCAGGACTGGGACTTGAATAAGGGAACTAAGGTGCAAAATGTAAGGAGACACTCGCTCCAGGGCCGTGCAAGAGAATGAATGCCTCCTTCAATGCTATGCCCTTACCTCACCCTAGTCCCTGCCCTGGTTTATACATAATCCATCCACATGGATTTTTCCCTGATTTGTGATTCATGTACCTCTGGAACTTTCTGAGCTGTTTCTGAGAACCAGGTAAAGTGTGCCCTCTTTGGAGTTAGGGGAATGTCTACACGGCAGCCTCTGTCCCGCTAGAAAGACCAAAGTCACCATTGCCTCCTGGAAGAGTTTTGTGAGGGATCTGATCATGGTTTTCAATTGGGAAAAGTAGCCAAGCTGCTTTGTGCCACTAGCACAAAGTGGAAGGTGCCTGTGTTCCAGCAGGCTGGCTTTGAGGAGCAGCAGGAGCAAAGGTCTCCCCCCGGGACATAGCCATTCCTTCTGGGTGCTATGTCCTACAGCTGCAACTGCTTCGGGCAAGCTTTGTAACACTTGCCTCAGTCACACAGATCCTTTGACCAAGTCCACAAGAGAGCAGATGAGCTCTTTCCTGCAGGTGGTGAGGTACTAGGTGGGCAAACTCTGACTCCTTTGTAACTTCATGGATCTCGCTTATTATCCAGGAAACTGGCTCAGCATTCTCCTGGCTTGTGCTCCCTTGTCGTTTAAATTTTTTTCCTTCTGTTTTTGACCATCCGCAATTCACATAATTACATGTCTCTCAAGCCATTTTTCTCACTTTGCAATGCTCATTGGCTTTAATTCTCCCTTTCTCTTTTCTTGTCTAATTCTTGTCCAGTCACCCAGGGAAAGACAGAACAAGTCTTTTTCTCCCTCACTTTCTACTATCTCCTTTCTTTCATATTCTCCTACTCATCCTTCCATTTGCTGACCCTGGCCCCACTCCAGCCATGGCTGATGGCTGTTGGCATGGGGATGTGGCACATTTGTATTAAGGAAGAGAGAAATCCTGAGACGTGATTGACACAAAGTTAGAAATAATGAAGAATCACATTGCATTAGTTTCCCAGGGTTTCTGTACAAATTGGGTGGCTTAAGCTACAGAAACTTCTTGTTTCACAGCTCTGATAAGTAAAAGTCCAAGATCAAGGTGCAGTATGGGCTTCTTCTCGAGCTGTGAGGGAGAATCTGTTTCATGCTTTTTTCCCAGCTTCTGGTGGTTTGCAGGCACCACCCCAATCTCTGTCTTCATTGTGTGTGTCTGTGTCCAAATTTCCCCCTTTTATAAGGATATCAGTCACATTGGATTAAGGCTCACCCTAATGATCTCCTCTGCAAATATCATATTTCCAAATAAAGTCACGTTCACGAGCACTGGGAGTTAAGACTTCAACATTTTTGAGGGGGACTCAATTCAACCCATAACACGCTAATATCAGTTTTTGGAGCTTTGAAAAATAGACCCCAAATGTCCAACAACGATAGACTGGATTAAGAAAATGTGGCACATATACACCATGGAATACTATGCAGCCATAAAAAATGATGAGTTCATGTCCTTTGTAGGGACGTAGATGAAGCTGGAAACCATCATTCTCAGCAAACTATCGCAAGGACAAAAAACCAAACACCACATGTTCTCACTCATAGGTGGGAATTGAACAATGAGAACACATGGACACAGAAAGAGGAACATCACACTCCAGGGACTGTTGTGGGGTAGCGGGGGCGGAGGGATAGCACTAGGAGATATACCTAATGTTAAATGACGAGTTAATGGGTGCAGCACACCAACATGGCACATGTATACATATGTAACAAATCTGCACATTGTGCACATGTACCCTAAAACTTAAAGTGTAATTATAATAAAAACAAAACAAAACAAAACAAAAAAATAAAAGTTTCTTTCAAAATTCCATGGTAGTTTTCAACTTCATTTACCATTTTCTCCAGCTAAATTGGCAGTTTGTTTTAAGGCACAGACATTCAAGTAAATACAATAATCTGTTTCATTTAATAGCTAGTTTTGCAGTAGCGTTATCTTTTTACTTATGATTCATTTGGAGTGCCTGGTGTTTCAGCTACCTTGTGAGTTCATTGTAGATATTACTCTAATCTTGAGAACCTAGTACTTATTTCAGCATTGTTTCTTGGGAAAATATCTTTCAAGTTTCAAAAGACTGAAAGTATACTTTGAGCGCAGTCAATTTTTAAATGGGGGCTTCCTGTGCAAGTTTCTGGGTCTATCATATGTGATAATTGAACCCTTCAAAAACATAGAAAAGTAGACCTATGATAGTCCCAACACACTTTAAGGATTTCTCAAATTAATAAATAATGTTTTGTACGTATGTTAGGACACTGAATAACTGATCATATAGTGAGCGAAACAGCATATTACAAAATGATGTGTTTGGTGTGATCCTGTCTTTGTAAAAAATGTTTTGTCCATCAACAACTGTATGGAAAAAGATACACCAAAGCCTCTACCCCTGTGTTAGCCATACTCATCTCTTGGGATGAGATGTGTCACTGTGGGTGGGAATGGGGGAAGGATGTGGGAACCACTTGTCGAATGGGATTGCATTCATCCATTTTCATACTGCTAAGAAGAAATAACTGAGACTGGGAAATTTATAAAGAAAAAGAGATTTAATGGACTCACAGTTCCACATTGCTGGGGAGGCCTCACAATCATGGCAGAAGGTAAAGGGGAGCAAAGGCACATCATACATGGCAGCAGGCAAGAGAGCATGTGCAGGGGAACTCCCCTTTATAAAATCACCAGATCTCATGAGACATATTCACTATCACAAGAACAGCATGGGGAAAACCCACCCCCATGATTCAACTACCTGCCACCAGGCAAGCTACAAGGTGAAAGAAGATAGTTGTAACATAGCAGTTGTTAAAAAATTTGTATCCAGATTATATAAAGAACTCCTACAAATCTATGAGAAAAAGACTGATAGCCAAATAGAAAAGTGGGCAAGAGACCTGAACAGGTACTTCATAAATGATGATCTGACCAATAAATACATGAAGATGCCAACATCAGTAATTACCAGAGAAATAAATCAAATCAAGTAATTAAATAAGCTATTTTATTTATGTATTTATTCATTTTTTTAGACACAGTTTCACTCTGTTGCCCAGGCTGGAGTGCAGTGGTGCAATCTTGGCTCACTGCAACCTCCGCCTTCTGGGTTCAAGCAATTCTCCTTCCTCAGCCTCCTGGGTAGCTGAGATTACAGGTGCGCACCACCACACATGGCTAATTTTTTTGTATTAGGGGTAGAGACGGGGTTTCACCATATTGGCCAGGCTGGTCTTGAACCCTTGGCCTCAAGTGATCTGCTTGCCTCAGCCTCCCAAAGTGCTGGAATTACAGGCATGAGCCACAGTGCCCGGCTCATGCTATTTTAAATAAATTCAATTGAAAATTATATCACAATTCAGTACTACTACCCAAACACCAGAATGTCTAAAATCAGAAGGTCAGGATATGTAAAATTTTAGTGATGATGAGAAACTAGGATCCAATTACAATTGCCGTTTCTTTCTGTCTTTCTATGTTTTCCACATGTTCTACTCAATTTATGTTCTTCTCAAATCAGAATATAATGATATTTTTCTACAGAGCAGATTCTTGTTTTCTTAATGCTTTCCAGCTCAGCAACTAAAACTAAAAGATGGGCAGAACGGAAGGATGTATCCAAATAAATATGGCGGGTTTTAGACTGGTTCTTTAGAGGGCATGGGGCAATTAACAGACCCAGGTTATAGAGGGTAATTTAAGGGGCAGAATTTTTGACTTCTGAAAAGAACTTCAGCAGGAACAGATTCTGGGTTGCAGCATCTCAGCAGGTAGAGTGTAGATGACTGTGACATTGGGTAGCTCACTGTCCCACTGAACTGTGATAGTCTTAAGGGGCCAATGACAGGGTCTTGGTGGCTGAGCCTATTTCTTCTGTGTCAGTTCTTCCAGGACTTCCTACTCTAATATACTTCTCTCCAGAAATTGTTATAGTTCTTGGTCATCCAAGTACACAGTGGGCTCATACAGTCCAGTATTTTGTCTGTAGGTCTACTTACCAGATATAGATGTCAGCCAATCTAAGTGGGTTATTTTGACACTATAGTTACTGTTCTTCAAGGTATCCATGTTTCAGTAAACAAACTTCTGCATTTTATTGTTTAGTAGCTTTTCTTTCAGTCAAAATATCTCTGTATGATATTAATGATGATATAATATGTCTTACTATACAACTGGCACAATTCTAGGAATTTCACATTTTTATTACTTCATGTAGACCTCTAGTAACCCTGTGGGGTAGCTGCTATTATTATTCCCCTGTCATGATGGCAACGAGGGGTAAATACCTTGCTCCAGATCACAGCTGCAGAGCATGGGTTTGAACCCCAGAAGGCTGCTTCTCTAATTGAGGCTTTTGAATACCACATCACTCTCCATTTTAAGGCCACCTGCTATAGCTTTGTTTCCTGGTGAATGTAGAGTAGTGGGACTGGCACCAACATGAGATGTATTCCTTGCTGAGTCATTTCCCTCAAGACCAGGCCTCCAGGCTGGATTTCTGGAGGCAAAGGGCCTCAGCTACTTTCTCACAGCAGAGCTTACCCCTGAATCCCCTCCCCAAATACCTGAGGGTGCTCTGACCACATGTTTAAAACAGTTATAACTCGCTCTCTCCTCTATGGAAGTTTGCTCATCCTTGGGGTCTCACATGTTAAGTGTAAAGGGTAATTTGCTGGTTGAAGGTGTGGAGCAGTATCACTTTTTGAAGACATTTTTCTTACTAGCCAAGGTCATCTGCAATTTATTCTTGTCTTTTAAAGGGCTGAGAATCCCATGCGCTTATCAAATTAATAGCATATTTTATATTTAATGTTTTAATTCATTTCATTTAAAGGACTAAAAGAAAAGCTCATAAGTGGGAGCTGAACAATGAGAACACATGGACACAGGAGGGGAACATCACCCACCAGGGCCTGTTGCAGGGCGGGCGGCTAGGGGAGAGATAACATTAGGAGAAATACCTAATGTAGATGACTGGTTGATGATGGGTGCAGCAAACCACTATGGCACATGTATACCTACGTAGCAAACCTGCATGTACTGCACATGTATTCCAGAACTTAAAGTATTAAAAAAAATACTATTAGTAAGAGATAAAATGGTACAGTTTGAAGGGCCTTTGGTAATCTGATTGAAAACATTAAAATGCATGTGTATTTTTTTCCAAAAAAACAAAAAATAAAGAAAAGTTACAAATACATTCTCTCTCTGTCTGTCTCTCTGTCTCTCTGATTACTGACACTCGGCATTTAAGGACAAGTGGTGTATCATCGGGTGAGGAAATTAGGGTCCAGTTCCTGGTTTTGCTGAAAGGGCCATTAGTCAGGTCTCGCTTTT
The DNA here is from genome assembly GCF_028858775.2 of Pan troglodytes. Lineage (NCBI taxonomy): Eukaryota > Metazoa > Chordata > Mammalia > Primates > Hominidae > Pan > Pan troglodytes. Next base: position 15,581,675 of record NC_072410.2, on the reverse strand, counting down.
GGGCTATCTGAGTACCCTGACTCAGGGTTAACTGGCAGCAGGAAGGCCTGATTGCCATTGGCCCCACCATCGAGGTGTGTGGCCACATCCTGGCAGAGCTGCAGCTCCTATGTTGCTGCAGCTTTCTTCTCCAATAACTCATTTTCTGGGATCACCTTATCAGGATGCTGATTAATGAGTTTACCTTTGATAGCATTGGCCACACCTAGGTACAAAATCAGGGTTGGAGTTTTGTCCTCTGGGGATAAGCACACCCAGGGTGAATTCATTCTCCAGAGTGGGAGGAAATCACTGAGTGAACAGCTTCTGTGAAAGTCGTGCCACAGAGAAAGGGCCATGTGCTATCCTCAGTTCCTGTGAGATTTAAGGGGTCTGCCCTTAAATCTCCTTCTCATGGGGATGGCTACTAGTTTCAATGTTGATGCTGGCATCACGATACTGTTACAGAAAGCCGGAAACTTGGAGGAGCCTAGGAATTCTATAAAAACACGCAGAAGGGCACAAAGGACTCTCCCCTCAGAGATAAAAGAGAAGGCATACAGAGATACTGAGATTTCCATAGTAGATTAGCAAGGATCACCATTCATTCATTCATTCACTCATTCATTCATTCATTCATTCACCATTCATTTATCACCAGGCATTGTGTTAGGAACTGAGAAAACAAAGAAATAAGAGCTTTATATGATTTATGGAATTTAGCACTTGTGGATTTTGCTTCTTCCCTCTTTATTTCCTTATAGTGATGAGATACAAAAATCTCAAAATGAAAGGGTCTGCAACCCCAGTCTTAGGGGCAGGGGGAGGTGGAATGCTGGGCCATGCTTCCCTTTGTGGAGTCCCCAGCAGAGAGAGAGACAGGAGGTTCCAGCAGGAGCTGACGGCTCTGGGGAAGAGAAAGAGACTGACGGAGTTTTGGGGGCCTGTGAGGAGAAAGAATACGGTACTGGAGCAAGCGTGCTCTCCTTGTTCTCCATCAAACCGCCCTGCAAGTAGCCAGCAGAGATACCTTCTAAACATCTCAGGGGCTTCACCCTGTGCATAGCAGGGGCCAGCAAGCTTTCTTTGTAAGAGGCCAAGTGGTGACTGCTTCAAGCTTTGCCAATCACATGATGTCAGTTGCAGCTACTCAAGTCGGCCGCTGATTTGTGACAGCAGCCACAGACAACATTACACAGATAGTTGGGGCTGTGTTCCAATAAAACTTTATTTACAAAAACAGGCAGTGAGCTTTGGCTTGCCCACTCTGCTGTTTAGAATAAAGAGGAAACTCTTGAATTTGACGTAAAAGTCACTTTCAGTAAACCTTTTCCTCCCTGCACCTCTGGCTTCTTTGTGGTCATTCTCCTCATGTGAGTTGCCAGTGTCATCTTGAAGGCTCCATATTGCTGGCCTTTTTTTCTTTTTGTAACAACTTTATTTAGATATAGTTCACACACCATACAATTCACCCACTCACTTAAAATGTACAATTCAGTGTTTTTTTTGGCATATTCACAGAGTTGTGCCACAATAAATTTTAGAACATTTTCATTGCCCTCCCAAAATGCGGTGCCCTTTAGATGCCATCCTCCAGCCTCCTGCTCCCAGCCCTCAGCAATCTCAATTCTACTTTATATCCCTGTAGATTTCCCTAGTCTGGACATCTCATATAAATGGAATCATACAGTGTGTGGTCTTTTGTGACAGGCTTCTTTCATAATATTCTCAATCTTACATTTTAATTTCATTATCTTTTCAGGGTTCACCCATGTTGTAGCCTGTCTCGCACTTCATTCCCTTTTATGGCTGAATAGTATTCTGTTCTAGGAATATACTACATTTTGTGTATCCTTCCATCGGTTGATGGACATTTGGGTTGTTTCCTTCTTTTAGCTTTGGGAGTAATGCCACTATAGACATTTATGTATAAGTTTTTGTGTGGACAGAGCTTTTCATTTCTTTTGAGTATATACCTAGAAGTGGAATTACTGGGTCAAATGGTGACTCTATTGAACTTTTTGGGGAACTGCCAGACTATTTTCCCAAGTAGTTGCATCATTTTACATTCCTACTCCCGGTGTATGAGGTATAAAATTTCTCTACATCCTCTACCGACTGTTGTTATCATCTTCCTTTTTTATCATAGCCATCCCAATGAGTAGGAAGTGGCATCTCATGGTGGTTTTAATTTGCCTTCCTTAATGACTCATTAAGCTGAGTATCTTTTGGCCATTTTTATATCTTCTTTGGAAAAAATGTGTATTCAAGTTCTTTGCCCATTACAAAAATCATTTTTAGCAGTTATATAATTATATGTATGTTTAAGTCAGAGCATTTAATGTGGAAAATTTTTAACTGTTATGGGCTAGCAACATCATAGTACAGTTTATAAGGAGGAAGGGGGTACAACAAAACTTTCAACTAAGAGCTAAGTATTTAAAAACAAAATAATATTATAAAAATTCAAAATTCCTTTATGAGAGTTCAACACGACAAGCTAAATATACTTTTTGAATGATTCTGTAATCAAGGCAGTTTATTCTTTTAAAATATCATGAAATGGACAAATGCTCATTAACAGATGTAGCCGCCCCAAGATTTCAATCTTTTCAATCTCGGTGGCTTTCTTTAAATTAAAATTCATGAAGTGTACAATTAAAATGTGTCCAAAAACTGAATCTGCTACTCTGACAGATGTCCACGCTCAACACTTAGTAGTTTATCTGACCAAATTGGATTTTGTTAGGGGAAGAAAATGAACCACTTGTAAAGCATTTAGTTTGAAATATTTTTCTTAGAAATAAAAATTTGTGGAGGAAAAGTTATTTATCATAAGGAAAATAAAGTAAAACACTAGAATGAGCAAACATTTTCAAAGAACAAGAACCACAAAGGTCACTTACATTGAATTTTTAATATTTATCAATGCATATTTCTCCAACCAGTCTACTTCATCAAATTTGGAAACATTTTCTGAATCACTAGATTCCACAGCAGTATGGCAAGACAGGACGGTGGCAACATCATTTTCAATGTCTTCATGGTGAGCTCTCTTTACACCCTGCTCTTCTACGTTGTGTAACTGAACACCTTTCCTTACTGATTCCAGAAGTACACTCTTGGCAACCCAGACTATAGGTACAGCTGGGAGATGACACTTTGGCTCATAAGCAGACGTAACTTGTGTTGGAGGAGTTGGGGTCATTCATGGAGCTTGGGGACTTGGGACAGCAGTAGGTGAAGTTGGATATAGCCAGAGAGAGGATGAGCAGGACTGCAACTGTGACAGATGATGATGGTTGAATACCAAGTGGAGCCAGAGAAGGTAGTGTGGGGCTGGAGGTAGCCTTGGATGTCTTGTGGGGTGGATGAACTGGGACAGCACTAGTTCCTGGCAGAGAGGGCTGTGTAGAGGAGCAGCTGGAGGAGGAGCTGGGTGAAGACGGCTGGGGAAAATGTGGAAAGGAGCTGGAGGAGGTGGTACTGCTGGAGTTCCCAAGGCAGTGTTTGGAGGTGGAGGCAGAGGTGGGAGAGGTGTTGGTGGAGAGCAGTTGAAGTCACTGAAGCTCCTAATGAAGACATTGACAGGGGAGATGGAAGGGGTGGTGGAGGAGGTGTGGGGGTGGAGCTCACAGAGACACGTGTATTGCCTATAGCTGGTGACTGAGCATGATTTTCTATCAAACCTGCAGCAGCATTTACACAGGTGGGCATGGGTTTTGCACCTCTTCTTCCTTGAATTAGTGGAGGTGGAGGTGGTTCATGTGGCCTGACTGAGACCTTTTACTCAGCTTTCATCTGAGTCTCAGTTGTTAGACTAAATGACAAGACAGAAAGTGAACAAATCCATCCACACGATCCACATGCTTTGGGGGCTTTGCTGCAAAGAGATTTGCCTCATCTTCAGCCAGCTCCAGACTTGGGCCAGCTTCTGCCATCCTCTGTCTGGCTCATGAAGACAATCTAGATTTTTCTAGCTTCTGCTTCCTCCTTTCCTTCCTCTGATCTTCTATATGTTGCAACATTTTTTCTTTCATAAATCAAAGAAATGTGAAGGATTGATATAAGTTTGCCCATTTAAAAATTGGGCTGTTTGTCCATTTTTATTTTGAGTTGTAAGAGTTCTTTTTATATTTTATGCTGAAGTCCCTTGTCAGATATAGGATTAATGAATATTTTCATCTATTCTATAGTTTTTTTTTAAACTTTCTTGATAGTATCTTTTGAAGTCCAAAGTCTGTAATTTTGATGAAGCTCCATTTACTTATTTTTAATTTTTGTTTGTGCTTTCTTTGAGGATGGGCCTCAGTACACCACCAAAATTTATAATCTTTCTTCCAGCCTTCCTCAAAAGGACTTATTATCTTTTACCAGGGTGACTATGCACTGAAGAAAAGAAAATAATCAGACCCTTGGGGCACTACTAAACACATGGGCCCTGAACTGACACTAAGTTCCAGAGATCCAAAATTCCGCTGTGGCCCACCACAGTCAGAGTAGTGGCTTATGGCGGTCAGATGAGCCATGGAATTCAGCTCAGGTCCTTCTCACAGTGGGTCCAGTGTGTTCCTGAACCCATCCTGTGGGTATTTCCCCAGTTCTGAAATGTACAATTGGCCTAGACATACTTAGCAGCTGGCAGAATTCTCACATTATTCCCTTGACTTGTGGAGTGAGGGCTATTAAGGTGGAAAAAGCCAAGTGGCAGCCACTAGATCTGCCTTTACCTAGGAAAATGGTAAATCAAAAGCAAATCCACCTTTCTAGAGAGGCTGCAGAGATTAGTGCCACCATCAAGGATGTGAGAGATGCAGGGATGATGACTCCCACCACATCCCCATGCAGCTCTCCTGTTTGGCCTGTGCGGAAGACAGATGGATCTTTTTTGTTTGTTTGTTTGTTTTTTAATTTTATTATTATTATACTTTAAGTTTTAGGGTACATGTGCACAACGTGCAGGTTTGTTACATAGGTATACATGTGCCATGTTGGTGTGCCACACCCATTAACTCGTCATTTAGCATGAGGTATATCTCCTAATGCTATCCCTCCCCCCTCCCCCTACCCCACAACAGTCCCTGGTGTGTGATGTTCCCCTTCCTGTGTCCATGTGTTCTCACTGTTCAATTTCCACCTATGAATGAGAACATGCGGTGTTTGGTTTTTTGTCCTTGCGATAGTTTGCTGAGAATGATGGTTTCCAGCTTCATCCATGTCCCTACAAAGGACATGAACTCATCATTTTTTATGGCTGCATAGTATTCCATGGTGTATATGTGCCACATTTTCTTAATCCAGTCTATTGTTGTTGGACATTTAGGTTGGTTCCAAGTCTTTGCTATTGTGAATAGTGCTGCAATAAACATACGTGTGCATGTGTCTTTATGGCAGCATGATTTATAATCCTTTGGGTATATACCCAGTAATGGGATGGCTGGGTCAGATGGTGTTTCTAGTTCTAGGTCCCTGAGGAATCGCCACACTGACTTCCACAATGGTTGAACTAGTTTACAGTCCCACCAACAGTGTAAAAGTGTTCCTATTTCTCCACATCCTCTCCAGCACCTGTTGTTTCCTGACTTTTTAACGATCACCATTCTAACTGGTGACAGATGGATCTTAAAGAATGACAGTGAATTATCGTAAGTTTAACCAGGTGGTGACTCTAATTACAGCTGCTACAGCAGATGTTGTTTCATTGCTTGAGCAAATTAACACATCCCTGAGAACTGACATGTAGCTATTTATCTGGTAAATTCATTTTTCTCCATGCCTGTCCATAGTGCTCATAAGAAACAGTTTGCTTTTAGCTGGCAAGGCCAGCAACATGCCTCACTATTGTTCCTTGGGGGTCTATCAGTTCTCCAGCTCCATGTCATAATTTAGTTCACAGAGATGTGATTACCTTTCTCTTCCATGAGATATTACACTGTTCTGTTTATTGATGACATTATGCTGATTGGACCTAGTGAGCGAGAAGTAGCAACCACTCTGGGCTTGTTGGTACAACATTTGAGTGTCAGAGGGTAGGAAATAAATTTGACTAAAATTCAGGGGCCTTCTGCCTCTGTGAAATTTCTAAGGATCCAGTGGTATGGGGCATGTTGAAATATCCCTTCTCATGTGAAGGGTAAGTTCTTGCATCTTTTTCCTTCTACTACCAAAAAGGAGGCACAATGCTCAGTAGGCCTCTTGGGAATTTGGAGGCATCATCTTCCTCTTTGTGTGTCTTACATCAGCCCATTTGCTGAACAATCTGAAAATTCATTATGTTTAAGAAGGACCCAGAAGAGCAGAAGTCTCTGCAATAGGTCCAGGCTGCTGCACAAGCTGTTCTGCCGTTTGTGCCACATGACCCAGCAGATCCAATGGTGCTTGAGGTATCAATGGCAGACAGGGATGCTGTGCGGAATCTTTGGCAGGTGAATCACAGCACAGGTCTTTAAGATTTTGGAGCAAGCCAATGCTATCTTCCACAGATAACTACTTTCCTTTTGAGAGACAGCTCTTGGCCTGCTACTGGGCCTAGGTAGAGACTGAATGCTTAACCATGGACACCCAAGTTACCGTATGACCTGAGATGCCCATCATGAACTATTATCTAATCCACAAAGCCATAAACTTGGGTGTGCAGAGCGGCAACTCACCATGAAATGGAAGTGATGTATACATGATTGGGCCTGAGCAGGCCCTAAAGGCACAAGTAAGTTACATGAAGAAGTGTCCCAAATGTCCATGGCCCCCATGCTCCACAATAGAAACAAGCAAGAGTATGTCTGGAATCCAGGAGATAACTTTGAGTGTTTGTATACCATGCCTTGTGATTAAGTTCAATGGAAAACTACAGCTGAATTCGGGCAGGACTACTTATGGTCCAGATCCTTCAGGATGAAGGCTTGGGTAACCTCACCAGGTAATGATGCATGACTAGCTGAGGTGTTTGTAGGAAGCATAGGAATATGGAATGGGTAGTGGAAGAAGGTAGTTATAAGTATCAGATATGACCACATAACCGTTTACAGAAATGAGGGCTGTAATTGTCATGAGTATTTTTTGTTATGAATGTGTGTATATAAATGTATATTAAGCAAAGTCCTTGTTTTCTTCCTTCTCTCATCCCCATCAAGTAACAGAAGATGTATTGCTTTTAAATTATAATGCTTAAGTATTATTACTTTTATATCATAGTATATAAGTTACTGGACATCAAGGGGAAAGATACCCAATAAAATACTGTTTTCATAAACAGCAATTGGAAATTAGAAATTACAAGGAATAAATGGTTAAGGAGGAGAAGGAGCAGCAGCATGAAGAGGGTCATTTTAAACATTTCCAACACTGAGGTACTATGGAGGGATATTACTTGTGGAGGTGGGAAGATCTGCTAGGCAGTTGAAAACATAATAATCCTGCAGAATATTTGTAACTGAAGAATTAGATGTGGGAGCAAATCACATAGAGGTTCCATTTGGAGCTTTTGAAGGGAGAAGATGATCTATTCACATTTGCATTTCAAGTTCATAGGCTCTAGGTTGGAAGGATCCTTACAGTGTTTTCTTATTTCCATCTCCCACTAAGTTGGAAGGTTATAATATTCCATCTCTCTCTCTCTCTCTTTTTTTTTTTTTAACGAAGAACCCCATCTCTCTCTTTTTTTTTTTTTTGAGATGGATTCTCGCTCTGTCACCCAGGCTGGAGTGCAGTGGCGCTATTTCGGCTCACTGCAACCTCTGCCTCCCAGGTTCAAGCGATTCTCCTGCCTCAGCCTCCCTAGTAGCTGGGATTACAGGTGCCCACCACCACAGACAGCTAATTTTTGTATTTTTCTTTTAGTAGAGATGGGGTTTCACCATGTTGGCCATTGCTGGTCTTGAACTCCTGGCCTCAAGTGATCTGCTTGCCTCGGCCTCCCAAAGTGCTAGGATTACAGGCATGAACCACTGCGCCCAGCCTGAACCCCCATCTCTTAATCAGAAATATATTTAAAGTGAGATGCCTTTGGATGGGTTGACAGAGGTGTAAGTGTGCTTGAGAAGCATGAGTCAGGTCCCTGTGCCTGAGAAATGAAAGACTTCCAGTTCTATAGATTGTCGACTAACATTTATGACAACATTCCGGAAACAAGGCTGAAATTCAAGGCTTTTGATCACAGACCTTCACAGGCACACTATGTAAAGCCTTGTGTTGAGATTGCTTTATTATTTCCAAGTAGTTTTTCAGCTTTAGATCGACTTTGGCATAATCGCACACCGGGCTGAATGTCCAAAGGCTTCTTGCCAAGGCAAACCCTTAGAAGACAGGAGCATCCTGCTGGGAGCTGATTGCCAGGCAGACATCTCTGTGAAATCCCATGGCGTGCAGGCATCAAGGTGTACTTACATAGCTAAATACACTGAAAAACAGTTCTTCATCTGTCTGTATATATCTATATCTATTATCTGTCTATCATCGATATATCACAATCAGAGATTTCATTATAATATTCAATGTCAGGTGGAAAAGTATAGCAGTTTTATATTTTCAGCTTTCTTTCAGAAATTAAGTAAAGATCCATTTAATATACCCAAAAAACAAACATTATTTTGTGCCTTTAGTTTAAGTGGAGCAAGTCTGTCTATGAGTTTTGTCATCATCATAGCTCAGTGTTCAGGCATTTTCCCAGGAATCCTTTCTGGTTGTTTACTTTTCCTGTTCTTCCTGTTCCTTTCGCATCCCCTGTGCCTTCAGTGTTGTGTTTTAGTCATGAGACATGCCTCGGGCCCTCCCCAGAGTGTCTTTTCCAGCTTCCGGGTCTCAGGTTCCATCTTTGTTTCTGTTTCGTTTCGTTTCGTTTGGTTTCTGTGACTCTGACCCCGGGTCTCTCAATTACAGAAGGGCCTGCTGCCCTGAGTAGGAAACACCCTGTCCTAGGACCCTCCTGGCTTGGACCCATACCCCCTGCCCCATGGAAAGGGGCTAGGATGTTGCATCTCACATTCTAGGGTTTCCTACCTAAGTAGCCATTCTCCATATCAGGGCAGCAGGGTGTGGTGGGATAAGAAGGGGGACTTCCCTTAAGGCTGAAGGCCCTCCAGCTTGGCTGGCAAAGACCAGGGCAGAGCTCACAGATCAATGCTGAGCTGGCAGATCAATCAATCCCACATGTGCCACCACTGTAGTTCATCACCATCCTCAGCCCCCATGTGCACCCTGTATTCAACAACTACTCAGCTCCAACTTCAGAAGGAAGCTTTTCAACCATACAGAGCTCAAGGTTCTTGGTGGCACTCACACAGTGCTGGGTTTTTCATGTGGGATTCAAAAGTGGGTTCATCCTCACTGATGCTCCCTGGTAATGAAGCTGAGTTCCCAGTGCTCCGCCCAGATGCCCTCGGATCCCCACTGCCAGTCCTCACCTCACCCCCTACCCTTTCTTCTATGAGCCTGAACGTTGGGGACTGAGTGGCTTTGCCCAGAGGCTTAGAGAGCACAGGCTCAGAGAACACAGGTATGGGAGCTGACATTGCCCTGGGGCCTCTCAGAGGGAGTGACTGTGTCATGCCCCAGGAAAGCCCAGTTCCCTGACTCAAGTAGGGACAATCCCTGCATTGCCCCCTGAGGATCAGGCTGCACCTAGGACTGTGCTAAGTCCATACCCTTGCTTGGCTACTTCCTCTCCAGCCTGCCTCACCACACACTGATAATTCTCTCCTAGGAACACTTTTTAAATAAATCCCTTGCACAGAAACCCTCATACCAGGATCTGCTTCTGGCAACCCAAACCCAAATACAGGATGGCACAGGTTGCTTGCACACTGTGGGATTTCACAGTGATGTCTGCCTGGCACACCAGCCCCTAGCAGGATGCTCCTAAGGTTTTTCCTGTGCAAACAACCTTTGGACATTCAGCCTGGCGTGTAGTTATGCCAAAGTGCTGTGACTGATTGCAGTTTCCTGCTTGATTACAACCAGGGTGTGACCTGGCATTCCCCCAAATTCCAGCTCCCTGGGACCTCAAGGGGCATGACTGGAGATGTTTTGTGCTAGTTTCTTGGGCTCATGTCCACTTGAGTTGCTAGGGAGGGCATCCGAACTTTTATTTGGCTGTTGCAGCTGATTCTACACTGAGTCTTCTGTCGGAAGCCAGCCTGGTCTGCCTCTCCCTGCACTCGTATTGTTCCCTAATTTCCATGGTGGGTACTGGTGGTGGTTGGGGCTGTTCTCCATCAGTTTGGAGCTTAGGCAGGCAGCCAGTGGCCTTCTGGTTAGGGACATGCTGGACTCTGGAGTTTTAAACCCAGGGGTGGACCAAACCCTAGTCAGTTAGTCCACCTTTTTCTGCTAAACTTTGTACCTAGGGCTGAACTCTGTGAGTGGACATCGCTAATGACTGCTCCTGGAGGCCCAATGACCCAAAAGCCCACAGCGATCCAGCTGCACACTGGGGATGACCTAACAGGTGGAGAGCTGTCTATCAGCCATGCATAACCCTTCTTGATCCTTATCTTCTGGCTGGAGGCCATGTTCAGGTCACCATCTGAAAACTGCACCTGCACTTACTTTATGGTCCTTGCCATCATGGCCCACATATACTATTGGTCCCTTCTATGCCCACCTGCTTATTCCTGGGACCGCAATATGTACACCACTTCCCAGGAGGTGCTTCCAGATGGGAAGGTGGGTGGAGGAAAAACTCCTGCCTCAGGAGCATGAGAGCTGTAGTGGCCTGGGACCTCCCTTGGCTTGGAGAGCTGGGCATACTTCCCCTACAAGTTTCAAAGGGAGGCAGGCCCTTTACCATGCACAGGCTCCCGTTGTTGGGAGTACTCCTCAGAACTGTTTGGGAAGAAGGCTGGGAGGGTCTGATGACGTCTGGATTTCTGGGACTCCCATGCGATCCTCACCCAGGACCCCTATCTTCACAAATACGGATCTTCAGGAGCCTTCTCATTCATCTACATAAGATCCAGCGCAAGCCGACCCAGAAACTCAGCTTGAGCCGACTGAGGTGGGCTGCCTTTGTCAGCTGGGGTAGAAGGAAGTTCGGACACGTTTTCTGTGTCCGATGAACTCAACCCATGCTCTGCTCTGACTGAACTTTCTTCACTTAAGCCCAGTTAAGGCACAGACGAGTCAATTCAGGGATGGTCAACCAAGGCAGATAGAGATTTACAGAAAGTACTAAAATCCCTGAGTTCTGCTTGGTAGGGTTTGAAGGAAGTTGGTGTGACACATTCCATGGGGTTTCCAAGAACCAGCTGCCAATGTAAGGCAATTCCAGGACCTGGCCATGTGAGTGTGTCCCCAAGAAGATGTGGTGGCCCTGGGCACATGCAGAGAGACTGCATGGGGAGGCAGATTTCCCGGAGGACTACCAAGAATCTCATGAAAGGCAAGGGCTCTCTTTCTTGCTTTGCTTATGGTGAATATGGAACATGAATGGTTGATTGTTCTTATGAAGAGGCTGCAGAATGAGGAAAGTGGAAGCCACAGTGTGCTTGGGAGTCACTGAAATGCAGAGACTGATCATGGGTCAGGGCCAGCTGGATGGAGGGCGAGAAGGAAGAGAATGGGCACCACAGAGGAGGGATGGCCACTTCACCTCTACTCTCCCAATGTGCCCCCTGGGTGGAAGGTGGTGCCCAGAGACTGACAGGAGCAACGATCCTGAGGGAGACAGCTCTGCTGGAAACAGTCCACATTGCCAACAAAGACGCAGCACTCCAGGGCGGCCTGCAGCCAGCTGAGGACCCCTGATTATCTTAGACCCATCGGAGGGTCCCTGACTCCTGCTGCCCTCAGCCCAATGCTTAGCCCTCCTTGATGAAAAGGGGTCTCTGAGGAGCACTGCCTCTTCTTCCTGAGGAGGGATTCTGAAGCACCCAGTGAGAGGCAAGACATTACGATTTGCTGAGATAGCCCAGATGTACAGACTGGAGAAACCACTGCTGATGGGGCAGGCTGTGAGGGAAGAGAGGACTCCAGGGCCTGGATGTTTGTGCCAGCCATGCATGGTGGTCTTGCGGTATGCTCTGTTCCAGCTACAGCTGGGCTTAGGGTGTTTGTCAATATTTATTCATTTGTAAAACCAAATTTGGCTTTACTCAATTTTTGTTCCCTTCTCTCCTCCTCTGCCCTCCCTCCATAGAGCAGGTGTGCAACAGTGATGCCTGTATGGCCATGGTGCCTACAGCAGGGCTGGGTTGATGGTCGTCCAGGGCCTCTGCCTACAGAACAGGCCTGCTGGGGGGTTCTCCTAAACTAGGGATCAGAAAACAGTTTCTGTGAAGGACCAGATAGGAACTATTTTAGGCTTTGTGGGTCACATATTCTTGTCATTTCTGTTGTTTTTATAACAACTGTTTAAAAGTACACAGTTTATTCATAGCTCCCAGCCATACTAAATGGCTGGATTTTTTGGCCCACAGGCCACCTCTGTGGCCTAGACCAACCTCTTTGAGCCTAGACCAACGACCCATGAATATAGAGAGAGAAAGGGCACTGATAATGGAGAAGGGCTGGGAGGGTCCTCCACTGATGAAAAACCTCTTTGGAGAAGACTGATCGTTAGATTCCTCTAGTATGAACTCTAATTCTACCAAGCTGAAAAAAAATAGAATAGGAACTGTTAAGAGGTAAACTCTGACACGTTAACATTTTAAAGAGTTTATTTGAGCAGGCAATGATTCATGAATCTGGCACTCCAAGCCAGAATGTTTCAGAGCTCCTTTGAAGGAGCGTGTGGGGAGACTTTTATAGAGTGAATGGGAAGCAGGATAGGGGAAATGTTCAATTGGTCAAAGTGGAGCAATAATTGGAAAGTCCCTAGTCCAAGGTTGATTGGTGGTTTCTGACTGGTTGAGTCCTCAGTGTAACTGAGTTGGGTCTTGGTTTGCTTCCATAGGAATCTGGGACACTGGAGGCACTAAGGTCTGATGGCCTCCCAGGTGATCATTTTAACAACACCTAGAAAGGGTTAAGGTTTTTCATTCCAGTCCCTAACCCTCCTCTCTGTCATTTATTTCCTGGCATTCCCCATACTTGAGTTTATATGGACTAAAACTTGCCTCAGATGTTTTGGAGTTCCCTTAACAGCAAAACCCACACTAGATTATTAGGGGTAAAATGAGGAAAAGGGCAGTGGAACATAGTCTTTGGGGCTGCATAGGGAGCTCGGTCCACTCCACTTAGGGCAGGCCCTGTGGGAGATGTGATGAGGTTGGGCAGGATGCAGGGGGTGTCAGCCTGGTACCTACAGGCCAAAGAAATCCCAGAAGCCTCACGATGGGGGTGGAGGGCAGAGCTGGGCTTTACTCAGCTTTGGGGAAGGGCAGTTTCTGCTGTGGGCTCCCTCCTGCTCACAGACATCTCCAAGGTGCTCTAATGCAGAGACCCTCTCTGGGAAGAGCTGCCTTTCTAAGTGGATTCCCATCAGGCTTTGTTGTTTTTCTTTTTCTAAATAGGCCATTAGAAAAATTTTGGAATTTCTTATGTAATCAGAGAGAATCCATAGAACACCCAAGCTGTTCCAAGTGCTAAGAGGAAGTGAGTAGTGCAAGATGAAGTCTGCAGAGAAGACTTTCGCAATCTGCGTGACTCCTGCAGTGTGTGGGGAGCTAGCCAGGGGCCAGGGGATCCTGATTAACTGTGTCTGCGTGACCTGTTTGTGGGGGCCATCCCTCTCTCCCTGGTTCTTAGTTTTCTCATCTGAAAAGTAAGATTGTTGAATGATGTGATTTTTGTGACTCTTGTAATTCTCACCCTAAAATTTTATGAGTCTAACTTCCCATTGCTGCTTTTTATTTTCTTCTAAGTGAAAAGTTCCAAAGTAAATTGAACATTTACAATTTGATCTTCTATGACTGTGGTATATTTAGGAGTCTCTCTCTCTCTCTCTCTGTAAGTATGTAATAAGTGATCAGAACACAAGATTATCTAGGATACATGGATGGTCATCTTCATCATGTTTATTTTATGCAGCTGGACCAAAGATATTTTAAGATTGAATTAAACCATTAATTCTTCTTCATAGTACTTTTAGCATTGTTTGAAAGGACATAGCAGAGCTTTGTAAAAGAGGAGTCTAGAAGTATTTTCTGTGGCTGAAATTTATAGAGAATATAAGAATGGGATATATTTTTACAATTAAATTAAAAAAATTAGTTTATAAAGGGAGAAAAGCAAGTTTTGCCTAGTCGTAAACTCTAGACCTATTGCCTATATTCTGATCAATACTGCCCATATATCCAGTTTCTATCACAGTCACAAAGGGAGTCACTGTGTGATTATGTGCTTGCTATCTAAATTGTTAGGCAGCTCTTAGAACATGAACCCAAGACATTTGGTGTGGGTGTTCCTGATAAAAATTTATTTGCTATTGAATCATGCTGGTTCAGTTCACCATATCTTTCCTCAGTGCAGGCCGGAACTCTGCATAAATACTATACTGGGATATTTGTCATGTGGTTAATGATTTGCATGCTTACCCTAGGGAGGGAAAGATGAAAGAATGCAAAGGGGTATACTTTGTTACTGGGTGGAGTAGATATTTTTTTGTGTTGTATGGTTTAATGATAAGTTAATCACCTATCCCACAAAATGTACCTTCTTGACATTAAAAGAATAATAATACATGGATCGTTGTATAGCTTGTATAAAATGATGGCAGATATTTTCTTGGTACAGGTTTTAACAAAAAGAAGGAAAAGAACATAATCATTAGTGTAGCTGAAGAACTTGGCAATGCTGACAGTTTTGCTAAGAGCCCTTTAAAAAAAAGTATAAAAAACGATTTTCCACAGAGATGTGAAATTTAAGCTTTTCTTAACGTCCATGAGTTACCAAATATTTTATTTTTCCCTTGAGCTCACTGAAGACTTCCTCTCTCTCTCAGAAGTCCATCTGAAAGATAAAATCTTTCTCTGCTTTCCAGCCTTGTGTTGGCCACAGAAGTAGGCTGAGTTTCTTGTTCATCTTGTGTTCCTTATCGCTCTCCTGTGGCCTTTCTCTTTGGTTTTGGGACCATTTCAGCTTGAAGCCACCTGAGCCAGACCTAGCTCACAGCATTCCATCCTTCATGCCACCCCCTGCACCTCCTAATCTAATATCTCCAAGAGTAGGACTATCCTCTGCCTCTCATTCCTGACCTTTAAAAATAAAAACCATTTCCCCCACACATTATCCTTAGTGCCCACTTCTCATCCTCATTCTTCTCTTGCTCACTTTCTCTTACATTGAAATTCTACTCTTATTTATCTCTTTATTTATTTCACTATTGTAAACTAGTGATGGAATTAAATTGCCTTTATTTTGCCTTAGGACAGGGGAGTACGTTATGTGGTTGGTGTCTAAATGAGGGATCATGTATCTTAATTAAAAACTCTACCCAGGATTTGGTTACATTTTGATGAAGTATTATCATCTACAGGTAGTGTGTAACAGCTCCAGACTGGAGGAAGGGTGTCTTTGTTTTAAGTGTCCTTGATCATGAGGCTCAAATGGCAAAAATCTGGTAAGAAAGTCCAGGACAGACTCCCTGACTGCTCTCAGATCTCTGTGCGGAAGGTTAGGGTGCTTCCTGTCATCTTCTTCTGGTAGTCCTTGTCAAATTCTTCATTTTGGGCCACAGTAAAATAGTTCTTCCAGTCTCCAGGCATCCCTGAAACAAGGCAAAATCTTAATGATTGCTGCAGGAGTACAGGGAGAGGTAAGCCTGCACCCTCAGGACCCCACCAAGAATGAGGAGAAACAGGCAACTTGCCTCTCAAAGGTTGTACAGTGGTGCTGCTGGAAAGAATAAATAATGGAGCATGAAACATTACTGGAAAATCTAAGCAGACCATGGGGACCACAGAGTTCCATTTGACATCTTAGACTACAAAGCTTATCTACCTTTCCTCATAAAAGGGGAGATGGAGTGGTCCATAATGCTGGTGGGCAAAGTGGTATAGTTGGTCATTGGGTTTTGCTTCATTACATCAAAGGAGGTGTGATAGATGATTTTATTCAGAATTTCCTCTGATATGTCTTTTTCCAGGAACTTCAGTATCTTCTCAATTTCCCGCTTTGGGTCCTGTATGTGGAACAGTCACACCAAACAAATCATGTTGGGTCTTCCCTTGGGGATGATGTTCCATTTGGATAGTATTTGGAGAGAAATGAGTTAAAGGATCATTTGAACACATTTTAAAAATATTTCTCAAGTGACTCCTAGTGCCAGATACTGTACTGTCCCAGATACTGTAGCAACACAAAGATGAGGGTTGTCCCTGCCCTCAAGAGGCTTACCTTGAAGGAAAGGAATTAAGCATAAACACAAACAATCACAAGGCTGGCTGAGAAAGTACATGCTGCCTACGTACAGACAGAGTGCCAGGAGATTTGGTGGGAAGGAGCAATGGTATCCCCTGGGGGAGAACAGGAAAGGCTGTGTGAAGGAGGAACAATGTTGGTGGTGAAGCATAGTATAACTAACTCTAGTATTTGGACTACAACAGATGGCAAAAAGAACCTATGAACTTAACAGAAGGTCACTAAGAGGAGGAATAAAAGGAATCTCAAGTTGACCCAGAAGTATAAATCCTTATTTCTTGGATCTTTTTGATCAAAGAGATACAGAAAGAGAGAAAGCTATAGCTTTTGATTAAATTTCTGAGGACATCTCAGATGCTAGTTTTGTAATTCTAGGATGCTGATGCACTGGGTCATGAGAGTGAATTTGTGCAGGCACTCAGACACGATGGTTTGAAATTCAGAAATCAGTCCACTGTCCCAATATGTGGGACTAATCCTACCAGTGTTTATATGGATTAAACTTTGCTTTATGATGTGGGGTTGAGGTGTACAAGAGGGAGAAGGAAGCTAAATTTCTTGAACACAACTATGTACACTTTACAAGTATGATAGTGTAAATCTTTACAATGATCTCATGAGATAGATATGACACCATTTTGCAGATAAAGATATCTGGCTTACAAGTGCCAGGAGCCAACAGATTGATTCAACTATAAAGCATGTGCTATTTCCTGAGGAAGAAGAATATTTTGAAAACTGAATTAAAGCAAAGCAGATTTAGAATACCGAAAAAGTAGTTAGAGCTTTTGAGGATAAAACTGAGTTGCAAACAGTGTCATGGACTTGCACTGAAGGCTCTTCTGCATGAAAGCCCATGCACTAAGGTTCTAAATAGGGATTGATGTATCCTAGGATGTGGGAGGATCTGATGGAGATGGCACTGCCCTCACCTCCTTCATGTCCTCGTAGAAGAGGTAGAGAATGCGGTGCTGGTCTTTTGCATCCCACCATCCCTTTACGTGGTCATACCAGGAACCCCACAGCACTGAGGGGAAGGAGAGAGATGAGATGTCAATGCAAGCATGAAACTTGTAAAACAAACGTGAATATTTCAAATAAAAGGGGACATTTAATAAATACAACCAGAAGACAAAGACCTTGGGCAGAATTCTTATTTGCAGAAGGCAGGGATTTTTTTTTAAAGTAGGGTGATGATAGAAAGTATTCTGGATCTCTTGGCTTATATTTCCAACCTTGAACTTATTACTGCATGAAAGATTGTCTTGTGGCCAGGGATTCAACACCTTTATTTTCCTTGCATCGTCACATAGTGCATTGGTCAATATTATGCAATAAATATTGTTTCTGAACAGGCTGATTTTAAAAAGAAGACTTTTACTGTGAAAAATTTATAAGTACTGGATATTTGGGCACCTTCACTCTCTTCAATGATAAATAGAAGGAAGAGAGGCTCGCTGGGTATTTTCTGTTGTCTCTGCCAACTCACTTTCCATCCTCTTGTGCTCTGCCTGGTGCCCTGCAAAGCGACCTGCATGGACTGTGTCAATGATTTCCTTTGCCCTCAGGATTATAGCTAGACTGTGTCAGCAAGAGGCATAGGAAGGCATTTAGAGGCAGAAGGAGAGGAGGGCATTGTGTTTATTTCCCTGATGCCCTTCCTGTTGGCTCACTGCTTCCCCAACCAAAGGCTTTAGCTCTTGTCAAGGGGTCCTCTTTTGTCTCTGGAGAGATATGGCTCCCTGCTGGTACTCTCCCAAGAATACTGTACTAGCCCTTGTCAGTTTCCTTAAACTCTGCTCATAGCCTTGTAAATAGTCTCTTTGTTAGAGTCTTCCCAGATGACCCAGTTTGAGTGTGCCATCTACTTCCTCATAAAACCTTGATGGATATAGCTGTTCAATGAAAATTATCTTCCTTTCTGCTGTCAGCAGGTGAATGAATAAGGAAATATGAACTCACAGTTTTCTTCCACTCACCTTTTCCAGCTTTGAATGTCTCAACATATTCCTCCCATGTACCAGGGTCAGGCAACATTTTATTCATTCTTGAGAAATGATAGTAGGAGACCAGACAGTCCTTGGCATTTCTAGCCACATAGATAATCTGGAATCAGCCAGCAAGAGGAATGAGAGGCAGAGAGAAAACAAGACAGAGAAATATCATTATTCAATGCAGAGGACCATAATCTTAGAAAGCCTCTTTGTAGAATCTTGGACTCTCCTATTTGAATAATTTAATGTTCATGCATTCTATCTCTTCCAGTTTGTCTAGGTGCAGTTCCAGTTTATGGCTGTGGTCTTAGCGTGATCATTAAGAGCACCCCTTTTCTCTGATAGAAGTGTCCTGTTTGCATGGTGTATACTACATTCACCCTAACTGTGATATTTCTGGAGGTTAAGGAGGCTACCCATGTTGTCTTCATCCATTCACGGTTCTATAACAAAATACCACATGCTGAGTAGCTCATAAACAACAAAAACTTATTTCTCACAGTTCTACAGGCTGTAGAATCCAAGATAAAGGTGCTGACAGGTTTGGTATATGGTGATGATCTGCTGCCTCAAGACAGCCATGTGTTATAATCATGAATCCCATTCATGAGGGTTCCCTACTCATGGCCTAATCTCCTTTCAAAGGTCCCACCTCCTAATATTATCACTATCGGGGTTAAGATTTCACATATGAATTTTGAAGGGACAAATGCAGACAATAGCATGTGGTATATTTTTCAGTGTGTGAAGGTTCCCCTTGGCTTTCACTAAGCAAGGAATCTAAACTAGGTTCTAGGCTGGAAGGAGCTAAAGCAACAAGACATTTGGTTTAATTTCCATGATATGAATCCCAGCCTTACCGATAAATTATCACTCCTACATTCATTTGCTGATGAGGATGAAGGACCCTTGAGGCAGTGCTAAATCCATCTTTGGAGCTGTGTGTGATGGTCTTCTCATAGGGCAGGCATGGTCTGGTGAGAAGGAGCTGACTTCTTGGCTTCTTGTCCTGGTGACCCCTCCTCCCCTCATTACTCTGGCTGCCATCCCATCCTACCCTGCTGTATGCAATCTTAGCAGGGCTGGGGAGGAACCATTCTCAGTGGTTTCTCAATAATTTTTGTCTTGTGTCTCACTACGGAACTTCTGTGTCCAACACAACCAGTCATCCAGCCCTATTTTACTCTAAGTGAATTGCCCTAGGTTCTTGCTTTCCATCTTTGCTCACTCAGATGAATGCAGTCCTGGCATGACTCTGTTTTTCTGCCCCCTTTCTTGCTGCTGGCTTACTATCCAGCATTTATGAAAGCTTTTATGGTGTCAAAAAGTATGATGCAAGTGCAAAGTCTTATTATTATGTACATATATTTTGTGTAATATTCCTTAATGCTTAAGTTGCTTATTGCCTTCTAGGCCTAAATGGAAATGGGAAGTCCTAGGCTAAACAGGGAACATATTCAGATGTACATTAGGTGTGGGGTCCAATGTCAAATAAAATTTCTGAGAACTTCTTGATTCATCTGTATTAATTTCCAATTGCTCCTGTAACAAATTACCACAAATGACTTAAAACAATGTAGATTTATTCTCTCACTGTTCTAAAGGCCTGATTTCACTGGGCTAAAGTCAAGGTGTCAGCAAGGCTGGTTCCTTTAATGGCTCTGGGGAGAATTCATTTTCTTGTTTTTAGAATCTAGAGGCCACCTGTACTCCTTGGCTCTTGACGCCTTCATTGAATCACTCCAAATTCTTGCTTCAGTTGTCACGGCTCCTATTTCCTCCTTTGATATGCTTGTTTCCATCTTTTAAATACCCTTGTGCTTCCCTGATTTGCTGATTTGCTTCCCTGAGATCATCACCCAGATCACCTTAAATATGGCATATCAGCATATTTAAGACCAAGATAATCCAAGATAATCTCTCCATCTCAAGATCCTTAACTTAGCCACATCTGTGTAGTCCATTTTGCAATATATGGTAATATTCCCAGGTACTGGTGATTAGATGTAGGTATCTTGGAGTGACTATTATTCAGCCTACCATGCCATCATAAAATGAAAAACTTGGACTAAGCTCCCTACAGTCTTTTCCTACTCAAATAATTCACACCAAGTCTAAGTGGATAAATGGAAGTGCTGCCACTGAGATGTTTACATTATTTAGAAGACGTGATTTTACAAAAAGATGTTAGTATGATGACTAACCAAGTGTTAGTGTGTCTTCTGACAATGAGTCTACAAGATTTGGAAGTAATATTGGTTCTTGAGGAATAAAATTAACATACAATTAGTGAAGGTATTTATCTGTGGGAATAAACCAAGAAGTTTTCACAAATCTGGGTGATCTGGGTATGATCTCAGGGAAACAAATCAGCAAATCAGGGAAGCAAAGCAAGCAGATACTTGGAAAACTATTCAATCATATTGTACCTTATTTGGAGATAGAAGATGGACAAAATAAAGAGCTAGTGAGTCATGGAAGCTCAGAAAAAAGAGCAGTCACTCGCATCGTGTATCTGAGCACTGCACCAAGGACAGATAGTCTTGGTTAGACTTGACTGTTATGGTTTCCTTGGTGAATTCAGTCTAGAAGGTTGAAAGACTCTCCAGCTGTCATAGCTGAAAAACACTTTTTAACATCAACAGACTCTCTCAGCAATCTTCAGATAACTGTTTACAAAGAAGCTTGCCCACAAGCAGATGATGTGTTGGTCTAGCTGATACAAGCATTTGGTTCTGCTGAATGGCTATACTTTTCATTGCAAATGAATAGGTCGATATTTTGTTTATATTACACATTTCATTAATTTAAGACTAACTTATAAAGCAGAAATCAAAAGGAAACCCTGCTACATTCAATGTACACTGCATTTATCGGATCTAAATTAGAAAGTGTCAAAATAAAAATATATTTTTTGAAAATGAAGGAAATAAAGGTCTAACAGTTCCTAGGATCTTGCTTCACAAGATATGCTTTCTGAGAGTGTCGATCTCTCAGTTGGTATTAAGGGTGGGCCAAACCAAAATAAGACAAAATCATATTTCTCATCCTGAAAAGAAGAGAAGCAGATTTTGGATACCAAGGTGTACATAATCTCATCAGGGCAGCCAGATGGTGGCCATGAACACGGGCTATTAAGATCTCTGAATGTGGAAAGTAAGTGATGGATGGCCTCAGCTGCTGTACTCTGAACCCACTACCATGCTCTTTATAAGACCACATTTCCAAACGGCTGCTCTTGGCTGGTGAGTAAGCACAGCAGACATGCTAAGGCAGGCCCAGTCTATGAGATATGGGACTCTCTGATGGTTGACTTTGGCTAGAGGACTCCCCAACAGCTTGGATGAATCTTGCTCATGGCTGCATTGTAGTGTGAGTTTTCAACTCTCCTTCCTTGCCTCTCCTTCATAGGGGTCAGACTTGCATCATGGTCTTATTGCTCTCCATCCTTATTTGTCTTACTCCTCTTTTCACAGGTTTTCCTCCAAATAATTCTCTTTCAGGTCTGACTCTGCCAGCTCCTTAGAGGACACAATCTAAGAGATCACTCTTCCTCAGGAAATACCTGCTTTGTTTCATTGATCACCTTCTTTGAATGTGGCTTAGATGGCAGACAGTCAGAATAATTTTGTCTGAAAACTTCCCAATATGTACCCAAAAATAATATTTTAAAGGAAGATGAATCCAGAATGAGTGTGTGGGAATGTGGAGTAATGCCACCACCTGCCCTATGGCTCCACTGGCTATCTTTCTTTTAGTGTCTTTGACTGTTTCTACTTAGAGACATTATTTGGCCATGCCAATCAAACTCGGTTTGAAGACTTGGCTCTTCTTACCTTTGAATTTTCTTTCCAGAAGGAAGGTGGTAGCATCTGAATAGGCAGATGAGTCTTCAGAGTTCTAGGAGAAGGCATTTTGTTAGCCAGATCCAGACCTGGGAAATAAGGCCACACAATTCAGCCAAACATTTCTCATCAGCTGCATAGATTCGATATTAGTACCGTGCCAATCATTTGAAATCAGATTGACCCAATAGTCAGCTCTCTGTCTAAAATAATAATTTTTATGCCTATGTTCCCTTTCTGATGACAACTTTACTGCTCATTCTGGTAGAGGAAAGCACTGATGAAATATTGAAAACTATGGAGGCACATTACTTCCCTTAGTTGTTGGGCATTGGTGTGTGCTTGTGTGGGCAGATAAAGATGTTTGAGGTTGGTGAGAACAGCTCTGTAATAGCCCCAGTAGCTCTAAAGAATGCAAGATTTTCTTTCAACTTTTACTTTCAAGGCCAAGAACCACAACAGCCATCAGACATGTGCAAGCATTGTGCTGGGAAATATTTTTAGTTGAAAAACTGCCTTATAGTGATCAAGTCATTTTTCCAAGTTAGTAAATGTGAAAGCTAGGATTAGAAATCAGTGAGTCTATGAGTGTGGAGAGTCAAGGAAGAGAAGTTTTGTGAAAAACAGTAGAGAGGCAAGAAAGATTTAGATAAAGCACAGACGAAGTATTCCTGGAAACAGAAAGTCCAATGCTAACTGCTAAAATGCTGAATATAGGCCGGATGTAGCCATGTGCAGCACCAACTTCAGGGGACAGGTTTGCAAGTAAGGCATAAGTGTCAGTAATGGAGAAGATAGCTTCTGATGGAGAATGAGATATGTAAGGAAAGGGAAGTTCTCCTTGGAGGCATAGCAGTAAAGGGATAGAAGGAAGCAAGAGGGAGAAAATTAAAGTAAAAATTTTGCATAAAAGAGAGAAAGAAAAAGCATGCCAATTTCTTCTCCTCCCCACTAACCAGTAGTAAATACTTATAAACAAAACTGCTCAGAAGAAGGCAGAACTGACAGAAGAGGATGTTTTTGAACTAGAAACTATGTTCATGAAGTATATAAAAATAGGAAAAAAACACAGATTTCATTGACACAAAGCTACTATAAAGATCAAAGAGTCAAATAAAAAAAATCAAATCCCCACAAAATCAACTACAAAGCTGAAAATGAAAATGCAACATTTTAAACTAAATTAAATATCTTGAAACAAACATTTGAGAATATGAAAATAAAATCTGAAATCAGAAGTACAAAAAGTAAGGACAGACGTGGACAAAAAAGGAAAGTGAAAAAGATTTGAGTGAACTCAACAAAGAAGTAGAAGAAAAGGCAAAATAGCTTTAAAAATTAAATTATAAAGTGGATAAATGGGGAATAGATTTAAATGAAAATATAAATGCTATTGAAGAAAAGCACTAAAACAATTGAGACAATGACACAAGAAAAAGAAATAAGTAAAAGGTTTCAGAGAGCAAGTGGCTGACATTGAAGACAGGTGAAGAAGGTCTAACATTAGTAGAAGTTGGAGTCCCTGAGAAGAAAATGAAAACAGTGGAATAAAACTAGTATTTAAACCTGTAATCTGAAACAGTTTTCTGGAGAAAAAGACTGGAATTTATATGTTAACCATGGGGTATTGGGAAAGTTGATTCATAATGATCAACTCTGAAATATATGGTAAAATTATTATATTTTATGATTTAAAAAAATCATGCCTCATGCAAAAGATGAAATAATCCTGAAGGTGAATAGAACCAAACTGGCATCAGACTCCTGAAAACATCATAAAAAGCAAAGAAACTGTTGATCAACATTTTAAAGAAATTAAGGACAGAAAATCTGAAAGAAAGATGTTATCCCCAGGCAGGCTGTGCTTTAAGTATCAAGGATAGACAAAAAAAAAAAGGTTTAAATGTGCAAGGACTAGGGAATACAGTACACATGTGCCTTTCCTGATCAGTTAGCTAGAATAGGTTCCATTCAATCAATAAATGACTTGGAAATCTTCGCAAAAAGGATCGATGGTGAATATTTCACATTATATAATATTACAACTAAATTAATGAGGATAGATCAAGAGTAGAAGAATAATGTGTAAACCTTATAGGTTCCCACAAAGTAGTAATAATACAACTTAATATTTGAAATATGATTATTTGCTGTTGTATAATTAATAGGGGGAGTCACAGTATTCCTTTGAAACCAGCAGATCAGATAGTAAAAAGTTAAGTAAGAGAAAGGAGGAATTAAGGTTTTGTAAAGGGTAATAATACACAAGTAACCACTACAAAAAAAATACAAACTTTTCTAAATACAAACACACCATCGAAACAAACAATCCCCCACTTTTTTAAAACAAAAAGGAAAATAAAAAGGATATACTAAATAGGGAAGGAAACACAGTAAATATTACTTTTTACAACAGTAATTTGAACAAGTGATGATACGACATAATTGTGACCAACATGTCAGTCATATCAATAAATGTGAGTGGTTTAAATAACCTATTAATATTTTTCAAATTGGCTCATAAAACCTAACTATATGCATTGTACAAGTGAATACCCGGAAACATAATAACTAATATAAGGTAAAAATAAAAGAATGGATAAAGATATAAAACAGAATGAAAACTATAAGAAAGCAAGGATTGTGGAGAGCAAGATGATGAATAGAAGGCTCCACTGATCATGCCACCTCTCCGCCCCCTCTGCCGTGCAAGGAACGCCACCTTAATAACTATCTCTACCAAAGAAGCACCTTCATAAGAACCAAAAATCAGATGAGCACTCACAGTACTTGGTTTTAACTTTGTATCCCTGAAAGAGGTACTGAAGACGTTAAAAACAAAACAAAACAAAACATGACTCTTGAATTGCCAACAACACCCCTCCTTCGCCCCCATGAAGTGGCAGTGTGGTGCTGAGAGCATTTCTGTGCATTGGGGTAGGGAGAGAACAGCAATTGTGAGGCATTGAACTCAGTGCTGTCTTCTTACAGCAGAAAGCAAAATCCGACCAAACTCAGCCGGCGCCTGCCCATGGAGGGAGCATTTAAACCAGCCCTAATCAGATGGGAATCACTGATTCCAGTGGTTGGAATTTGAGTTCCTGCAAGCCTTGCCACTGAGGTCCAAAGTGCTTTGGGGTTGTAAATAAACCCAAAAGGCAGTCTAGGCCACAAGGACTGCCACTCCTAGGAGAGTCCTAGTGCTGAAATGGGCTCAGAGACAATGGACTGGTCAGGGTATATGACCTACTGAGATACCAGCCCGTGTGACTAAGGGAGTGCTGGCATCATCCCTCCCCTACTTCCAGGCTGCACAGCTCATAGGACCAAACGAGATCTGTTACTTCCTTTTGAGGAGAGAAGTGGGAAGAGTGGGGTGGAGTTTGTCTTGCATCTTGGATACCAGCTCAGTCACAGCAGGATAGGGCACAGGTCAGAGTTTTGAAGTCTCCCTTCCAGGTCCTAGCTCCCAGACATTTCTAGACACACTATGGGCCAGGAGGGAATCCGCTGTCTTAAAGGGAAGGATCTTTAAAAATGAGTCTTGGCCAGGCATGGTGGCTCATGCCTGTAATCCTAGCACTTTGGGAGACCGAGGCAAGCGGATCACGAGGTCAGGAGTTCGAGACTAGCCTGGCCAATATGGTGAAACCCCATCTCTACTAAAAATACAAAAATTAGCCAGGCATGGTGGCACGCGCATGTAATCTCAGCTACTTGGGAGGTTGAGGCAGGAGGATCGCTTGAATCTGGGAGGCGGGGGTTGCAGTGAGCCAAGATCACACCATTGCACTCCAGACTGGTCGACAGAGTGAGACTCTGTCTCAAAAAAAAAAAAAAAAAAAAAAAAAAAAGAATGAGTCCCGGCAGCATTCATCACCTGCTAACTGAAAGGTCCTTGGGCCCTGAATAACCAGCAGCAACATTCAGATACTATGTTGAGGGCCTTGAATGAGACCTTGAGACATGCTGGCTTCAGGTACCAGCTTGGCCACAGTGGGGTACAGCACCAAGTAGGCTGTTGGAGACTCTCTAATTCCAGAACTTGGCTCTTGGATGACATTTCTGGACCTTCCCTGGGGCAGAGGGGAGACTACTTCCCTGATGGGTGTGTCCCAGGCCAGGCAACATTCACCACAAGCTGACTGAAGAGCCCTTGGGCCTTAAGGGAGCATCAGTGGTAGTCTGGCAGTATTCCCTATGGGCCTGTGGTAGCGGTGGCCATGGGATGAGGCTCCTCTGCCTTTGGAAAGGGAAAGGAAGAGTGGGCAGGACTACATCTTGTGGTTTGAATGCCGGTTTAGTCACAGTACAATAGAACACCAGGTAGACTTCTAAGGTTTTTGACTGTAGTCTCTGGCTCCCAGATGCCACCTCTGGAGCATGTGGGAACTCATGATGAAAACCCTTATAAAACTGGGTATAGAAGAAACATACCTCAACATAATAAAAGCCATATATGACAGACCCACAGCTAGTATCATACTGAATGGGGAAAAACTGAAATCCTTTGCTCTAAAATCTGGAACATGACAAAGATGCCCACTGTCACCACAGTTATTCAATACAGTAGTAGAAGTCTTAGCTAGAACAATCAGAGAAGAGAAGGAAATAAAAGACATCCAAATTGGAAAGGAAGAAGTTAAATTATCCTTGTTTGCAGATGATATAATCTTATATTTGGAAAATCCTAAAGACTCCACAGAACTATTAGAGTTGATAAAAAAATTTGGTAACAGCAGGATACAAAATCAACATACAAAAATAAGTAGCATTTCTGACAACAGTGAATGATCTGAAAAAGAAATTTTAGAAGTACTCCTGATTATAATAACTACAAATAAAATTAAATACCTAGGAATTAACTTTATCAAAGAACTGAAAGATCTTTATAATGAAAACTATAAAACACTGATGAAAGAAGTTGAAGAAGACACCAAAAAGTGGAAAGATATTCCGTGTCCCTGAATTGGAAGAATCAATATTGTTAAAATGATCATACTACCCAAAACAATCTATATATACAATGTAATCTCTATCAAAATACTGATGACATTTTTTCACAGAAATAGAATAAACAATCCTAAAATTTACATGGAACCACAGAAGACCCAGAAGAGCCAAGGCTATCCTAAGCAAAATGAACAAAACTGGAGGAATCACATTACCTGACTTCAAAAAACCAAAGCACTATGGTACTAGCATAAAAACAGACACACAGATCAATGGAATGGAATAGAGAACCCAGAAACAAATCCACACTCTTACAGTGAACCATTTTTGACAAAGGTGCCAAGAATATACACTGGGGAAAAGACAGTCTCTTCAAAAAATGGTGCTTGGGAAAACTGGGTATCAATAAGCAGAAAAATGAAACTAGACTTCTATCTCTTACTGTATACAAAAACCAAATCAAAATGAATTAAAGACTTACACCTAAGACCTCAAACTATGAAACTACTACAAGAAAACATTGGGAAAACTCTTCAGGACATTGGTCTGGGCAAAATTATCTTGAGTAATACCCCATAAGCACAGGCAACAAAAGCAAAAATGGACGAATGGGATCACATCAAGTTAAAAAGGTCCTGCCCAGCAAAAAATACAATCGACAAAGTGAAGAGAAAATCCACAGAATGGGAGAAAATATTTGCAAACTACCCATTTGACAAGGGATTAATAACCAGAATATATAAGGAGCTTAAACAACTGTATGGGAAAAAATCCAATAATCCAATCAAAAAATGAGTAAAAGATTTGAATAGACATTTCTGAAAAGAAGACAAACAAATGGCAAACAGGCATATGAAAAGGTGCACAACATCATTGATCATCAGAGAAATCCAAATCAAAACTATAATGAAATATCATCTCATCCTAGCAAAAATGGCTTATAATCAAAAGACAGGCAATAAACAATGCTGGTGAGGATGCAGAGAAAAGGGAACTTTTCTACACTGTTGTTGGCAATGTAAATTAGTACAACCACTATAAAGAACACTTTGGAGATTCCTCAAAAAGCTAAATATAGAGCTGCCACAGGATCCAGCAATCCCACTGCTGGGTATTTACCCAAAAGAAAGGAAATCAGTATATCAAAGAGATATTTGCAATCTCATGTTTGTTGTAGCACTGTTCACAATAGCCAAGATTTGGAAGCAAGGTAAGTCTCCATCACATGAATGGATAGACACACTTTGGGCCAGAAGGGAATTTGCTGTCTTAAAGGGAATATTATTCAGCCATAAAAAAAGATCCTGTCATTTGCAACAACATGGATGGAACTGGAGATCATTGTATTAAGCGAAATAAGCCAGGCACAAAAATACAAACATTGCATATTCTCACTAAAAATCTAAATTGAACTCATGGAGATGGTTACCAGAAGCTGGGAATGGTAGTGTGGGTGTTTGTGGGGGATGTGGGGATGGTTAATGGGTACAAAAATTAGTTAGAAAGAATTAATAAGACCTACTATTTGTTAGCACAACAGAGTGACTATAGTCAATAACAATTTAATTGTAAATTTTAAAATAACTAAAAGAGTATAGTTGGATTGTTTGTAACACAAAGCATAAATGCCTGAGGAGATGGATACCCCATTCTCCATGATGTAATTATTATGCACTGTATGCCTGTATTAAGACATCTCATGTTTCCTGTAAATATATACATTGACTATGAACCTACAAATGTTAAAAATTAAAAAAAGAAACCAAGGATTGTGATGCTATAAGATAAATTAAGATTCAACCCCAAATATGTACGACACAAAGAAGAAACTTCATAATGTGAACGATTCCATTACACTAATAAAATATAGTAACCACGGATATCTATGTACCACATAATCAAGTAACCACTTATGCAAAACAGAAACCACAGCAGATGCAAACACAACACATTAATAATAGGATATTTTAACTTTCAGTGCAAAATAAGTCAACTGGAAAAAAGAGAAGAATACAAAGTGTTTAAACAATATAATATATTAAATCTTTTGGGTAATAGAGAATATACTTTCTTCTCAAGCAAACATAGAAAATTCACAAAATAATTATATATTAAGACACAAGTAAAACATCAGTAGATTTCATAGCATTGGCATTTTACAAACAATAGTCTCTTACCACAATGCAATAAAACTAGAAATCAAACACAAAGACAAAAACCAAAGAAGCACTTTCATCTGGAAATTAAAAACTTCTGCTAAACACCACTGGTATAAAATTACAAAAATTCTGAAAAATGTAGTGAAATTAAATGTAACAAAACACTACATATTAAAAACAAGTACATTTAACACGATGATCAGACAAAAATTGATAGCCCTAAACAAAGAATGAATTTAAATACATGAATTGAATTCCCAAGTCAAAAAACATTTGACTAAATGCAACAGCGGTTTATTATTAAAAACTCTGCGAAAACAAGGAATAAAAAGAAACTTCTTCACTCTGATAAATGATATCTAAAAAAATCTGCATCTAATATTATACTTAATGGTGAAAGAACAAATCCTTTTCCACTAATATCAGGGACAAGGCAAGAATGTTTGCTCTAGTTATTTCTATTCAATACGGCACTGGAGACTCCAGATGATAGTGAAATAAGGCAAGAAAAAAGAAATAATAGAAATCAAGACTAGAAAGCAAGAAGTAAAATTGTCTTCATTTAAAGAAGACATCATTGTCTGTGTAGAAAATCCACTCTCCAATCGAAAAGTACAAAAAATCTAGAACTAATAAGTCAAGTTGCAAGATACAAGGGCCAACAAAAAATCAACATATTTCAACCTATCAGCAACATATAAATAAAAATTAAAATACAATAATATTAAAATATATTTTAAAAAAATAATAAAAATCCTTATGATTAAATTTGACTAAAGATGTGACAGGCATAATGAAAGCTGTAAATCATTACTGAGTGGTATTTAAAACATTCTAAATAATTGGAGACATAAAGCACTTTCATAGGCCAGAAAAGCCAATTTTGTTAGGGTATTAATTCTTTCCAAATAGATATATAGATTTAATGCAATCCCAGCCAAAATATGAGAAGGTTTTTGTTTCTTTGTTTGCCTGTTGATTTTGGTAGGAACTGACAACTTGATTATAGAATTTATATGAAAATGCAAAGATCCTAGAATAGCTAAAGCAACAACAACAACAAAAAAAAAAAGCGAGAGAAAGAAATGGGGAGGTCTTATTTCTACTTAATTTCAAAACTTATAAAACTACAGGAATTATTATAAAACAGTGTAATATTGGCATAAAGACTGATACATCAAGGAGAGAAGCAGAATAGAAAATCCAGAAATATACCCATACATAAACAGTTAATTAATTTTGGCAAAAGAGTCAAGACAATTCAATGGGAGGAAAGATTAAAAAATATTTTTCAATAAATGTTGCTGAAATAATTGTCCCAATCAATAATAGGGTTTCAATACATATTAGGTATTATTATTTTACAAATGAAGAAAAATTAAGCTTTGAGATGCTTAATGACTTGCTCAAGGTACCCAGATAAAAAATCCATACCAGCATTTGAAGCTGGACTGTGTGATTTTAACGTCTATGCCTTCCCACAAAAGGCTTGTCTCCTACTGTGAAAACTACTATTTATTACAATTGGCTTTATAAAAACATGTCCTTTATTCCCAACTTGATTACAAAATCTTCAAGGGTGCCTTCTATGTCTTGCATTTCTTAGTATATTTGGTGTAAAGTGTAATCATTTATGGCAGTACTTTTCTCCCCAGGTGTTTTGACATGAACCCCCTTCAAACTTCTTCCCAGTTCCTTATGGACATAGTTTCTAAAAGGCTAACTGCAGAAATGATTTTCCTCTTAGGTGAAAACTGACCCAGTACAGTGGTTCCAACCCCGTAGGTCTCACTCGGGCAAACTTACCTGAGTTGAGGGGTGGGGGCAGTGTCCACTCGATGAAAGGATGGCGGTCAAATGTGTTGGCCCTCTGGCACTTCTGCACATCCCCATCATTTTGGATCATGTCCACAATCTCTTGTGTCCAGGTTGTGCCTAGAAGCATTGATTATTCTCATCTTCACCCACTCGTGGCATAATTTAATTCTATTTTCATGGTTACTCATGTATTTAGTTAATCTCCCAATTGCTGAGTGTTAAGCAGGATCAGCTCACCCGCCCTCTCTTCCACATGACCCCCAAGGTGAGCGGGGCTTCCGCCTGCCACCCAGAGTGGGTGGGGCCTCTCCTCTGAGCACCGGCCCCGATCTGCGCTCATTGATTATCATGGTCTGCTTACATATTAGCTTCCTTGCCACTAAGAGCACTTTGGAGGTAGGGAAATATTCTTTTTTTTTTTTTTCCTTTGTTCCTAGTACATACCATGGGGCTTTGTCCCTAATGAATGTAGCTTCGTGGTTGAATATTGAAGCAAATGAAAGTACGGAGATACAAAGATGAATTAGCCATTATAACTGCTCTAACAAGCTTACAATATTTTGGGAGGAGGTAAGATGTGACTGAGACTGCTTCTTGCCATAGCTACTATGCATTCTTCCCTTCCCTTTCAAATTAATAGATTCTCAATTTTTAACTTGGCATATAGTTGTTTGGCTCAAAGGTTATATTTTCTACTATTTCTTGCAGATAAATGTGGCCATGCCAGTAAATTCTGGGAATCTGTCATGAAAGGAAAGAATATGACCTTATTCCTTCCTTCCTACCTCCTTGCTAGTATTTGGACTGTGCCTGTGGTGGTTGGAGCCCCAGCAGTCATACTGGACCATAAACTCAAAAGCCACACCTGAGGATGGTGGAGCAGAAAGCTAGAAGGGACCAGGGCGGTTCATGACCAAGGCAGCCGCTGTTTCAGCCCCAGGCTACCAGCCTCCTGACTGCTTTTCCCTTTGTGTTATTTTGGGTTTTCTAACACTTGTAGTCAAATAGAATCTTAACTGATACAGAAGAGGACTGTAAATGGACGTGTGGGTAGGCAAAAAGGTGGACTGAAGCAGAGAGCTAATTGTCCACCAAATATCCATTTTCTTCTTACTACTTTTGATGTCTCTGTGGCTTGCAACCAAACCTGATGCTAACTGAAACATGAGACCCATACACATAACCGAAAGAGAAACTGTTCCAGGAAGGGCTGTAAAAATGTGTAAAGGGCTTCGGGAGTTCAGAGGAGGGCGGACTCACTGCAGAAGGCGTCAATAGGGCTCAGTGGAGGAAGGGGATGGTAGCTCTGAAATGAAGGGCTGAAGTGGGAATAGAATGTCCATCTTCACAAAGGAGGCACAGCATCCTAGGTGAGGAGCCTCAGGAGCTAAGACAAAGGCGTGCATATTCCACACTGGGAAGGAAGGAGGGCTCACAGTAAGTTGAGAGGTGCTGGGAGAGATGGGGGAGTAAGACTGGGGAAGCATTGAGGCCTTGGGATGGAGGGCCTTGGGGCCAACTGCATAATTTCCCATGCAAACCAAAACAAAATTTCTGCCCTTAGGTAATACAGGTTTACGTTCACATCTGGGCAAAGAAAAGTGTCCAATGCAAATCAAACAGAAGATTCTAGAGAAACTGAAACCTACTAATAGCAAGCCCCTACCTACGTTTATTAAGAAAGCCCTGGCCAGCCAATGCTGAGTTAATAAGAAGGCAGTGAGGCTAAGGAGGGGAGGTTGGAGCCAAAGAGAGGACAGAAACACATTTCCATGAAATGTGGTGAAGGGACCCTTTTCTGAAATCTTTCTGGTTATGGATTTCTTCATGTTGAGTCAAGTGACCACTGAGAGAC
Source organism: Pan troglodytes (assembly GCF_028858775.2). NCBI lineage: Eukaryota > Metazoa > Chordata > Mammalia > Primates > Hominidae > Pan > Pan troglodytes. The sequence goes on along the minus strand of NC_072410.2, from coordinate 15,548,779 downwards.
TTTCCCAAACTCATTAAAGTCCTTTACCTCACTTGGTCACACTGTCTGAAATTATATATTCAGATAACATGGGGATTATGAGGCATCATCACAGTCTTGCTGGTGGTGATGTTCCCATTCCTCCACCCTGCACAAGCCTAGGATGCTCTTTGCCATTTCTGACTTTTGCTTTTCCCACAAACTCCTCTTCCTTTCATGAGATGCTGGTAAATGCCACCTTCCCTTTCTCACATCTTCCCCATCATACTCACATAAATTTTGGCCCCAACTCTGTCAGTACTTTTTATAGTGGGGTGAAAGCATTCAGTTCCACATCTGTCTTCTCCACTGGAAGGAGCTTCTTAAGGGCAAGAACTGTGGTTAATTCTGGCTTAGCAGATGGGAGCAAGGACTGGCTGGTTGGCAAGTTTACTGTAAGAACCTCTGTGCTCTTTGTAATTCTTTCAGTCCTTTGGGGATTTGGGATTCTGGCAATCTCTTTTACAGGGACCAAATAAAAGGAAGATCTTGGATTGTAGAGGATTGGAGATCATGAGCAAGTCTGGTTTTCATTTTTTCCAGGGCCGGCACTGGTGAAAACCTGCATTTTTAAATTGGGAGACTCACTGCAGGTGTCAGTGCTCTGCTAAATCTGCCTTTCCTGCCATTTCCTTATACCCACCTGCCTTTGCATAGGTTGCAATGAGGAGATCATCAGGTTTTGCTTGGAAATTCCAGATTTTGTCCCAATTATCACTAATCATTTTGGCCATAAGGATTCCATTCACTTCTCTAGTTTCTGGGTATAGATATTTTTCCTCCAGCTGAATCTCTTTCATCTTCTCCAAGGACATCTTACTGGGAGGACTGGACAGCTGCTTAAAACAAAGGTGTGTTGTGTCATTTCTAATACTTAGAACAGTCAGTCCTTTTTTAAAAAAGACTATTGTCTGAGAGAGTCAGAAGAGACACATAGTGGGAATTCATTACTGTGTTTCATGTTAATTTAAGTGAGAGAAGTAAAAACTGTGGGAGCCTGAGAATTGCAAATAGCTTTGTTTCTGGGTAAAGAAAGATGGTAAAGAAATAAGTGCACCTCTGATGGGGATGGACGCTAGGGAGGACCACAAACCTGGGAGATTTCTTAGCCAAGAGCTGGTTTATGTTGGCTCATCAAGAGACGCCTGAGGCCTGAGCCACAAGCAGAGGCCCTGCCGTGGAGCCCAGGGACAGAGGGGCCACTCAGTTCACAGACTTTTGTCAAGTTTGAGCAAGGAAAGGAAGGCTCTCATGCAGTCAGTGCTTAGACTGGTTGGATGCAAGCCAGTACTGAAGCAGGCTAGGGGTGGGCCCACTAGATTGCATCTGACCCAGCCTACCACAGAGCTGGGAGAAGGCACAGAACAGGCTTCATTAAGTCATGTTGGGTCTCTATAAGACAGTGATCTTCAGAAGGTTTCAGTCTGGTGGTCTGGGTTACATAGAAATTTCCCTGCATGTTTACAACTCTAGATCTCAAAGCCTGCCCAAATCTCTGTGGAAGAGCAATATGGCAGCTATGGAGGAACTTCACTTTGCTGGGGGAGGAATTCAAACTAGCTTGGGATGTCATCATTGTTCCCATAGTAGTTCACTTTAGTTCACTATAGTGAATCTTAGTATATACTTATTAATGTTTCATGTAAAAATAATTTCCTTCTACCCAGAAGGTGCAAGTACAATTGATGCTTCAGGCTGGGCACAGTGGCTCACGCCTGTAAGCCCAGCACTTTGGGAGGCTGAGGCGGGTGGATCACGAGGTCAGGAGTTCGAGACCAGCCTGGCCAATATGGTGAACCCCTGTCTCTACTAAATATACAAAAATTATTCAGGCTTGGTGGTATGCACCTGTAGTCCCAGCTACTTGGGAGGCTGAGACAGGAGAATTGCTTGAACACGGGAGGTGGAGGTTGCAGTGAGCTGAGATTGCACCACTATACTCCAGCCTGGGTGACAGAGTGAGACTCCGTCTGAAAAAAAAAAAAATTTGATGTTTCAGAAATATGTAATGTGCTTCCAGCACACATTTTCTGTGGTATTCATGATCTCATTTAAGAACAAAATTGATGGGTTTCCAGTGCCTAGTAGGATAGCTTTAATAGGGCCATGGAGATGTAGATATTAACTTAAAGGAGCAATTGCAAAGGTGGAAAGTTTCTGCAGGCCAATGGAGTCAACCATGGCAGGTGTTAACACTGTACCTGGTAGTGCTACTGCTTCCTCCTAAACGGAAGACATGTTCTAATGAGTCCTTTTAGAAGTTGTTCTAAGTTTGGGTAGGATTTTGAGATATTAAAAAGATGGTATGATTTTTCAAGTGTGCAGAAATGTGATCTATGAACTATTCCAAAGGAAGCCTCAAAGAAGAGAGAATCTGGTCCTTGATGGGCATCCCTTTTCATCTCCCATCACTCCCTTGTCCCCATGACCTGTGTTTTCTCATCATCGTTGAACTTACTTCGATCTCCTGAACAACCTTAGACCTTTCATGACCCTGTTTTGTGTCCCTATACTCATGCTCCTAGGTAATCAATCTTCAACTCGTTCTTTAAAACACTCTAAAATGTAACTCCACTAAGCTTTTTTTTTTTTTTTTTTTTTTTTTTGAGACAGAGTCTCTCCCTGTCGCCCGGGCTGGAATGCAGTGGCGCAATCTTGGTTCACTGCAAGCTCCTCCTCCCGGGTTCACGCCATTCTCCTGCCTCAGCCTCCTGAATAGCTGGGACAACAGGCGCCCGCCACCACGCCCGGCTAATTTTTTGTATTTTTAGTAGAGACGGGGTTTCACCGTGATCTTGATCTCCTGACCTTGTGATCCGCCTGCCTTGGCCTCCCAAAGTGCTGGGATTACAGGCGTGAGCCACCGTGCCCGGCCCACTAAGGTTGACCATATGTCTTTTAATGCATGGTTAACATTTGGAAAAATCTCTATTTCCACTTTAGACACTATGTTCTGGAAGAGAAAGGATTAAGTCATTCATTTATCTCAGAAAAAAAAAAGTCAAATAGATGTTATCTCTTCCAGGGAGGTAGCACAGAATATATAAAGAGCTTATCCTATAAATTGGAAAGTATACACCTATTACTTGTTCATCACTTTTGTACCAAACCATATTTCCTTGTGGTATTTTATGAATGGAACTAGGCAGAGCCCCTGTGACCAGAAATATGACCCCTAGCACCCCTTCTTCAGCAGACTCCTGTAGCTCCTGTGACCTAGGCCAGATGCCACCAGTGCTATGTTGAGGGAATGTGGAGCTGCAGCTGAATCCTGTCGCTGGGGACTACCAAGACATCCATGTGTGTGTTCAGAGGGACACACTTCACCTTGGCCTCTGAACAGGAAGGAGCCCTTTCACTAACTTCCTCTGCAATCACACAGCACTGGGAAGAATGAAGCAATAGGCACGATAATGTCTCCCAAAGGTGTCTATGTCCTGATGCCTGGAAACTGTGAATATGTCACCTTCCATGGCAAAAGGGACTTTGCACATGTGATTGAGTGAAAAAACCTTGAGATGGGGAGACTATCCTGCATTATCTGGGTGAGCCCAATGTGATCAGAAGTGTTCTTATAAGAGGAAGGCAGGAGGTCATGTAATAGTGAAATAGTAAAAGAATTAATGTAACTAACTATTTTCGTTGAAGGGGACTTTAACTCATTTTATATGTAGGCTGAGATAATTTTGGAGTACTGAGATAATATATAAAAATAACAATCATGTAGTTTTAAAAACTAACTCTGGGATTAAAAAAAACTATGTTAACAATTATGTTTTTTTGAAACATTTATAAAAGCATTGTGACCTGGCCAAAGACAAAAAAGTTCTTAACCTCCTCAGACCCTCGCTGGCACTCAGATTGTCAGTCACCTCTTTATTGCCACCCTCTCTTCTTCCCCTTGCCCTTAACATAAAAACAGCCTAAAATTTATAGTGACTTGAGATGGTACTTTAAGATGCTAGTCTGCCATCTTCTTGGTTTGCTTGCTCTCTTAAAAAATCTGCTTTTCCTTCCACCAACTCTTGTCTCTCATGTTTCTCTTTTGAGTGGCGGGCAGCTGAATCTGGGTTTGGTTAAAACTATGGAGCCCAACATGTGGCTGTGTGCCTCAGGTGGTCTATCCTTCCTGGTTTCCAGCGGATGGAGCAATTGGCTGTAGCAACACAGCAGGGCTGCTACCTGGTAGAGTTACACTACCAGGCAGAACAACAACCACTTGTTGAGTGCCATCTGCTTGTGGCTAGCTGATCTCATGGCTAGGATTCCAGGGATGTCCCAGCAACTGTTGAGAATACTTTTGTCTCGGGGATCCTTCCTTCTATCCCTGTTGTGGCATCAGCTACCTACAATGCTTCATTGGTGCAAGCAGAAGCAGTGTCTGGGGGAGTCAGTGGACTCCAGGACTGGGTAAATCGCTCCAGTTTGTATAACCAGGAACTCCCTTCCCCTCCATTTGGGCTTTTCCTCTGAATAAGCCACTTTGTTTTTGTCTTTGATTGGTATACCCTGTTGGAAAGGGGAATAGTTGCTGGACTTTTACCCAGTTTGAGAACTGGTTCGTTTTCATTTGTCTGCCAGTTATCTTTATGCACTCTTGCTTACATGTTTAAAAACATGAGAAAGTTCAAAGGCAAGCCAGGTTGTCTGAGACTCCAGCTGGTTACATATTATGGCCCATTTTTATACACATTTTGAACTGATGGACAAATTATAGCAAGAAAACTTCAGAGCTCAAATGGTTAACCTACAAGTATAGAATTAAACAGAGTCTTCTAAAACTCTGTATTTCTTTCTTTCTTTTTTTTTCCTTCCTGCTTTGAATCTACTGCTATTAAACTCCTGGTGTTGAGATAAAACTCACTTTTTATAGTACCACCAATTCAAGGTTATTTGGAGATTTTGTTTTTCTTACACAGTTCAACCAGTTCTGTAGACAATAAACACTCATTTAAAACAAAACGTAGGCAATAAACACTCATTTAAAACAAAAATTGAAGGGTAAAAAGTTTTTTTAAAAATCAAATTGCCATAAAAACTAGTTTAGCCAAAATTTTTGTTCACAGTCTTCACTGAATTGCCCATTGACAGATCCCAATTTTATAAAAAATAATTTGGATCTAGCTATCTTTTATAGGCCAGTGATTTTTGTGATGCTGTCTCATTGCAAGAGTTCCAAGGTAAAAGCTGTTAAATCTTTGTGTGTATGTATATATGTTTAAATATATTTAAACATCAGCTCCTGTAGTTTTTCCCTCTAATTCTAACTTGTGGCCTGATGCTAAAATGTTTTATCTTAAAGGTCTAAAAAACCAATATTTTCCTCCAGTATAACATGATTCTATACTCTTGGCTTTTCTTAATGTATCTAAATTATTCAATATAATCAAATAACTTCTCAGACAATTTCTAAGAGTAATGTATCTCCCTCCTATATTCATAACCTTAAACACATTCTTCCTGCATCTGATTAAACTCAAGTACTTTTTTTCATCAGGCTTGACTTCCCGGTTACCTAAATCAACTTCCCATAAAATAGAACAGCCACACTTCAAAAGGTTTTTCTTTGCCTCTTTGATAACTGGCTTGAAAAGCCAGTTTTTCAAGATAATTTTGTGTTTTATCAAGATAATTTTGTGTTTTGTCAAGATAATTTTTTTATTATCTTTATTAAGTTTTTGATTACTTAAAAACCTGAGATTTAAAATAATTAAGGTTTTCACATTTGTTTAACCTTCTGTATTGCCTTTGTGGTCTTTTAATTATCACTCTGTTAAATAAATGACTGTCATTTTACAATAATCTGTAATTCCGTTTCAACCAAATGGTTTGAGCCTTTTAACATCTTTAATAAATGTCCTCAAAATCAAAATTCTAAACTAAGTCTCTGACCTAGACTTATTACTGGGGACTTTTCAAAGCTATAAAAATTAATCACTGCAAGCTTGTAAAGTCTTTTTACAACTTCCAGTTGGATCATAGACTCTGGTATCATCACCTCCAGCCACTTAGAAGCGTCCTTATCAGGTGCTATTAACTAATCCTTGTGCGGTTAAGTTACAGGGTTTTGACTCCTGAGTTTACATATTTCATCTAAAAAGTCACCAACTGGCAGGGCATGATGGCTTACACCTGTAATCCCAGCATTTTGGGAGGCCAAGGCAGGAGGATAACTTAAGGTCAGGAGTTTGAGACCAGCCATGGCCAACATGGTAAAATCCTGTCTCTACTAAAAATACAAAAATTAGCTGTACGTGGTGGCACACGCCTGTAATCGCAGCTACTTGGGAGGCTTAGGCAGGAGAATTGCTTGAACCCAGGAGGCAGAGGTTACAGTGAGCTGAGATCATGCCACTGTACTCCAACTTGGGTGGCAGAGCGAGATTTCATCTCAAAAAAAAAAAAAAAGAAAAAAGTCACCAACTGCTGCCAAATCTTAAATGTTGACACCAGTATCTGACACCAACTCAAGTTAACCAAAGCCTTGTCTTTGGAACTCCAGCAGAACTCCAGGGGAAAAAAACCTTAAAAACCTAGTTCCCCAGCCATGATGGGATGGGAAGTCAGACACACCTTGCTATGCCCCCTCCCTTTTATGGTTTAGACACAACAACTTACCAATATTAATATTAAATAAAAATCATAAGACTGACAAAACAGACTCTTTCTAACAATAAAATTCCAAATTATAAACAAGACCTAAGGCCATGCCAGGCAAGAGTTAAGTCACACAATCCTACACTTACAAAGTAAACTATGTTCCACCTGCCGCAGGTTTTTCTTTTCTCTAACAGCCAAATACTGGCCTCAAAATAAACAATGTTAAAGCAATTTAACTGAAGCTTTACTAGATACTGACTAACTGACCCCCAGCCCCTGTTAAAAACAGCCGTAAGTACAGCTTTAATTAGACAATAGACTGATTTCAGTAACTTTCTCCTAATAAAAAGACCATGGACCATAGACTAGTTGTGGTTGGTTCATAAAAATTATACATTTGCATGACTTTGGATCCTAAAATAACGTTTTACATATAGGGCCTAATTGTAATATATTTAAATATTAGGTCTCCACCCTAATGTAAGTGTAAGTCACATGTTATCTACATGTTTTTCAATATATCTTCCTAAATATTCTTCACTCCTCCTATAATTTGTTAAATGTATATGGCTTAGCCAACCTGTCATCATATCCACATAAGAGCCCCAGGTACAACTGACAGTGGGAAACAGATTTATTAACTTTCTTTTTTTTTTTTTTTGACGGAGTTTTGCTTTTATTACTTAGGCTGGAGTGCAGTGGCACAATCTTGGCTCACTGCAACCTTTGCCTCCCAGGTTCAAGCGATTCTCCTGCCTCAGCCTCCGGAGTAGCTGGGACTACAGGCGTGCGCCACGACGCCCACCACATTGGCCAGGCTGGTCTTGAACTCCTGACCTCTGGTGATCCGCCCTCCTTGGCTTCTCAAAGTGCTGGGATTACAGATGTGAGCCACTGCACCCAGCCAACTTTCTTATAAATATGGGAGACATATATTCTATAATTAACACCTGTCTATTCCCTAATTCAAAAAAGACTATGATAATTACAAAGATGTCAGGAAAAACTATGACTCACACCTTCCTACAGCCTTTAGATTGTCATCTTAATAACCACAATTGACAAAAAAACGTAAAAAAATTGCCAAAATGTTTTAAAAAAACTACTTTGACTTGAGGTAAGACATTGTTGATTCCCTGTTATAAATTAAAATGAGTCCCCAAAGTAGACTCAGATTGAGCCCCTTTAAAATATTGTATATAAACCATTCTAAGTTTCTGCCCTGATTAAAAAAAATCAATTGATACTTTAAAAATTAAACAATTGGGCGGGTGCAGTGGCTCACGCCTCTAATCCCAGCACTTTGGGAGGCTGAGGCAGGCGGATCACGAGGTCAGGAGATCGAGGCCATCCTGGCTAACACGGTGAAACCCTGTGTCTACTAAAAATACAAAAAAATTAGCTGGGCGTGGTGGCGGGCGCCTGCAGTCCCAGCTACTCGGGAGGCTGAGGCAGGAGAGTGGCGTGAACCCAGGAGGCGGAGCGTGCAGTGAGCCGAGATCGCTTCACTGCATTCCAGCCTGGGTGGCAGAGCAAGACTCCGTCAAAAAAAAAAAAAAAAATTTTAAGCAATTCCCAGATTGTGTAATATGTGGTACACTTGTCCTGTCACCTTTCTTACATCCATACACTCTAGTCCTGGAAATGTCTGGACCCAGGGCCTTCCGGCAAGTGACTGTGGACTGTAGTAAAGACTGCGTGAAAAACATCTTGGTAAAAGAGTTCAGATTGTAGAGATAATATCCCTGAAGCACCTGTAAGACTTCCCAGTATAGAATGGATGGTCTATGTGGACAAGAGCATGACGAGGAGCTGGTGGGACAAGACCCAGACCAGACTTGCGATACAGTCAGACCCTGTGGGCAGAGGACGTGGTGACGCTCCTCCTTGTGGTTTGGGGCTAGAAATAGGTAGTCCTTGTTACATAAAGTAGATTCAGCTGTTCTCAAGTTCTTAGTGGATTTGATTCATCATTGCAGGAATATTCTCTTCAGATGTGAATCGTGAGCCAGCTGGCCTCCTACCTACTTTAGATTCTGGTGGCCAGGGCAGACAAAAGTAGATCAATTGCTTTCCTCCTCAAAGAATTTGGTCCAAACAAGGCTGAAATGTCTGACAATGGAGAGAAAAATTACTCCACTTCCCATCTAACTTCCGTTGAGAAAAGGAAATTCAGGAAGGGCATTAATCATATGTTAACATGAATATTGGAAATCTGTGGTAACGGCTCCCATCCAGCAGAGACACCATGGAAGGTTATGCTGGATTTGACTCTCATGTCTGTTTCCACATGTCTCCCCGCATCCCACTGCACAAACGAATGAAATAATTATGGGTTTATGTTTTATATTTTCAATTATTAATTATGAAATAAGGCACATATACCAAAAGAACAGCGAGAAATCTAACAGACACTTATGTATGTACCAGTAAAGTTCAGAAGCTGCTAACATTTTGCTTTATTTAGTTAAATAGACACAACACTACAGATAGCTAAAACCTTTTTGCCAATTGCTATCCCTTTCTCTTTCCCTAGAGTAAAAATTGTAATCATATAATAAATTGTAATCATACTTCTGAATTGGTTGTGTGTCATCCTCATATTTTTATAATTTTAATTATTTTTATTTATAATAAACAATTTCTATGAGTTAAATTTGGACATAAAAATATTGTACACATCCTTTTGATTTTTTCACTTATATTTTTAAAAATTTATTAATTTAGTTAATATCTGGTTAATATATTTGACCATGTTTTGCCAAAATTACTTAATCTGAATCTAAACAGAAGAAACAATCATTTAAATCCAGAATGTGGAACATTTTACAAGGCAATTGGTCGGAACTCCTCAAAAAGGTTAATACCATGAAAAACCGAAAAAGACTGGAGACTATTCTAGATGAAAAGAGGCTAAAGAGAAATACTCTGATTGGATCCTTTTTTTTTAAAGCTATATGAGATACTCTTGAGACAGTTGAGGAAGTGTGACCGTTGATGATGTTTAGTGGGATTATGGTTACATGAGAGAGTCCTTCATGGATTTAGTTCATTTATCCTAATCACTGTGTTGTGATTCATTACATGATAAACTCAGTTCCTTTCCTCTTTCCTTGGCTGATGTTTGTTTACTTGCATTGTTAAAATTCTCAACAGATTTACTTTATTGTCTGATACATTATTTAGTGGAAAAGGACATAGAACAGCCAAAATAATTATAAAACTGATCAATTTCTTGTAATCTTCTCAATTTTTGCTCACTATAACTTTGAGTCTGTTGATGGGTACATACCAGTTCAGAAAAGTTTCCCTGCTGGGTGAATTTTTTCTTTTAACATTATGAAATGCTATCTTTATTTCTAATATTGCTTTTTTGGTTAAAGTTTAATTGGTCTGATACCAAGAGAATGTCCTCAATCTTAGGAGGTAGTGGCTGAACTATGTAGTGGTAAAGTGTCACAGTGACCTTAACTTACATTCAAATGGCTCAGTGAAATAGAGTACACTTATGTGTGTGTACATGCACATACGTATATACAGGACACACACATGCACATATGTATATGCAGTGCATATACATGTGCCTATGCATATACAGGTCTTATACAAGCATTTGTGCATTGACAGGGCCTATAAACATGCCTGTGCATGTACAGTACATATACATCCACATATGCTTACATTTGGGGAAGGGTACATGCAGCAAACTTGAGTTGAAAATGCAGCAAAATTAAGTTGGCAAATCTAGAAGAGGGTTCAAATGTATTTTTTGCACACTTTTTCAACTTTTCTATAGGTTTAAAATTCTCTAAAGAGAAAGATAAGAGAAAAATGTCTCATTCGTTTGTCAGACTACTTATATAATGCGATGTGGGTGGCCAATGCATGTGACATTCAGCTTCTGATTTCATAATCACAGTGAGAATTGTTCTCTTTCCTCCCATACCTATGCCAACAAGGGGAACTGTATTCTGCAGTTCTTAGGGTGCGCTTTCTCAGATTTGGTCTTTTCTCAGAACCCCCTCCTGTTGTCTTGGGATTTGTGTGCTGTCCCCCAGCCCCTCTGGCTGTCGGAATGAGAGCCCTCCCGTACCTCTGAGGAGCTTTCATTTCTCTTTCACTTATCCGGATTTCCCTTACGGTTTTGCCAGTTCAGCAACATAGTTAAGAAGATATACTTGAGACAATATTTTATCTAGCTTTCAAGAAAGACATTCTGCAGCTGTAGGCTTGTGGATGATATTTATTCTTCTGTACTAATGATTCCATTTTTTGTTATGTCTAATCTATAGTTTGAAATATTAATGGCTATGTATTCATACTCTGTTACCTGAACTTGTAGGAGGTTTTACTATGCTGCTAATGCTTTCTGCTGATTCCTTCTGAGTGCGGTTTCCATTTTGGATGATAAGTGTACTTTCAGGAAGGATGTTCATCACAAACCTCTGCAGCCTGGTTGAGGGCTTCTCTCTCCAGAGAAGTTCTGAACCTGCCCCTGCCAGGTGGTCCAGAATATTACTAACTTGTGATTTATTTTTATGTTCATTTATTGTTTTGGTGGTTGGTAAATGAGTTGCATACTTTGCTCTGTTGCTCAGGCCCACAGTTGCAAATCCCAAGGGGAGCCTCCCGTTCACCCACAGCCCGGGATGGCCCTGTCAAGCTTCTCCACTGTCTCCCTGATGATGAACAGTCCCCTCCAGAGCCCCCTGAAAAATCCAAGCTAGGATTAGGGCTGTGCAATTCTACTTCCCTTCCTTAGGCTCTCCTCTCCTGACCTTCCAGGAGTGAAAATGCAGCGATGGGCACTCACCATTCCCAGCAACCCTGCCTGCCATGCTGAAACTGCCTTTGCAAAATTAAAACTGAGGAAATTATGACAGTGAAAGAAATCAGAACTAACTGACTCCATCTTGCTTCTAATCTTTAAGCTGTCCTTGTTCATTCCTGGGCATAGGCCGAACTAACTTTGGGATGGTATCTAGTTCATGGTTTGACTCTGAAAAAAAATTGATAACAGCCCTCTCCTGAAGAGACCCCCGTCTTGCCTGGGGACCAGTATGCCTTTGCAGGACTAACAAATTAGCTACAAGATTAGAAATTAGTTTAGCGGGTCATGCAGCCTCTGGCTCCAAGAGTCTGAACCTCCCCAAATTGCTCCAGGGGATAACATCACTATTGTAAAACCTAAGATCAGTGCTTGAGATATTTTGCAGACCCTGCACTGGATGGATCAGCTGACACCACCTAGACCCTGGTAATCTGGCTCAACCAGTTCTGCCACTCCACCCAGAAACAAAAGACAGCAAGAAAAACTGACTTCGACCCCCTATGATTCCATCTTCAATCTGACCAATCAGCACTCTCCACTTCCCAAGCCCCTACCCTACCAATTTATCTTTTAAAACTCTGATCCCCAAATGCTGGGGAGACTGATTTGAGTATTAAAAAAACTCCAGTCTCCCACACAGCCAGCTCTGCATGAATTACTCTTTCTCCATTGTAATTTCCATGTCTTGATAAATCAGCTCTGTCTAGGCAGCGGGCAAGGTGAACCCACTGGGTGGTTACAATGCTGGGCCTTGGGCTGTAGTCCCTTCTTTCAGGGCACCGTGGAATGTCCTTTCCTCCCTCCATGCTCAGCTCCACATTTAAAAAGAAAAGGAGAGGTTGTATTTATCTAGAAATCCTTGTGTTTATATTGGGAGGGTTTTCAAGAAACCTGATCTGTTTTGTTACCAGAACTGGAAGTTTTTTAATCTATTATTTTTGGCTTAAGTAAAAAAGGTACTTATTCTGTAAATTGGCAGAAAGAATCTCCCTGGATACATGTTTTAAAGTTCTTACACCTAGACTGGAAATAAAAACATTTACCTAAAAAGCAAATATTTTCTTCATTAAAAAGCTAAGTTAAACAGATTAAGTTTAGTAAAAACAATTTCAATGACATAGGAAAACAGTGACACTTAAGCAGACTTTGCTCTAGAAACCTATTAATAAATGGGTTTCAGCTTTCTGATTGCAGGAACCACATCTAGTCACCTTGATGCCTCCATGCCTGGTGATAAGCAACACAAAGTGGGTGCTGTATTTCTGTTGTTGTTGAGTGACTTTGAACTTGCTTATCCACCTGTGAGATAGGAAGACATACTTTTCTTTTTTTTTTTAATTATTTTATTTTATTTCTTTTTTTTTCTTTTATTATTATTATACTTTAAGTTTTAGGGTACATGTGCACAATGTGCAGGTTAGTTACATATGTATACATGTGCCATGCTGGTGCGCTGCACCCACTAACTCGTCATCTAGCATTAGGTATATCTCCCAATGCTATCCCTCCCCACTCCCCCCACCCCACAACAGTCCCCAGAGTGTGATGTTCCCCTTCCTGTGTCCATGTGTTCTCATTGTTCAGTTCCCACCTATGAGTGAGAATATGCGGTGTTTGGTTTTTTGTTCTTGCAATAGTTTACTGAGAATGATGATTTCCAATTTCATCCATGTCCCTACAAAGGACATGAACTCATCATTTTTTATGGCTGCGTAGTATTCCATGGTGTATATGTGCCACATTTTCTTGATCCAGTCTATCATTGTTGGACATTTGGGTTGGTTCCAAGTCTTTGCTATTGTGAATAATGCCGCAATAAACATACATGTGCATGTGTCTTTATAGCTGCATGATTTACAGTCCTTTGGGTATATACCCAGTAATGGGATGGCTGGGTCAAATGGTATTTCTAGTTCTAGATCCCTGAGGAATCTGCACACTGACTTCCACAAGGGTTGAACTAGTTTACAGTCCCACCAACAGTGTAAAAGTGTTCCTATTTCTCCACATCCTCTCCAGCACCTGTTGTTTCCTGACTTTTTAATGATTGCCATTCTAACTGGTGTGAGATGGTATCTCACTGTGGTTTTGATTTGCATTTCTCTGATGGCCAGTGATGGTGAGCATTTTTTCATGTGTTTTTTGGCTGCATAAATGTCTTCTTTTGAGAAGTGTCTGTTCACATCCTTTGCCCACTTTTTGATGGGGTTGTTTGTTTTTTTCTTGTAAATTTGTTTGAGTTCATTGTAGATTCTGGATATTAGCCCTTTGTCAGATGAGTAGGTTGCAAAAATTTTCTCCCATTTTGTAGGTTGCCTGTTCACTCTAATGGTAGTTTCTTTTGCTGTGCAGAAGCTCTTTAGTTTAATTAGATCCCATTTGTCAATTTTGGCTTTGGAAGACATACTTTTCTTCTTGAGTTAGAGCTTGCTTCCTTCCTAGCGCTAACCAATGGCACACGGTCATTACTGTTACTTGCAGACTCAGCCCCAGTCTGTGCAAAATGAATTGGCTCATGGCCAGCTCCCCCATGCTTGGGGAAGGAGAGGGTTTCATGTTGGGCTCCCAAGGGAGATCCAGGCCCTCTGCACCCAGCCTCTACCGCAGCCAAGCCTGTGGGGGAAGTGTGAGACAGGACTTGCCCAGAAAAGTAGCATGTGAGTGTTCCCTGCAGATGCCCAGTCCAGTCACCTGCCCTGGTGGATGGGATTGTGCCCTGTCAGGCTAGGGATGTATCTTCTATCCCAAGCTACACATTTTCTGTGTCCTCATGCACTTTTGCTGGGCTCCAAAACAAGGTGAAGGGCCCAGAAGCAAATACTGCTGCAGAGGCCCTTGTAGAGTGGTCTCAAGGAGATCACTGGGGGCCTGGCCCCTCCATGCTCATTACCAGTGCCCACCTGAGAAGGGGGCTAAGCTCTGAGGTTCTTATTCAGGAGGAGCCTCGATGGTGCAGAGGGTCAGAGAAGAGGTCAGAGTAGAGTCCACTACCTGGCTGGTGCCAGGCACACAGGTGCTGTCTCCACTGCTCAAGTTCATGCCTCAGGGCCTCTAGCACATGGGGAGCCTTCGGTAAAACATCCACCTGTTACCGGGGTGAAGGGCAAAGCTTTCAAGAAACCTCTGGGTCTGGTTAATCTGAGGTCCAGGTACTTGCAGAAGATCCCCCCCTTTTCCTCTCCTCTGTCCTTGGAATGTCATGACTATCTGGGCTGCAGCTCCAGGGTGCCTGGAACTCACCTCTTGTGCATTGCCCTCCTGTCGCCTTTTGAGACAGGCTTTTTGAGGCCTGTCTGTGAATACAGACTGTGAGATCTGAGTGTCTGTAGTTGTGTAGCCTGAGCCCTTTGTGAGGATGGTAAGTTAAGAGGAGAAAATCCTTTGTGCAGCCAAAGGAAAGGCATGGAAGCCTCTGCTCAGGCCTTGCTCCCCACCCCTGCCCTGGAGTTGTAGCCGGCTTGCCAGGACCCCTGAACCTGCTGCCAGTTTACTCCTCTGTTCTTTTCAAAACAATTTCCTGTGAACAGACAGTGAAAGGTGGCTCTGTAGTTAATACCCTTGGCCACAGAACCCAGGACTGGGCATGTCCTTGGTCTGTGTGGGTGCTATTGAGAAGATCCTGGCCCTGTTTTAGTACAGACAAATTGAAATTGGGAGCATAGGACTTGGAGGTGGGTCAAGATGTCTCCCACCTGCAGGGAGGGGAAGGACCTGGTAGTAACTTGCTCAGAGTGAATTTAAGTTAATTATTTAGGAAAGAGTTTCCCTTTAATCTAATAAGGCCACCACAGACAGAGGCCTTGGGAAATTTGGGACTAAGGGCCGGAAATACATTTTTTTCCTCCTTCATATCTTTGAAAAAAATTTTTTTTTCTCTTTTGTGCTGGAGAAAGTGACTCTTTCCCTTTCTTCCCTAACCTTGCTATCTGTTCATCTTGAAGGAATCTACCCTGGGAATTCAGTGGGAGGATTTTTAGCCAGTACTCACAAGATTCCAAGAGAAAGTAGTTTTCAAGACCTTGATCTTTGTTTTCTGTTTGTGGACTCTTGATGACTTTGCTTCCTTTAGTCCCTTCTTCCGGGATTGTTCATGAGTTCTGAAGCCCTGACATACAGAGGAGGGCCTGTGGAGAGGTTCTTGCATTAATCCTTTCCTTTTCTTCCCTTGATATAGGACCTGCTTAAGGCAAGTTAGGGATTGGGTTGCATCTAAGCGCTTAACAACTGAAGGAGGAGATCAAGGTAGTAACTAATGAAAGCCCTGGTGATGAACTCCAGCCAATCAGCCCAGCAGCATAGCCTGACACTTGCTTCCAAACTGTTTTGTCCCATGACCACTTATTTCTTGGCAGTGGCAAAGCACTTTGAAATTACAAGTTTGGAATTACAAGGGCCAGCATTAGGAGTCATATGCAGCATCACATTCCCTCTTGTACCTGTAGTTTACAGCAGTAAATGAATAGGGAACTGTTTCCCAATGAAACCATATGTGTCCTCAGAATTCTCCTTAACATAGTTTTCCAGAGAGTCACTTTCAATTGAGAAGAATTGGCAAAAGATAAGACCTGTTAGTTATCCCTGGTTTATAGTGTACCCAATGTTCTGGTGGAATTAAAATCAAAGGTTTAAAATGCCATAGAAGTCTTTTTTTGTTGTTGTTTTGTATTCCATTTTTTCATTTATTGATAATTGCAAGCTAACCATTTTTATTTGGTTTTACTTGTTCGGTTTAATTACCCTGATACATCAAACAGTTCTCTTATAAAATGTCCTTGTGGACACACTGCATGGTTATCTTGCACATTTGCTAAAATCACTATCTGTTTTTATTTATTTCATAAAGTTATAGCTACTTTTATCCTAATGTTATTTTGCATGTTTTTGTTCTACTTGCATTTTAAATGGGATTTAAATATATTTTATTATATTAATGAGGCTTAATATGAGGCCTCAGAATATTAATTAATGGCTTAACATTAATGAATGATAATTGTTAATTTTTATTCACTTATGGTAGTTACCATGCAAAGAACCTGTGGACCTCCAAATGAAATAAACCAAACAATAAATAGCAAACCCTCATTAAAGGCTAATATATATTGAGCCCAATTTCTAAGTGCTTTACTTGTCTTTTGTGATATAAAAATCCTTACTACAGTTGTGCCAAATAGATATATCATTTTTTGCCCCCATTTTACAGGTGAGAAATGAAAGGCCTAGAGAGCTTCAATAATCTACCCAGAGTTACACAGCTAATTTGGGAACTCAGGCAGTTGAGGTCAACATGATTCTTCCTATGGTGGAGAGATCTTAATATAAAGGAAGTTAATGCGGTTCAATGCCAGGAGGTTCATTTTAAATATACAGAATATTTGGTCTATTGGACTCTCCAGATTTTGAAGCAACGACTTTGAAAGAAGTTAAATTAGCAAATATATAATTATCAAAATAAACTGAACTTCAAAATTTTATCTGTTAATGTATAATCTTAGAAGCTCACCAAGTCATATATATGTATATTAACACGTTTAAAAATGTTGTTAAATCAAGTATCTCCTAAAGATGCTTGCTATAAGTTATAAAACTTTAAATTTTTAAATACTATGCATTTGAGGTCAATTTGCTCCATGTTTCTATTTGTTCTATGAGAAAAGGGTGAAGTGGGAGAAATAGTACATTTTCTTTTTTTGGTGGTTTGTAGAAATTTTATGTTCCAGACTTTCAGTGACACTATGAATATTCATCAACTTTTGAGGCCCACATTCAGAATTTCAGTGATAGTTATCTAAAAGATGTGTCTTTAATTGTGAATCAGCAATAAAACTTAAAAAAATTGTATTCATTTTGCTGTCCATGTACAAATGCCTTGGTACCCATAACTAGACCCAGCCAGTGGTAGGGATGGAATCCTAAAGGGGAAATGACCAAAGGATGTGAATGGCAATCTGTGTCCTTTGGTCATTAGAAAACCACAACAACATCTGAAAATCATAAGTGAGTCTGTGGTTACTCTGGAATGACATACAGACTATAGGAACTTACTTGGATAATTCGAAACAAGATAACTATGGAGTTTCTTTTTTTGGTCTAAACTCTATAGGTAGGTAGGTGGTTCTCATTTGTCTATCCAGCTTCCCAGCCATCCATCCATCCATCCATCCATCCATCCATCCAACCATCCATCCATCCACTCAACAAATAGTTACTGGACACTTTCTACATGCTAGGCGCTGTTTAACTGTTGGGAGTGGTTGTTTCCAATCATGTATGAGGAGACACATAATAAAATAATAAACAAGATTGCAGCAGATGCTGTGCTATGACAAAAGTGATAGTTCATTATGAAAAGAAATGGGGTGGTGACCAAGAAGTTGTGAACATGCTCTCTGAGGTAGGTGAATTTAGACCTGAAAGAGCCAGGCTAGAGAAGACCCTTGGAAAGGGAATGCCAGGCAGAGGGAGTCCCACTTCTAAGACCTGGGGCTTGACCTGCTCCTGGAGGCAACAGGGGACTTGAGCCCATGTGGTCATCAGGGGTGAGTGGTTCAAGTGAGATCGAAAGGTAGGTAGAGATCAAGGAGGCTTTGGGACTGCGAGAGAGTTTGGTTTTTATTCTAACTCAAGGGGGGTCCTTTGAAGGGTTTAGATCTCTTTCTTAAAATCAAGACTCTGATTTCCACTGGACAGAGCACACACTGGTTGCTGTTGGAGAATCATTTGTAGAGGACAAGAATTCCAATGATGAGACCGGCTTAGAGACTCGTCTGCAGACAAATAATTGCTCACTGGCATTTATTCAGCCTTGGACATGTTATGGATTAAATGTTTTGATAGTGGTGATGAGAACATGTGCTCTGGTTAATATTACAGACCCAAGTTGTCCACAGAGAAAGAACTAGTTAAGGGTCCCAGCTGCCTTACCTGCTGGCCCAATTACAGAGAGAACACCTGCTGTAGTGTATTGACTTACTACTTGGACAACTGCAGGGATCATTTATCACTCTCCATAATAGAAGTGTTTTCAGGGGGAAGCCAGACTCATGGCACTTAGTTACCTGGAGGACTTACAGGATTTCATTATTGGTGGAAATAAGCTCAATCGTGTGTGACTACAAAGGGATTAAAGAATTGTCTACCTTCTCCTGAGGAGGTAGAGCACGTTTGGTGCCTGTGAACAGATGTGTGGGCTGTGGGCAGTGGGTTTGGCGGGGCCTCCCACTGATTTCCTCCTTCCTTGCAGAGTGAAGAGGAAAAATGCCATGGAGTAAAATTCACTTCTCAGAAAGTGACAGGGCTATAATTTTAGGTAAATCTGTATTTGGAAAAAAGCAAATAAACAACAACAAAATTTAAAAATAGCAATCTAGGTGAGGAAAGTACAGTTTCCTGAGAGATGGAGTCCCACCCCCAGGAAATTGCTGTCCCACAATTGATTTCCTAGACTCTTTTGTAAAGACTGAGGTTCCTGAGGTCTGGGGCAAGGCTTATCTGCATGTCCCCAGTGTCTGTTGTTTGTACTAGTTTGAAAAGGCAGTCCTAGGCAGCGTGTGAGGAAGAGTTGGTGGGACTCTTCTTTTTTCCCTATCTATTCTTGGATGTTTATTAATAAAGTGTTGCTTTGTCATATTTTAAAAAAATAAGAAAAGGAATCCTCCTCCCCAGAAAAAAGAACAGAAAAGAAAAATTAACAACAAAAAAGAAATCATAATAATATTTGAATTGTGAAATTGAGACAACATTATACTTTCGGTTAATTTAAGGAGAATTGAATGACAAATTTCAATATTAAGTCTTTTCTACCCCAAACCATGATATTATTTAAAAATATTTAAATCTTTTTTCATGTCTGGAGTTTTTAATACAAGAGATGTAACAAACATGAATATTTACATAGTAAAGTGCATTGCATTAAATCATACAAAGTAAAATTGATTGTTTAACAAATCTTCTGTTTCATGGTAGAATTTAGTACATATTTCTCTGAATTTGGGAAATCACATAGTTAAAAATAACTGTGTACAGCAGGGAATAAACTAAAATATTTTAAGCACAAACTGGTAAAATTATTGTAGGAGGGGGTAGGTATGGTAGGATCTGTGGTGAACTGCACAGACTGTACACGACCTCAAGGCAGTCAAAGTAAAGGAATTTTCAAAGATAAAAGTAAACACTATGAACAGTGCAAATACTAGATTTTCACTAGCGTAAACAGTGTAATTACTATATGTTGTCTTAAAAATTAGGAATATATCAAGATATAAAGGCAGAAGTGGTAATCACTTGAAATCTCACCATGCAAAGAAAACCACCAATAATATATTGGTGGCCTTCATTTGTACATCTCCACATCCATACATATAATCAAATATAAATGTTTTACATCTATCCTTATAAATATATCTACAAATATGTATATTTACATATTGTGATAGTTAGTTTTAGGTGTCAATCTGGCTGGATTGAGGGATGCCTAGATGGCTGGTGAAGCATTGTTTCTGGGGGCTTCTGTGACGGTATTTCCAAAGGTGATTGACATGTGAGTAATGTGTATATATACATGTTTATGGTTTATTTTGCAAAAAGAAGATCACATTTTATACACTACTCTGCATTTCATCCCTGTGTAAATTCTGCTAAGCTAGC
This sequence comes from Pan troglodytes, assembly GCF_028858775.2. Taxonomy (NCBI): domain Eukaryota; kingdom Metazoa; phylum Chordata; class Mammalia; order Primates; family Hominidae; genus Pan; species Pan troglodytes. The sequence goes on along the minus strand of NC_072410.2, from coordinate 15,528,687 downwards.
TGATAAATAGTTCATACTCATTCATTTTTTAAAATTCTCACCCTAACCGTAACCCTTCCAACTCATTGGCTAGGTTTGAATTGGCTGAATAATACTCTGTTGGAATAATATTTTGTTGGTTGAATAATATTCTATTCTATAATATTCTATTGGCTGAATAATATTCTATAAGGTGAACAGATGGGGAAATAAAACTTCCCCAGATGGATCAGTGCTTGTGTAAGAAACTCCAGCCTCCAGAGACTGTCTGCATTAATGAGATTGGATCTGCAGCCATTTGTTTAGTTCATTGCTCTGTTTCAAAAAGATAATAAAACTTCTCCTTAGCTCTTCCTAGAGGGCCAAAATGTATGGTCTACAATAGGTCCCTAGGTTAAGCCCCAGGATGCCTGGGAGTCTAATGTAGCTATCTTCCTAGGTGTTTGCATTTCAAAGAGGAATGAGCCCCAGACCTTGGTGACATCTCTAGGTCAGAGGTGCTCTCTGCTCCTAGAGAGATTTTATTTACATAGCAAAGGGTTGGATTAAGGAGGAGACCCTTTCAGGAGAAGAGGGAGACAGGTGCCTCTTTCCCATTTATAACTAGGGCATTTGTTTCCTCATGGGATTTGGCCTATGGGATATCTGTCTGCTGTGTAGAAAGGTTTTCCATCTGACTTTCATAGTGTCAGTGCAGGTATAGGTCTGAGCTTGGGTGTTAGGAGTTAGAGGGTTTGAGGGAGAATGACATTCATATATGGTAGTACGTTAATTAATAAGAAATCCATTCCTTATCTGGAATACCTCTCGTGAGCAATGAAGACAAATATGAAAAACCAAACAGGATGTCTGACAATTTATTACCTCCTTCCTTTTTCATAGGCACTTGCATAGTTTACAGATTATAGCCACTATGCTACAAACCATATTGCAACACACATCCTATATGTATATCTGTATATACTGTGTTTTTCCTGGAAAAGTTCCAATAGTAGTAGGAGGGTTTATGGTTCAAATTGATTATGTTTTATTTTTAATAGATACAATTTTCCAAAAGGTTCATAAGAAATTAGATTTCTCTCAAGGCATGAAAAACCATTCAAAAGATCAACAAACCCAGGAGTTGGTTTTCTGAAAAAAATTAATAAGATAAATATTCTGCTAGACTAATAAAGAAGAAAAGAGAGAGGATCCAAATAACACAATTATAAATGACAAAGAGGATGGTACCACTGATCCCACAGAAATACAATATGAACACTTCTATGCACACAAACTAGAAAACTTAGAAGAGATGGATAAATTTCTGGACATATACACCCTCCCAAGACTGAACAAGAAAGAAACTAAGTCCCTGAACAGACCAATAATGAATTCCAAAATGGAATCAGTACTAAATAGCCTACCAACCAAAAAAAGCCCAGAAAAAAAAAGGATTCACAGCTGAATTCTACCAGATGTACAAAGAAAACTTATTACCATTCCTATTGAAACTATCCCCCAAAATTGAGGAGAATGGGCTCCTCCCTAATTCATTCTGTAAGGCGAGCATCATCACCCTGACACCAAAACCTGGCAGAGACACACACACACAAAATAAAACTTCAGGCCACTATCCTAGATGAACACTGATGCAAAAATCCTTCACAAAATACTTGCAAACCAAACACAGCAGTGCATCAAAAAGCGAATCCACCACGATTAAGTAGCCTGCATCTCCAGAATGTAAGGTTGGTTCAACATATGAATATCAATAAATGTGATTCATCATATAAACAGAACTAAGACAAAAACCACATGATTATCTGAATAGATGTAGAAAAGGCGTTCAATAAAATTCAACATTTCTTCATGATAAAAACTCTCAATAAACTAGGTATTGAAGGAACATACTTCAAAATAATGAGCTATCTATGACAAACCCACAGCCAACATCATACTGAATGGCCAAAAACTGGAAGTATTTTCAAGAAAGCATTGAAAACTGTCACAAGACAAGGATGGCCTCTCTCACCATATTTATTCAACATAGTATTGGAAGTCCTGGCCAGAGAAATCTGGCAACAGAAAGAAATAAAGGTCTTTCAGATAGGAAGAGAGGAGGAGGAGGTCAAAGTATCCCTGTTTGCAGATGACAGGATTCTACATGCAGAAAATCCCATAGGCTTGGGTACAAAACTCCTTCAGCTAACAAACAACTTCAGCAAAGTTTCAAGATACAAAATCAATGACAAAAATCACTAACATTCCTATACACCAACAACAGCTAAGCCAAGAGCCAAATTGGGAATGCAATCCCATTCACAGTTGCCAAAAAAAGAATACAATACCTAGGAATACAGCTGACAAGGCAGATAAAAGACCTCTAGAATGAGAATTACAAACCAGTGCTCAAAAAAATCAGAGATGACAGAAACAAACGGAAAAACATTCCATGCTCATGAATAGGAAGAATCAATATCATTCAGATGGCTATACTGTCCAAAGCAATTTACAGATTCAACACTATTTTAAAATTTATATGGAACCAAAAGAGAGCCCAGATAGCCAAGACAAAGAACAAAGCTGGAGGCATCAGGTTACCCAACTTCAAATTATACTACAGTGCTACAGTAATCAAATCAGCATGGTAGTGGTACAAAAACAGACACATAGACCAATGGAACAGAATAGAGAGCCCAGAAATAAGGCCACACATCTGTGACCATCTGATCTTTGACCAATATGACAAAAACAAGCAATGGGGAAAATAATCCATATTCAATAAATGAGTCTGGAATAACTGGCTAGCTGTATGCAGAAGATTGAAATGGGACCCCTTCCTTACACCATATACAAAGATTAACTCAAGATGGATTGAAGACTTAAATTTTAAATCTCAAACTATAAAAACCCTGGAAGATAACCTAGGCAATACCATTTTGGACATAGGAATGGGCAAAGATTTAATGATGAAGGTGCCAAAAGCAATCACAAGAAAAGCAAAAATTGACAAATGAGGTCCAATTAAACTTAAGAGCTTCTACATGCAAAAGAAGCTATCAACAGAGTAAACAGACAACCTACAGAATGGGAGAAAGTATTTGCAAACTATGCATCTGACAAAGGTCTAATATATAGCATCTATAAGGAACTTAAACAAATTAACAAGAAAAAAACAAACAACCCCATTAAAAAGTGGGCTAAAGACATGAACCTGACACTTTTCAAAGGAAGACATACATGTGGCCAACAAGCATATGAAAAAATGTCACTGATCATTAAAGAAATGCAAATCAAAACCACAATGGCATACCATGTCACACGAGTCAGAATGGCCATTTTTAAAGAATCAAACAATGATAGATGCTAGTGAGGTTGTGGAGAAAGGGGAACACTTAATATATTCTTGGTGGGAGTGTAAATTAGTTCAATCATTGTGGAAAGCAGTGCAGCAATTCCTCAAAGAGCTAAAAACAGAAATGCCATTTGACCCAGTAATCCCATTAAAGGGTGTATACCCAAAGGACAATAAATCATTCTATTTCAAAGATACGTGCACATATATGTTCATTGCAGCACTGTTCACAATAGCAAAGACATGGAATCAACCTAAATGCCCATCAATGACAGACTGGATTAAGAAAATATGGTACATATACACCATGGAATACTATGCAGCCATAGAAAAGAAGAAGATTGTGTCTTTTGCAGGAATGTGGATGGAGATGGAGGCCATTATTCTTAGAAAACAAGTGCAGGAACAGAAAACCAAATACTGCATGCTATTACTTATAAGTGGGAGCTAAACAATGAGAACTCATGGACACAAAGAGGGGAACAACAGACAATGGGGCCTACCTGAGTGTGGAGGGTGGGAGGAGGGAGAGGATCAGAAAAAAGAACTCTTGGGTACTAGGCTTAGTATTTGGGTGAGAAATAATCTGGACAACAAACCTCTGTGACATGATTTTACTTGTTATATAACAAACCTGCATGTGTACTCCTGAATCTAAAATAAGATTTAAAAAAATAAATATAAATGATCAGAAGAGAGAAAAAAATAAAACAATGTAAAATAATAAAATAGTGTGATCTCTGCACTAAAAAAAGAAATTAGATTTCTCTGGGAATATAGAACAATATACTTCTCCCCAACTTTATCCAATCCTAGCCAACAATGTGTGTTGTCATTCTCTGCATTTTCGAAATGTTTGCTACTTTTATTGGTGAGAAATTTCTGTTCATTTCTACCTTGATTTGCAGTTCTCTGATAACTGGGGATGAGATTGAGAATCTTCATAAGGTTTTTGTGTTTGGCCTTGTGGTGTGTGTGTGTGTGTGTGTGTGTGTGTGTATTGCCTATTCATATTTTTGCTCATTTTTCTATTAGGATGTTTACCTTTTTCTTGTTTGTTTATAACAGTTGTTCATATATAGATAACAACTTATCTAGCTGCAAATATTGTTCCCTAATTATCATTTGTTTATTGATTTTTTTTCTTTTTAAACTTTTTATTTTACTTTAAGTTCTGGGATATATGTGCAGAATGTGCAGGTTTGTTATATAGGTATAAATGTGCCATGGTGTTTTACTGCACCTATCAACCCATTATCTAGGTTTAAGCTGCACGTGCATTAGGTATTTGTCTTAATGCTCTCCCTCCCCTTTCCCCCCAACCCCCAAAAGGCCCCAGTGTGTGTTGTTTCCCTCCTTGTGTCCATGTGTTCTAATTGTTCAACTCCCACTTATGAGTAAGAACACACGGTATTTGGTTTTCTGTTCCTGTGTTAGTTTGCTGAGAATGATGGCTTCCAGCTTCCTCCATGTCCCTGCAAAGAACATGATCTCATTCTTTTTTATGGCTGCATAGTATCCCATGGTGTATATGAGCCACATTTTCTTTATCCAGTCTATCATTGATTGGCATTGGGTTGGTTCCATGTCTTTGCTATTGCAAATAGTGCTGCAATAAACATACATGTGCATGTGTCTTTATAGTAGAATGATTTATTATCCTTTGGGTATATACCCAGTAATGGGATTGCTGGGTCAAATGGTATTTCTAGTTCTAGATCCTTGAGGAATCACCACACTGTCTTCCACAATGGTTGAACTAATTTATACTTCCACCAACAATGTAAAAGCATTTCTATTTCTTCACAGCCTGACCAGCGTCTATTGTCTCTTGACTTTTTAAATAGTCACCATTCTGCCTGGTGTGAGATGGTATCTCATTGTGGTTTTGATTTGCATTTCTCTAATGATCAGTGGTGATGAGCTTTTTTTCAAATGTTTTTTGGCCACATAACTGAAACTGAACCCCTTCCTTACACTTTCTACAATTAGCTCAAGACGGATTAAAGACTTAAATGTAAAACTATAAAAACCCTATCAGAAAACCTAGGCAATACCATTGAGGACATAGGCATGGGCAAAGACTTCATTACTAAAACACCAAAAGCAATGGCAACAAAAGCCAAAATAGACAAATGAGATCTAATTAAGCTAAAGAGCTTCTGCACAGCACAAGAAAGTAACATCAGAGTGAACAGGCAACCTACAGAATGGGAGAAAATTTTTGCAGTCTACTCATCTGATAAAGGTCTAATATCCAGAATCTACAAGGAACTTAAAGAAATTTACAAGAAAAAAACCAACAACCCCATCAAAAAATGGGCAAAGGATATGAACAGACACTTCTGAAAAGATGTTTATTAATTTTTATGTCAGCTTTTGACAAAAAAATCTTTAAAATTTTTGAAAATATATTTAAACATGTCTTTTCCCTTTATTACTTTTATTTTCCCTTTATTACTTTTTCTTTCCTACTTTGGTAATACAATTTTCTCCCAGAACCTACCTTGTACATATAGTGTCTTGTTTTTTCTGCTAATTTTTCTATTGCTTAATATTCATACAATTAAGGCTTTAATCCAGCTGGAATTTATTTTTGCATATGATATGAGATGACATTCCCATTTAAATTTCTTTCAGCTGGTGTGTCAATTTTGCTAACACAATTTGTTAAATAATTTATTTTTCAATACTTAAATTTAGTGCTGTTTAAAAATTTACTAAACATACCTATACTTTGAAAACTTTTCCTGTTTATCTACTTATCTATTCCTGTGCCAACACCATAATTACTCTGGTTTATAGTTTGTTTCAATGTCTAGAAAGATAATGACTGTTCTCCAGATTCCCTTTAAAAGTTTTCTTGGGTATTATCAGTCATTTAGACTTCTATATAAAATTTAAAATAATTTAATATAATTTTAATATAATTTGGTTGTAAATTTGGCTTTACATTAAATTTATATGTAAATTTTGGAAGAGTTAACATTTTTATATTAAGTTTTCTCTTTTAAGAATATGATATTTCTTATCATGTTTCACATTTTTGATACATTTTATTAATAATGTAGGTTCTGTATCTCTTTGTTATATTCATTCCTAAGTATTACTTTTTTTGTTACTATTGTGAATGGGGTATGTATATATATCCCATATATATATAAAATTTCCATAGGGTTTTGGGGAACAGGTGGTTCTTTAATGGTGATTTCTGAGATTTTGGTGCGCTCACCACTTGAGCAGTATACATTGTACCCAATTTGTAGTCTTTTATCCCTCATCCCCCACCCGTTCTCCAGAGTCTCCAATGTTCATTGTATCATTCTTATGCCTTTGCATCCTCATAGCTTAGCTCCCACTTAGGAATGAGAACATACAATGTTCATTTTTCCATTCCTGAGTTACTTCACTTAGAATAATAATCTCTAATTCCATCCAGTCACTGCAAATACCATTATTTCATTCATTTTTATGGCTGAGTAGTATTCCATGGTGTGTGTGTGTATATATATATATATCACAATTTCTTTATCCACTTGTTCATTGGTGGGCATTTGGACTGGTTCTATATTTTGGCAATTGCTAATTGTGCTGCTATAAGTATGTGTGTGTAAGTATCTTTTTTGTATAATGGCTTCTTTTCCTCTGGGTAGTTACCTATTGGGGAACCTGCCCCAATATTCACATAGGTTCTTTTCTATTTTTCCTAAGCATCGGCCAACTTGAGAAATAAAGGGACAGAGTACAAAAGAGAGAAATTTTAAAGCTGGGTGTCCGGGGGAGACATCACATGTCAGTAGGTTCTGTGATGTCCCACAAGCCGCAAAAACCAGCAAGTTTTTATTAGGGAGTTTCAAAAGGGGAGGGAGTGTGTGAATAGGTGTGGGTCACAGACATCAAGTACTTTACAAGGTAATAGAATATCACAAGGCAAGTGGAGGCAGGGCGAGATCACAGGATCACAGGACCACAGGACCGAGGTGAAATTAAAATTGCTAATGAAGTTTCAGGCACCATTGTCATTGATAACGTCTTATCAGGAGACAGGGTTTTGAGATCAACCAGTCTGCCCAAAATTTATTAGGCAGGAATTTCCTCTTCCTAATAAGCCTGGGAGTGCTATGGGAGACTGGAGTCTATTTCATCTCTGCAGCCTCAACCATAAGAGACAGGAGCACCTGGGGGGGCTGTTTATAAGCCTATACCTCCAGGTGTGTATTCTCTTTCTCAGGGATGTTCCATGCTGAGAAAAAGAATTCAGCGATATTTCTCCCATTTGCTTTTGAAAGAGGAGAAATATGACTCTGTTCTGCCCAGCTCACCGGTGGTCAGAGTTTAAGGTTATTTCTCTTATTCCCTGAACAATTGCTGTTATCCTGTTCTTTTTTCCAAGGTGCCCACATTTCATATTGCTCAAACACACATGCTGTACAATTTGTGTAGTTAACACAATTTTCACATGGTCCTGAGGCGATATACATCATCCTCAGCTGACAGGATTAAGAGATTAAAGTAAAGGCAGGCATAGGAAATCACAAGGGTATTGATTGGGGAAGTGATAAGTGTCCATGAAATCTTTACAATTTATGTTTAGAGATTGCAGTAAAGACAGGCATAAGAAATTACAAGAGTATTAATTTGGGGAACTAATAAATGTCCACGAAATCTTCACAATCCACATTCTTCTGCCATGGCTTCAACCGGTCCCTCCATTTGGGGTCCCTGACTTCCCGCAACAGTTACCCAGTAGTGGGATTGCTGGATCGAATGGTATTTCTACTTTTAGTTCCTTATGGAATCTCCATAGTGTTTTCCATAGTGGTTTTCCATAGTGGTTCCGTAGTGTTTTCCATAGTGGTTGTACTAGTTTACATTCCGAACAGCAGTGTAAAAGTGCTCCCTTTTCATCACATCCCTTCCAATATCTATTGCTTTTCAATTTTTGATTATGGCCATTGTGAATGGGATATTTTTTATATTCATTTCTAGTTAATGATGGTATCTAAGATAAATACAAAATATCAGTAGCTTTTCTCTATAGAGGCAATCTTCAACTACAAATAGCAGTGCTAATTATAAGGACTTTTGGGTTATTGATTGTTGTTAAATGCCAAAAATTTTCACCCAGTAATTCCAGGAAAATGTGGAGTAGAAGCCCTCTTTAGCAGCATTTAATTAGGAGACTCTCATCTCCCTGTGCTAGAGGGAACACTGGAGGAAAGCAAGCCTGGGATTTTATTGAGTGGCAGAACTGCAAAGGAGTTGGAATGCGCAGCTCTGATGACTCTACTTTGCTAAAGTTAGAGCCAGATAGGGAAAGACTGGGACTCCGAAACCTGGGGCATCCTAACAACCTTGAGCCCCTTGATTCCTCAGCAACTCTGGGGCTGCAAAATTGGCCTCCTCTTGACTCAACTTGGTAAGAAGCATCCCTGTGTCAGAGGGAGTGGGCCCACAGCAGAGTTTCTCAACATTTTCACTGTTGATCATTGGAGTTCAATAATTCTTCATTGGGGGTGGGAGTCTGTACTTTGCATTGTAGGGTATTTAGCAACATTCCTGGTCTCTACTTCATCCAATGCCAATAGCATCTCCCCAGTGGTGACAATAAAAAATGTCTCCAGAGCATGGGGACAAAATCACTCCCAATTGAGGACCACTGCTCTAGAGGAAAAGAAAGATGCTCTTTCTAACCATGTAAGAGGAAGATGCTGTGTGGAGCTTCTGGCATGTCCTAATAGGAGATTCACAGTGTGCACTCCTAAGGTTCTGGATCAAGCAAATCCATGTTGTTTGTTAAAGAGAACTGCTGACCATTTGAAAACAAGCCCCTGGCAGAGTACTCAGTCATAGTAGGGATTAAGCACTGGAATATGAGACACCAATTGACTCTGCAGCTAGTGCCTCTCACCATAGATGGGAATTGTTAGACCAAATCATAAGGTTGCATAAACAGCGATTTGTTTTATGATACTAATGGACATTGGGATCAGGTCTGAGCAGATCTGGAAGACATAAGCTCATTAATGAGATACTCCACATTCCTCACCACCCACACTTTCCTCTATTGCACCAACATCCCTCCTTTGGAGCCTGTGGGGAGTTCCCTATGACCATCTGACAGTGGAGGAAATATCAGGATGGATTTGCTGCCTATGTGTTCCTTGTGTCAGTAAGATCCAATAATAGACTTTTTCCATATTAGTGGGTGGGGTGGTGAGGAGGATAGTGGAAAGGGTAGGTCCTCTGAGTGAGTAGAACTATGTGCAGTATGTCTGGTCATTCTCTCTGTGTGGAGGAACAAGTGGCCTGAGTTGAGGATACACATGAACTCCTGGGCAGGATAAAGGGCCAGCTGGTTGACTGATATCCTGGAAGGGCAAAATTAATGAACTGGAGACACAGAGATCAGTGGCAGAGCTACATGCTTGGCCATATAGGGGTGGGAATGAATCCTGTGGATTTTTGTGTCTCACAGCAAATTCCAACAAAGAGGATCTACAACAGGAAGCACTGAACAACCAGAGAGCAGAAGGGAATCTTTCATTTTTTTGTTTTGTTTTTTAAGAGACAGGGTCTTACTATGTTGCGCAGGTTGGTTTTGAACTTCTAGACTCAAGCTATCCTCCTTCCTCAGCCTCTCAAAGTGCTGAGATTACAGGTGTAAGCCACCATGCTCAGCCTGAAATGACTCTTTGTTAAGCAAAGCTAGCCTCTCTCTTAAGCCATCATCATGTTTACATGAGCCCAATGGCATGGGCTGTCTCTCACAGAGGCATATCGAGTTGTGAATATCTGATCTTGCAGCAGCAGGGAATGATGATGAGCCTTTTGATCATGGTCCTATTTCTTGAAGGAACCAGCTGTACACACAGTGACTGGTTGATTGCATCACTCTCCATTTTGGAGAAGTAATGATTACCTTTCCTCTCTGAAGTGTGTTGGCCAGCACTACTCTCTGAGATCCCACGGAATTATCATCCCCTTCCGCCAATGGGACACTTTACAGCAAAGAAGGTGGGAAAATGTGCTTAAGACGCAAGACCTCTTTGTCTTATCCCAGAACACTTGATCCAGAAGCAGATCATTTTAAGGAACACGGAATGAACTCTCGAAGTTTTAGCTAAGGTGGTGCCAACTTAGAGATAACACTTTACAAGTTTCAGGGGCTTTCCTTCAAGTTACAGGGCATTCTTTAAATGAATGACCATTATATGGTACTATGTCCATGACCGGTAGATTACAGGAGGCCAGGAGAAGTGGCAGGTAGGTACAGGCCCAGTCATCAGTTCCTTTGTGATGTTTCTGAGGGATTTGTGATTATAATCTTTAGGCTTTGCTGGAGCAGGTGTCCTCGTGCCCAGGGGAGGAACTTTTCTACCAAGGGACTCAATAGGGGCCCAACCAAACTTAAAAGTATGGTTATTTTGGGTCAATTTTGCTTCCTCCTGCCTATAGAACTGCAGGCAAAGGCAAGCAGGAGTTACTATGTTGGCAGAAACTGGCCCTGATTTCCATGAGGGGATGGAGTTGGTGCCACATAATGGGGGCAGTGAGGAATATGTCTGGATCTGGGAGATTCACTGGGACTCCTCTTAGTGCCTTCATTTCCAGTACTAACCATAAGTAGTGTATTGCAACAACCACAGCCTGACAAAGGCAAGGTAACCAGGGAGCTCAGACTCTTCAGGGATTCAAGTTGTGTTATGCTGCTGTGCAGGCCCTCTTGCCCAGCACAAGTACTGGCTGAAGTTAGGGGGCATCAGCAGAGCAAAAGAGGAGGGAGAGGATGAGTATATATTATAGGCTCAGTACAAATTGCAGCAGTTGGGGCTATAGCTTGTTCCATTAACACTCCTGTTGTAAGATTTGTTTTTGTTGTAGAAATTGCTGCTGATCTTGAAAAAGTGAAAGGCAGGCTGCAAATGTCACCTGAAGTGCAAGCAGATCCCTGGTGCAAAGGGGGCTGTAGCAGACACTGGCAAGTGCTCAGCTCCTCTGTGTTCCACTGACGTCTTATAAATGCCAGTATCTTTTTCTTTGTGTCTAGGGGTTTCTTCTGGAAGCCTGCTCTGCCTGTGAGTGGAAGGGTAACCCTCAAGCAATGACGACAGGAGTATAAGTGTCCTGCCTCTATCAACGCTCCAGTGTGAAAATCCCAAAGCTTGTGCTTTACATAGTTCCCCAGGGTGTCTTTGTGGGACTCACATTTAGTCAACTTCTATGGAGCTGATTGAGTTTCATTCTCTCCCTTTTCTGTCCTAAATCAGGTACCCACTGCTCTGCTGGAGATCTGCAGAGCAGATTTGGATAAATCACTCACACACAAATTCCTGTTCTAGTGTCTGATTCTAGGTTCTGGGGGGGCCCAAATGAAGACACATATGTCCAAAGAAAATGTAAGAAAAGTAACTGAAAGCTATTGGAACTAATTCACTATTGGTAATATGGTCAGTATACATACACAAATGTGTGTGTGTATATAAAACATATATATAAAATATATACACATGCAAAATTGCACATATAATCAAATTACTTTCCTTGAGCTAGTGCTAAATAAAAGACTTGGAAAATGTGAAGTAGGAAGGAAGATTCCTTTTATGGTTGCAACAATAATTAAAAATAGAAAATTTATCAAAATATGTTTATGTCAATATAAAAAATAGAGAAAAATTTTTACAAAATATAAACATATACAAGAATATTCCATTATTGTAAGTGAAGATTTGTTATAAATATATCAATAATAAAAAATATTTCATAATTTGGAAATGAAATATGATTTCAATCCAATTGTAATTTCTTTCTTTCTTTCTTTCTTTTTTTTTTTTTGAGATGGAGTCTCGCTCTGTCACCCAGGCTGGAGTGCAGTGGTGCGATCTCGGCTCACTGCAAGCTCCACCTCCCAGGTTCATGCCATTCTTCTGCCTCAGTCTCCGGCGTAGCTGGGACTACAGGCACCCTCCACCTCGCCTGGCTAATTTTTTGTATTTTTAGTAGAGATGGAATTTCACCATGTTAGCCAGGATGGTCTCGATCTCCTGATCTTGTGATCTGCCCACCTCGGCCTCCCAAAGTGCTGGGATTAAAGGCGTGAGCCACCGCGCTCAGCCTGTGATTTCTTTTTAAATCTGTGCATATCTTCTAAAATTCGCATGACAGAGTAAGTCTTTTAACTAAATAGAAATCAACTTGAAAAAGAAAAATAAGGGAAAAAGCGATCTTACTTTATTTGAAGGTTGGCATTGTCACAGATAAGTAGCTTAGTGTAAGATAAAACATATATATATTCATAACTTTAGAAAGAATGAAAGTAGAACCCCAAATTGGTGGGAAGTAAGATGTTATTTGATAAATGTTTTTGGGAATATTAGAAAAAATTTAGTTGGATCTCTGTGTGATACTATATATGACTATGAATGGATTGAAGATTTAACCCACAAATATCTTAATAGATGAAGGAATGCCTCCTTAGTCTTGAAATAAATATCAAAAGACATAAAAGAAAATAATTTTAGGATCTGTTTACAAATCCTATAAAATTTTAGAAAAGACAAAATTATCTACATTATGAAATATAGCATAAAGATAAAATATAAACAAAGACTATTGGGGAAATTAAATATCTGCATGCAATTATATGTAATACATAAACATATCCATGCTTTATAAACTGATAAGAAGCATGATAAACACCTCAAAAGAGCAGAGTCAATGACTATGAACAGGCAAGACATTCACACACATACTCCTCTGCCCCACACACAGAATCTCCAAAGCAGGAATAAGGTACAATAGCAGAAACTTAACTAAACAGAACACACAAAATAAAAATGAGAAAAACCTTTTGGTTCTCCAATTAGCAAAAATTAAACAGCAATGATAATATCCATTGCTGGGAAAGGTGTGAGAAAACTGGCATTCTTGTTGGAGGCCACACTGGGTAAACCTCTATGGGGGGCCGTGGGGCACTCTGTATCTGTGAACTGTCTGATTCTCAACAGCCTGTAGCCAAGTCATGGCTCTGGAGGATGAAGAATAGCTCAAATCCTCCATGTATTAGGTTGGTGCAAAAGAAATTGGGGTTTTTGAAAACCACAATTACTTTTGCACCAACCTAATAGAAACGCACAGCAGCTTTGCTCCAGGCAGTTATCACCCATTGCATGAAAGAAACAACTTTTGTATAGTTGGTCATGAACACTGAGAGTCCAAATGGTGGTACAGGAAATGTTTTTATTGACAGCATTCAGTTGCTTAGAGAATCATTTCTGAGTAGGCAAATGAGGTTCACTTTTCCTTTTGTCTTCCTTTTCCTCTTCTGAGGTCTACTTTTGACTCTGACATTACCTGGGAACCAGAGCCCTCTACTCATTACGGCTTGTCACTTCTCCAATTGCAAAGTATACTAGCCCTGTGAACCAGTCTTTGAGTGCATTGACAAGGCAGGGGTGATCAATGAATCTCTGTTTTTCTTGCTATGCCTTTAAGGAGTACTAGAGGAAATCTCTCTGGATCACCAACTAGACATGAAGGTTGTATTTCAGTTGGTTGAGTTATCTGGCCAGATGGAGTCAGAGGGGTGATGGTTGATGGGGAAACTTCACCCAGGGTCCCCCCTGGGCTGGTTTAGACTCCCCATCCTCATTCTCTCTTCTACCTCATAGCAGGCCCTAGGGACTAGCTGGTCTCTTTTCTTAAGATCTCATCATCTATTCTTTACCATTGAGTTTGTCTTCCTTCCAGTTGGCTAGAGGGTAGGATGCTATTTCCCCTTTGCCTGGGGTAACAATAGCACTGCTTTTCTTACTAAAATAAGGTAGAGATAATGATCACAACCACAGGGAGTTTACTTTGTTCTGTGCATTGGGAGCTCTGTATATTCCTGATTCCCTTTCAAGACGCTAATTGAAATGTCTTTTTAGATTTCTCTAATTTTATCTCTGAGTTTAAATCTCTCCAAATTTCTCCCTTTCATGACATGTTCCTTGCTGTCCTCTCTGAGGTCATCTGTCCTGTTGTCATTCAGCCACTCACTAAGGCCTCTCAGAACCATCTCTTCTAATAATGATATATTAGTGCTGGGTAGAAAAGAGTGTGGTTCCTTTAAATGCTATGCAAAGGGGGAAGGAACTGCTGGGTCGAGGAGGGCCTGGTCTCTGGCTACCAGAGACCCCACCCCACAGACTTAGCTGAGGATAGGCATTTCCTGCTCAAATGTTGCATTTTTCCAAGACCATCCTGGACTACCATGCCCCAATACTATGCCTATAAAAACTCTGATGTAGGGAGACTCCCTGAAACTATTGCTACAGAATAAAAGATGAAATGCTCCTGATTATTGTAAATACAAAATTGCAGGCGGGATTGTGTAAAGACAATGCCAGGTTGGGCTGCCAGAATGAGCCAACAGCACATGATGTCCTTCTCCCTGCAGAGAGCCTATGAACGGACATGCAGTCAGGGAGGTTTCACATCACCAAGATTCCTATTCCAGAAAAGCAGATGTTCATGCCTCCGGGAATGGAATGTGACCCTTGTGGAGAGCCTATAAATGGATGCATGAGGGGCACCTCTTCATATGGATAAGATAGGGCTATAAACACCCCCATCTTGCCATGGCTCTTCTAGGCCTCTTTAGGGCGAAGGCATACTCCCTTCTGAGAATTTCTGGTTTAACCAGTTGTTTAGCTTCACGTCCTGTTTCTATGGATTGTCTGTAACCAGCTTTTGCTGCAACTGTTACTGCTGATTAATATCTTGCTAATCATAGGTTATGGAAAGACTATATTTCTGTTTTAAGGCTCTGTTAGAAATTACTGACCCACAGACTATATTGTAAATTCTTATCTCTGCATACTGTACTTCTGCATACAGATGTTATGTTAAAGAATTACTTCATCCCCATGTGACCATCTCACCTCATAATCAAATGACCCTAAATCCCTCACTAACCTACCTCCACCCTCACCAAACTTAATAATAATGCTGATATATCCAGTGCATTGGCGGCATTGCAGGACCAGAAGGCGGTGACCCCCTAGACCCAGCTTTCACTATCTTGCATGTGTCTATTATTTCTCGACCTGCTGATCCACCTGTGAACAAAGAAATAGCCCCATTGCATTGTGGGCTGCTGGCCAGATCCCACAATATCTGGCACCCAATGTGGCCTTCTTTGTTCCTTGGCTAAGTGCACTATGAGTGTGGGTTCATGATGACTAGTCTTCAGTCTCAATGGTAAGGTCTCCGGGTACGTGTTTTCTGACTCTCTCCTCTTTTCAAGTTTGTTGACCGGTATTATTCCAGGGTTATCTTTATACAGATATTTGTTTTTAACCAAGTTGTCATGAGGAAGTAATTTTATTTTTTTCCTTTTTTTTTTTTTGAAAAGGCTATAAATGCTGTGGTCAGGACTGGTTATAATGACTTCATGGGGGCAATGCAAACTACTTTTTGATTTAGAATTTAATTAAATTTAATCATATAAAAGGGTTGTCAGTAGGGGCTCTGAAATACTGTTATACTGACTTTTTGGCAATGATTTATTTTGTATCTGCCCCCTCTGCTTACTCTTGAACTAGGTAGAGCTGTTAGGTATCATCAGATCCCAATTCCTGCTGGGAAGAAGTCCTTTTGCTTGGTTTCCTGACAGACACTTGCTCAGGGACAGTTGGATTGTCCAAGGACTAGGAGCTCCCATCATCACAACACAGCCATTTCACTTATGGAAGGTCTAATTATTTGAGAGATATGCATTAAATTGAGCAGACAACATGTAATTTTCATCCATTTGTCTGCATTTTGCTCACTGCAGTGACAATGAAGATCTATAATCATGTTTCTACACTAAATTCGTACAGATAGGTGAAAATTATTCTCACATCCAAAATCATCTTCTGTAATCCTCTAGTCTCTTCCTCTGTGTAAAGATTGCTGTTTCCATGAGATATTCTTCTTTGAAGGGCTTTTTGCCAGGTCTTTGCCAGTCTGATTTCACACCTGGTCAATACCAGCCACTTGCTTTTTTGAAAGGTGTGGCTCTAACTGGTTCTCTGGTGTTCTGGAAGGTGTGATCTTGTTAGTAAGCAGATGAAGGGTCATGTCTGCTAATTCTAATTTGGAGTCACCGCAGGTGAACATGTTTAAGATTGTGCACTATGACCTATGGGAAAGGAACTCTCTATGGCTGTGCAATGTATGACATTTTTGACTGCACATGACAGCTCAGTAGTCCAATAACATTGTCAGATCAGGACAGCAGGATATCATCTCATGCCTTCCCACTGCCATGTCTTTCCATAGGAAATGCCTCTTCTTATTTTGAAGTTGATTGTTTGGAACTTAAGTCAAGGATTTGGGGCTTTTTACCTTCTCCCTACACTTATGGCCCCATGTGACTTCAATTTACATTTGTATCCAGTTTTGAAAAATAATCTCTTCTACTTGGTTTCCTTGTTCCCAGGTCTCCAAGATAGGACGTCCTCACTCAGGATGGCCTTTGGTACATTTCTATGTCAGATTCTAGAGGCACTTATTTTTAGAATCTCCTGAAAGAGGGTACCACAAAATTAGTTTGCACTCACCTTTTCCTGACATGAATTTCTCATAAAATTCCTCAAAGTTCTGAGGATCAGGCAATAAAGAAGTCATCCTGTGAAAGTGGTAGTAAGACACGAGGCAATCCTTGGCATTTCTGGCCACATAGATAATCTGAAATCAAGGACAGAGAAGGAAGCCAGGGAGAGAAAAATAAGACTGAGGGGAAATACTCTAGGAGAGTGTTCCAATACAATGATAACTACACCCAATAAGTTCATAGTATTATATGCATTATTTACGAACTAAAATATTAAATAAATGGATCCTCTTTGACTCTGCAACCCCGATGGCCTTGGGGAAGAGAAAGACAAACGAGAGTGCCCAGCTTTAGAGTGGTTATGAGTGATGCAGGAAGATGAACATGATATTAGGACAGCACTGTCAATCATGGTTGGAATATGATATAATATGCTGAGTAGTCACAGAAGGAAGAAGTGACAAAGCATTCCTGGGCATTCAGAGAAGGGGTCAGGAAACAATGAGTTTCAGCCATATCCCAACAGGTGAATAGGAATTTCCAGCTTCACAACTGGGAAAATATTAATGAATGAGAAATCATTCTTGTACATACCATCTCATCTGACTCCTAGAAATATTAGGGTTAGATAAGAAGAGCAGAGGTCCTATCCTTTAAATGATGAAGTAACTGAGATTTACAGAATTTGAGGGACTGCCACTAATATATGCTTAGTACAAGATGAGGTTGGGACTGGTTACAGAAATTGGTGCACTGTGTCCAGAGCTTCTTCCTTGATATATCAATGAGAAGTGTACGGAGAATGTCTCAGACAGTGTTTCTGAAAGAATAGGGTGGTTAAGCTGATATATAATTTTTTTATTAGTTGCATTGCTCTTGGCTTCTCCCTGGGAATTCAGGCATATTATGGAAAAAAGAATGGTGATGTGATGATTGGGAATTAAGGATCATTAATTCCACAAGTGCAGAGCAGAGAAGTTAACCCTTCCTATGTGCCAGACACTGTTTAGAATGATAAATTGGACAAGAGCAAGTCCCTGCCTTTCTGGAGCTCATAGTCTATCAGAGAGATAAGAAGAGAGAAAACTACAATGCCGTGTGGTGAACACAATGAATGGGGCAAACATACACACATATGCCAACATGTATACATGAAACTCACCCAGCCATGGGGTCAGGGGAACTTCCCAGTAGGTGGTTTCTATGCACAGACCAAAAGAACAAGTAGGAATGATGCAGGTAAAGATGGGGTATGCTTGAGTCAGATGGGAGCATGTGGGAAGGTGTGGGGATGCTCTGTGTGTGAAAGGACTTGCAGGATTTCAGGAGGACTGTAGTGAGGATCAGGGAATGGGAAGACACTGGGGAGGAGCTGGAGCAGGGTGCAGACTGTCAAGGCCATCGAAGTCATGTAAAGGATTTGGAGGGATCTTCATCCACCTGTGGAAGTGTTTATAGTGGGAAATCCCTTAGTCAGATTTGTGTTTTAGGAAGATTCGAGGTTACAGAGGGGAGGGGTTAGAGGGGGCAGGACTAGAGGCAACTGGGAGGCAAAAGAGAGCAGTGAGCTGACTTGGGTACAGGTGGTAGTGGTGCAGTATAGTGCACAGATTAGAAGGATGGAAAAAGTGAACTGGATTTTGTGAGATCAGATATAGAGGTGAGGGAGATAAAAATGAGGACAGGCTTTGAGCTTAATCTACCAAGTAGATTACGGAGGTGTGGAAGCCTTGGCAAGGAGTAGATCCTATACTTTTGGTTGTGGGACCAGGAGAGCATCTGCTAGTACTTTGGCAGAGCAAAGCAACAGGGTTTTATTTTTAAAGTGTTCCCCTCCGTTCTAGCTCCCAATCCACTCTCTGATTCAGTATGTAGCAATACAGGCTGAATTTTGGAAAATTTGACCAAGAAGTTTTCATGAAGTAGGATTGGAGAAAACAGTATTAGAAAACATGGATGTTCACAGATTTCAAATTTATGTAATCTTTGATTTTAAGGACTCCAGGTCTAAAAACATTAACACTTTTAGTATTTTGAAGGATTTCTTCACTTATATAATTTATATTACCAAGCTAAGAAAAGTTTGAAAAGTGAGCATTTTTTACCTTGCAGTTTTCTTTCCAGATAGATGGTGGCATTAGATGCGAAGGAAGGTGAGTTTTTATCATTCGTGGTGAGGGCATTTCAAGAGCTATCTCCAAATCTAGAAAAATAAGTCATATTCTTCATTTATTCTTGCCACTCTTGGGAAATCCTTGAATTTACATTTGTTACTTAGGCTAAAGAATGGTTAAAAAATTTTTTCCATTGGAGACAATAGCTGTCTATCCACAAGAACATGTAAACATTTCTTTCTTCTGAAAGCCTTCTAGGTGGCCTTTCTTTATCTAATCTTACTCTCTGAGCTTTTACACCATGAGGAAAGCTCTTTAGCTACCACAGTTGATTCTGGGAGTGTCTATAGAATATCCCCTTCTACTTATCCTCCTTCTTTTCCCTTAGAAATCACCTCCATCATTTTATGATAGCTCAACACTAATTGCTGGCTTTTCCATTTATTCAAACATGGGAAGTAGGAAAAAAAGAGAAGGGTCTTGTGTATCAGTTCTTTGAAATGGGAAAAGTAAAGAAATAAAATGAATAACTTGTTGAGAAGATGAAGGCCATCCACTCAGAACACCAGGAGGCTCTGAGGACCCAATCTAGGGTATGACTTCTTGACTGGTGACCAAATTGATCTCCAGAAAGAAACAGGGTAATTCAGGCCACCATAGAGGCACTTGACCAAGACACTGCACATTGCTCTGGTATCTTGCAGTGAAGGCCCTTTCAATCTTGTTACATATGGCTCACCAGGTTTTTCTCCAAGGCGAAATGTTAGTTCAAGGAAAGGGTGTCTCTCTGTAGAAGTGGCTCTTTTGCATTTCTCCACATCACCATCATTTCGAATCAAGTCTAAAATTTCTTGCATCCAGGTTGTACCTAAAAACATTAACAGTAGTTATTTAATTTTAGTGGACTGTTTTTTTTAATCCAGGTATTGAATAGTTGAAGAAAGGCAGAAAAATGAGATCCTTTGAAATTGAATGAATGTTGTGGACGTATAAAAGAAAACTTCCGTTGTATTACACCTACCCTTAGGTATGAGAGGGTCACAAACTTGCCTGTGGTAGGACTTCGAGCATTTTTTCCTGACTTTTATTATGAAAAATTTTAAACTAGAGAAAATTTTGAAAATATGACAAAAAAAGCATTCCAAAATTTAAATTTTAAAGAACAGTTTGCTCTGTTGACTTTTATCTCTCTACCCTCTCATTTATCCATCTATATCTATCTCATCTCTCTCTCTGTAGCTCTTCAAATCTATCATTACTGTGCTTTAGTGAACCATTTCAGAATGTTTCTGATGTCTTGACACTTTATGCCTAAAAATGCTGCATGTCCCAAGATGACATTCTCCTACCGTATCTCCTACACGTTTCTCATCTTATCTAATTTATAATGGTTTCAAAATATCATTAAATACTCAGTCTACATTAACTTTTCTTCAGTTGCTTAATAATGTCATTTACAGTCATTTTCCCAATTAAGGTTCATGGGTTCAATGACGTTTGTTGTCATTTTTGTTTCTCCCATATTTCTTCTTCATGACATTAATTTTCTTTCCTCCTTAACAATTGATTTTTGAACAGATCAGCCAGCTGTCTTATATTATGCTCCACATTCTGGATTTATCTCCTTATTTCCTCACAGTATGTAAAACTGTTGCGCTATTTCCTTTATTTTCCATAGAATGGAAATTAGAACCTGATTAGGTTCAGATAAAATATATATTTTTTTTTGCCAGGAGATTTCTCAGACCATGCTTTGTACTTCATTTTGCATCATACCAAGAGGTGTTTATGTCAGATCGTCCCACTATTAGTGGTACTACTTTGATCGTTGCATTAAGTAGGTGACCATCAAATTTCTCATTGTAAAGGTTCATATTTCCATTTGCTATTAGGAATTAAACTTGTGATGACATTTCAATACCATTTGACTAATCAGTTCTTTTCAAGTTTTATTTGATTAGTTTAGGATCTATTGATGATCTTGCTAAAATGAATTTTCAATGTGAGTTTAAATTATTAAGTTTTTAAAGCCATTATTTCTCCTCTATTTATTTTGTAGATCTTATGTAGAGAATAACTTTCCTCTCATAAACTAGAGAAGAACTACAAATCCTCTAGATTATTTTCCTTAATTATGTATTTACAGGCTAAGAGATTTATAATAGTTATCTTCACTGGTGGTAAATGAGTTTTTTTCTTTCTTCTTTTACCCTCATTATGGACTGTAATTTTTTGAAATCAGCTTCGTTGTGGTAAAAATGACATTCAATGGAATGAACCTATTTTAAATGTATAGTTTGATGGATTTTGACAAATGCCTACATCCATGCAACCATTCCCACAGTCAAGGTTAGAACCTTGTGTCTATTTGCAATCAGTAATCCCTACTTTTGGCTCTGGGCCACCATTGATTTAATATCTGTCGATATATTAGTTTTACACATTCTAGAATTTCATATAAATAGAAGAAAATAGTTTGTACTCTGTGTCTAATTTGTTTCACACAAGGTAGTTACTTTGGGATTTATCCATATTGTGTACATCTGTAGTTCATTGTTTTTTACCGTTGAGTACTTAATTTTATGGATAGTCTACCATTTGTTTATTCATTCACATCATGATGGAAATTTGAGTTGTTTCTAGTGTTAGGATGTTTTTGTTTTCTCTTTAAATTAAATTTATTATTTCTTATTTTATATTTTATTTTTATTCAATAAATTTTTGAAATTTCAATAGCTTTAGGGGTAAAAGTTATTTTTGGTTACATAGATGAATTGTTCAGTGGTGAAGTCTAGAATTTTAGTGCACCCATCACTTGAGTCATGTATATTGCACCCAATATGTAGGTTTTCATCCCTCACCGCCAACCTCCCCACTTCTGAGTGTCCAATGTCCACTATGCCAATCTGTATGCCTTTCTGTACCCTTAGCTTAGCTCCCACTTGTAAGTGAGAACATGTGGTATTTGGGTTTCAATTACTGAGTTACTTCCTTTAGAATAATGGCCTCCAGCTCCATCCAAGTTGCTGCAAAATACATTAGTTTATAATTTTTTAAGGCTGAGTAGAATTCCATGGTATATCTATATATACCACATTTTCTTTTTTTAATTTAACTTTTATTTTAAGGTCAGGGCTACATGGGCAGGTTTGTTATATAGGTAAACTTGTGTCATGGAGGTTTGTTGTACAGATTATTTTGTCACCCAGGCATTAAGCCCGGCATCCACTGGCTATTCTTCCTGATTCTCTCCCTCCCCACAACCCACCCTCACCGCATAGGTCCCAGTGTGTGTTATTCCCCTCTATGTGTCCATGAGTTCTCATCATTTAGCTCCCACTTAAAAGTGAGAACATGCGTTATTTGGTTTTCTGTTCCTGCATTAATTTGCTAAGGATAATGGCCTCCAGCTCCATCCATGTTCCTGCAAAGGACATGAACTCATCCTTTTATATGGCTGCATAGTATTCCATGGTGTATATGTGCAACATTTTCTTTATCCATTCTATAATTGATGGGCATTTGGGGTGGTTCCATGTCTTTGCTATTGTGAATAGTGCTGCAATAGACATACATGTGCATGCATTTTCATAGTAGAATGATTTATAATCCTTTAGGTACATACCCAGTAATGGGATACCTGGGTCAAATGGTATTTCTGGTTCTAGATCCTTGAGGAATCAGCACACTGTCTTCCACAATGGTTGAATTAATTTACACTCCCACCAACAGTGTAAAAGTGTTCCTATTTCTCCACATACTCCCCAGCATCTGTTGTTTCCTGACTTTTTAATGATTGTCATTCTAACTGGTGTGAGATAGTATCTCATTGTGGTTTTGATTTGCATTTCTCTAATGACCAGTGATAATGAGCTTTTTTCTATATGCTTGTTGGCTGCATAAATGTCTTCTTTTGAGAAGTATCTGTTCATATCCTTCACCCTCTTTTTGATGGGGTTGTTTGTTTTTTCTTGTAAATTTGTTTAAGTTCCTTGTAGATTCTGGATATTAGCCCTTTGTCTGACGGATAGATTGCAAAAATTTTCTCTCATTCTGTAGGTTGCCTGTTCACTCTGATGATAGTTTGTTTTGCTGTGCAGAAGCTCTTTAGTTTAATTAGATCCCATTTGTCAATTTTGGCTTTTGTTGCCATTGCTTTTTGTGTTTTAGTCATGAAGTCTTTGCCCATGCCTAGGTCCTGAATGGTATTGCCTAGGGTTTTTTCTAGATTTTTTATGGTTTTAGGTCTTAACGTTTAAGTCTTTAATCCATCTTGAGTTAATTTTTTTATAAGGTGTAAGGAAGGGGTCCAGTTTCAGTTTTCTGCGTATGGCTAGCCAGTTTTCCCAACACTATTTATTAAATAGGGAATCCTTTCCCCATTGCTTGTTTTTGTCAGGTTTGTCAAAGATCTGATGGTTGTAGATGTGTGGTGATATTTCTGAGGCCTCTGTTCTGTTCCATTGGTGTGTATATCTGTTTTGGGACCAGTACCATGCTGTTTTGGTTACTGTAGCCTTGTAGTGTAGTTTGAAGTCAGGTAGCATGATGCCTCCAGGTTTGTTCTTTTTGCTTAGGATTGTCTTGGCTATACTTGCTCTTTTTTGGTTCCATATGAAATTTAAAGTAGTTTTTTCTAATTCTGTGAAGAAAGTCAATGGTAGCTTGATGGGGATAGCATTGAATCTATAAATTACTTTAGGCAGTATGGCCATTTTCATGATATTGATTCTTCCTATCCATGAGCATGGAATGTTTTTCCATTTGTTTGTGTCCCCTCTTATTTCTTTGAGCAGTGGTTTGTAGTTTTCCCTGAAGAGGTCCTTCACATCCTTTGTAAGTTGTATTCCTAGGTATTTTATTCTCTTTGTAGCAACTGTGAATGGGAGTATGCTCATGATTTGGCTCTCTGTTTGTCTATTATTGATGTATAGGAGTGCTTGAAATTTTTGCACATTGATTTTGTATCCTGAGACTTTGCTGAAGTTGCTTATCAGCTTAAGGAGATTTTGGGCTGAGACGATGGGGTTTTCTAAATATACAATCATGTCATCTGCAAACAGAGGCAATTTGATTTCCTCTCTTCCTATTTGAATACCCTTTATTTCTTTCTCTTGCTTAATTGCCCTGGCCAGAACTTCCAATAGTATGTTGAATAGGAGTGGTGAGAGAGGGCATTTTTGTCTTATGCTGGGTTTCAAAGGAAATGCTTCCAGCTTTTGCCAGTTCAGTATGATATTCGCTGTGGGTTTGTCATAAATAGCTCTTATTATTTTGAGATACATTCTATCAACACCTAGTTTATTGAGAGTTTTTAGCATGAAGGGGTGTTGTATTTTATCAAAAGCTTTTTCTGTATCTATGAGATAATCATGTGGTTTTTGTCATTGGTTCTGTTTATGTGGTGGATTACATTTATTGATTTGCATATGTTGAACCAGACTTGCATCCCAGGGATGAAGCTGACTTGATCGTGGTGGATAAGCTTTTTGATGTGCTGCTGGATTTGGTTTGCCATATTTTTTTTTTTTTTTTTTTTTGAGGCAGAGTCTTTTTCTGTCACCCAGACTGGAGTGCAGTGGCACAGTCTCGGCTCACTGCAAGCTCTGCCTCCCGGGTTCTCACCATTCTCCTGCCTCAGCCTCTTGAGTAGCTGGGACTACAGGTGCCTGCCACCATGCCCAGCTCATTTTTTGTAGTTTTAGGGAGACAGGATTTCACTATGTTAGCCAGGATGATCTTGATCTCCTGCCTTTGTGATCCGCCCACCTCAGCCTCCCAAAGTGCTGGGATTACAGGCATGAGCCACCGTGTCCTGCTGGTTTTCCAGTATTTTACTGAAGATTTTTGTATTGATGTTCATCAGGGATATTGGCCTGAAATTTCCTTTTTTGGTTGTGTCTCTGCTAAGCTTTAGTATCAGGATGGTGCTGGCCTCATGAAATGAATTAGGGAGGAGTCCCTCTTTTTCTGTTGTTTGGAATAGTTTCAGAAGGAATGGTACTAGCTCCTCTTTGTACCTCTGGTAGAATTCAGCTGTGAATCCATCAGGTCTTGGGCTGTTTTTGATTGGTAGGCTGTTAATTACTGCCTCAATTTCAGAACTTGTTATTGGTGTATTCAGGCATTTGACTTCTTCCTGGTTTAGACTTGAGAGGGTGTATGTGTCCAGGAATTTATCCATTTCTTCTAGATCTTCTAGTTTATTTGCATAGAGGGAGGTGTTTATAGAATTCTCTGATGGTAGTTTGTATTTCTGTGGGATCAGTGGTGATATCCTCTTTATCATTTTTTATTGTGTCTATTTGATTCTTCTATATTTTCTTCTTTATTAGTCTGTCTAGTGGTCTATGTATTTTATTAATCTTTTCAAAAAACCAGCTCCTGGATTAAATGATTTTTTTGAAGGGTTTTTCATGTCTCTAGCTCCTTCAGTTCTGCTCTAATCTTAGTTTTTTTCTTGTCTTCTGCTAGCTTTTGAACTTGTTTGCTCTTCCTTCTCTAATTATTTTAGTTGTGATGTTAGGGTGTCGATTTTAGATCTTTCCTGTGGGCATTTAGTGCTATAAGTTTCCCTCTAAACACTGCTTTAGCTGTGTCCCAGAGATTCTGGTATGTTGAGTCCTTAGTCTCATTGGTTTCAAAGAACTTATTTATCTCTGCTTTAATTTCGTTATTTACCCAGTAGTCATTCAGGAGCAGCTTGTCCAGTTTCCATGTAGTTGTGCAGTTTTGAGTGAGTTTCTTAATCCTGAGTTCTAATTTGATTGCACTGTGGTCTGAGAGACTGTTTGTTATGATTTCTGTTGGTTTTTTTTTTGCATTTGCTGATGAGTGTTTTACTTCCAATTATGTGGTTGATTTTAGAATAAGTGCCATGTGGTGCTGAGAAGAATGTATATTCTGCTGATTTGGGGTGGAGAGTTCTGTAGATGTCTATAAGGTCCACTTGGTCCAGAGCTGAATTCAAGTCCTGAATATCCTTATCAATGTTCTGTCTCATTGATCTGTCTAATATTGACAGTGGAGTGTTAAAATCTCTCACTATTATTGTGTGGGAGTCTAAGTCTCTTTGTAGGTCTCCAAGAACTTCCTTTATGAATCTGGGTGCTCCTGTATTGGGTGCATATATATTTAGGATAGTTAGTTCTTTTCATTGCATTGATCTCTTTACCATTTTATAATGCCCTTGTTTGTCTTTTTTGGTCTTTATTGGTTTAAAGTCTGTTTTATCAAAGCCTAGGATAGCAACCCCTGCATTTTTTTGCTTTCCATTTGCTTGGTAAATATTCCTCCATCCCTTTATTTTGAGCCTATATGTGTCTTTGCACGTGAGACAGGTCTCCTGAATACAGCACACCAATGGGTCTTGACTCTTTATCCAATTTGCCAGTCTGTGTCTTTTAATTCGGGCATTAATCCTGTTTACATTTAAGGTTAGTATTGTTATGTATGAATTTGATCCTGTCATTATGATGCTAGCTGGTTATTTTGCATGTTAGTTGATGCAGTTTCTTCATAGTGTCAATGGTATATACAATTTGGTTCATTTTTGCAGTAGCTGGCACTGGTTTTTTCTTTCCATGTTTAGCACTTCCTTCAGGAACTCTTGTAAGGTAGGCCTTGTGGTGACAAAATCTCTCAGCATTTCCTTGACTGTAAAGGATTTTATTTATCCTTCATTTATGAAGCTTAGTTTGGCTGGATATAAAATTCTGGGTTGAAAATTCTTTAAGAATGTTGAATATTGGCCCCCACCCTCTTTGGCTTATAGGATTTCTGCAGAGAGATCAGCTGTTAGTCTGATGGGCTTCCCTTTGTGGGTAACCTGACCTTTCTCTCTGGCTGCCCATAACATTTTTTTCTTCATTTCAACCTTGGCAAATCTGACAATTACGTGTCTTGGGGTTGCTCTTCTTGAGGAGTATCTTTGTGGTGTTGTCTGTATTTCCTGAATTTGAATGTTGGCTTGTCTTGCTAGGTTGAGGAGGTTCTCCTGGATAATATCCTGAAGAGTGTTTTCCAACTTGGTTTCACTCTCCCTGTCACTACTAGGTACACCAGTCAAATGTAGGTTTGGTCTTTTCACATAGTCTCATATTTCTTGGAGGCTTTGTTCGTTTCTTTTCATTCTTTTTTCTCTAAATCTTGTCTTCATGCTTTATTTTATTAAGTTGATCTTCGATCTATGATATGCTTTCTTATGTTTGATTGGTTCGGCTATTGATACTTTTGTATGCTTCATGAAGTTCTTGTGCTGTGTTTTTCAGCTCCATCAGGTCATTTATGTGACTCTAAACTGGTTATTCTAGTTAGCAATTCATCGAACCTTTTTTCAAGGTTTTTAGCTTCCTTGCATTGGGTTAGAACATGCTCCTTTAGCTCGGAGGAGTTTGTTATTACCCCCTTTCTGAAACCTACTTCTGCCAATTTGCCAAACTCATTCTCCATCCCGTTTTGTTCCCTTGCTGGAGAGAAGCTGTGATCCTTTGAAGGAGAAGAGGCATTCTGGATTTTGGAATTTCCAGTCTTTTTGTGCTGGTTTTTCCTACTCTTCATAGATTTATCTACGTTTGGTCTTTGATATTGATGACCTTCGAATGCGGCTTCTGTGTGGACGTCCCTTTTGTTGATGTTGATGCTATTCCTTTCTGTTTGATCGTTTTCCTTCTAACAGTCAGACCTCTCTGCTGCAGGTCTGCTGGAGTTTGCTGGAGGTCCACTTCAGACCCTGTTTGCCTAGGTATCACCAGCAGAAGCTGCAGAACAGCAAAGATTGCTGCCTCTTCCTTCTCTGGAAGCTTTGTCCCAGAAGGGCACCCACCAGATGCCATCCAGAGCTCTCCTGTATGAGGTGTCTGTCAATCCCTGCTGGGAGGTGTCTCCCAGTCAGGAGACAAAGGGGTCAGGGACCCATTTGAGGAGGCAGTCTGTCCCTTAGCAGAGCTCGAACACTGTGCTGGGAGATCCGCTGCTCTCTTCAGAGCCAGCAGGCAGGAACGTTTAAGTCTCTGAAGCTATGCCTACAGCTGCACCTTCCCCCAGGTGCTCTGTCCCAGGGAGATGGGAGTTTTATCTATAAGCCCCTAACTGGGGCTGCTGCCTTTCTTTCAGAGATGGCCTGCCCAGAGAGGAGGAATCTAGAGAGGCAGTCTTGCCACAGCAGCTTTGCCAAGCTGTGGTGGGCTCTGCCCAGTTTGAACTTCCCAGTGGCTTCATTGACACTGTGAGGGGAATACTGCCTACTCAAGCCTCAGTAATGGTGGACGTCCCTCCCGCCACCAAGCTCAAGCATCCCAGGTTGACTTCAGACTGCTGTGCTTGGAACGAGAATTTCAAGCCAGTGGATCTTAGCTTGCTGGACTCTGTGGGGGTGGGATCTACTGAGCTAAACCTCTTGGCTTCCTGGCTTCAGCCCCCTTTCCATGGGAGTGAACAGTTCTGTTTCACTGGTGTTCCAGGTGCCACTGGGTTATGAAAAAAAAAAAAAAAAGTCCTGCAGCTAGCTCAGTGTCTGCCCAAACAGCTGCCCAGTTTTTTTGCTTGGAACTTAGGGCCCTGGTGGTTTAGGAACCCGAGGAAATTTCATCTGCGGGTTGCAAAGACCATGGAAAAAGCATAGTATCTGGACCAGAATGCACCAAATCTCAGGGCACAGTCCCTCACGGCTTGCCTTGGCTATGGGAGGGAGTTCCCTGACCCCTTGCACTTCCAGGGTGAGGTGACACCCCATCTTGCTTCAGCTTGCCCTTTGTGGGTTGCACCCATTGTCTAACCAGTCCCAATGAGATGAGCCAGGTACCTCAGTTGGAAATGCAGAAATCACCCACCTTCTGCATTGATCTTGCTGGGAGCTGTAGACGGGAGCTGTTCCTATTCAGCCATCTTGCCAGCCATCCCATCTCATTGTGGTTTTGATTTCCATTTCTCTAATGATCAGTGATGTTAAACTTTTTTCATATGCTTGTTGGCTACATGTATGTCTTCTTTTGAAAAGTGTCTGTTCAAGTCCTCTGCCCACTTTTTAATGTGGTTGTTTGTTTTTTTCTTGTAAATTTAAGTTCTTTATAAATGCTTGGTATTAGACTTTTGCCAGATTTATAGTTTGCAACAATTTTCTTCCATTCTGTAGGTTGTCTGTTTACTCTATTGATAGTTTCCTTTGCTGTGCAGAAGCTTTTACATTTAATTAAATCTTATTTGTCAATGTTTGCTTTTGTTGCAATTGCTTTTGGTGTCTGTGTCATAAAACCCTTGTCTATTCCTAGTCCAGAATGGTATTGCCTAGGTTGTCTTCCAGGGCTTTTATAATTTTGGGTTTTAGATTTAAGTCTTTATTTTATCTTGAGTTGATTTTTGTATGCGGTGTAAGGAAAGTGTCCAGTTTCAATCTTCTGCATATGGCTAGCCTGTTATCCCAGCCTCATTTATTGAATAGGGAGTCCTTTCCCTATTTCTTTTTGTCAGCTTTGTCAAAGATCAGATAGTTGTAGGTGTGCAGTCTTATTTCTGGGTTCTCTATTCTGTTTCATGGGTTTATGTGTCTGTTTTTGTACCAGTACCATGCTGCTTTGGTTACTGTAACCCTCTAATATAGTTTGTAGTAAGGTATCATGATGCCTCAGCTTTGTTCTTTTTGCTTATGATTGCCTTGGCTGTTCAGGCTTTTTTTGTTTGGTTCCATATGAATTTTAACAGAGTTTCTTTCCTTGTTCTGTGAAGAATGCCAATGCAGTTTAATAAGAGTAGCATTAAATCTATAAATTGCTTTGGTTAGTATGGCCATTTTGATGATGTTGATTCTTCCTATTCATGAGTATGGGATGTTTTTCCATTTTGTTTGTCTTAGCTCTGATTTCTTTGATCAGTGGTTTGTAGTTCTCCTTGTAGAGATCTTTCACTCCCCTAGTTAGCTATATTTCTAGGCATTTAATTATTTTCTTTGTGGTGATTGTGAATGGGATTGCATTCTTGATTTGACTCTCAGATTGACTCTTAGTGTATGGAAATGTTAGTGATTTTTGCACATCAATTTTGTATTCTGAGACTTTGCTGAAGTTGTTCATCAGCTTAAGGAGATTTGGGGCTAAAACTATGGAGTTTTCTATGTATAGGATCATGTCATCTGCAAACAGAAATAGTTTGACCTCCTTTCTTCCTATTCGAGTGCCTTTATTTTTTTCTCTTGCCTGATTGCCTGGGCCATGACTTCCAATACTACATTGAATAGGAGTGGTGAGAGAGGGTATTCATGTCTTCTGCCAGTTTTCAAGGGGAATGCTTCCAGCTTTTGCCCATTCAGTATGATGTTGGCTGTGGGTTTGTCATGGATGGCTCTTACTATTTTGAGGTATGTTCCTTCCATATCTAGATTATTAAGTGTTTTTTACATAGAGCTGGGCTGAATTTTATCTAAAGCCTTTTCTGCATCTATTGAGATAATCGTGGTTTTTGTCTTTAGTTCTGTTTATGTGATGAATCACATTTATTGGTTTGCGTATGTTGAACCAACGTTGCATCCCAGGGATAAAGCCTATTTGATCTTAGTAAGTAAGCTCTTTGATGTGCTGTTGAATTCAGTTTGCAAGTATTTTTTGTAGAATTTTTGCATAAATGTTCATCAAGGATATTAGCTAGAAGTTTTTTTGCGTGTGTGTTCCACGTTTTGGCATCAGGATGATGCCAGTCTCATAGGATGAGATGAAGAGGAGTTGGACCTTCTCAATTTTTTTGGGAATAGTTTCAGCAGGAATGGTACCAGCTCTTTGTACATCTGGTATAATTCAGCAGTGGATCCATCTGGTCTTGGACTTATTTTGCTTGATAGGGCTATTTATTACTGACTCAATTTCAGAGCTCATTGTTGGTCTGTTCAGGGATTCCATTTCTTCCTGGTTCAGTCTTGGGAGGAATATCACATTTTCTTTATCCACTCATCAGTTGATGGGCACTTAGGTTTGTTCCATATCTTTGCAATTGTGAATTGTGCTGTGGTAAACATACATGTGCAGGTGACTTTTTGATATAGTGACTTCTCTTCCTTGGTGTAGATACTCAGTAGTGGGTTTTCTGGATCAAATGGTACTTCTACTTTTAGTTCTTTGAGAAATTTCCATAGTATTTTCCAGAGAGGTTGTACTAATTTACATTCTCACCAGCAGTGCAAAAACCTTCCTTTTTCATCACATCCACAACGTCTATTGGTTTTTGACTTTTTAATAATGGCCATTCTGGTTGGGGTAAGATGATCACTCATTGTAGTTTTAACTTGAATTTTCTTGATGATTAGTGTTGTTGAGCATTTTCTTGAATGTTTATTGGCCACTTGTATGTCTTCTTTTGAGAAATGTCTATTCATGTCTTTTGCCCACTTTTTAGACGGGATTATTTATTTTTTTCCTTGTTGAATTGTTTGAGTTCCTTGTAGATTCTCGATATTAGTCCTTTGTCAGATTCATAATTTGCAAATATTTGCTCCCATTCTGTAAGCTGTCTGTTTACTCCAGTGATGATTTCTTTTGCTGTGCAGAAATTTTCAGTTTAATTAGGTTTCATTTATTTATTTTTGTTTTTGTTGCATCTGATTTTGGGGTTTTATTGATAAATTCTTTTCCTAGATCAACGTCCAGAAGATTTTTTTCTATGTTTTTTTCTAGAATTTTTATGCCTTCAGGTCTTAGATTTAAGCCCTTAATCCATCGTGAGTTAATTTTTATATATGGTGGGAGGTAGCGATCGTTTTCCTCTTGCACACGCGGCTATCCAATTTTCCCAGCACCATTAACTGAATAGGATATCCTTTCCCCAGTTTATGTTTTTGTATGCTTTGTCAAAGATCAGTTGGTTGTAAATATTTGGCTTTATTTCTGGGCTCTGCATTCTCTTCCATTGGTCTATGCATCTACTTTTATACTAGTGCCAAAACTATGGTTTTGTAGTATAATTCGAAGTTTGGTAATGTGATGCCTCCAGACTTATTCTTTTTGGTTAAGATTGCTTTGGCTATTCAGGGTCTTTTTTGGTTCCATATGAATTTTAGGATTTTTTTTCTAATTCTGTGAAAAAAGATATTGGTATTTTGACAGGAATCGCATTAAATATGTGGATCACTTTGGGCGATATAGTCTTTTTCATGATATTGATTTTTCCAATCCATGAACATGAGATGTATTTTCCATTTGATTGTATCATCTATGATTTCTTTTGGTGGTGTTTTGTAGTTCTCCTTGTAAAGATCTTTCACATGCTTGGTTAAATATATTCCTAGGTGTTTTATTATTTTCTTGTAGCTATTTTAAAAGGGATTGAGTTCTTGATTTGTTTCTCAACTTGATACTTGTTGGTGTATAGCAGTGCTACTGACATGTGTACATTGATTTTGTAATCTAAGACTTCACCGATTTATCTAGAAGTCTTTTGGAGGAATCTTTAGAATTTTCTAGGTATAAAATCGTATAGTTAACAGAGTTTGACTTCCTTTTTTCTGTTGTTTTAAAGCCCGTTTTATCTGATATAAGAATAGCTACTCCTGCTTGCTTTTGGTTTCCATTTGTGTAAAATATCTTTTCCCATTTCTTTACCTTGATTCAATAAGAATCCTTGTGTGTTAGGTGTCTTTCCTGAAGACAGTAGATATTTGGCTTGTGATTTTTTATCCATTCTGCCAATTTGTATATTTTAAATGGAGCATTTAGACCATTTACATTCAACGTTAATATTGAGATGTGAAGTATTGTTCCAGTCATCATGTTGATTGTTATCTAGTGACATTTTTCTTCATTGTGTTTTTGTTTTATAAGACTTGTGAATTTTATGCTTTCAGGGATCTCCATTCTGTTGCATATACATCTTTTGTTTCAAGATTTAGAACTCAATTCTCTATTTCTATCCTTATGCCAAGACCATATTGTTTTGAATTCTAAAGCTGAATAGAAGAAGGTCTTGAAATCAAGCAATGGAGTCTTTCCATATATATATATATATATATATATATATATATATATATATATATATTTGGGACCACAGGCATGCACGACCACGACTGGCTAATTTTTTTGTATTTTTAGTGGAGATGGGGTTTCTCCATGTTGCCCAGGCTGGGCTCCAACTCCTGAGCTCAAGCAATCCACCTGCTTCAGCCTCCCAAAGTGCTGGGATTATAGGCATGGGCCACCATGCCTGGCCCCAACTTCACTCTTATTTATAAAAATACTTTGGCTACTCCAGGTCAATTGCATTTTCATGTAAATCTTAGAATCAATATCTCAGTTTATGATTCACATGGCATTGAATCCATAGATCAATTCTGGAACTCTTATCTTAACAATATGAGTCTTTTGACCCACAGAATTGGTATACCTCTTTACTTATTTAAGTCTTAAAATTCCTATCAGTAATGTATTAATGTAGAAATCTTGGATGGCTTCTGTTAAGTTTATTTCTAAGTATTTCATGTTTATAAACACTATTCATTATAATGGTATTTTAAACATTTTGTGTTCTAATTGTTGCTAAAATATTAAAAAGACAATAGATACTTTTGTTTATTGACTTTACATCCTCTTGTGACCTTATTAAGTTTACCTATTAGGTCTAATAGAAAATAGTTGCCTTAGCCTTAGTATTTTCTGTATTCATTATGCTACCCTTAAATGATTAAATGATGTAGATTTTTCATAAATGTTCCTTATCATGTTGAGAAAGTTCTCAATTTGCATTTTTCTTTAATTTTTTGAGCTTTTTATGTTGGAAATTTAGAGTATTTGTTTTAGATCTTTCATATATCTACACACACATATAAATATTTATAAATTAAAAATTTTGCAAAGTTTCTCTTTAAGCACTGATTTAGCTGCCTCTCACAAATTTTGATCGTTATTCTTTCATTATCATTTAATTAACAGTGTTTTCTAATTTCCTTTACAGTAATATATTTAGAATTATATTGTTTAATTCCCAAATATTTGTAGATTTTCAGATAACTTTATTAATTTCTAATTTAATATTTTCTTCTAAGAAGATGCTGCACATAACTTCAGTCCTTTCAGATTTATTTGAGAACTTATTTTAAATCCAATTTTATGGTCTGCATTTAAAAATATTCCATGTATACTTGAAAAGAA
Source organism: Pan troglodytes (assembly GCF_028858775.2). Classification (NCBI taxonomy): domain Eukaryota; kingdom Metazoa; phylum Chordata; class Mammalia; order Primates; family Hominidae; genus Pan; species Pan troglodytes. Next base: position 15,494,553 of record NC_072410.2, on the reverse strand, counting down.
TGTAGATTCTGATGCTATTGGATAAAGGGAACTAAAATTATTATTAAGTCAAGTTAGCTGATAACAGCAGTAAGGTCTTCTATATTCTCACTGATTTTTCATCCACTTGTTCCAGCAATTACTGGGTGAAGAGTATTAAAATCTCTAATTATAATTGTGGACTTGCTTCTTTCTCCTTTAAATTACCACTTTTTTTGCCTTATGTATTTGGAAGCTTGGTTATTTGGGACATAGATATTTAGAATTATTTTATCTAGATAAATTGACCCTTTTATCATTATGAAATATTTGTCTTTATCTCTGGTAATAATTCTTGTTCTAATATTATATAGTCATTTCTGTTGACTTATAATTATTATTTGCATGGTATATCTTTCCCATCTTTTACTTTCACTTTATCGTGGTATTATATGTGAAGTTCATTTTAATTGCAGTGTTTAGAAAATTTATCTCTAAGATACTTATCTGCATAACTAGCTTTAAATTTGCTGCCAGGCTATTTGTTTTCTATATTCCCATCTTTATTCATTTGTTACTCTTTTCCTGCCTTCTTTTGAATGGACTTCTTTTTAGAATTCCATTTGGCTTTTGATAATATCTTTCTGTTTAATTTTCCAGCAGGGACCCTAGGGTTTACAGTATACATCTCTATTTTGTCACCATCTATGTTAAATTGATATTATATGTTATTTCCTCTGTTATGTAAGAATTTTGCAACAGTACATTTTTATATTTACTTTTAGTCTGAGTCTTATTTTGGTCATGCATTTTACTTCTACATATGTCATAAACTCTAATACATTAAAAAATTTTTGCTTTAATTATCTCTACAAAATTTAAAAATGAGGAAAATAATTTATTTTATTGACACATATTATTATCATTTCTGACATTCCTTATTCATTTGTGTAGCAGATCCAAGTTTTCATTTACTATCATTTTCTATCACACTGAGGAGATTCCTTTAACATTGTTTTTAGTGCAGATCTGCTGGCAACATATTCTCTCAGCTTTTGGTTAACTGAAGAAAGTTGTTGTTAGACCTTCATTTTTAAAGTGTATTTTTACTAATATATAGAATCCTAAGTTGACAGTTTAAAAAAATTTTTCACATTAAAGGTGTTATTTACTGTCTCCTTGTTTGCATTGCTTTAGAAAAGAGGGCTTTGGTTATTTTTAACATTGTTTCCTCTTAGGCAATGTATCTTTTTTTTCTATATCTGCTTTTAATATTTTCCCATTAGTTCCTAGCAATTTGATTACGGGTGAGGTTTGGTGTTCATGAGTAGCTCCTGATTAAGTTTTTTTGAGCCTCTTGGATTTGTAAATTCATCATTTTCCTCAAATTTGGTAAACTTTTGGCAATAAATTGTTAAAATATTTTTGTATCCCTTCCCTTTTATAGTACTTCAATTAGATGACTTTATCTTTATGGGGCTTCAGGTTTTTTTTTCAAGCTCCCAGTTGTTAACAGAATTCAGGTCCTTTTGGGTGTAGTGCTGAGATACTGTTTCCTTAATATTGCCTCTCTTCATTATCAGGCCAGTAATCATGCATCCAATCTTCCTGGTTTGAATTTCCCTGACTTTCTCCTCTGCCAAATCTCTTTGAATTCCTCTTCTACTTTTAAGAGCTCCTGTGATTCCATTGGGCTCATTCAGATAACCAAGATACTCTCCTTATCTTAACGTCAGCTAGTTAGTAACTTTATGTATAGCTCCAAATCACTTGGACATGTAATATAAAATAAACACAGGCCAGGCCAGGTGGCTCATGCCTATAATCCCAGCACTTTGGGAGGCTGATGCAGGAGGATTACTTGTAGCCAAGATTTTGAGACCAGCTGATCAGCAAAGTGAAACCCCATCTCTACCAATAACAACAACAAAAAAAAAAAAAGAGGAAAAAAAGGGAGGCTGAGGTTGGGGGATCACTTGAGACCAGGAGTTAGGAGGCTGCAGTGAGTTATGTTGATTGTGCCACTACACTGCAGCCTGGGCAGACAGTGAGATCCTGTCTCTAAAAAAAAAAAAATAAAATAATAATAATAATAATAATAATAATAATAAGCACAGGTGTGACAACAGAGGACTAAAGTCATAGGGATAATAATTCTGCCCATCACAGGCTGGTTGGAACACAAAAGCATCTCAAAGCTGTGTGATTTCTGGGAATTATTTGGCTGATATTTTTTCCTGGTAGCTCCTTGCATGACCTCATGGAGCCTAGTCCTATCCTAATGCAGTTTACTATTTAGCAATAGACTCAAGGGCTCTCTTGCATAGATATCTGGAGGTGCTTCTTTGTGTAGTTTAATTTTCTCTGGTACTCTCCCTGCAAATTGCAGCTGTCTTGGGCTCCTAGAACTCTTACATCTGGCTCCTGAACTCAGTGAGTCTGACATGACTTCCTTTAGTTTCCTGCTGCTATACCATATTCAGAAAGTATCTTCTGGCCAAAAACTGGGAAAATTGGTCTCCAATGTTGAACAACAGTAATTTCATAGAGGTTTTGCAGTTTTCTGTTTGCTTATGGCTGGAGTACACTTCCAATCCAGTCTCTCTGTCATGGCTAGACAGGATTTTTTAATTTAATGTTTCACCAGTCACTTAGAGACATTATTCTTTTGGACATTCAAAAAATCCCAAACTTGGCCAATGTGAGCTCCTTCAAACCGGCTCTTGTGTTCCTCTGACATTCCCCCATTTATTTTTGAGCATTTATTTGGTCCTTAGCAAGCAGCATGTCTTAGACTCACCTTGTGCATTCCCTGTTCAGGACTGGGATCATCTGTTCTCCTGATAGCCATGCTTTCTTTTGGTAGGAAATGATATTTGGAAACCAAGTTCTGGCATTAGGTGTGCACATTGCTACTCGGATGTATTTATGTCAGGAATTTTCAGAGAATTGTTAGAAGTTTAAGGCATTTTTAATCAAGGTCAAGTCCTTGGGCTTTTTGGAATGAGACTTAATCCCAACTAAGAGCAGAAAATTCTCAATTTACATCTTTCAAGAACTTGAATAATTGGATAATCACATTTTTTATATCTCGGACAATAGATTAATACCTGGAATATGGCATTATTTTAGGAGAAAGTTACCTTGAGTGAGGGTTTATGTTGAATAATGTCATCTCTATTTCAATTTATTGACCTTATATTTTATCTAAGCATTGGTTCTGGTATGGTGGCATTATCTCCCTTACTCCCAAGACATTTAGAAATGTGTCTTGATCATCAGGAGAGACTGCTATTGGGAATTGGTGCCTTAGGAGCCAGAGATGCTGAATGTCCTGCAATACTAAGGACAGATCTGCATAATAAAGAATTGTTTCTCCCCTAATCCCAATCATACTTTATTGATGAATACAGATTACCCAATAGTTTCAGGTTAAATTATAGAGCATTTGAATGTATTTTGATGCACTTACCTGACTTTGGGTAAGTTGCCAGAATAAGGTCATCGGGCTTGGCTTGGAAATTATCGATTTTGTCCCACATTTCTTTTGATAATATTGGCAAAGGGACTCCACCCACTTCCACAATGTTCAATACTCTCGACTTCTTTTCCAAAGTGTGACTGTTCTTCTCAATCTGTGCCGTTGGGAATCTGGGACTGATATTGTCACCCTATTTAAAATAAAAAAAATGTGTTTTATGGCTCATAGTTAGGGTTGCCATTGTACTTATTGCTGTTAATTAGAAGAACATAAAGCCAATGAAAGCTAACATATGTAAGCTGCTAAGAAGTTACTCTATGTGTGTTATTTACTTAATTCTCCTGGCAACCACATAAAATAGGTAATCTTTTGTTTTCTAAATGAGAAAGCTGAGGTCATTACAGATTAAGTAATTTAATAAATGTAAAACAATGAATATTTGTTAGAACTGAGATTTACACCAAATAGTCTGTTCCTAATCTATGTTCTAAAAACTATATTGCTTTTACGTTAGTAGAAAAAAAGGTAATGTCTCATATATTGATTTATAAATTTCAGAATAATATTTTGTATAATTAGAAATGAGATCATTGTATTGAAGAAAAATCAAAGCAATGGTTTTAAGGGGCTTTCTAGCGTCAATTTTCTTGTTTATTTTTACAGTGAGAAATAATTAAAAAACAGGCTTCTATATAGTATTTGTTCATTTTGGGGATCAGTTTTTCAACAACATCAGCCACAGATTTACAGCAAGAAAAACTTTCATATATCTATAAAAGTCTACTACTTCTGGAAAATTGAGATTAAGTTGGGGTATGTCCAGATCATTTAATCTCACTCTACACTGAAGTCCTGTATCCCATTTGGAAGAAAAAAGAAGATTCCTTTCAGTATCAGTCTTATATTAGTTGGCAGAAAAGAAACTATTGAGACAAAAAAAAAAGGCAACAAGAGTATTTAGGGTAAGAAGGACATAATAACTGCAAGAATACATAAACGCTCAGTATTCAATGCCTTTCTTATAGTTGACATTGAATAAATGTTAATTCTTTCTTAATTACGGGAGGAAATAACATTTAGTAAAATGTCTAGATAAATGCATTTCTGTAGTTTGTTAATCAGTGTTCTTGGAAAAAGGGATTCCATGGTGACATGAACTTGAGCACTTGCTGGGAAATACACAGTGAAACAGATTTATTTCCTTCAGAATGTCTTAGAGCCTTAAATTCATTAGTAGGCATTTTGAGTCCCTAAGAGAAGATTCTAGTTTGAAGCATTTTCCATTCATGAAACTCTTTTTTTTAAAAATAGAATTCTCATAGAATTTGCATTCTTTAAAATATACTGTGGAAAATTCTGACCCTACGCATATCAAAGCAGTGGATGGCTACAGTGTTGAGATGGCCACCCTGATCCACTCTCAACCTGCGGTCTTGTTCCTAATCCAAGGAAATTCTCAATAGTTCATTTACTTTGGGCAACAGAACCCAGTAAAATGAACTCACTGGTTTCATTTTAAGGTGCAGTGTGGCTTTTTCCTATGAATGTGTCATATGCAGTGCTTAGTCATTTTGGAAGCAGTACAAAGTGTCAGTTTTTTGTAATTTCCCTAGTTGGGAGCACAAAATTAATACACTTTTTGTATACCATTACAACTATAGCTCTCCTTCAGCAAATGTAAGGCTAGGTGAACCTAAGAATAAACAGCAATATGCAGAATGTACGCACAGTCCTTTCATGTTCAAAGAGGCCTGAAGGTTTGGGTTCCTTTCTGTGTCTCGCCTTTGCAGTCCTACCCCAGTTGCTTTCATTGGCAGGCAGGAGGTGCTCTGAAAGCAGCCTTGGGCAGATGTTTAAACTTTCCCACCAATGTTCCTTCCCTATCATGGACAATGTGTATCTGCCTTTATGAGAAATCTTGGGAAGTGATTTGTTGCTGAACTCCACTTGAATGATGGCTATTCTTTTGGGCAATAGCAAAATGCATTAATGTTCTGTGTTTTGACATTCATTTTACAGCAGTTCCTGTAGAAGTCAACAGTCCTAATAATTACTATAGACTCTAAATGTATTTCATAGTTTTGGCAGTTCACTCTTTCATTCAAAAAATATTTTTTAACACCTACACCATGTGAACCTAGATATAAATTAGTCTTAGGAAAGACATTGGGTATGAACTGTGAGCAAAATGCATCTGGATGTCACCTTCACAGAATCTATAGTCTGTTCATAAAGCCAGTGAGTAAATTATTGCATCGAGAGAGGAGCATCATGGAAACAGAAGCAAGATGTGTTAGGAAGGCATGAAGCAGGGACACAAAACACGGGGTGTGGAAGGAGTCAGGGTAGTGTTGCTGGAGGAAATGATGTTTGGGCTGAAACCTGGAGAATGAATTTGTTTTATCCAGATGGAGAGGGGGTTCCAGCCATGAAATGGGCAAGTGTATGCAATCCTCAAGGAAGTAAACCATGCTCAGTATGGAAGCAGCACTCTCTGCAGGGGTCCTAGAGGAGAATGCTAGAACACCACCAAATGCTGTCTTGGTGACGTCGCTAGATGTCAAAAGCAATGCAAGAACCTAAGTGGAGCCAGCCAGGGAAAACAAGTCTTTTGGCCAAGCGTGGTGGTTCACACCTGTAGTCCCAGCACTTTGGGGGGCTGAGGTGGGTGGATCACCTGAGGTCTGGATTCAAGACCAGCCTGGCCAACATGATGAAACCCCGTCTCTACTAAAAACTACAAAAAATTAGCCAGGCGTGGCCGTGGGTGCCTGTAATCCCAGCGACTCAGGAGGCTGAGGCAGGAGAATCGCTTGAACCCGGGAGGTGGAGGTTGCAGTGAGCCGAAATTGCGCCATTACACTTCAGCCTGGGCAATAGAGGGAGATTCCATCACAGACAAACAAACAAACAAACAAACAAGTCTTTTAGGAGGAGGAAAAACTAGGCTGGTTTTAGATTTTCTTATTCTAATACCTAGGAGCAGAGGAAGTGAAGCGATGTCTACAAAACTTTCAAAGAAAGAAAGTACAGCTGAAGAATTTTATATGCAGCCACTTTGCATTTCAAATGTAAACAAAATGATTGAGCATGTAAGAACCCAGGAAATTTAGCCTCTATCCCCTCCTAAAAAATAAACAAAAGATGCCAAAAACCTTGGAGTCAAAAATCCTGTATTTGCTCACATCTTACATCCAATCCATCATCAAACTCTGTCAAATCTACCTATAAAATTGCACAGCAATCAAAGAGGGCTTCAAGTTTAGATGGAGAGTCAAATTCACAAGAAATAGTAGCTTTCCTGGACACTCAATTTTCTTAGCTTTGAGAAACAACACAGGACATAAAACAGAGCATACACAGCAAGAGCATCATAGGTCTTGTGACTTCTTATGGAAGCTTCTAATGTTCCCAGTCATTATGCTTGGGCATATGCCTGCCATGAGAAGTGAGACTGAGTGAGGTGGTGCTCACCACCTCAGTTCAGGAAACCACCAGCTTGGGAGTGCTTAGCTTTAGCACTTTCCTAGTGATTTATCCTCACTCTTCAGTGCAGCTGTATCTCACAAATTAGCAGTCACACAATAAACTATCTTGAAGCCAGGAAGAGTGTATTGTGATAGTGACACTAGGTACACAGTGATCCTAGTAGAGCCCTTGTCTGTCTGTGATCTGGAACACTATGTACTTCTTCAGCTTAGTATTGCAAGGAGTTCAACCTGTGGTCTGGTCAAATCCTCAGGTGTCTCTGATGCTGAAGGAGTCCACTTGTACAAGCTTTCCTCTCAAAAACAAGGAATATTTTCCTATATGACCACCTGGTCACCTCCCAGTAAACCTCCAGCATCTTTCCCTGTACTGCTGAAATTGCCTCAAGACTTCCTGCCCTGCCTCACACTGGCTCCCTACAGTTACTCTCCATACAACAATCAGAAGTATCAACTTTCCATATGTCAGTGTATGTCTTTCCTTTGGTAAAGCCTTCTGGTAACTTCCACTCTCACTCTGAGTAAAAGCCAAAGTCCTTACAGTGCCCATGAGACCTTGTGTCCAGCCCAATGTCAATGCCTTCCTGCACTGGCTGAGCTCCTTGCTCCCCTCTGCTTGCTCTGCTTCAGCCACACTGGCCTCCTGGCTGTTCTGGGGCACCCCGCCCACTCCCACCTCTCCTTCTTGTGCCTGGAACGCTCTGCTTTCCCATAACCTGACTTCTTTTAGTCTCTGATTAAATATCTTTTATTCCACCCTCCCTCCCCAGGCAGCCTTTCTCTGGCAACTTTATCTAAATAATAAGCCTCCTCTGCTTTATTTTTTCTTACAGTGTTTATCACCACTTGATATATCATATTTATCAGTTAACCTGTTATTGTTAATGTTAAGTGCATAAAGGCAGGGGCTTTTGTTTTCTTTTCTGCAATGTCTCTTCTCTGGTGCCCAACACAGTGCTTAGCTCCCTGTGGGTGCTCAGTAAAGATTCCTTGAATGAAAGAATGTATTTACTCATAGCTCTCCTGTGGGCTGTCTATATGCTTATAGAAGTAGTTGGAGAGATGGTCAATTCTTAAGCTAGTGTATGCTGAGTCTCCAGCAATTCATCACTTATAATTTCAGTTTTTCTATTCCTGCACTTACTCCAGCTGTGGGCTTCTTCCCCTGTGTTTTTCTGTGTTCACGTTTGTCCAGTTTTTGGTGCAGCAGGTTGCCCTGAAACCTTGATTCTCTGAGGAATCTAAGAGGAGTTATGAATTTTAAGTTCCAGTTTTTCTTGTTTTGGGAACATGAGTAACCTCTAAGCTGCTTCCATTTTGAACCACAAAAGGGAAGTTCTTCCTATTTAATTTATATACGGCTAATTTTGCTCATCTGTAAATGAAGCTAATATTTATTGTTACTCATAGGATTATTAAAAGAATTACCTGAGAAAAAGATTCAAGAAGGTTAGCACAATGCTTGCACAAATCAAATGTCATCTTTTACCAAATAAGTGCTATGAGTGTTGGTGTTACTGTTATTGTTGATGATAGTAAGTTTAACCAGACAGGAGGAGGCAAAGAGGTGAGTCTGTAAAACACATCTTCAACTAGCAAAACAACCTGGAGCAAGAGAAGCAGCAAATAGAGTAATTCATAGATTTTATATCAAAAGGGTGGAAATCACAGGTTGATGTTTATAACATTCAGACCTTCATCATAGAGGAATGACATCACATTTGAAGTTGAGAAAGTAAACACACACACACACACACACACACACACAAATTAAAGACACAACAAGGAATACACCTTGTTGTGTACAAGATCCTGCCTTCTCCTCGCACTATTAAGTTTTTTTTTCCTTGCCCACCCTTTCACTAAGGATGCGTGCCTTTTCCGAGTTCCAGCAAAATGTAGGGGTTTTCGTTTCAACCTCTGAATGGCTTGGGTGTGAGGTCTCATCTCCTGTGTCCACCTGCTCACTACAGCCAAGCCTGGATCTGTGTGACTCATAGAGTGTCCCTCGGGAGGTTTTGGGAAATGTGGAATTTTGGCCTGTCCAGATTTTAGCAAAATCCCAGGGGTTCAATGCACCTTAAAGTTGGAGAAACACTGCTCTAGGGAATTGCACAATCAACAGCCCCTCATCCCCTTCCCACACACTACCCAGGTGCAATCAGTAACAGTTTGCTCACTTTCATTCTGGTTTTTAGTTCTTTCCTTTTACTGGCAATTTGAGATATCTTTTTCTTTATTCTGTTGATTTTAGTCATTCCTTAAATCCACAAATCCACTAGAGATTTGTGATATATTTCCTAGAATTTCTGAGTGTTAACATGGGAAATTATGCAAAAAATCTAGATTTCCAAATTCTCACAGCCAGAAGTCCAATTTGTCTCTCTTGGGGGTTTATTTCCCGTCCATTTATGTACTCACTTACATCTACACCTTGCCAGGCACTGCATCAACATTTGCAAATACAGCGAGTAGAGGAAAGAGTTGTTACAGGAAAAGAACTAGGAAGGAGGTGGATAGTTATGGGAAACCTAGGGAAGAATCTCAAGACCCTCTGCCATTCTATGTAATTATTTTACCCTTTCTCATGGGACAGAGGGAAGAAATAGACTGGAAATTGTTGTGAACCAAAATTATACACAGCCACCTAAGTGCCTTTCTGGGAAAGAGCAAACTCCACCCACTGCCACACAGGAGAGAGAACGGGACCCTGGAAAATCTTTGTTTGAGGCATCTGTTTTTTGGGAGATGCTCTGACAAGGCTTTACTTCCACTGTGTAAAGAGAATAGTGATTGGGACTTCATATGCCAACAGTGTTGCTCTGGTCAAATACCTCATGGGGTCAGAACACATCAATCCCCACCATAGAAAAAAGTTGTAAAAATGTTTGCACCAGCGTCCTGCCTGCGCCCCCTTCCCTCCCGGGTAGGCCAGGGCAGCTGAGGATCAAGGGTGTTCAGACTTCAGGGATGCTTCTCTTTGGAGAGATAGGTGAAAGTATGGGCAGGAGTTGACCTTATCAACGACTTTGTTGATGAGGAACAAAGGCAAAAGCCCTGTGTTTCATCTCTGCCTGGTATCACAAAACTTCATTTCATTGAATGAAAAGAATCAAAGTAAGATCTGTCTTACAGAGGAAAATCAATTCCAAATTTGCAGGGTTCTAAGACAAGGGTTCTTAACTTTTATGTGTCATGGAACCCTGTAGTAGTCTGGTGAAGTCTAACACTCCTTTATCAGAATAATGTTTTAAACATATTTATATATGTGGTGTGTGTATGTATATATATATATATATATGTATATATATATATATATGATCATTTATATTTTACATATGAACTCAAAGGAAATTTATTGAATTATAAGTATCAAAATATTATAAAATAAATGTGCTTAACATAGTCATACAAATTCTTCTCATAAATCTATTAAACAATAAGAGCTAGCATCAGGTCTATGAAAACTACTGTAACCTAGAAGTAGTCAAGACCCTAAATGGTATTTTATAACTGCAATGTGGTGAGACATATGGGTTTTCTATGGGCACAACTACATTTAGCATTAACAGAAATGCTACATGTCAGAAGTCAGTGCAAATAATACTGAATAATAAATACTTTTTTTTCTATTCATTTTTATGCACTGCCCTTAATTCTCTTCTTAGTCCTCTAAGGCAAGAGTGAAGTAAACACTTAAAAACAGAGTGTAAAATGAAATGTATAAAAAAGGTATCCCAATGACGTATTGGAAAGAAAGAAATACAAGAGGCAGCTGTAGCTCATGTGCAGGGACATCTGCTGTGAGTGATTCTTTTCCAGCTGGTAAACAGGGGCCAGAGTCAGCCAGGTGGAGGAAGTGAGAGAGGCTCTGCTCAGGCACACAGCTGTGAAGGGTGGGCTGGGGCGGGGACAGGAGGAACTCTGTTTTAAAAATGATTCCATGTAGGGCCTGCAGGACAAGCCCACATGCATAGAGCCGTTCCTGGATTTCAGGAAGTTGTCGTGTGCTGTAGAGGCTGACTGTGAAGTCCCCAAAGCTGAAGTGGATACTGCCTTTATGAGGTGGGATTCATTGAGGAATCAGCAGAAGAGGCTTCAGGAGAGGAACAGGAGTCCAGTGAGGACACTGACAGGGACCAGCAGAGAAGGGCAGGGAAGCAGGAAAGGACAGTATCACCGAGGTCATGCCAGGAGGAGGTGTGAGGTGCCCATGTGTTCCCCAGAGCTCAGGGCCTTAGAGAAGTGGTGAGGTCATAACGAGCTTCCTTCCCTCAAGTCAGAGGCGATACCACCCTGCCTCGGTTCCCTCCAGGATGAGGCCAGTGTGGAAGTGCCCCTGTCAGTATGAGGAGACTGTTCTGACAATGCACAAATGGTGTGGGTCATCCTGGGTTTGGCAGTTGTCATAATAATTACCAAAGTGCATACTTCCCATTTTCCAGCATTTATGTGTTACCTGTTTTAAACTTCAAAACAGTAATTAGTATTATACCTAATTTTGTTAATGCCAGGATCGATGGCCCATCAAATTGTGGGTAGAATTAGACTGCAAAACTTAGAGGTTCCTGCAGCAGTGACCTACCATTCTGCAGTTTGGGGTACGTCTACAAATTAAGAGCTTGTCAGAGCCCTGCCCTGCTGTGGGTAATTTCTACCCCTTCCCAGACACACCCTGTGCTTTGAGTAGGGCTTTCTTCCCTGGGGTTCTCCACTCAAGGTGCTCAGAGGCCCAGATTGCTGGACAGCAGGACAGGCAAGCCCAGCAGGTGGAGTCTTAACTCCCAGAAGGTAAATGTTAAACCTGAGCTAAACCCCATTAAGTAAGAGCTTGCCTGGCCTTGTTGGTTCCTGACACCTGTCAAGGGCTGCTAGGGCTGTGACCCCTCCTGGCCTGTCTGGAGCCAGCCCAAGGGATCTCTTCTTCAGCTGGATTCTCAGGAAGATGTTATACAGAACTGAGGCCAAGATTTGTTGCTTGTTTTAATATATACAAAGTATGTGGCATGGAAACTTGTTCTCAAATTGCGAAGTAGCCATTTAGAATAATCACATTCCAAAGTTAATATGCAGCTTTGCTCAACATTAATATGCATCTCTGGTCAAAGTTAATAGGTAAGTTTGCTCTTCAAAGTTCATATGCTGAAATGCTCTGTGAGTACGTTCCTTGTCTGGAGGTGCCTTCAGGAGTTTCCTCCTGCTTCTGTGGAAGGAACCTTGTAAATTACAGCAGCCCTGCTTGGTGGTGAGAAGTTCCAGAAACCTCTGCAGGCATCTCTTCCTTTACTGCTTTCAGGGTACTAACTGCCCTGATGATGAGACTTCGCAATGGAATATCATCCCCAAGTAATGGAAATTTCTTCTTCAAATGAGTGTTAAGTGGAATAAGCCAGGTATAGAAAGAAAAAGACCATATGACATCACATATGGGAGATAAAAATGTTGAACTAATAGTAGCAGAAATTAGGGTGGTGGTTCCTAAGGGCTGGGAGTGTTGAGAGATTTGCTGAAAGGATAAAAAGTTTCAGTTAGTCAGGAGGTAATTGTACAACACAGTGAGTATAGTTAATAACAATATATTATTAAAATTTGCTGTAAGTAGGTTTAAGTGTTCTCACCACAAAAATAAGTTGAGTGAGATAATGTGTAAGTCAATAAGCTCTATCTAGGTATTCCACAATGTATGCATACTTTAAAATATCATATTGTTCATCACCAATACATACATTTTATTTGTATATTAAATAAAGTAACAACTCAATAGCTATAAAGGATTCATGAAGGATTAATCTGTGCTGAAGAGTTTGCAGATAATCCTATTTTAGTTCTTGTAACTACAAAAGGTAGGCACCTGTTTTGCAGATAATGAATTAGGTCTGAAGTCATTCACCTAATAAGTGACAAGGCTGAGATTTGAATCCCGGCCTGTTCCCCCATAGGTGAAGCTCTGGAAAGCTTTGCATGGTCCCCAGGGGAAGAGAGACCCCTTCATACTGGGGGCAGCTCTAAGCCTGCTGTTCCAGCAAAATGGAATTGCAAAGTACAGTCCTGCCTTCAGCATCTCCTTCATCCTCTCAGCCCATGAGGTGAACTCACCAACAAGGATAGGTTTCTGGTTTAATGCCACCTTTTCTGCAAGGAACACTGAATACCTTCTGAAGGTGCGTGGGAAGTTCAGATCATACCTTACCTGAGTTTCTACTCTATGTGAAATAAATGATTGAATGTAGAGCCCCAAAGCCTGAAGACCTCATGGCATTTTGTTTTGTTTTGTTTGTTTGTTCTTAGAGACAGAGTTTTCCTCTGTCACGCAGGCTGAAGTGCAGTGGTGCGATCATAGCTCACTGCAGCCTCAAAATCCTGCATTCAAACAATCCTCCTGCTTTAGCCTCCTGAGTAGCTGCGACTACAAGCACTTGACACCATGCCTGGCTAAGACCCCAAACCTTAGGCCATTGTTTTTTATATGATTAATGAGCATTTAATGTTCTCACCCTTTCCAGGTTCTGGTGGTGGACAGACACCAGAGTGGGATTCTAAGCTGGCGAGGCTTACCTGGTATCTCAGGGTCCCGGTGCCCTCAGTCAACACAGGTTCCTGAAGACTCAGTGCCAGGTCCAGGACACTGTGCAAGCAAGAGCACAGCAGGTGAGGATGTTTTTGACTGTCCAGAGCTTTTAAAACTGACAGAAGGCACTGAGTGGGGGTGTTAGGCTTGCTTAAGGCCTGCAGTAGGAGGATGCCAGGGGAGGACTTTGCGCCTGCTGCCGTGTTTTGCCTCCACTTGACCCTGATGTTTTCCCCCGGGTTCCAATCTAGTCCCAGCCCTCTCTGCAGCCACCACAAAGTAGAGGACCCCTGCTCCTCTTCTGCAACTAACCTTAATTATCCTAGTGGGCCCTTAATTGAACTAAAGGGCTTCCAATTCCAGCTCAGCTCCTAGAAGGGAACAGGCATAATTCCAGCCTGTCCCCACTGAACCATGGGCAAGGTACATGCTACTGTGTCTTCCCCAAACCCACTGTAGAACTGGGTGAGGGCAGAATTCATTTTAAGGAGCCACAAGGCTTATAACCAAACCAAATGTCTCCCATGTCCCACTGTGTGTAGGTGTGTGTGTGTGTGTGTGCATGTGTGTGTGTGCTCCATAGAAAGAATGTCATAGTTGCTAGATGCAGTGGAACACACTGTGGTGTCAGTGTGGGTATGGAAATGAGAGGACAGTCTCCAGAGCTTCTGGTCTTGCACCCCTCATCTGGTGCCTAATTAAATTTCCATTTAGTGAGCTTACCTCGTTGTTGATTTTACTCTTCTTATAGCCAGAACTGCTCTGTATTCTATATTTAAGTAAATATTTACACAAAATTTATTTTAAAAATCTCATATGTTTGCATCTGTCAGTCCAACATTTTGCAAGACTCCCAGACACCACTCTACACTCTACCACCAAACTACAATTTGAGTTATACTGAAATAAGAACTTTTAAGCTGCAAATTCTTTTAAGTTATTTTTATCAGCAAAGTTGAAAGGCTCACATAATTGTAAAGTATTGGAGGATCTGTGGAAATAGAAACCTCCGTAGCTGATTATAAGATGAGGCTTTTAATTGTTCTCCAGTTAGTTTTATTAAGTTATATTTCTTGGACTTTGTTCATTTTGCCTACATTTTCAAATACTGGCTCAGCTTTCATTATAATATTATTTTCTTTCCCATTACTGTTTGTAGAAGCTGTATATCCCTCTTTTCCTTCCTGATAATGTTTTATTTGTGATTTATCATTTATCAGTTAATCTGAGAAAATGTTTTTCAATTTCTTTAGAAAACCAGCTTTTGACTTTTGACAGATAAAGAGACCTCAGCTATGTCAATATTTCATTTAATTGAATATTTTACTCATTTTAAAAAGGCTTTAAGCAATTTGATAAAAATAATAATTATGGTTTTGCTATTTTTTAACTATTATTTTAAGTTCAGAGGTACATGGGCAGCTTTGTTACATAGGTAAACTTGCATCATGGAAATTTGTTGTACAGATTATTTCATCACCCAGGTATTAAGCCTAGTACCTATTAGTTATTTTTCCTGATCCTCTCCCTCTTGCCACCATCCACCCTCCACCCTCCAAAAGGCCCCAGTGTGTGTTGCTTCCTTCTATATATCCATGTATTTTCATCATTTAGCTCTCACTTATAAGTGAGGACATGGGGTGTTTGGTTTTCTGTTCCTGTGTTAGTTTGCTGAGGATATCGACCTCTGTAATTTATTTTAAAAACTTCTCTTTAACTTCTATAAATTAATACTTAGAACTGTTAAAATATATAGTAATGAACCAAAGTGCCTTTTAAGTTCACATGATTTTAGCAAATCTTTGATATGTAAGCTGGCTTTAAATTTGTTAGGAAAAAAAGAAAGATATCTTCAGAATTGTTAGCATACCATTACCATTTTTTGCCTGGGTTTGCTAGTCAGTCAGTATTTTATTTGCCTCTGAAAAACACTGTAAGGTCATAAACCTCCAAATCCAGATTAAAAGTATTATAATCTTTGTTTATGTAACTTCTTGAAAACTAAGATTAATTTGATACTGTTGGTTTAATGAAAACAGCTTTATCTTCTGGTTTATCAGCAAAATATTCATATATTTAAGGTTCTTCCTTAGGTGAACCTCTCACATTTATAGGCTGTAAAGATGGTTAATAGGAAAATAGCTCCCAAGGATGACTAGCTTTGTCTAATATCTCAATTTTCATAAGTAATCTGTCTAATTGTTATAATAAATTAGGCAAATATAAACGGAATAAATATTTGTGAATAAACTTTTCATATAATTTGAGATCTTACTGTTATGTTTAATTAAGCAATAGACATTCATAAAATATCTGGATCATTTCCAAAATACTCAAAAACACTAAACCTAAATTGCTGAATGTTGAGTTTAAATGTGTCTACTTTTGGCTTCTTATTACAAAGGAACACAAATATTTGGGTCTATTAATAAATTTATCCTGTTCTATATTGTAGTACTATTTTATGAGAAAACACGTTTCTAAAAATTACAAAATGTATATTAATAAATTGTTGGTATATAACAGAATTCAAAATTGCTTACTTGCTAGATTTCTCCTAGAAATTAAGGTTGCTAAGAGTTAGGAATTCTAGTCAGTGTGCGTAATTTTCTATACAAAGTGTACAAAAAGAAAATTAAGATGTATTTTAAATGAGAAAAATTATAATGCATAAAATATGTTCTTTTATTGAGAAAAAATAAATAATTTTGTCTAATTTTGAGAGTTATTTAAAGGTTATTCAAAGGGTAAATATAGAAAAACATAGAAACAATGCAAAAAGGAATCAGTAAGTAGGAGGGGGAGATACAAAGAAAGTTATAAGCATGAGGGCATATGTTTTGATAAAGGAACATTAAAAACAAGATAATAATTTTTTATATTAGAAGAAATGTGAGGTTAAAGTGACAAGGAAGAAAGGATTTTTTTGTTTCAAATATGACTGGTTGTTTAAGAAAGAAGTGTAGGACAAAATGGAAGACTTAAGCAAGCTGTAGAAGTTTGGATGAAGTTGTAGAAGGCCTAAGGGTGTCATGGAGAATTTGCAAAGAATGAATTTTGTAAAAGGAAGTATATGTGTGATCAAGGAAATTGATCCAAATTAGAAGAAAATTGTTTGTAAGTCCTTATAAAGATTGAGCTTAGTTACTTAAAAATCCATTGACACAGAACTTAAATTTTTGTTCCCTATGTTAGAACAAGGGTTTCTTGAAGTATTTATCTGCTTACCATAAAGAATTGCAAAAATTTCTTATTTTAATTCACAAATGTATTTCTTAAATTTTTCAGCCATCATCTGAACTTTTGTTCAGTTCATCTTCTTTCTGTTTTGCAGTTTCTATTTCTTCCTGAAATCCATATAATTTTCATAATTTCAGGTTGGAAACATTGTCTTGTCCATTTAGAATGGTAATTTTATTTCTTGAGGGAGACTTTGCCTCTTGAGGCTTCTCAGATATCTAAACTGCTTCCCATAAGCAAAAGCAATCATTAGCTTTTCTGATTACTTAGAAAGACTGGGCTTTGAAAGAGTTAAGCTTTTTAAATTTCAAACATCCATGTAACTTTCTGTATTGCTTTGGAAAGCTTTTGATTATCACTCTGGTTAAATAAATTGTTGTGGTTTCACAGTGACTTGTGGTTCTTGTTAAATCTAATGCTTTCAAATTTGTGACATCTTTGTCAGGCTTCCTCGGCATAAAATTTTAAATTAAGGCTTTTTCTTTTCTTTTTTTTTTTTTTAACTTGAACTAATATTGGAATATTTCAGAGGACCTCAGAATTTCTGAAAGTTTTATAAAAGAGAGATACTGAGGTAAATAAGGGTTATTTGAAATGTTGAATTATATGGAATGCAAAAGATAAGTGATGCTAGTTTTTTTCTTTCAATTACATTTATGGGTATGTTATTAATATGTGCTTTAAAAATTGTATAAATTCATATAAATTTAATATGTCATCAGTCATAATTTTTGTTTTAATGTTAAATCTTTAAAGTTATATTTCTATGAGTATGTAATTGATGTGATTATTGTGAAGATTATGTGAAATTTATAAAAGTCTGACATTCTTCTTTTTTTATTTTTTATTTGTATAAATTTAATGGATACAGGTGTAGTTTTGTTACATAAGTATATTGTACAGTGGTGAACTCTGGGCTTTTAGTGTAACCATTGCCCAAATAATATTCATGGTACCCATTAAGTAATTTTGCATCTCACTCCCTTTCCCACCCTCCCACCCTTCCAAGTCTCCTACGTCTATTACTCTACACTCTGTACATGCCTACACAATATTTAGCTCCTAATTATAGTGAGAACAAATGGTATTTGACTTTCTGTTTCTGAGTTGTTTCAATTGTTTCACTTAAGATAAGAACCTCTGTATTCTTGGCAATAGCTGATATTTTTCAGCTTTTTAATAATAGCAATTCTGATTGGTATGATGATATCCCATTGTTTTAATTTGCATTTCAGTGATAATTAGTGATGTTGGTTTTGTTTTATATGCTTGTTGGTCATTTCTATGTCTACTTTTGAAAAATGTCTATTCATGTCATTTGCCCATGTTTTAATAGGGTTATTAGTTTTTTGTTGTTTTTGAGTTGTTTGAGTTCCTTACAGATTCTGGATATTAGTCTCTTGTTGGATGCATATTTTGCAAATATTTTCTCCCATCCTGCAGGTTGTCTGCTCACTCTGTTGATTATTTCTTTTGTTATGCATAAGCCTTTTAGTTTAATTAAGTCCCATTTGCCTATTTTTGTTTTGATTTCTTGTGCTTTTGAGGCTTTAGTAAGAAATTCTTTGCCTAGACTAATGGCAAGAAGAGAGAATTTCCTAGGCTTTCCTCTAGTGTTTTCACAGTTTCAGGTCTTACTTTAAAGTCTTTAATACATCATGAGTAGATTTTTGTATATGGTGAGTAATAGGGGTCCAGTTTCATTCTTCTGTATATGGCAATCCAATTATCCCAGAACCATTTATTGAAATGGGTATCCTTTCTTCAGTGTATGTTTTTGTTGATTTTTGTCAAAGATCAGTTAGCTATAGATATGAGGCTTTATTTCTGAGTTTTCTATTCTGTTGTATTGTTGGTTTTTATCCTAGCACTTTTTTTTTTTTAATTATACCTTGCAGTATAATTTCAGAGTAGGTAGTGTGACACTTCAAACTTTGTTCTTTATGCTTAGGATTGCTTTTGCTATTTGGGCTCTTTTTTGTTCCACGTGAATTTTAGAGTTGTTTTTTCTAATTCTGTGAAAAATGACTTTGGTATTTTAATAGGGGCTGCATTAAATCTGTAGATTTCTTTGAGCAGTATGGTCATTTTAGCAATATTAATTTTCTAATCCATGAGCATGGTATGTTTTTTCATTTATCTGTGTCATCTACAATTTTTTTCATCAGTGTTTTGCAGTATTCCTTGTAGAGGGCTTTTACCATATTGGTTAAATATATTCCTAGGTAGGCTGGGTGCAGTGGCTCACACCTGTAATCCCAGCACTTTGGGAGGCGGAGGTGGGTGTATCATGAGGTCAAGAGATTGAGACCATCCTGACCAACATGGTGAAACCCTGTCTGTACAAAAAACACAAAAATTAGCCGGGCGTGGTGGCGTGTGCCTGTAGTCCCAGCTACTCAGGAGGCTGAGGCAGGAGAATTGCTTGAACCCGGGAGGCAGAGGTTGCAGTGAGCCAAGATTGTGCCACTGCACTCCAGCCTGGTGACATATATATATACACATACACATATATATACACATATATATATACACACATATATATATATATACACACACACACACACACACACATATATGTACACTGCACCTATTTGGCAGCTGGCAGTGGCTGTGGTGTGGTCTCCATTTGTGACCCCAGACACAAATACATACATATATATATATTCCTAGGTATTTTATTTTGACCTTCTTTCTCTCTTTTTTTAAAAAAATGTTTTTGATTTAAAGTCTGTTTTCTCTGATGTAAGCATAACTATTCCTGCTTGCTTTTGGTTCCCATTTGCATGAAATATCTTTTTCCATCCTCCAGTCTGTAAGTGTCTTTACCAGTAAGGTGAGTTTTTTAAATAAGCAGCATATACTTAGAACAGATTTTCTTATCTATTTCACCAGTCTATATCTTTCAAGTGGAGCATTGAGACCATTTACATACAGGTGAATATTGACATGTGAGGTTTTGTTTCTGTCACAATGTTGCTATCTAGTTGTTTGGTGAATTCTTTTTTTTCTCTGTCTTTGTGTTTTAGTAGAGTCCTACCATGTTGTCATTTGATTTCTGTCTCCTACTCTTTTTTGTGTAATTGGTTTATAAGACCTGTGGGTTTTATACTTTCATATATTTTTATGATGGTGAATATTAATCCTTTGTTTCCATGTTTAGAACACTTTTGAGGATTTATTGTAGTGTAAGTCTATTGGTAATAAATTTGCCCAGCAATTTTCTTGTCTGAAAAAGATTTTATTTCTGCTTTGTTTGTAAAGGTTATTCTGGCAGGATATAATATTTGTGGTTGTTAGTTTTTTTAAAAAAAACTTTAATGATAGAATTGTAATCTCTTCTGACTTATAAGGTTTCTGCTGAGAAGTCCACTATTAGTTTGATGGGGTATCTACATGCATGCATTTCTCTTGCTGATTTTAGGATTTTTTCCATCACGTTGACTTCAGACAGCCCGATAACTGTGTCATGTGAGGTCCATCTTGCAATGTATTTTTCCTAATGTTCATTAGGGCTCATTCTGTCTGGATGTCTAAGTCTCTTGCTAAACTAGCAAAATTTTCATCAATTGTTTATTTAAATACGTTTTCTAAACTTTTTGCTTTTTTTCCTCTTGAAAATACCAATGATTCATAAGTTTGGTTCTTTATGTAGTCCCATAGTTCTCAAAAGCCTTGTTTATTCCTTTTTCTTTATGTTTGTACGACTGGATTTATTCAAAAGACTTATCTTCAAGTTATGAGATTCTCTTTTGCTTGGTTTTCAATTGTATTTTGTAATTTCTTTGTATTAGGCCACCTTTGCATTGTTACAAGAAATAACTGAGGCTGGGCAATTTATTAAGAAAAAAGGTTTAATTGGTTCACAGTTCTGCAGGCCTTACAGGAAGCATGGTGCATCTACCTCTGGTGAGGGCACTGGAAACTCTTACACATGGTGGAGGGCAAAGCAGCAGCAGGCACATCATATGGCAAGAGCAGAGGCATGAGGGTAAGGGGAGAGGTTCCACCCACTTTAAAACAGCTGTATTTTGTGTGAACTCAGAGCAACAACTCATTATTACCAAGGAGATGGTGCTAAGCCATTCATGAGAGATCTGCCCACATGATCCAACTTCCTCCTACCGTACCTCACCTCCAACATTGGGAATCACATTTCAACATGACATTTGGAGGAGCCAAAATCAGAACAATATTATCCTGTGGTGGATTTTTCATTTCCAGAAGTTCTGTTTATGTGGTTTTTTTTTTTTAAAGCTATCCATCTCCTTGGTAAACTGCTCATTTGAATCCTGAATTGATTTTCTGATTTATTTGTATTGATTTTTATATTTCTGTTGTTTCTCATGAGCTTCTTTAAAATCAATATTTTGAATTTGTTATCTGGCATTTTGAATTTTTTAAAAATTAGGATCTATTGTTAGGACATGACTTATTCCTCTGGAGATGTCATAACACCTCGCTTTTTCATACTTCCAGTATTATTACATTGATTTCTTCACATCTGCAGAAACGGTTTGTTCTTATTTTTGACTTTACTTTCAACAGGGCAGATTTTTTTTTTTCACTTTAGGATGTGACTATGATATATGTTGAGTAGGGCCACTTGGCTTTGCTTTTGGATGCATTTGGTGGTTAAAACTGTGATTTTCTTTGCTATAAAACAGACTTGGTTCAGTGGCTTTCTCAAATGTTGATTGTAGTAGCAGTGTAGTGGGTGGGTAAGTGGGCTCATTACCTCCTGGGTTGCTGCGATGGCATGGCCAATGGTGATAGCAGACATAATAAGAAGCTTGTCTTATTCCTGAGCACTGTGCACTTGTGCCAGGAGATGTTATAATGGGCTGTGCAGGTTGACCTCCAGGTCAATAAGTGGCATTCGCAGGTAAAAGCCAGCTGTGGGTATAGCAGTAGGGTTTATTAATGACCTTGTTAATCGAGGAGAAGTACTTGGGGGTCCCAGGTGGTGAGTTGGGCCCTGGGACACTTAAGGGCCTGGGTCCTATTGTCCATCTTGTAGTGGGTGGTGGAGCTTGATGAAACCAGATCAGGGAAGCCTGTATTCAGGCCCTCCAATAGTGGGTGCAAGCTTCATCCCTGATAGGGGTGGTCAGGGAGTCCTCAGGCCCCTGCAAAATGTTTGGATGATGGGTGATAACTGCTGTACTGTCTCAGTGTGAAGAGTGAAGAGTGAGTGGTCCCAGGACCACATCCTTGGCAGGCAGGAGTGGGACCTGCTTCCCTTTGATGTTCCAGTCCCAGCATTTGGGATTTTCATTTATGTTAGTCACTGCAGTTTGCTTCTAGGCTGCAATGTAGTCCATAGCCATAGGACATGCCAGGCCAGTGGCTGAACACTACACCTATTTGGCAGCTGGCAGTGGCTGTGGTGTGGTCTCCATTTGTGACCCCAGACACAAAGCCTTAATGTGATACTGTTAGTCACAATTTTGGTTATTATCTTAAAATGTTGTATGTAATAGAAATTACTAAAATTTCCTTGTCAACTGTGAAATTTAATCAGATTTTAACCATAACTATTCTAAGCTTTTGTCGCCCACTGTTATCATTTTGATTTTTTTTTCTAAAAGCATTTACAATCAGATTCATGGAAAAGACTCTAACAAGTTCTCTTATAAACAAGTTTCTAATAACTTGAAGGTCAGTGGACTAAGTAAAAATTTCAAAGCTCTTAGAAGAAACTGGTAGGTTAATGAAACTGCTAATTAATAATATGCAAAGCAAAAATTATTCATATGACATTGACTATATGGTGAAGATAATGTTTTTATGACTTTTATTTTAAACGTTGTCTTCTTGTACTTAAATGTTTTATTTTCCATATTTAAGGAAACTTTGTTAAGCTATCTATAGTTTATAGCAATTTGGTAAAGTATAATTCTGTGAAAAAAATTGGAAGCATTTACTTTTTCTCCCTATTCCTTCCCTCCAAAATTTGGAAACTTTTTGTGAATATTTTTATTTTATGGCAATATAGTTGCTTGCTTAAATTCAATAAGAATCTGCTGTCTTTATAACAGGATACAATTGGAAATATTGGTTATATTATCAAGATTTTGACTAGGATGTCACACTTAAATTGTTTATAGGCACTGAGGCAAAATGTGAAGTCTGCTTTAGTTTGGTCTCCTAGCCTCAAAAGGTTTTTGAATCTGGGATTTCTATGTGGCCAGTCACTATTCTTGCTGCACCAGTATAAAGGATTAGGCAAAATTTGGTAAAAGTAAACTTATTTTACTAAGAAATTAGTCTTACTCTGATTATCTGTGGTAAAAGTTGGGATAACTGTGGAGAAAAATGTTATATTTCTTTTTTAAAAAACCTACAAAACTGGTATTAAACTGTAGCCTTGTATATTATTTTTGAGTCCTTGTTAGCTACCTGTAGCCTGAACCAGATCCTAAATTCTCCCCGTTTCCTCCAATATCTGGCTACACCTCACTAATAAGAGCCACTCTATTCTTGAGGCCCTTGAAGCTAAAACTAAATGAATTTTAAAAACAAATCTTATTCCTGATAACATGGGCCACACAGAAGTTCACCAAACTGCCCAATGCCATAACCACAGACATTCAAACTGTAAACCAGTGTGATAATTTGATGGTGTCACACGGTGGGCAGCTTTTGCCAAGGTATCAGAACAAGACTCCATATGACAATGAGACTCTTATCTATTTCAAGGCCAAATTTTTTTTTTTTTTTACTTGACAGGATAATGGCGTAGTTATAATTGCATTGTTCATAGCTTCTGTGGGTGACTTGATAAAATTGTGGCTCTGTCATGCCAAATCTAGTTCCTTATATGACCTAAGAAATCCTTTAGTCCACCTAGTGGGTAACTTTGGCTACACCCAGTACTAGTATCACTAGTAGTGGGTAACTAGTGTACCCACTAGTACACCTAGTGGGTAACTTTGGCAACATTTTCTTTAAATTGTCCTAATAGTCCCTTTTTATGACACTCCTTTAATTTAACCCAATTATGAATTGTTAACCCAGTTTTCTAAAATAAGACAACAGGCTCAATCACCGCCATAGGCCTCACCTAATTCCCTGTGGCCTTTTGTTTATTTGGTTACTCTTTGGCTAAGGCTCTTGATTCGGAACCATTGTGTAGACTGGATTTGCTATGCTCTTGGTGTTTTGTATTATTTCCTTAAAATTTTCTACCTGTTGCCTGTTCAACCTCTGCAGAAACAACACTCTTAACAGAGTAAGGCTGGACCAGTGCTTCAAAATGATAACCAATACCTTTGAAACTGATGACATTGAACTCAACAAGAAATGCCAGGCAGACTTAGCCTGAGAGATATTATTTCAAAACCTCCTTGTTGTTCAAATGCAACTGAAAGGGTTTTGGTACTTACTCAGAATTGCTGGCCATTCTCCCTACATGGACAAGGCCAACAATCAGAACAGGTCCATCCCAGCACTGGGAGACAAACCTAATTACAAGGTGCATGAGCAGTGATGCTTTTGAAGAATAATGTTGATCAAAAGGGGAAGATGATAAAGTTGCCAGCATTAAAATGGAGTCATTTGTGTTAAGTTCTGATAAAAATATAGAAATAAAGCCATCAGGCGCAGAAGGTAGGGTCTTCATGCACACATTCCTGTGATAAGAACTATCACAAAGGCTCCATGAAGGACTTTCATGTACATATGTCTGCAACAAAAGCTTTTGCAAAGGACTTTTCAAACTGGGGCTTGCTACATGAGTTACAGGATAGCTGAGTAGGTATACATGGACACTTGCCCAAAACACTGTCTCCACTAATGAACTGGTGTCAAGTCCTGCAACAGCCCCTGTAACTAATGTTATATTTGTTCCAAAACAAATTAAAAGCTTCCTCTTGCCTTAACTTCCTTTGACATGCTTAGGATCCACATAGCCCATATCTTCTAGATTTGCAAATTCCCTGCATATTCCCGAAGAAACTCAGTATCTTTGGAGAATCACTTTCTGTTATTTATGTTGAAATCTGATTTTTCCACGTGTATCTGTTTTTAACCAAATTGTGTTGAAGATTTTATTTTATTTTGGTCATTTGCTTTTCTCAAGAGAATATGAATGCTGTGGTTAGGTTTGGCCTTAATAAATTCATAGGAGCAACACAAAGTACTTTTTAATTTGGGACTTAAATAGTTTAATCTAACAAAAAGGATTGTCAGTAGGGACTCCGAAATATTGTTATCCTGACACTTGGGCATATATTGTTTTTGTTCTCTGCCCTCTCTCCTCACTCTTAAGACCAGGAAGGGCTTTTACATGTCACCTGGTCCAATTTCCTGCTGAGAACAGAACTTTTGCTTAGTTCCCTGACAGACACTTGCTTAGGGACTCTCAGATTGACCAAAAACTGAGAGCTCTCAACATCACAATACAACAATTTCATTTATGGAAGTTCTAATTATTTGAGAGAAATGCATTAAATGGGGCAGACACGATGTCATTTTCATCGATTTGTCTGTGTTCTGCCCAATGTAGCAATAAGGAAATACTGTATTTCTTCATTAAAGCCCTTAAAAATATGTGAAGATGGTTATTACATTTTAAAGCACTCCTTGTAAACATCTAGTCTTTTGTTCTAAAGATTGCTGTTTCCTTAAGATACTAATATTCTGTGAATCTTCTGAGATCCTTTTCAGTCTGATTTGACACCTGGTAAATTCTAGTTAATTGCTTTTTTTGAGAAGTGTGTCCCTAACTGTGTTCACTGGTGCTCTGGAATGTGTGATCTTGTTAGTAAGTGGATGAGGGGCCATGGCTGCTAATTCTAATCCAGTCTGGAGATGAGCATGTCTAAGATTGTGCACTTTGACTAAGAAAGGCACTCTCTGTGGCTGTGCAGTTTATGACTTTTGTGAAACACTTCACAGCCTGGTAGTCCAATAACTGCTAGATCAAACCAGCAGGAAATCATCTCATGCCCCCCACTGCCAGGTATTTCTATAGGAAATGTCTCCTCTTCTTATTTTGAAGTTGATTGTATGAAACTCAAATCAAGGATTTGGGGATTTTTACCATTGTCTCAACACTTATGACATATCCCAGATGACCTCAATTTACATTTGTATTCAATTTTGGAAAAATATCTCTTCTATCTGACTTCTCCAGTCCCAGGTCCCCAAGATAGGATCTCCTCACTCAGGATGGCCTTTTGTACCTTTCTCTTCCAGATTCTAGTGGCGCTTTTTGTTAGAATTTTCTGAAAGAGGGTAACACAAAATCAGTTTGCACTCACCTTTTCCTAATGTCAGTTTCTCATAAAATTCCTCAAAGTACTGAGGGTCACTCAATAAGGAAGTCACCCTGTGAAAGTTGTAGTAAGATACTAGGCAATCCTTGGCATTTCTGGCCACAGAGATAATCTGAAATCAAGGAGAGGGAAGCAAGCCAAGGAGAGAAAAATAAGACTGAGAAGAAATACTCTAGAAGAGTATTCCACTACAATGATAACTACATTCCTATAAGTTCATAGCATTATATACATTAGTTATGAATTAAAATATTAAATAAGTGGATTCTCTCTGACTCTGCAACCCTGATGGCCATGGGGAACACAAAGACAAACAAGAGTGCCCCACTCCACTTCAGAGTGGTTATGAGTGATGCAGGGAGATGAACACAATGTTAGGACAACACTGTCAATATTGGTATGATATGATATGCTGAGCAGTCATGGAGGAAGTGACAAAGAATTCCCGGGCATTTAAGGAAGGAGTGATGAAACTGTGAGTTTCAGCTGTATCTCAATGAGTTGAAAGAAATTTTCCAGATTCACAATTGGGGAAACATTAGGGAGCAAGAAAGCATTTTTGTACATACACCTCATTTGACTCCCATAAACGGTTAGTCTTGGGTAAGGAGAGAACAGGTACTATTCTTCCTCAGTTGATAAGTAACTGAGGTTTAGCGAACTTGAAAGACTCTCACTAATTCATGGTTAGTACAAGACAGAGTCAGGCCTGGTCACAGAAATTGGGGCACCAAATCCAGACCTTCTTCCTGGATGTATGTATGGGACTTGCACTGAGGAATGTCTCTGACAGTGTTTCTAAAAGATTAGAGTGATTTTGCTGATACACATTTTTTTTTCATAGTTGGGTTGCTCTTGGCTTCTCCCTTGGAATTCAGGCAAATTAGGAAGATATGATATGATGATTGACAATTTAGGACCATTTATTCCACAAGCACAGAGCAGACAGGTAAGCCCCTGGTATGTGCCAGACACTGTTTAGAATGATAAATTGGACAAGACCAACTCTCTGACTTTCTGGAGCTCACAGTCCCTCAGAGAGAGGTAAGAATAGAGAAAATTACAATGCCATGTGGTGAACACAATAATGGAACAAACACATGCACACACAAACCCACATGTATACATTAAGCTCACCCAGCCATGGGTTCAGGGGGAGCTTCCTAGTAGGTAGTCTCTATGCACAGATCCAAAGAACAAGTAGAAATTATGCAGGTAAAGATGGGTGGATGCTTGAGTCATATGGTAGCATATGGGAAGATGTGTTTCTAATGCCAGCCATTAGAAACTGAGTCCACCCAACATGGCGATTCCCACAATTGTTCTCTTGCTCTTGCCCCCACATGTGCCTGGCAGCATGGCCACCCCCACATATCCCCCCATGTGTAGAACATCATGGAGCCCTGCATTTGCATATTAAAACCTAGGGTGGGAGGGCCAGTTTTTTCTTGGGCTATGTGGGTAATATGACTGGTTAAACCAATCGCCTGAGCCCTGTGCAAATCAGACATCACCTCCTCCAGCCTCGTCATATACCTGGCTGGTATCCTCTGTATGCAGGGTCTCCTTTTGTGGCTTTGGAGCCTCCCTCCCTCTGTCTCTGTATGGGGAACTTCTTCCTTCTCCCTTCTTTCTTGCCTATTAAATTCTTCAGTCCTTAAAAACCACTCCACATGTGTCCGTGTTGTTTTTTTTCAATTCAACTCAAGACAAAAACCTGGTGTTTCTCTATTCATCGGAGCCATATCACTACTGTAAAAGACTGGGACACCTTAAAAGGTACTGTCTTGGGCTGAAATGAAAGAAAAGGCAGGAAAATGCAACTCAGGAAGACTAGGGGTGCTCCAAGGAAGTACAGGGATTTCACCTCTCCAAATATTCTACCCTGACAAGCAAATTTGGAGAGATTAATATAATTATAAGCCACGAGCTTACAACTGCCTTGACACAGGCACAACTATATCTCTGATAAATACCACCTTATTTAGAAACCCCATTCCTCAAAGTAATGAAAGAATTACCATGGTGGGTGTGTCTAATAAAATGATCTTTATGTTTTGAGTCAAAACCTATACCTTATCATTTCATTGGGTTCATCTCCCCCACCACAGGCTCTAAGTGTCACATGCTCAGTAGGTCCCATGTGTTTCTTACATGCCCTGCGGCCCTGTCAATCTTTTGGGCTATGATCTCCTCGACATCCATAATGCCCATATCTCTTTTTCATCAAAAGGTGAACTTTTTCAAGAATTAGAGCCAGGGGACCAAATATACCAAATTAAAAAACGTCCTGACAATGTACCACAATTTAATGCTAGTAATGTTAAAACATCATCTTGTGACCAGGAAAATGAAATAGAGACAGAGGAGGAAATATTAGCAGAGAAGAGAATACATTGGAATAAAAAGCAGAAAACAATAAAACTACCTTTAGCTTACCCAATTTTTCTGTTAACACCAGAAGTGGAACACTTGCTCAAGGATGTCCCCTCCCACTTATGGTCTCCGTCAAATACAGATATAGGGAAAAGATTCTCAGCCACTCCAGATAAAGGTAGAGATAAACCTGAAGAACCACCTACCCAACCTTAAACAATATAATCTATGACAGGAAGTCATAGAGGGAATTACTCTTATCATACAAGATTATCTGAAAAAGGGGCTCATTATTCCTTGCACAAGCCCCTGCAACAGCCCTATATTCCCAGTTAAGAAACCAAGTGGGAGAGGATGGAGATTTGTACAGGAATTGAGGACAATAAACTATCATAATACCCAGGCACCCAATAGTCCCCAATCCACATACCCTTCTATCAGCTATACCCACTACCAGCCAGTATTTCTCAGTTGTGGGTCTCTGCAGTGCCTTTTTTTAGTATTCCTGTAGATCCAGGCAGCCAGTATTTGTTTGCCTTTACTTGGAAAGAATGGCTATATGTGTAGATGGTAATGCCCCACGGGTATACAAAAAGTCCCACTTACTTTCCCCAAATATTAAAAGCTTATCTAGAGGATTTAATTTTCCCCAGGGCTCAGCACTCTTTCAGTATGTAGATGATGTTCTCCTTTTTTCAGACACACTATCTTTCTCTTAGGAAGTTAGTCTATATTTGCTCAAACAATTAGCCCCCAAGGGACACAAAGTATTCAAAGACAAACTTCAGCTATGCTTACTGCAAGTTAAGTATTTGGGGCATATTATCTTGGTCAAAGGACTGAATATTAACTATGATAGAGTGAGAGGAATTTTAGCTTTCCCAATGCCCATTACAAAGGAACGACTTAGAGAATTTTTGGGCCTGGCAGGCTGTTGTAGAAACTGGCTACCAAATTTCTCCCTTATGGCTCAACCTCTGTATGCATACCTAAAAAATGAACAGCCTGTATCATACCTAAAAAATGAACAGCCTGATCCCATCATATGGACTCCAGAGGGACAATCAGCTGTACAACAAATAATGGAAATTCAAACTAATGCCTAGCCTTAGGGCACCCAAACTACAAATTGCTTTTCTCTCTTTTCATACACCAAACTGGAGGTCCTGCATCTGGGGTACTGAGCCAGAAAGATGGTGATCATCAGAGACCTGTAGGCTATCATAGCCCACAGCTGGACACTGTGGCTCAAGGGCTGCCTCCTTGTGTGAGAGCAATAGCAGCCATTGCCCCTCTGTACAAGTCTGTTGAAAAAATAATTATGGGTTCCCCTTTTACCATTTTTGTGCCACATTCTCTTAAGACCCTTCTAAACTCTCATCATACTCAACATCTGTCCATCAACCAGTTAGCCTCTTATGAAATTTTGCTTTAATCATCTCCAAATATTACTATTTCCCACTGTAATAATCTTAATCCAGCTACCCTCTTTGCTGGACCCTTCCAACGAAACCCCTCATGACTGTGTTCTGATGACTGGACTGACTTCTCACTCCCAGGACAGGTCTACAGGAGACACCACTGGATAATGATGAGATAGAATGGTATAGACATGGGTCTTGTTTAAAGGGAGAGGATGGAAATTTTAGAGCAGGATATCCTGTGGTTTCCTTACTGGAGATAATTGAAGCCAGTCTTCTTCCCCAAGCCAGATCAGCTCAAGTGGCTGAATTGATTGCCCTGACCAGAGCTTGTCAATTGGCAAAAGACAAGACTGCAAATATTTACACTGACAGCCGCTATGCTTTTGGGGTTGCTCATGACTTTGGGATGCTATGGAAAGAGAGAGGACATTTGACCTCCTTGGGGCAGCCCATAAAAAATGGACAACAAGTATCAGAGCTGTTAGAAGCTTTTCTAAAACAAAACGTTTGGCAATTATAAAAATTCCAGGTCGCTCAAAATTAGACACCACAGAAAGTTGGGGTAACCAACTGATGGATGCCAGAGCTAAAACAGCAGCGTCCAAGCCACCAGCTCCAATCCAGGAAATGGCCACAAAACCTGAAATGCTTAGAAACATCTTGAAAGAAACCCATAGCATAGCTCCTACAGAAGAGAAATCTACTTGGAAACAGGCAGGGGGATACTTGACTCCTGAAACTGAAATATTGTGTGGACCTAATAATAAACTCATTATTCCAACAGGATGTCAGGTGCCCCTTATGGAATATGTCCATAATCTAACCCATTAGAATCCAGATAAAATTATATCCTGGTATAAACAATATTACTGGAAGCCATCCTTTACAGTGAGAAAAAAGGTTTACTCTCAATGTGTTATTTGTCCCAAATACAACCCAGGAAGTCCCCTCCATGGGGCCCACGGTCATTTTCCCCTTCTGGCTGAAACTTTTGAGGTATGGCAGCTTGATTTTATTCAGCTGCCATCATCTCAAGGTTAAAAGTATGTTTTAGTAATGGTCTGCATGTTTTCCCATTGGGTTGAAGCTTCTCCCTGCAGGCAAGCAACAGCCATGGCAGTTGGAAAAATCTTACTAGAAAAAATTATCCCATGGTGAAGAGTCCCCTGTGAACTTAACAGTGACAGGGGAACTCATTCTACTGGCCAGATTATTCAAAGTATTTGTAAAATTTGGTCCATATTTCAACATTTCCATTGTGCCCACTATTCCCAATCCTCAGGCCTAGTGGAAAGGACCAATGGAATACTTAAAAGGTAATTGGCTAAGTTCATGGAGGCATTTCACTTCCCCTGGTCCAAAGCACCCCCCACAGTGCTGCTTACACTCCAATCCACCCCTTTTGAAAAACATCAACTGTCTCCTTAGGAAATAATAATGGGAAGGCCCATGTGTATGGGAACAAACATGATCAACCCAACTTTTCCCAAAGGAGATGTTTACAATATTGTGAGGGACTTATTTATTATCTTTAAAAAAGCTAAGATTTGGTAAAGAATTTCTTTCACAGTGCATTCCCTGAAGATAAGGTGCCTGATCACAACCTGCAACCCTGAGATTTTGTCTATTGGAAAAGACATCTAATAGACATCTAATAGACATCCAATAGACATTTGTCTATTGGAAAGGACATCCATCCTTCAACCTCGATGGAAGGGCCCATACCAGACACAGCTGACTAATCCATGCACTGCAAAATTAGAGGGTATAGACTCATGGATTCACATCTCTCATCTTAAAAAGGCACAATCTCCTGAATATGCTGCAACTCCCACCAAAGACCTTCACCTCCAGTTCACTAAACATCAACCTTCAACCCAGGATTAGAAGTAGACAACAGCTGTTGCGGACTGCTTAACCCCAAGACACAGGACCAGGCCTATATATAAAGAAATACCTATGTTTACTTTATAATAACCATTACAACTATTGTCCTAGATATAGTGTCAACTGTTGTCTCATAAAAAACAGGGCACTTGCCTTGTCTGATTTAACACCCTTTAGTAACTAAGATGAATTTCACAACTTTGCTATTATTAATCATGTATCCCTACACCTTCTTGCCACTGCCACTCACTGATGCCCATGAAACGAAACTGTTTCTACCATGGGCTCAGGATTATGTGGGCAGATTACAAAATGATACCTGCTGGATATGCAGACTCATGCCTCTTTCCAGTGTCTCTGACCTGCCATGGTGGGTATCCCCCTTCCAAGGTCAGGACAGGATAGACTAGCAAAAATGTATTACATCACAGAAATGGTCTGGTATTCTTAGTGCTGGCATAACAAAACAGAATATATATAGTTGGCCCATTAAAAACACTTTTAAGAACAAGGGACAATGGAAAAATTTTTCAATAGAAAGGACCAGCTCATTAGCTCTCACTTTAGCATCCCCCCAACTAAAACAGAAGGTGGTGACCATGCCCCCCAAAATGGCCCATTTTTAAAATGGAATAATGCAAATTTGGGATGGATTTATCTGGCTCACCCCTTTTTTGGCCAACTCAGCCAGAATACTCTTTTACACTGGGAGCAAAGAAATTACACCAAGGACCTATGGCCAAACAGTACAAGAGATACGGGGTGGATACCTGCAGAACATTGTGACCACATTATCCTATTACAAGACACTTACTAGCATGCCACTGATTAGGTGCAGCAACCAGGTATTTACTGACTAGCTCCAAATGGGATATATTGGCTATGTGGCACTAATTTATGGCTGTGGTTACCTTTGGGGTGGTTAGGACAATAATCCCTAGGTTATGTTTGGGCACAAGAATGAGTAATTCAGACCCTGCCCAAGTCAGCAAACCTTTTTCATGTACAATCTCATTGGATACATTCAGTAATCCAATGGTATGATCATTTAGCTTCAATATTTATACCACAGATAGGTATTTTTTCTTTTGTCTTTTTTTATTATACTTTAAGTTCTGGGGTACTTGTGCAGAACATGCAGTTTTGTTACATAGGTATACACATGACATGGTGGTTAGCTGCACCCATCAACCCATACCCCCAGCATTAGGTATTTCTCCCAATGCTATCCCTCCCCTAGCCCCCCACCCATCGACAGGCCCTGGTGTGTGATGTTCCCCTCCCTGTGTCCATGTGTTCTCATTGTTCAACTCCGACTTATGAGTGACAATATGGGGTGTTTGGTTTTCTGTTCTTGTGTTAGTTTGCTGAGAATAATGGTTTCCTGCTTCATCGATGTCCCCGCAAAGACAGGAACTCATCCTTTTTTATGGCTGCATAGTATTCCATGGTGTATATGTGCCACATTTTCTTTATCCTGTCTATCGTTGATGGGCATTTGGGTTGGTTCCAAGTCTTTGCTAGTGTGAATAGGGCCACAATAAACATACCTGTGCATATATAGTAGAATGATTTATATTCCTTTGGGTATATACCCAGTAATGGGATTGCTGGGTCACATGATCTTTCTAGTTCTAGATCCTTGAGGAATAGCCACACTGTCTTCCACAATAGTTGAACTAATTTACACTCCCACCAATGGTGTAAAAGCATTCCTATTTCTCCATGTCCTCTCCAGCATCTGTTGTTTCCTGACTTTTTAATGATCACTATTCTAACTGGGGAGACATGGTATCTCATTATGGATTTGATTTGCATTTCTCTAATGACCAGTGAGGATGAGCTTTTTATCATTTGTTTCTTGGCAGCATAAATGTCTTCTTTTGAGAAGTGTCTGTTCATATCCTTGGCCCACTTTTTGATGGGGTTGTTTGTTTTTTCTTGTAAATTTGTTTAAGTTCTTTGTAGATTCTGGATATTAGCCCTTTGTCAGATGGATAGATTGCAAAAATTTTCTCCTGTTCTGTAGGTTGCCTGTTCATCCTGATGATAGTTTCTTTTGCTGTGCAGAAGCTCTTTAGTTTAATTAGATCTCATTTGTCAAGTTTGGCTTTTGTTGCCATTGCTTTTGGTGTTTTAGTCACGAAGTTTTTGCCCATGCCTAGGTCCTGAATGGTATTGCCTAGGTTTGTTTTCTAGGATTTTTATGGTTTTAGGTCTTACATTTAAGTCTTTAATCCATCTTGAGTTAATTTTTGCATAACGTGTAAGGAAGGGGTCCAGTTTCAGTTTTCCGAATATGACTAGCCAGTTTTCCCAACACCATTTATTAAATAGGGAATCCTTTCCCCGTTGCTTGTTTTTGTCAGGTTTGTCAAAGATCCAACGGTTGTAGATGTGTGGCATTATTTCTGAGGGCTCTGTTCTGTTCCGTTGGTCTATATATCTGTTTGTGTACCAGTACCATGCTGTTTTGGTTACTGTAGCCTTGTAGTATAGTTTGAAGTTAGCACGATGCCTCCAGCTTTGTTCTTTTTGCTTAGGATTGTCTTGGCTATGTGGGCTCTTTTTTGGTTCCATATGCAGTTTAAAGTAGTTTTTCCAATTCTGTGAGGAAAGTCAATGGTAGTTTAATGAAGATAGCATTGAATCTATAAATTACTTTGGGCAGTATGGCCATTTTCACGATATAGATTCTTCCTATCCATGAGCATGGAATGTTTTTCCATTTATTTGTGTCCTCTCTTATTTCCTTGAGCAGTGGTTTGTAGTTCTCCTTGAAGAGGGCCTTCACATCCCTTGTAAGTTGTATTCCTAGGTATTTTATTATCTTTGTAGCAATTGGGAATGGGAGTTCACTCATGATTTGGCTCTCTGCTTGTCTGTTATTGGCATATAGGAATGCTGTGATTTTTGCACATTGATTTTGTATCTTGAGACTTTGCTGAAGTTGCTTATCAGCTTAAGGAGATTTTGGGCTGAGATGATGGGGTTTTCTAAAAATACAATAATGTCATCTGCAAACAGAGACAATTTGATTTCCTCTTTTCCTGTTTGATTACGTTTTATTTCTTTCTCTTGCCTGATGACCCTGGCCAGAAATTCCAACACTATGTTGAATAGGAGTGGTGAGAGAGGGCATCCTTGTCTTGTGCCAGTTTTCAAAGGGAATGCTTCCACTTTTTGCCCATTAAGTATGATATTGGCTGCGGGGTTGTCAAAAATAGCTCTTATTGTTTTGAGATACAGTCCATTAATACCTAGTTTATTGAGAGTTTTTAGCATGAAGGGGTGTTGAATTTTGTTGAAGGCCTTTTTGGCATCTATTGAAACAATCGTGTGGTTTTTGTCATTGGTTCTGTTTATGTGATGTATTACATTTATTGACTTGTGTATGTTGAACCACACTTGCATCCCAGCCATGAAGCCAACTTGATCATGGTGGATATGCTTTTTGATGTGCTGCTGGATTTGGTTTGCCAGTATTTTATTGAGGATTTTTGCATGGATATTATTCAGGTATATTGGCCTGAAATTTTTTGTTGTTTTTGTGTTTCTGCCAGGTTTTGGTATCAGGATGATGCTGGCCTCATAAAATGAGTTAGGGAGGATTCCCTCTTTTTCTATTGCTTTTAATAGTTTCAGAAGGAATGGTACCAGCTCCTTTTAGTACCTCTGGTATAATTCGGCTGTGAATCCATCTGGTCCTGGACTTCATTTGTTGGTTGGCTATTAATTACTGCCTCAATTTCAGAACTTGTTATTGGTCTATTCAGGGATTCGACTTCTTCCTCGTTTAGAGTTGGCAAGGTGTATATTTCCAGGAATTCATCCATTTCTTCTAGATTTTCTAGTTTATTAGCATAGAAGTGTTTATAGTATTCTCTGATGGTAGTTTGTATTTTTGTGGGATCAGTGGTGGTATCCTTTTTATCATTTTTTATTGCATCTATTTGATTCTTCTCTCTTTTCTTCTTTTATAGTCTGGCTAGCAGTCTTTCTATTCTGTTGATCTTTCCAAAAAGCCAGCACCTGAATTCACTGATTTTTTGAAGGACTTTTTGTGTCTCTATCTCCTTCAGTTCTGCTCTGATCTTAGCCACTGCTTTAAATATGCCCAGAGATTCTGGTACATTGCATCTTTGGTCTCATTGTTTTCAAAGAACATTTTTATTTCTGCCTTCATTTCAATATTTACCTAGTAGTAATTCAGGAGCAGGTTGTTTAGTTTCTATGTAGTTGTGCAGTTTTGAGTGAGTTTCTTAATCCTGAGTTCTAATTTGATGGCACTGTGGTCTGAGAGACTGTTATTATTTCCATTCTTTTGCATTTGCTGAGGAGTGTTTTCCTTCCAATTATGTGGTCAATATTAGAATAAGTGCGATGAGGTACTGAGAAGAATGTATATTCTGTTGATTTGGGGTGGAGAGTTCTGCAGATGTCTTTTAGGTCTGCTTCATTCAGAGCTGAGTTCAAGTCCTGAATATCCTTGTTAATTTTCTGTGTCGTTGATCTGTCTAATATTGACAGTGAGGTGTTAAAGTCTCCAACTATTATTGTGTGGGAGTCTAAGTCTCTTTGTATGTCTCTAAGGACTTGCTTTATGAATCTGGGTGCTCCTGTATTGGGTGCATATATATTTAGGATAGTTAACTCTTCTTGTTGCATTGATCCCTTTACCATTATAGAATGCCCTTCTTTGTCTCTTTTGATCTTTGTTGATTTAAATTCTGTTTTATCAGAAACTAGGATTGCAACCCCTGGTTTGTTTTTTTTTTTTTGCTTTCCATTTGCTTGGTAAATGTTCCTCCATCCCTTTATTTTGAGCCTATGTGTGTCTTTGCACATGAGATGGGTCTCCTGAATGCAGCACATCAATGGGTCTTGACTCTTTATTCAATTTGCCAGTCTGTGTCTTTTAAGTGGGATATTTAGTCCATTTACATTTAAGATTAATATTGTTATGTGTGAATTTGATCCCGTCATTATGATGCTAGCTGGTTATTTTGCCTGTTAATTAATGCAGTTTCTTCACAGTATCAATGGTCTTTACAATTTGGCATGTTTTTGCAGTTACTGATACCAGTTGTTCCTTTCCATGTTTAGTGCTTCCTTCAAGAGCTTGTAAGGCAGGCCTGGTGGTGACATAATCTCTCAGCATTTGCTTTTCTGTAAAGGATTCTATTTCTCCTTCACATATGAAACCTAGTTTGGCTGGATATAAAATTCTGGGTTGGAAATTCTTTTCTTTAAGAATGTTGAATATTGGCCCCCACTCTCTTCTGGCTTGTAGGATTTCTGCTGAGAAATCCGGTATTAGTCTGATGGGCTTCCCTGTGTGGGTAACCCGACCTTTCTCTCTGGCTGCCCTTAACATTTTTTTCCTCATTTCAACCTTGGTGAATCTGACTATTATGTATCTTGAGGTTGCTCTTCTCGAGGAGTATCATTGTGGTGTTCTCTGTATTTCCTGAATTTGAATGTTGGCCGATGTTGCTTGGTTGGGGAAATTCTCCTGGATAATATCCTCAAGAGTGTTTTCCAACTTGGTTCCATTCTCCCCATCACTTTAAGGTACAGCAATCAAACATAGATTTGGTCTTTTCACATAGTCCCATATTTCTTGGAGGCTTCGTTTGTTCCTTTTCATTCTTTTTTTTCTAATGTTGTCTTCGTACTTTATTTCATTAAGTTGATTTTCAATCTCTGATATTCTTTCTTTTGCTTGATCAATTCAGCTATTGATACTTGTGTATGCTTCACAAAGTTCTCGTGCTGTGTTTTTCAGCTCCATCAGGTCATTTATGTTCTTCTCTAAACTGGTTATTCTAGTTAGCAATCCATCTAACCTGTTTTCAAAGTTCTTAGCTTTCTTGAATTAGGTTAGAACATGCTCCTTTAGCTTGGAGGAGTTTGTTATTACCCACCTTCTGAAGCCTATTTCTGTCAATTTGTCAAATTCATTCTTCATCCAGTTTTGTTCCCTTGCTAGCAAGGAGCTGTGACAGTTTGGAGAAGAGGCATTCTGGTTTTTGGAATTTTCAGCCTTTTTGCACTGGTTTCTTCCCATCTTCATGGATTTACATACCTTTGGTCTTTGATGTTGGTGACCTTCAGATGGGGTCTCTGAGTGTAAGTGCTATTCCTTTCTGTTAGTTTTCCTTCTAACAGTCAGCCCCCTCTGCTGCAGGTCTGCTGGAGTTTGTTAGAGGCCCACTCCAGACTCTATTTGCTTGGATGTCACCAGCGGAGGCTGCAGAACAGCAAAGATTGCTGCGAATTTTTTCTTCTGGAAGCTTTATCCCAGAGGGGCACCCATCAGATACCAGCCAGAGCTCTCCTGTAGGAGGTGTCTGTCAACCTCTGCTGGGAGGTGTCTCCCAGTCAGGATACACGGGGGTCAGGGACCCACTTGAGGAGGCAGTCTGACTTTTAGCATGGCTCAAATGCTGTTCTGGGAGATCTTCTGCTCTCTTCAGAGCCATCAGAGGGATGTTCATGTCTGCTGAAGCTGCACCCACAGCCACCCCTTCCCCCAGGTGCTCTGTCCCAGGGAGATGGGGGTTTTATCTATAAGCCCCTGACTGGGGCTGCTGCCATTTTTTCAGAGATGCCCTGCCCGGAGAGGAGGAATCAAGAGAGGCAGTCTGGCCACAGTGGCCTTGCAGATAGCTATTTAAGATGTTATATGGCATATAGAGGCCTTAATGAGTTACACCCCAAGGCCCTGAATGATAGCTGCATGAGGACCTATTTGCTAAATGATAAGCTCATGCTTATGAGAAAAGATGTGCTGCAAAACTGTATGGCTTTAGATACACTCATGGCCGCACAAGGGGGACCTGCACCATCATAAAAACTGAATGTTGTGGGTTCATTCCAGATGAACTGAAGAACGTAACCCAGCTTATGACTGATATAAAAACCCAGATAACAAACCTGTCAGATTCAAAACCCTCACTAATCAATTGGTTGAGCAGCTGGTTTGGATCCTGGGGAACTTGGTGGCAGAAACTATTGCTTATCATAGGAATAATGATAATAATTTGTGTTTTGTCCTGTTTTTGCTTACAATGGTGTTATTATATATGTTTGCAAATAAGCCAAAACGCAACTAAAAGGGCTAGGGTAATGATTGCCCAGAGAATTGCTCTAATTGAGGAGGCAATAATATAGCATGATCCAGCTTCCAGTTTTCTTTTCCTTTTGTTGCTATAAACCTGGCTTAGGTCCCTATATATTTTTCTCTTTTCTCTCTTTCTTTCTTCCTTTCCTTTTCCCCTTCTTTCCTCCCCCTGCTTTTTGTCTTTGTGGGACATAACTTCGTAGGAATGAGCCTTACTAGTGACATGGGACAAAACTTCCTAGAAATGAGCCTTCCTAGCAATGTGAGGCATGACCTCCTAGGAATGAGCATTCCTAGCGATGTAGGACCTGAACTTCTAGGAATAAACCATCCTAGCAACAAGAAACCAGTGGGAGAGAAAAAAGGAGGAAAAATCAACTTTAGGCCAGGAACCCATATTCATTTTTAAAATGCTTTTATACAAAAGATTTTTTTTTTTAAAGAATAATGTGAAAGGAAATTAAATTTTGGGACCCCAAACTCATTTAGCCAAAGGCAAAAGTCAAGCTCAGAACTCAGTCATACAAACCTGCCTCCCCCTTTTGGTTTCTAAATAAGACGGCTACAAGATGAAAGGCTACACACCTCTCCCATATTTTGCCCTCAAGGAAATTCCTGGTGAGCTGTTAAAACATCACCATGGCAATGCAAAATGATGGCTTATCTTTAGAGGCGCCATCACCCTGGCCTGCCAGACACAAATGCATATCTGATTGTTCCCCTTCCCCTTTTCATCTGTGTTATCTTTTGTAAAATGCAGATTTTCCACATTTTTATCTCTGCCCCCTTTTGTTTATGTGAAAACTGTGTTTCTCAATATCCCTCCCTTTCCCCTTTAAATTTGAATTCCTCAAAATCATCTTTGCCGAAAGGCATAGACCTGTCTCTGGGGTGTGTCCTTAACTTTGGCTAATAGATCCCCTAAAATGATTGAGACTTGTCTTGTCATTTACTTTGATTGACAGGCCATATAAAAGTGTGCAACTCAGCCATGCCACTCAGAGGTTCCATGAACAGAACAAAAGCTAATGTTGTCTTAACATTTTCTTGTAACAAGGAAAGCAGTTTGAACATACAGATATTCTCTAAGAGCCGAAAATTCTTCAAAAAACATTTCTATGGAAAACAGAAAACAGAGCCCAGTTGCACAGAGCTGGCCTAATCATTCTGTGATTTATTCAATCAAACATTGAATCCAGGAATTCAAGGAATGAATTAAGAAGAAAGTTGAAAAATTTCTTGAAATAAATGATGATGAAAACACAACATACCAAAACCTATGAGATACAGCAAAAGCATTACCAAAAGAGAAATGTATAGCTATAAGCGCCTACATCAAAAAAAGAGAAAAACTTCAAGTAAATAACCCAATGATGCATCTTAAAGAACTAGAAGAGCAAGACAAAAGCAAACACAATAGTAGAAGACAAGAAATAATAAAAATCTGAGCTGAAATAAATGAAATTGAAATGAAGAAAATAATACAAAAGATTAATGAACAAAAAGTTTTTTTTTTTTTTTTGAGACGGAGTCTCACTCTGTTGTCCAGGCTGGAGTGCAGTGGCATGATCTCTGCTCACTGCAAGCTCTGTCTCCCAGGTTCATGCCATTCTCATGCCTCAGCCTCCAGCATAGCTAGGACTACAGTTGCCCACCACCATGCCTGGCTAATTTTTTGTTATTTTTAGTAGAAACGGGGTTTCACCGTGTTAGCCAGGATGGTCTCGATCTCCTGACCTCACGATCCGCCCGCCTCAGCCTCCCAAAGTGCAGAGATTACAGGTGTGAGCCACTGCGCCTGGCCAAAAAGTTGTTGTTGTTGTTGTTGTTTTAAAATGACAAACTTTTAGATAGAATAATTATGAAAAAAGAAAGACCAAACAAATAAAATTAGAGATGAAAAAGGAGACATTACAACCAATACCACAGAAATTCAGAGGATCATTAGTGGCTACTATGAGTGATTATATGCCAATAAATTGGAAAATCTAGAAGAAATTGATAAGTTCTTAGACATATACAATCTACCAAGATTCATGAAGAAATACAAAATATGAAGAAACCAATAACAAGTAATGAGATTGAAGCCATAATAAAACATCTCCCAGCCAAGAAAAGTCTGGGACCTGATAGCTTCACTGCTGAATTCTACCAAACATTTAAATAAGAATTAAATACTTTACTACTCAAATTATTATGCACAACAGAGGAGGAGGGAATACTTCCAATCTTATTATATGAGGCCTGTGATATTGATACAAAAACAAGACAAATACACATCATTAAAAGAAAACTACAGGTCACTAATGAACATTGATGCAAAAACCCTTAACAAGATACTAGCAAACCAAATTCTATAACACATTACATAGATTATTCATCATGACCAAGTGGGATTTATCCCAGGAATGCAAAGATGATTTATCATACACAAATCAATCAATGTGTCACACCATGCCGATGGAATTCAACGCAAAAACGATATGATCATTTCAATGATGCTCAAAAAGCATCTGATAAAATTAAACATTCCTTCATGATGAAAACCCTAAAAAAACTGGGAGTAGAAGGAATATACCTCAACATAATAAAAACCGTATGCATCAGAACCACAGCTAGTATCATACCGAATGAGGAAATACTAAAAGCCTTTCCTGGAAATCCTATCTAGAGCAATCAGACGAGAGAAAGAAATAAAACACATCCAAATTGGAAAGGAATAAGTCAGATGAACCTTGTTTGCAGATTATATGGTCTTATATTTGGAAGAACCTGAAGATTCCACCAAAAAGCTATTATAGCTGACAAGCAAATTCAGTAAAGCTGCAGGATACAAAATCAACATACAAAAATAAGTGGCATTTCCATATGCCAATAGTGAACAATCTGACAAAGAAATAAAAATTAATCATTTGTCATAATTGCAAATGAAATTAAATACCTAGGAATTAACCAAGCAAGTGGAATATATCTACAATGAAAAATATAAAAAAACTGATGAAAGAAATTAAAAAGAACAGCTAAAAATAGAAAGATATTTCATGTTCATGGTTTAGAAGAATCAGTATTGGTAAAATGTCCATACTATCCAAAGTAATTTAATCATCCAAAGCAATCCCTATAAAATACCAATGGCATTTTTCACAGAAATAGAAAAAACAATTCTAAAATTTATGTGAAACCACAAAAGACCCAAAACAGCCAAAACTATCATGAGGAAGAAGAACAAAACTGAAGAAATCACATTACCTGACTTCATATTATACTAAGGGGCTATAATAACCAAAACACCAGGTTAGTGGCATAAAATAGAAACATAGAACAGTGGAACAGAATAGGGAACTGAGAAATAAATCCATACATGTACGATGAACTCATGTTTGACAAAGATGCAGAGAACATACACTGGGGAAAAGAAAATATCTTCTATCAATGGCGCAGGGAAAACTGGATATCCACATGCAGAAGAATGATAGTAGACCCTTATCTGTCACCATATAGAAAAATCAAATAAAAATGGATTAAAACTTAAATATAAGACCTCCTCCTATGAAACTACTAAAAGAAAGCATTAGGGAAACTCTCCAGGACATTGGAGTGGGCAAAGATTTCTTGGATAATACCCCACCAGCGCAGAAAATGAAAGCAAAAATGGACGAAAGGGATCACATCAAGTTAAAAAAGCTTCTGCACAGCAAAGGAAATGATCAACAAAGTGAAGAGACAATCCACAGAATAGGGGAAAGTATTTGCAAACTACCCATCAGACAAGGGATTAATAACCGGAATATATAGGGAGCTCAAACAACTCTATAGGAAAAAATCTAATAATCTGATTTAAAAATGAGGCAAAAGATCTGAACAGACATTTCGCAAAAGAAGACATACAAATGGCAAACAGGTATATGAAAAGTTTCTCAACATCACTTGTAATCAGAAATATGCAAATCAAAACTACAATGAGATATCTCACCTCAGTTAAAATGGCTTTTAGCCAAAAGATAGGCAATAACAAATGCTGGTGAGGATATGGAGAAATGGGACTCTCCTGCACTATTGGTGGGAATGTAAATTAGTAGAACTGCTATGGAGAACACTTTGGAGGTTCTTCCAAAAACTAAAAATAGAGCTACCATTAGATTCAACAATCCCATTGCTGGGTGTGTACCCAAAAGGAAGGAAATCAGTATATTGAAGAGATACCTGCACTCTCATGTTTGTTGCATCACTGTTCACGATAGCTAAGGTTTGGAAGTAACCTAAGTGTTCACGAACAAATGAATGAATAAAGAAAACGTGGTACATATATACAGTGGAGCGTTATTCAGCCATAAAAAAAGAATAAGATCCTGTCATTTGCAACAACATGGATGGAAGTGGAGATCATTGTTAAGTGAAATAAGCCGGACATAGAAAGACAAACACCACATATTCTCATTGGTGGGAATCAAAACAATTGAAATTGAAATTGAAAAAATCAAAACAATTAAACTCATGGACATAGAGAGTAGATGGATGGTACCAGAATCTAGGAAGGGTAGTAGGGAACTGGGCAGGAGCCGGGGATGATTAGTGGGTACCAGATAATACATAGAATGAATAATACCTACTATTTGATAGCATGACAGAGCGACTAAAGTCAATAATAACTTAATTGCACACTTTTAAATGACTAAAAGAGTATATTAGGATTGTTGGTAATACAAAAGATAAATGCTTGAGCGTATGGATACCCCATTCTTCATAATATTATTATTATGTATTGCATACCACTATCAAAACATCTCATGTGCTCCATAAATACACCTCTTAGGTACCTACAAAAATTTAAAGTATTTAAATATGTAATTTTATGTAAATATTTTAATTATTTAAATATTTTATTT
The DNA here is from genome assembly GCF_028858775.2 of Pan troglodytes. Classification (NCBI taxonomy): domain Eukaryota; kingdom Metazoa; phylum Chordata; class Mammalia; order Primates; family Hominidae; genus Pan; species Pan troglodytes. The sequence continues at coordinate 15,450,838 of NC_072410.2, read as the reverse complement.
ATTTAAATATTTTTAAAAATACATAAATAATTTAAGAAAAAATATTTTTAGTTAGATGTTCCTTATTTCTTGTCTAGGTAGAAGGACTTTAAAAAGTTGAAAACATACGTCCAGGAAGATTCTTTCTGCCAATTTACAGAATTAATAGATTTTTCACTTAAGCCAAAATAATAGATAAAAGAACTTCCAGTTCTGATAACAAAATATACCAGACTACATGAAAACCTTCCAATACAAACACCAGGAGTTTTAGCTACAGACAATAAACATTCTGTTAAATTTGGAGCCAAGCATAGTTTTATTCCCATGAGTTCTCTGTTAAATTCCAATTTACTCTTCTTGATATTCTATATAAGTTATGGGTACTTATTTGTAATCTTAGCTCCTCTTTGTGTGCAGAACTGGATTCCAATGTCTCTTAAAATTTTTACCAGAAAGCACATGCTTTTTTTTTGAAATATATATTTTAATGCTTAAAACTACAATAGCGGGTACATATTTTGCAGATAATGACCTCAGACTTATTAGGAGGGCTCATTCACTAATAAGTGAGAAAGCTGGGATGTGAACCCTAGCCTATCATCCTCTTTAGGTGAAGCACCCAAGTGATCTGAAAAGTTCCCAGGGGAGGAGAGAGGTCTCTTGCTGCTGGCAGCAACTCTAGCCTGCTGCTACAGCAAAATAGAATTTTGCAAAGCACAGCTCTGCCTTGAGCATCTTCTTCATCCTCTCAGCCCATCAGACAAACATTTCAACAAAATTAGATTTAGGTTTCAGTGTTACCTCAGGGCTTAACACCTTCTGAAGGTGCATGAGGCATTCAGTTCATGCCTTACCTGAGTTTCTACTGTTTGTAAAAAACATGGTTTTATTTGCAGCCACAAGTCTGAAGACCCCAAACCTTAGGCTATTGTGTTTTATTGATATATGATTAATGGGGATTGAATATCCTCAAACTTTCCCAACCCTGGTGGTAAGCATGCACTAGAAGGAGACTCTCTAAGCTGGCAAGGCTTGCCTGATATCTCAGGGGCCAGAGACGGCAAGCAGCTCACTGGCCTCAATCAACACAAGTCCTTGAAACTCAGAGACAGGTCCTGGGGAAAGTGGAGAAGCAGGACATCACAGCAGGAAAGGACAGCACGGGCTGTCTGGAGTTTTAAAACTGGAAGGAGTTGTGGTGTGGGTATGTCAGGCTGCTTTCAGGCCTGCAGTAGGTGGATACCAGGGGAGGTATTTGCACCTGCTGCAGTGTTCTGCCTCCACCAGACCATGCCATACTCTCTAGGTGCAAATCTAGTCTCAGCACTGCAGTCTGAAGCCACCACAAGGTTGAGAGGTTGAGTTCTTGCTCTGCTTCTGCAACCAGCCACTCAGAATGTGACTGAACGGGTCCAACATCAGTGAATGGAAGCCAATAACTGATTAACTATTCTAGTGTGCCCTTTTTTGTCCTAAAGGGCTTCTTTATATGTTTTGGATATTAAATCATTAAACATATGATTTGCAAATATTTTCTTCCATTCTGTAGGTTGTCTTTCATTCTTTTTAGTATATCCTTTGATAGACAAAAGATTTTAAGCTTGATGTTGTCCCATTTACTTGCTTTTGCTGCCTGTGCTTTTTTGTCATATACTAGGAATCACTGCCAAGATTAATGTCATCAGGCTTTCCTTCTATGGTTTCTCTAGGTATTTTATAACTTTAGGTCTTATGTTAAGGTTCTGATCAGTGTTTTAGCTTTCTCGAGATATAATTGACAGATAAAAACTGTATACACTTAAGGTGTACAAATTCATATTTTGATGTACTATACACTAAAATAATCACCATATTAACTTAATTAACATGTCCGTTACATCACATAGTTACAATTTTTTGAATGGTGAGAATAATTAATATTAAGAGAAAATTTCAAGGATTCATACAGTATTATTAACTATAGTCACTTATTGTACATTATGTTTCCAGAATTTAGGCATCTTGCATTACTGCAATTTTGTAACTTTTGTCCAACATCTCTCTATTTTCCTTTCCCTCCAGGCTCTGACAAAAATCACTCAATTCTCTGCTTCTATGAGTTCGACTATTTTAAATTGTACATATTAAGATCGGGCAGTATATGTCTTTCTGTGTGTGGCTTGCTTTACTTAGAATATTGTTCACCAAATTCATCCACGATGTTACAAATTGCAGGATTTTCATCTTTTCTAAGGCTGAATAATATTCTTTTGTGTAAATATTTATGTATATACACATGCACAATGGAATAAACATATACACACCTATATATGTATATGTGTATATATGCATGTATATATGTATATGTGTATATATATACACAATGGGAAATATATATTTTTGTATGAATATATATATATTTATATATATACACATATTATGTTTATTTATTCATTTATTTATTCATTCATCCATTGACAGACACTTAGGTTGTTCCCATACTGTGGCTATTGTGAATAATGCAGCAGTAAACGTGAGAGTACAGATACTGCTTAGAGATGCCGATTGCATTTTCTTTGGAAACAAACCCAAGTAGAATTATAAGATAGTTCTCTTTGCAGTTTTTTAGGAGCATCCATACTTTAAAAAAAAATAATGGCTATACCAATTTATGTTCCCATCAATATTGTACTATGATTCCCATTTTTCTGCACCTTAATCAACATTAAATTTTTTAATTTGTTTTCTTCTAAAAAGAAAAACAGGTACATTAGCTGAAAGTGTAGGTTTATTAACATAGTTATACATACAGACAATAAACATTCTGTTAAATTTGGGGCTGAGCATAGTTTTATTCCCATGAGTTCCCTCCACTCACCCGCGACCCTCCAAAAGGCCCTGGTGTGTATTGTTCCCGTCTCTGTGTCCATGTGTTCTTAATGTTCACCTCCCACTTAGGAGTGAGAACATGCAGTGTTTGGTTTTCTGTTCCTGTGTCAGTTTCTGAAGATGGTGGCTTCCAGCTTCATCCATGTCCCTGCAAAGGACATGATCTCATTCCTTTTTATGGCTGCATAGTATTCTGTGGTGTATATGTGCCACATTTTCTTTATCCAGTATATCATTAATGGGCATTTGGGTTGGTTCCATGTCTTTGCTATTGTGAATAGGGCTGAAATAAATGTACATGTTTATGTGTCTTTATAATAGAATGATTTATATTCTTTTGGGTACACATACCCAGTAATGGGATTGCTAAGTCAAACGGTAGTTCTGGTTCTAGATCCTTGAGGAATCACCACACTGTCTTCCACAATAGTTGAACTAATTTACACTCCCACCAAAAGTGTAAAAGCATAAAGCATTCCTATTTCTCCATAGCCTCTCCCGCATCTGTTGTTTCCTGACTTTTTAATAATTGCCATTCTGACTGGCATGAGATAGTATCTCATTGTGGTTCTGATTTGCATTTATCTGATGATCAGTGAGGCTGAGCTTTTTAAAATATATTTTGGCCACATAAATGTCTTATTTTGAGAAGCGTCTGTTCATATCCTTTGCCCACTTTTTGATGGGTTTGCTTGTTTTTTTTTTTTTCTTGTAAATATGTTTAAGTTCCTTGTAAATTCTGGATATTAGACATTTGTCAGATATGTAGATTGCAAAAGTTTTCTCCCATTCTGTAGGTTGTTTGTTCACTCCAATGATAGTTTTGTTTTGCTGTGCAGAAGCCCTTTAGTTTAATTAGATTCCATTTGTCAATTTTGTCTTTTGATGCAATTGCTTTTGGAATTTTTGTGATGAAGTCTCTGCTCATGCCTATGTCCTGAGTGGTATTGCCTAGGTTTTCTTCTAGCGTTTTTATGGTTTGGGGCTTTACATTTAAGTCTTTAATCTATCCTGAGTTAACTTTTATATAAGGTATAAGGAAGGGTCCAGTTTCAGTTTTCTGCATATGGCTAGCCAGTTTTCCCAGCACCATTTAAGGAGATCCTTTCCCTATTCCCTGTTTTTGTCAGGTTTGTCAAAAATCAGATGGTGGCAGATGTGTGGTGTTATTTCTGAGGTCTCTGTTCTGCTCTATTGGTGTATATGTCTGTTTTTGTACCCATACCATGATGTTTTTTTTTTACTGTAGCCCTGTCGTATAGTTTGAAGTCAGGTAGCATGATGCTGCCAGCTTTTTCTTTTTACTTAGGATTGTCTTTGCTATATGGGTTCTTCTTTGATTTCATATGAAATTTAAAATAGGTTTTCTAACTCTGTGAAGATTGTCAATGGTAGTTTGATGAGAATAGCATTGAATCTATAAATTACTTTGGGCAGTATGGCCATTTTCATAATATTGATTCTTCCTAATCACAAGGATGGAATGGTTTTCCATTTGTTTGTGTCCTCTCTTATTTCCTCGAGCAGTGGTTTGTAGTTCTAGAATAGGACCTTCACATCCCTTGTTAGCTGTATTCCTAGGTATTTTATTCTCTTTGTAGCAATTGTGAATGGGAGTTCATTCATGATTGGCTCTCTTCTTGCCTTTTGTTTGTGTAAAGGAATGCCTGTGAGTTTAGCACATTGATTTTGTATCCTGAGACTTTGCTGAAGTTCCTTATCAGTTCAAGGAGTTTTGGGGCTGGTATAATGGAGTTTTCTAAATATACAATAATGTCATCTACAAACAGAGATGACTCGACTTCTTCACTTCCTATTTGTATACCCTTTATTTCTTTCTCTTGCCTGATTGCCCTGGCCAAAACTTCCAATATTATGTTGAATAGGAGTGGTGAGAGAGGGCTTCATTGTCTTGTGCTGGTTTCCAAAGGAAATGCTTCCAGCTTTTGCCCACTCAATATGATATTGGCTGTGGGTTTGACATAAATAGTTCTTATTATTCTGAGATATGTTCCATCAATATCTAGTTTACTGAGAGTTTTTAACATGAAGGGATGTTGAATTTTATCAAAGGCCTTTTCTGCATTTATTGAGATAATCATGAGGTTTTTGTCTTTGGTTCAAGTTTATACGATGGATTATGTTTATTGATTTGCATATGTTGAACCAGCCTTGCATCGCTGGGATGAAGCCGACTTGATCATGGTGGATAAGTTTTTTGATGTGCTGCTGGATTTGGTTTGCCAATATTTTATTGAGGATTTTCGCATCGATGTTCATCAGGGATAGTGGCCTGAAGTTTTCCTTTTGTGTTGTGTCTTTTCCCTGTTTTGGCATCAGGATGATGCTGGCTTCATAAAATGAGTTAGGGAGGAGTCCCTTCTTTTCAATTGTTTGGAATAGTTTCAGAAGGAGTGGTGCTAGCTCCTGTTTGTATTTCTGGTAGAATTCAGCTAATAATCCATCTGGCCCTGGGCATTTTTTTGGTTGGTAGGCTATTAATTACTGCCTTAATATGAGAACTTGTTATTGGTCTATTCAGGGATTTAACTTCTTCCTGTTTTAGTCTTAGTAGGGTGTATGTGGCCAGGAATTTATCCATTTCTTGTAGATTTTCCAGTTTAGGTGCATTGAGGTGTTTATAGTATTCTCTAATGGTAGTTTGTATTTCTGTGAGGTCAGTGGTGATATCCCCTTTATCGTTTTTTATTGTGTCAACTTGATTCTTCTCTCCCTTCTTCTTTATTAGTCTGGCTAGTGATCTATCGATTTTGTTAATTTTTTCAAAAAAACAACTCCTGGATTCATTTTTCTTTGTTTTTTTTTGTGTGTGTGTGTGTCTTTCTCTCTTTCAATTCTTCTCTGATCTTAGTTATTTCTTGTTTTCTGCTAGCTTTTGGATTAGTTCACTCTTGCCTCTCTAGCTCTTTTAATTGTGATGTTAGGGTGTCAATTTGAGATCTTTCTAGCTTTCTGATGTGGGAATTTAGTGTTATAAGTTTCCCTGTCAACACTGCTTTAGCTGTGTCCCACAGATTTTGGTATGTTGTCTCTTTGTTCTCATTGGTTTCAAATATTTTTTGATTTCTGCCTTAATTTCATTGTTTACCCAGGAGTCATTCAGGAGCAGGTTGTTCAATTTCCATGTGACTGTGTGGTTTTGTGTAAGTTTCTTAATACTGAGTTCTAATTTGATTGCACTGTGGTCTGAGAGACTGTTTGTTATGATTTCAGTTCTTTTGCATTTGCTGAGGAGTGTTTTATTTCCAATTGTGTGGTCGATTTTAGAATAAGTGCCATGTGGCACTGAGAAGAATGTATATTTTGTTGATTTGGGGTAGAGAGTTCTTAGATGTCTACTAGGTCCACTTGATCCAGAGGTGAGTTCAAGTCCTGAATATCCTTATTAATTTTCTGTCTCGTTGACCTGTCTAATACCGACAGTGTGTTGTTAAAGTCTCCCACTATTATTGTATGACAGTCTAAGTCTCTTTGTAGGTCTCTAAGAACTTGCTTTATGAATCTGGGGGCTCCTGTATTGGGTGCATATATATTTATAATAGTTGGCTCTTCTTGTTGAATTGTTCCCGTTACCATTATGTAATGCCCTTCTTTGTCTTTTTTTATCTTTGTTGGTTTAAAATCTGTTTTGTCAGATACTAAGATTGCAGCCCCTGCCTTTTTTTTGCTTTTCATTTGCTTAGTAAATTTTCCTCCCTTTATTTTGAGCCTGTGTGTGTCTTTGCATGTACAATGGGTCTCCTGAATATAGCACACGAATGAGTCTTTATCCTTTTCCAATTTGCCAGTCTGTGTCTTCTAATTGGAGCATTTAGCCCATTTACTAATTTAATTCTGAGTTTAAATCATTCCTATTTCCCCCCATCTGACATGTTCCTTACTGTCTGGGGACAGTTGTAGCTCCTGTCTCTATTGAGTCAGTGCCCTTTCTGAGGCCATCTGCTGGCACCCACCCACTCACTGGCATCCACCCACTCACTAGGCCTCTCAGGACCATCACTTCTAGTAAGACAATCATAATTGGTCATATAAAAAACCAGGTCTTCACTGGAGCATGGTTGAAGCACTAAATTTATAATAAATCTGAGGTCATACCTATTGTTAGAGTGATGCAAGAGAGACTCTTTATTAAGAGAAATGGCAATGCAAAGTCATGGTGCTTTTTTCCCAGATCTCAATTTATAGATCAGATACATTAAGCAATTTTATTTATATCATGGAAAGATCTTTTTCAGGGGTACTCATTGCTTGATTTCTCTAATTCAAACTATTTTAATTAAAAACTTAGTTACAAGTCAAATTTGGAAAAGCAATTGTTTTTCAACCGATTGATTTTTTCAGTAGTAATTTCAGTAGCAACCTACTTATCAGCTCTTCTCTCTTGGAAGTTATTATTCACCCATAAAAATATAAAATGTCCATTCCTAGGTATTGTGCTTTCTGTTAATAATGGGGGCATGTAATACCTATGCATCATTTTGTTGTGAAATCTACTTGGGATCACACATGGGAAAGCGTGATGCAATGGTTTGCTCTTGCATTATCAGTCATATACAATGAAACATACCTGTACTTCTTAAGAAATCCTCATGTAGCCAGAGTCTGCTCTCCATTCCTCTTACTTTATTTACTGGAGTAGCTGGTTTATTGATATTTTAAATCATGTTTTAATATTGTACCAGACTAGTCACAACTCTAGGAGAAAGGGACTGAAGCTCACAAGCTCCACATTCAGTCACAGTGCCTTGCCCCACAGACAGAACAAAAGGCAAAATAGTTGGTATAATATCTGCCTCTTGTTGTTGTTGTTCCTCTCAGATCTCTGTGCAGAAGGTCAGTGTGGCCCCTGTCATCCTCTTCTCATAATACTTATCAAAGTTCTCATTCATAGTCACAGTAAAATGGTTCTTCCAGTCTCCAGGCATCCCTGTAGGACATCAAAGAAGTTCATGACAGACTCTGCACCCATTCCACCTAACCTTTCTACCGTGAATTGTTCCTAAGCTTACCCACATAATCTTCCCACAAGTAAGGGTCCCTCAGCCCCACTCCACCTGAACTTCCCAACATAAATGGTCCCTCATTCTCACTCCACTTGGCCTTCCCATCACAAGGCACACAGCATCCTTACACTCCTTCTTCAAATCTTGCAGGCCACACTGAGGTGCCCCACTTGGGCTGAGTCTTCTGCTTCTGTTCACAGTAGGCTCTAGTGTACCCAACCCAAAGTCTACAGCTGATTACCATCATGGATTTGCTGGGGTACATCCTATCTTGTTCTTCCAGGGACAGTGAAATGTCTTAGAAAGTGTCAGTAACATTCACTGGAGAAGACATTTCTTTTTGGGTGAAATTAAAGCGTAAATCCACCAGAAGTGACATTTAGATACTAGTGGTCTTCTACAAACTGTTGTACCATGGCAGCCCAACACATGCTGAACTAATGAATTGTTTCTCTAAATTATCCTAGTGCTTTATTTCTGCTGGTTTCCTACCCTTTGACAAGAAGATTAACCAGAAATGCTTGATCATAATACCAAATTCTAGATTCTAACTTGCAGCTAGTTAATTGGAACCTTCAGGAATGGGGTCGCTGTTTTGAAAGGTAATTTTGATATAGTCAGGTGAACTGGTATTAGGGAATTACTAGTATAGCCTCCCACATTACTTTTTTGTTATTAACTTTTTGCAACTATTTCTCCATCTACCTAGAATGTTAACCTGTTGAGGACAGAAATAATGTGTTGTTCATTCATACCCTCACACAACAGGTTTTTTTGAGGTATGAGTCTCCATACTAGGTTCTAGTAGAACAAAACTGAACACAGCATTCTCTTCTGGACAGCCTATTGTCTTATTTTGGAGACAGACATGAATACCAATAATTACAAATTTAAGTACTAGGTGCTAAGCTAGAGTTCTGAACAACAGGGATAGACTAAATATGTGTGCTCAAAGCTGCCCAGAGGATAGACAAGCCTTCAGGGGGGAATTCTTGGTTGAGCTGGGTATTGTAATCAAAGTGACCAGCACCCTCAGCATCACCTGAGGACGTGAGAAAAAGGCAAATTTGAGGGCTACTCTTGGACTTATGGAATCAGTATCTCAGAGTGTGGACCAGCAATCAGAGCTTTAGCAAGGCCTCCAGGGGTTCTAATGTGACTCAAGTTTCAGAACCACTGACACTGGCTTTCAGCAAACAGGCAGGGTGAAGGGAGCAGAGATTCATAACTTAACTGAAATGTGTCACTTCTTCCTGAAAAATAGGCTTAAAATTATTTTAGCCTATAAGGCAGAAAATTTTTTAGAATTGAGTTTAGTAAAAGAAATGCCACCAACCTTTCCTCATGAATTTTGAGATGGAGTGATTCAATATGTAAGAAGGTACCGCAGTTTGGTTGGCCATGGGATTATACTTCATTACATCAAATGAGGTATGGTGGACGATCCTGTTTATAATATCATCTGACAAAGTTTTCTCCAAGAATTCCAACACCTTATGGATCTCATGTTTTGGATTCTGACCATGGAAGAAAAAGGCATTGTGAAGATGGAGGAAAGAAGAACTTGGCCAATTAAAGCCACAGCTTGTTGACAGAATGACATTGTCAGGAGGGTTTCTGGGTCTGACCTACAAGTCTCAGTGCCACTTACCTTTTTTATATCCTCATAGAAGAGGTAGAGGATCTGGTGCGTGTCTTTTGCAGCCCACCATCCTTTCACATGGTCAAACCAGGACCCGAATAAAACTAGAAGACGTCAGAGCTCTGTTAGCTCCCAGTACCAGGACAAACCCAAGGCTGTAAACTAGATTAGCGCTCATTTGAAATAAGCTCTTGTAACTTTCATTCTGGTTACTTAATGAAGTGGAAGTAATTTTCTACTAATAAAATTTGTCCATATTTATGGTGTAAAGTAGAGATTTAGAGTACACATTTATTATATGTGACTTAGCACACATTGACGATTTCTTGAGACACACCTTAAAACATTAGGCAATCAAATACTTCCCTTGTTCCTGGTAAACAGTGCTTAGTTTCAGATTCAACTACTAATTCAGGCCATCAGATACAGGGGTAGGGTCCTCCTGCTGCTTTCCCTGTATAGCTGTGCTATGCAGTTCACAAGTTCCTGTTCTGAAAGAGACACAGCAGCAGCAGAAAGAAAGGTGCCCTCGAGGAGAACTTCTATTTCCACCAGAGGCTGCGTGTACATGGTAAACATGGGATGGATTTTATTTTCACCAGTAGGTAAGAGAATGAGTGCACACCTGAGTTAGCCAGTATCATATTTTTAATTCATCCCAGTGATGTTTTAGTGTCCCTGATAGGTTATCACTTCTGGCAGCTTCCTGGTTTTATTCTGAGTAGTCATTATAAACACAGTAGATATCTTTATTGAGTATTAGCTGTGTTACAAGTATTGTGCTAAGCGGACGTGATGATTTGTCTGAAGGATGATGGAAAACATTCTCCAGAGGTGAAATGCCCACATAACAAGAGGGCAAGGGAGTGAAATGCTCTCTTTTGAATCAGGATGAACAGAGATGTAAGTTTGCAGTGACTTGAACCTTGGCATGTGTCATGCTGACTGGCATCCGTGTCAGCCACGTTCTCCAGAGAAACAGAACAACAGGCAAAATCCAGAGGAGAATACATTAGTCTCCCCTTATGCACAGGGGATACACCACATGACCCCCAGTGCGTGCCTGAAACTACAGATAGTACCAAATTGTATAATAGTGCATATGTTTTTTTCTATACATACATATTTATGATTTATATATTAGGCACTGTGAGTGAATAACAATAAAACTAATAATAAAACAGAGCTATTATAACAACATTCTGTAATATATTCATATCTATGTGAATGCACTCTCCCTCTCTCTATCCTTCTTTCTCTTGAAATATTGTAATATTTTTGGATTGGGGTTGACTATGGGTGACTGAAACTGTAGAAAGGGAAACCAAGTATAAAGGGGACTCATGCACGTATATGTATGTTTGTGCATGTTATATGTATATGCATAATATATATGTGTGCACATATATGATTTATTATAAGGAATGGATATATAATATGTATATATATAATATAAATTATGTATGTATGGTTTATTTTAAGAAATTGGCACCTGCAATTGTGGGGCTTGGCATGTTTGAAATCTGTAGGGAACGCTGGAAACTCAGGCAAGATTTGATATTACAGCTTTGAGGCAGAATCCTTTCTTTTGGAACCCTTCTTTTTTTCTCTTAAGAAGTTTAACTCATTGCATAAGGCCCACTCATGTTATTAATATTTAACATTATCTCCTTTTCTTAAAGTCAACTGATTATAGATGTTAATCACAACTACAATATCGATATCACTTGGATTAGTGTTTAATTGAATAAATGGGTTCTACACTCCAGCCAAATTAACACAAAAAACAGTAACACAACCCAGGCCTTGAGAGGACTCCTATAAGAAAAGAACCTTGGATTCTTCTCTACCCCTGCTTCCTCCTACTCTGCCTGCTCTCAAAACTTCTCTGCATAAATATTGGAAATCTATCCATGTGGAGCCTTATCTAGATTTGTGATTTTCCTTATTTGCATCGATCAGTCCTTTTTTATTTCATTTATTTCTAGAGAAATTGCCCTAATGAGGTTATCTCTGTTGATTCAGTGGAGAGACTTGCTTGATGGAAATTGTTATTTATTGACTTTTTCACAGATTCCTGTTTTAATCAGGTCATGTTGCAGAAGTCACTTCATTTTGATTGTTTCCCTCAAAAGAATATGAATGCTGTGGTCAGGATTGGTTATAATGAAGCTCAGGTCCCTGACACACTTGCTCAGGGATAGTTAGGTTGCTCAAGGACTGGAAGCCCTCAGCATCACAACACAGCCATTTCACCTATGGAAGGTCTAATTATTTGAGAGATTAATGAAATGGGGCAGACACCATGTTATTTTCATCCATTTGTCTGGGTTCTGCTCACTACAGTTACTACTATAATCATATTTCTGCGTTAATGCTCATACAAATATGTGAAGATGGTCTTCAAATCCTAAATCACCTTATGTAGCCATCTAGTAGCTTTTTCTGTCTAGAAATTGCTGTTTCCATGAGATATTCTTCTTCTGTGAAGGGTTTGACATTCTTGCCCATCTTATTTGACACGTGGTCAATTTAGTCAATTGCTTTTTTGAAAATATGGCCCTAACAGGGTTCACTGGTGTTCTGGAAGGTATGACCTTGTTAGTAAGTGGATAAGGGGCCATGGCTGCTAATTCCAATTTGGACAGTGTGGAGGTGAACATGTCTAAGATTGTGCACTATGACTTATGGGATATGTGACTATGACTTATGGGAAAGGCACTCTCTGTGGCTGTGCAGTTTATGAGTTTTATGACTGCACATCGCAGCCTGGCAGTCCAATAACACTGCTAGGTCAAACCAGCTGGAAATCATCTCATGTCTTCCCACTGCCAGGTCTTTCCAAAAGAAAAGTTTCCTCTTCTTATTTTAAAGTTGATTGTTTGAAACTCAAGTCAAGGACTTGGAACTTTTTACCTTTGTTCCCATACTTATGAGCCCAGATGACCTCATTTGTATTCAATATTGGAAAAATATCTCTTCTATGTGACTTCCCCAGTCCCAGGACCCCAGGATAGAACCTCCTGACTCAGAATGACCTTCGGCATATTTTCCTCCAGATTCAATGGGTGCTTATTGTTAGAATCTCCTGAAAAAGGGTACCAAAATCAGTTTGCACTCACCCTTTCCTGACATGAATTTCTCATAAAATTCCTCAAAGTTCTGAGGATCAGGCAATAGGGAAGCCATCCTGTGAAAGTGGTAGAAAGACACCAGGCAATCCTTGGCATTTCTGGCCACATAGATAATCTGAAATCAAGGAGAGGGAAGCAAGTCGGGGAGAGAAAAATAAGACTAAGGGGAAATCTCTAGGAGAGTGTTCCACTACAGTGATAACTACATCCTGTAAGTCCATAATGTTATACACGTTAGTTATTATTTAAAATATTAAATACAGTGGAAGGTATGATCTCTTTAGTAAGAGGATGAGGGACCATGACTGCTAATTCTATTTTGAATTAGAATTCTAATTTGAATCTGCAGGTGAACATGTCTAAGATTATGCACTGTGACCTATGGGAACGACAGTGTCTGTGGTTCGGCAGTGTATGACTTTTGCGACTGCACATGGTGGTCTGGAAGTCCAATAACACTGAAACCCTGATGGCCATGGAAAATATAAAGACAAAAGAGAGCGCCTGATCTTAGAGTGGTTATATGTGACATAGGAAGATAACACAACATTAGGACAGCACTGTCAATATTGATTTAAATTTTATATGATATGCTGTGTAGTCACAGAAGCAAGAAATGACAGAGCATTCCTGGGGATTCAGGGAAGGAGACATGATACAGTGAGTTTCATCTGCATCTCAATGAGTTGAAAGGAATTTTCCAGATTCACAACTGGAGAAAGATTAGGGAGTGAGAAACCATTTTTGTGAATACCATCTCATTTGTTTCCTATAAATGTTAATGCTAGATAAGGAGAGAACAGGTATTATCCTTCATTAATTGTTAAAATAACTGAGATTTAGAGAATTTGAGGGACTTCCACTAATATATGCTTAGTATATGATGTAGTCAGGCCTGGTCATATAAATTGGAGGACTGAGTCCCAGAGCTTCTTCCTTGATTTATTGATGAGACTCACACTGAGGAATGTCTCAGACAGTGTTTCTCAAAGCTTGGAGTGGTTTTCTGCATATATATTTATTTACTTAACGTAGTTGCTCTTGGCTTCTCTCTGGGAAATGGGCAAATTAGGGAGAGGGGCATGGTAATGTGATGATTGGGATTTTAGGATCAGTCAATCGAAAAGTGCGGAGTGGACAAGTTAACCCCTCCTATGTGCCAGACACTGTTTAGAAGGAAAAGTTGGACAAGACCAAGTTTCTGTCTTTCAGGAGCTCACAGTCTATCAGAGAGGCAGGAAGAGAGAAAATTACAGTGCAGTGTGGTGATCACAATGATGGAGCAAACACATGCACACAGAAACCAATACATATACATGAAATTCATCCCATCCTTTGAAGTCAAGGAGACTTCGTAATAGGTGGTCTCTATATGCAGACCAAAAGAACTAGTGGGAATTATTCTGGTAAAGATGGGGGGATACTTGTGTCAGACAGGAGCATGTGGGAAGGTGTGGGGATGCTCTGTGTGTGAAAGGACCTACAGGATTTCAGGATGACTGTAGTGAGGGTTGGGGAATGGGAAGACACTGAGCATGAGCTGGAGCAGGGTGCAGAGGGTCAGGGGCATGAGAGTCATATAGAGGATTTGGAAGGATCTTCATCCACCTGTGGAAGTGTTTATAGCAAGGAAATGCCTTAGTCAGATTTGTGTTTAGGAAGATTATAGGCTACAGAGAGGAGGGGTTGGAGGGGGCAGGTCTAGAGGCAGGCCGACAAAGTGGGAGGCAAAAGAGAGCAGTGAGCTGACTTAGGTACAGGTGGTAGTGATGCAGTGTAATGCACAGATTAGAAGGATCTAGAGAATGAACTAGACTTTGTGAGAGATCAGATATGGAGGCGATTGGTATAAAAATGAGGACAGGTTTGAGCTTAATCTACGGAGTAGATTAAGGAGGCATAGAAGCCTTGATGAAGAGCAGATTCTATACTTCTGCTTCTGAGGCCAGGAGAGTATCTTCTAGTACTTTGGCAAAGCAAAACAACAGGGTTTTATTTTTAAGTCTGTTTCCTTCTATTCTAGCTCCCAATCCACTATGATTCTGTAGCAACACAAACTCAATTTTGGAGAATTTGACCAAGAATTTTTCATAAAATAGGATTAGAGGAAACAGAATTTTAGAAAACACGGATGTTTGTAGATTTCAAATATATGTAATCCTTGACTTTAAGAACTTCATGTCTAAGAAAAATACATTTTGAAAAATATTTTTCAAGGTATATTATTTTGAAAGATATCTTCATTTGTATGCTTTGTATCACCAAGCTAAGAGAAGTTTGAAAAGCCCACTGTTTTTACCTTGCAATTTTCTTTCCAGATAGATGGTGGAATCAGATGTGAAGGGAGATGTGTTTTTATCAGTCGTGGTGAGGACATTTCAAGAGCAATCTCCAAATCTAGCAAAAAACAATTTATATTCTTTATTCTTGTCACTCTGCCAAAATACTTGAATTTCACTTGTTTCTTTGTCTAAAGAGTGATTACATTTTGTTTTATATTCATTGGAAATAAAAATTGTCTATCCACAAGGACAGGCAAAGAATCCAATCCTGCCTAACCTTGTAGGAGAATTTTGCTTATTTCCTCTTATTCTCTCAGCTTTTAGACTTTCAGCAAAGCTCTTTACCATCTTCAGCTGAGTCTGGAAATGTGCATAATATATCTGGTTGTTCTTTTCCCCCTACTCTGTCTCTCTCTCTCTCTCTCTTTTTTTAAGAAATCACACCTATCCTTTTACAATAGGCTGCCATCCTTGGAAAAGTTTTGAATTTACATTGGTGTCTTAATCTGGAGAGTGATTTTATTTCTTTTCACTTTTTTTTCCATTGGAGACAGTAGCTGTCTATCCACAAGGACATGTAGAACATTTTTCCTTCTGAGAGCCTTCTAGGAGATCTTGCTTTATTTCATGTTACTCACTGGGTTTCACAATATGAAGGAAGCTTTTTAGCTCCCACAATTAATTCTGGGAATGTCCATGGTATTTCCCCTCTACTTCTCCTCCTTTTTCTTCAGAAATCACACCAGTCCTTTTACAGTAGCTGATTGCTAATTTCTGGCATTTCCACTGACTCAAACACAGAAAGTAGAATCCAAAGTAGAGGGAGTGTTCTTCATCATGACATCGGGAAGGAGAAATACAAGAAACAGAAAGAAAATCTTAACGGCCACCAGCTAAGAATAGGAGGAAGCCCTGAAGATCCAATCTAGGGTTTGACTCGTTGGCCTGTGAGTAATTTCACCTCATGAAAGATACAGGCTACTTCTTGCTACCATGGAAGCTCTGTCAAAGACAGCACACATTGCCTGGAACCTTCGAGTGAAACTCCTTTCTGTCTTGGTGCATATTACTCACCTGGTTTTTCTTTATGGGGAAATTTCACTTCAAGGAATGGGTATCTTTCCAGAGTATTGACTCTTTTGCATTTCTCCACATCACCATCATTTTTAATCATGTCTAAAATTTCTTGCATCCATGTTGTACCTGAAAATATTTGAAATAATTCTTTGATTTTATTCAACTGAACTTCCATCCTAAGTTATTGAATGTTTTAAAGAAAGACAGCAACATGAGAGCACTTTGAAATTTGATCAATGTTGTCAAGGCAGAAAGGAAAACTGTTGTATTAAACCTATATATCTCTCTTTCTCTGTCTCCTATTTCTCTATGTATCGATTATCTACCTATCATCTTTTTATTATTTAATCTCTCATCAACCATGTTTGAGTGAATCATTTCTATATTTCATATATTATGACACTTCATGCCTAAAAATCCAGTATCTCCTGACATGACATTCTTTTATCATGGTTCCTATATGTTTCTCATCACATCTAGTTTGTAATAAATCCTTAATAACATAGAATGCTCAAGCCATATTAAATTTTTCCCATGAGTCTTAATGTTATTAATCTCTTTTTTCCCAGTTAAGATTTATAGGCTGCATTACTTTTGCTGCCCCTTTTTGTCTCAGCTTAGAATCATCCTCCCATATTCTTTCTTTTTTTTAAAAAAAAAATATTTTATTGTAAGTTTCAGGATACCTGTGCAGAATGTGTGCCAGGGTGGTTTCCTGCACCTGTCAAACCATCACCTAGTTGTTAAGCCTGGCACGCATTCACTATTTATCCTGATGCTCTCCCTCCCCTCCCCACCGACAGTCTCATGTGTGTGTTGTTCCCCTCCCTGTGTCCATGTGTTCTCATGGCTCAGCTCCCATTTATGAGTGAGAACTTGTAGCCTTTGGTTTTCTGTTCTTGTGTTAGTTTCCCTTCCAACTCCATCCATGTCCCTGCAAAGGACATGATCTCATTCCTTTTTTATGGCTGCATAGTATTCCATGGTGTATTCCATGGTGTGTACGTACCACAATTTCTTTATCTAGTCTATCATTGATGGGCATTTGGGTTGGTTGCATGTCTTTGCTACTGTGAATAGTGCTGCAGTAAATGTACGTGTGCATATGTCTTTATAATAGAATGATTTGTATTCCTTTGGGTATATACCCAGTAATAGGATTGCTGGGTCAAATGGTATTTCTGGCTGTAGATCCTTGAGAAATCTCCACAGTCTTCCGCAATAGTTGAACTAGTTTACATTCCCACCAACAGTGTAAAAGCATTCCTATTTCTCCACAGCCTTGCCAAAATCTGTTTTTTGACTTTTTATGACGTTGATTTTTGTTCTTTGACACTGATTCTTTAACAGATCAGCCAGTTTTCCCCTAGTATTCCTTACATTGCAGATTTGTCTAATTGTTTCCTCATAGTACATTTTTGATCCTCTATTTGCCATAGACTGGAAATCGGGCCTTGGTTAGGTTCTGGTGAACATTTTTGGCTGATTTCTCATATTTCTTGGTACTTTATTATGCACCATGCTAAGAAGTACATAGGTCAGATTTCCCCACTACTAGTATGCTACTTTTCATTATTCAGTTTCATAGGTGACCACCAGATTGCTCATTGTAAAAGTCCATATTTCCGTTTGCTTTTAGGAATTAAACTGTATGGTGACATTTCAGTACCATGTGACCAGCCAGTTTCCCTCAGATTTTATCTAATTATTTTAGGATCCATTCACTAAAGATACTATTTGACCTTATTTTTATTGTGGATTGCAAATTGTTTATTTTTTAATCCCATGATTTCTCCTCTTTTTATCAGGTAGATCATCATATAAAGAAGAACTTTCCCTCATAAATTAGGGAAGAACTGCAATTCCTCTAAATTCTTCTTCTTAATTACTTCTTCTTTTGGCTAAGAGATTAATAATAGTTATCTTCAACCATGATAAATAAGCTTTTCTCTCTTTTTTTGCCATCATTACGGAATCATGTTTTTAGAAATAAATTTAATTGTGGTAAAAATTACAGAGAAGAGAATGAATCCATTTTAAACATATAGTTTAATGAAATTTGACAAATGTATGTAGCCATTACCATAGTCAAGATTAAAGCCTTGTGTCTATTGCAATCTATCATTCCTTTCCTCACTTTTGACTCCACAGAACTGCTTATCTATTTTTTGTCAGTATAAATTAGTTTTACACATTGTAGAATTTCATACAAATGAAGTCATATGGTATTTCATCATGTGTCAGAATTTTTCCACACATTATTATTTTACGATTAATTCATGTTCTTGTATATATCTGTAGTTCATTCCTTTTTATTATTGAGAACAACTAAATTTTATGGATAAGTAATGATTTGTTTATTCATTTATATGATAATAAAAATTAGGTTTTTTTTTCCAGTGTTGGGCTTTTTAAAAATAAATCTGCTATAACATTTGTGTACAAGTTTTTGGATGAACATAGATTTTTTATTTTTGGGGGGTAAATCTCTAGGATTGGAATTGCTGGGTTGCATGGTAGGTGCATGTTTAACTTTATAAGAAACTGTTGAACATGTCATATCCTCCCCAACAGTGCATGGGAATTTCGGTTGCTCAGTGTCATCATCCACATTTAGTATTTCCAAGCTTTTCGTCATTTGAATTGGTGTTTAGTGGTATTTCGTCGTAGTACTAATTGACATTTTCTCATGATAAATGATGTTGAGTGTCTTATTCTGTGTTTATTGGTTAGTAGTATGGATTTTTTTGATGATGTTTTTTCACATCTTTTGCACACTTTAATACCTTCTTTTGTTGTTATTGTTGTTGTAGTAACAGTTCTTTATACTTTATGGAGAAATATATGTATTGTGAATATTTTCTTTTTATCTGTGTCATGTGTTGCTATTTTCTTAACTGAGTCTTTAGAAGAACAGAAGTTTTAATTTTGACGAAGTCCAATTTATATTGAACTTACATGAAATCCAAATCATAAAGGTTAATGTTTTCCATTTTCCCCCCAAAATAGTGTTGCCTAACTTAAAGTTTGATACTGTTCTCCTATCTAAACTTCTATAGTTTTATAGATTTAATTTTTATGTTTTGGGGTCTGATGCCTTTGCAAGTTGACTATTTTGCCTATGGCATCAAGTAAGGGTCAATCTTTTATGTCTGTCCTTACACCAATACCACACTGTTTTGAATGCTGAAACTGAGTTTAATGTCACAAAATCAGCTAATACGAACCCTGCCACTTTACTATTTTTATAAAAAATATTGGCTATTAACATATGAAATAAAGCTCAACATCACTGATCATTAGTGAAGTGAAAATCAAAACCACAATGAGATACCATCTCACACCAGTCAGAATGGTGATTATCAAAAAGTTAAGTGAAAATAGATGCTGGGGAGGCTGTGGAGAAATAGGAATGCTTTTACACTGTTGGTAGGAATGTAATTAATTCAACCATTGTGGAAGACAGTGTGGCAATTTCTCAAGGATCTAGAAGCAGAAACACCATTTGACCCAGTAATCCCATTACTGGTGTATACCCCCAGGAATATAAATCATTCTACTATAAAGACTCATGCACACGTATGTTTACTACAGCACTATTTACAATAGAAAAGACATGAAACCAACCCAAAAGCCCATCAATGATTGACTGGATAAAGAAAATGTGGTGGATATACACCATGGAATACTATGCAACCATAAAAAGGAATGAGATCATGTCCTTTGCAGGGACATGGATGAAGCTAGAGGCCATCATCCTCAGCAAACTAACACAGGAACAGGAGACCAAACATCACATGTTCTCGCTCATAAGTGGGAGCTGAACAATGAGAACACGTGGTCACAGAGAGTGGAACAAAGCACACTGGGGCCAGTCAGGGGTGGGGGTCGAGAGGAGGGACAGCATTAGGACAAATAACTAATGCATACAGGGCTTAAAACCTAGATGATGGGTTGATAGGTGCAGCAAACCACCCTGGCCCATGTATACCTATGTAATAAACCTGAACATTCTGCACTTGTATCCCTGAACTTAAAGTAAAATTTTTAAAAAATTAGCTATTATAGGACAGTTACATTTCCATATAAATCTTATAATCAATTTTTCAATTTGTGATTGAAATTGAATTACATGTAAAGATTAATTTTGAAACAGTTGATATCTTAAAAATATTAATTCTTTTGATCCATAGTAATGGTATGTCTC
Organism: Pan troglodytes; assembly: GCF_028858775.2. Classification (NCBI taxonomy): domain Eukaryota; kingdom Metazoa; phylum Chordata; class Mammalia; order Primates; family Hominidae; genus Pan; species Pan troglodytes. Next base: position 15,430,622 of record NC_072410.2, on the reverse strand, counting down.
TTTGTTTAAGTCTTATACAATTTCTCCTCATAGTGTTTTCATTTACAGATCTTGCCTGTTTTCATTAAATTTGTTTCTGAATATTTCATGTTTCTGGCTCTTTATTTTATCAATGGTATTTTTTAAATGTCATGTTCCAATTGTTTGTTGCTGGAATGTTGAAAGATAATAGAGTTTTGTATATCGACTGTGTATCTTGTTGTGACCTCATTAAATTCACTTAGTAGGTTAAATGATTTCCTATTAAGCTCCTTAGTATTTTACAAATCTATGATGTTTCCATTAAATGATTAAATAATGTGGATTTTGTAGAGATGTCCCTTATCAGGTAGAGGAAATTCCCTTATCAGGTAGAGGAATTTAAGCTAAATTGAGCTTAAATTCCTCTACTTTTTAAAAGCTTGTTATGTTGGAACTTCAGATTATTTATTTAAGATCTTTCATATACCTACATATATAAAATGTTAAAAACTTACTTTAAAAATTTCTCTTTAAGAGCTACTTTACTTCTCACAAATTTTAATATGCTATGTTTTTATTATTTCATTCATAATATTTTCTAATATCCTTAGCAGTCATATGTTATTCAGAATTATATTGCTCAATTTCTAAATATTTGTGGGTATCTTTCTGTTGTTGATTTCTAATTTAACATGTATTTTATAAAGTGTTCTGTATAATTTTCATCATTTCAGATTTACTTGAGAATTTTTGTTTAAATCTCATCTTATGATTTATATTTTTAAATGTTTCATGTGTACTTGAAAAGAATGTGGGGGCTGGTACTGCTGGGTGGAGTATTCTAAAAATGTATTTAAGCCATGCTGGTTCATTATATGCTTATGGTCTTCTAAATTCTTACTTTTTTAAACATGTTCTAGCAATTACTGAATGAGAAGTATTAAAATTTTTAATTGTAACTATGAATTTGTCTATTTCTCCTTTTAATTTTCACGCATTTGCTTTATGTATTTGGAAGCCCTGTTATTTAGTATATAAATATATAGGATTATTGTGTCTTGATGAATTAACATTTTTATCATTATGAAATTTTTTCCTATCCTTAGTAAAATTCTTGTTGTGTTATAGTTATTTTAGCTAGTTTATATTTATTATTTGTATGGTATATATTTTCCTATTCTTTTACTTTCAGCCTATCATGGTTTTATGTGTAAAGTCCTCTCTAATTGGTGGTGTTTATAAAATTTATATTTAATGAGACAGTTCTCATTTATTCAGTTTTCCTTCTGCAGTTTCAGTTATTTGTGGCTAATCATGGTCTGAAAACATTAAATGGAAAATTCCAAAGAAAAACAATTAATAAGTTTTAAATTTCATGTTGTTCTAAGTAACATGATGAAATCTCGGGCCACCATCTCCATTCCTCCTGGGGTGCGAATCATTCCTTTGTGTATTCTGTCTGTTACCTGCTCATTAGTTGCTTACAGCTAGCTAGTATATTAGATTGTCATGGTATTGTAGGACTTGTGCTCGAACAACACTTATTTTATGTAATAATGGCCCCAAAGTGCAAGACTAGTGATCCTGCATATTACTAGAAATGTTTTATTTTATTGTTATTTATTGTTAGTATCTTACCATTTCTAATTTATAATTCAACTTCATCATCATAGATATGTAGGTACAGGAAAAACATAGTGTATATAATGGTAGCATCTGGTTACAGGCATTCAGTGTGGGTGTTGAAATGTACCTTTTGCAAATAATTGGGGACTACTCTACAATTATCTGCATAATTGGCTGTAAATCTACCACCTTGCCATTTATTTTCTATATTCTCATGTTTATTCCTTTGTTACTCTTTTCCTGCCTCTTTTGGATTGACTGTTTTTTAGAATTCCATTTGGCATTTCTGGCAATACCTCCTGGTTTTATTTTTCTGGCAGGTACTCTAGGGTTTACACTACATATCTCTATTATCTGATCATAGTCTATGTTTAATTAATATTGTAATATTTCATAGGTTATGTAAGAACTTTACAACAGTATATTTTTATTCCTTCTTCCGTTTGAGCCTTATTTTGGTCATGAAATTTACTTGTACTTATGTTATAAACTCTATAACACATTGTTTTAAATTTTGCTTTAAATAATCAATTATCCTTTAAAAATTTATGAGAAAAATTGTCTATTATATTCTTCCATGTTATTATTTTTTCTGAGACTTCTTATTCTTTTGTGTAATGGATCCAAGTTTTCATCTACTATCATTTTCTGTCACACTGAACAAATTTCTTTAACATAACTTTTGTTTTGTTTTGATTTGGTTTTAGTGCAGCTGTGCTGGCAAGACATTCTCTCAGCTTTCGGCTGTCTGAGAAAATGGCCTTGTTTGACCTTCATTTTAAAGTAATATTTTAAAATATTATTTTTACTGTGCATATAATATTCTAGATTGAAAAGTTTTTTCCCCCACTTTAATAGGTCATTCATTGTCTCCTTGTTTGCCTTATTTTAGAAGAGAGGCTTATGGTTATTTTTAATATTGTTTCTCCATATGCAATACATGTTTTTCTCAATGGCTTCTTTTAACATTTTCCCATTGGTTTCTAGCAATTTGATTATGGCAGGTTTGGTGTTTGTATGTATGTGTGTGCATTTCCTGATTAAGGTTCATTGACTTTCTTGGACCTGTGAGTTCACAGTTTTCATCAAATTTGGTAAACTTTTGGCCTTTACTTTAAAAAACAATTTATTGCATTCCTTCTCTTTGTGGAACTTTAATTAGACTGCTTTGATTTTGTTCCACAGGTCACTGAAGCTGTCTTTATTTTTTTTCATTCTTTGTTTCAGTACATAAGACTTTTTGCTATTTTTTCAAATTATCGTATGTTTTATTCACCGTGTTTATAATATACTTTTAATTCCATTCAGTTTTCTTTTCTCTATTTCAGATACTGTGCATTTTAGCTCTGTAAGTCTTTTGGGTTTTTTGACTATCTTTTATTTCTACTCTCAGAGTATTTTGGTTAAGAGTAATGTTTTCCTGCTTCATGGCGTTTTGAGAAATATTAGATGCCAGATATTTTTTTTTGAATGTAAGATTCTTGCATGATAGATTTCTTCCCCTTCCTTCCTTCCTTCCTTCCTTCCTTCCTTCTTTCCTTTCTTTCTCTCTTTCTCTCTTTCGTTTTTGGCCTTCTGTTTAGGCATTAACTGTTAGGCAGTTAAGTTGCTTGTCATTTTAGGGATTCTCTTTGTTATGGTTGGTTTAAAGTAGATTTTTCTCTACAGGTTGTTTAACCCTACTACAAAGTACGACCTATAATTTTTACTAAATTTCCAGGGTATTCAATGAGGGGGATCTCTTCCAGCAGTATATTTGTGTTCTATTGCTGCTGTAACAAATTACCACAAACTTAATAAGTTAAAACAACACCTGAATATTAGGTCACAGTTTCTGTAGGTTAGAAGTTGGGCTTAACATGGCTGGTCTTCTGTTTAGGGTCTCACTAGGTTAAAATCAAAGTATTAGCTAGGGCTGCCATTCTCATCTGGGACTTCAGGGTGTTTTGCCAACCTCCTAGATGTCAACAGAATTCCGTTTCTCATGGGTGTAGTATTGAGATAACTGTTTCCTTGATACTTTCTCTCTCATCTTTAAATCAATAATCATGCATTGAACTTTTATTATGATTTAAATTTCTCAGCCTTTCTCCTCTGCTACATCTCTCTGACTTCCTCTTTTGCTTTGAAGAGCTCATGTTATTCTACTGGGTCCATCCGGATAGTCCAAGATCATTTTAATATCAGCTGATTAATTACTTTAATAGCAGCTGCAAAATCCCTTTGGGCATGTAATATGAAATAACCACAGAATGTAATAACAGAGGACTAATGTCATGGGGACCAACATTCTGCTCATGATATGCTGCTTGGAGCACAAAAGTCTCTCAGCCCTGTATAATCTCTAATAACTATATAGCTAATAGTTTTCTGGTAGTTCCTTGCCTGATTTCATGGAGCTGGACTCTATGCAAGTGCAGTCTACCATTCAACAATAGACTTAATGGGTCTTCTCTACAGATATATAAAGGTATTTATTTGTGTAGTTTCTTTCCCTCTGGTACTCTTCCCTGCAAATTGCAGCCACCTCAACCTTCCAGAACTCCTATGTCTGGCTCCTGAACTCAATGAGTCTGCTGCGAGTTTCTTCAGTTCTCTGTAACTAAACCCTGTTCAGAAAGCATCTTCAGATGGAAGACTGAGACAATTGTCATCCCATGTAAAAAACGGTGGTTTTATATATTTTGTCCAGTTTTCCTTTTGATTATCGCTAGAGTACAAATCCAATATTGTCCCTTCAGCATGGCTGGCAAGGAGGTTTTTATTTAATGTTCTCCCGATAAGTTAGAGATCATTCTTTTGGATGCTCAAACTGTCCCAGATGTGGCCATTGTGAGCCCCTTCGCATTGGTTCTTATGTTCTTCTACATGCCCCCATTAATTTTTGAGCATTTACTCACTCCTCCGAAAGGAGGATGTAGTAGATTCACCTTGCACATTCCATTCCCAGGAGAGGGAACATCAATTCTCCTAATATCTGTGGTTTCTTTTGATGGAGAATGGCCTATGAAAATCAAGTTATGGGCCTTAGGTGTGCCCGTTGTTACTAGGATGTATTCGAGTCTACAGACTTTCAGAGAAAAATTAGAAATCTAAGGCACTTTAAATCAAGATAAATCCTTGTTCTTCTCTGAATAAGACTTATTTGGTACAGAGCAGAAAATTCGTGATTGACATTCTCCAAGAACTTTAGAGGATTAGAGAAATCAATTTGTGTTGACTATCTGGGATAATATATTAATATTTGGTGTATGACATGTTTTTAGAAGGCTGCCCTGAGTGAGGGTTGATGTTTAAAAAAGCCATATGTCTTTCAGTTTATTGTCCTTATAGTTGATGTATGTTATTGGATCTGGAATGGGGGCATTATCTGCCACACTCCCAAGGTATCTAGAAATCTTTCCTGTTATCTGGAGAGAGTGCTATTGGAAAATGTAGCCCTAGATATCAGGAATACTAAATGTCCTCCAACACCAAAGAATGGATATCCATAATGAGGAATTGCTTCTCCCCAAATCCCAATCATGCTTCTTTGATCAACACAGACTATGTATGCATTGATTTCATGTGCAAATATTGAATACTTTTATGTTTTGATACTCTTACCTGACTTTGGGTAAGTTACCAGAAAAAGGTCATCAGGCCTGGCTTGGAAATTAGAGATTTTATTCCACATTTCTTTTGATAATACTGGCAAAGGGATTCCATCAACTTCCAGGATGTTAAATAGTGTTGAACTCCTTTCCATAGTAGAAAAATTTTTCTCAACCTTCGCCATTGGGAATTGGGATGGATATGGTCAATCCTAAGTAAAATTTTAAAAATGCTGTTTTATGACTCATAATAAGGGTTATCATCTTACTGCTGTTGATTAGAATGATATAAAATAAGTGAAAGTTAACATAAAACATGCTAATAAGTTACTCTATGTACCTTATTTATTTAATCTTCACAGCAACCACATACAGTAGATAATATTGCCTCTGTTTGCTAGATGTGGAAGGTGAAGTCATTACAAGATTAAGTAATTTGATAAAAATAAAATAATCAATAACTGTTGGGGCGGAGATTTATACTTAAATAGTCTTTTTCTACTCCATGTTCTAACAACCATATTATCCATTAAATTAATAGCGAATATAATGGGTAATGTGTCATATATTGCTTCATTTTCTTCAAAATATTGTTTTGTACAATTAGAAGTGAGACTATTATATTGAAGAAAATTCAAAACAATGGTTTCAAGGAACTTTCTATACTGAGTTTTCTTGAAAAATTTTACAGTAAAAACCTTCAAAAACCAGAATTTTATGTAGTATTTTTTTCATTCATGGGATTATTTTTGAAATATCAGCATAAAGAACTCTCATGTACCTGTAGAAGTCTACTAAATTTGGAAACTTTAGATTAAGTTGGGGTATACATGGGACATTTAATCTTGCTGTACACTTTGAGGTTCTGTGTTCAATTTGGAAGGAAAAAAGGAATCGTTTCAGGATCAGACATATTAGTTTACAGAAAAGAACTTATGCATTGAGATTAAAGAAGTATTTAGGATGAAGGTGGCATAACAAATGCAAAAGTACATAAATTCTCATTGTGTAATGCCTTTCATGTAGTTGAAATTGAATAAATGTTAATGCTCCTTTCTTCATTGTTAGAGAACATAATAAACGTATATTAAAATATCTAGAGAAATGTATTTCTGTAGCTTGTTAATCAGTGTTCTGAAAAAAGTGGACTGCATAGGGACATGAACTTGACGACCTCCTGGGAAATAGTGAAACAAGTTTCCTTCCTGCAGAATGTCTTGGAGTGTTAAGTTCATCAGTGGGATTTTGAATCCTTAAGAAAAGAATCTAGGTGTTAGCACTTCCAAGTCCTTTTATTTTTTGTTTTAACAAAGCAGAATTCTCATAGAATTTGAATTCTTGAAAATATTCTGTGGGAAATTCTGATCACGTGAGTATGTAAAAGCAATGGATTGCTGCAGTACTGAGGGTGGCCTTCTGGCCCCATACTCAACCAACCTTTCCTCTTGTATCTAATCCAAAGAAATAAGCACAATTTCACTTATTTCATCCACCAGAACCGGGTGGAATGAACTTTTATGGGTTTCATTTTAAGGTGCAGTGTCTTTTTCCATGAATGTGGTATTTGCAATACTTAGTCATTTTTGGAAGCAGGACCAAGTGTCAATTTTGCTTCATTTCCCAAGTTGGGAATATACAATCAAGAAATTTTCTTTCTACCATTACACTAGCAACTCTCCTTCAGTAAGTATAAGGCTCAATCCACCAGAGAATAAACATTAAGCAGAATAAGCAGAATGTGTGCAGCCCACTTGTGCTCAGAGTCTTGGAGGTTTGGATTCCTGTCTGTGTCCCACCTTTGCAGTCTTGCCCAGGTGGTCTAATTGGCAGGCAGGACATGCTCCGGAAGCATCTGTAACCAGATGCCTAAGATTGCCCACCAATGTTCCTTCAGTATCATGGGTAATGTGTATCTGCTCACTTGGGCAATCTTGTGAAACAATTTGTTGCTTGAATTATGGCTACTGTCTTGGATAATATAATAGTAAAACACATCACGGTCTTCTCATTGGACATTTATTTTATAGGAGTTCCTGAGAGCCAGGTAATCTTTGTTTACAAACTATTTGGAAGATGTGGACTTTCCCAAATCATAGAACTCCTATCAACATGGATATTCATTCTTTTATCTATTGCTGGTTGGCAGGTTCAGCCTACATCAATTAATTTTAACATTTGAATTGATTTATTTATGTAAGAAGTTTAAATTTCAAAAGTTATTTGAAGTTGTGATAGCATAACCAGTTTAGAAATGTTTGGTGTTAAATTTTTTGAATAAACCATCACCAAGCAAAATTAAATCAGATGATTTAAGGAAGTCTCTGTCCCAAACAGAAGTTAAGTAACTATTGGATCCCTCTTCTTCAGGAAAAGAATGAAGGTGGTTTGGTTAAAGGGTTACTGAAATGGACAATGATGGTAATACTTTGGGCCTGGGGTAAAATGATATTTCAAAGGAGGTTAGAGCACCAGCTCAAAATTGGCAAACATTTTCTGTCAAGAGAAACTTCTTTTGAGGAATCTAATTGAAGATTTCAGTCACTGAAAATGTGAGTGTAAAGGAAACGAGAGAAGAATTACATGGGAGTCTTGAATCTATTTAATAGCAGTATTAAAGCTAAACAAATTGGGCATTAAAGTTACCGGAAAGAATGTAAATTTTATATATCGTAATGATGTATCAACACTTTTGAGGAGACCAAAATAAACATATGTATATTATTATTTAAAGGCATGTGGTTATTTTCTAAGAAACAGACCCAAAACATGAGTAAAATATTTTGATTTATTCTCATTTCATAAAATGAAAATGAATTAGACTCAACAGGGCTGTTTATTTTTGAAGTAATTTTGACTTTTCCTGTTGATATCTGCTACTTAAGTATGTTTTAAAGTCAATGGTATAAACAATGTTGGTAATTTCAGTAGACTTTATCATGATAGAGAAATAATCAATAGTTCTAGTAATTACTATGGATGCAGGATGTTCTTGATAGTTTTGCCAGCTCACTATTCCATTCAACAAGTATTTTTAAGCAGCTACACCATGCAAACATAGATGTATGGTAGTCCTAAAACAGACACGGAGGATGAACTGTGAGCAAAATGCACCTAGCCACCACCTTCAGCATATCTATAGTCCGCTCATGAAGATAGACAATGAATAAGTAGTTGCATAAAGCCAGAGAAATACCTTGGAAATAGAACCACCATGGAAAACTTGAAGCAGGGACACAAAGCAATGATGGGTGCGAAGGCGTCAGGGTAGTGTTGCTGGAGAAAGTGATGTTTGGGCTGAAATCTGGAAGATGAATGTGTTTTGTGCAGATGGGGAGGAGAGGAAGGAGGTTCCAGGCATGAAATGGGCAAATACACACCATCCTCAAGGAAGTAAACCTAGTCCAGTTTGGAAGCAGGGTTGTAGAGGAGCATGATAGAACACTACCAGGAGACATCTTGGTGAAGCCAACAAATGTCAAAAGTAAAGAAAGAATCCTAAGTAGAGGCATCCAGATAACATTAGCCTTTTAAGGGAGGAAATATTAAGCTGGTGTTAGATTTTCTTATTCTAATATGTAGTGGCAGAGTTAGTGGATTAATGTCTTCAAACTTCAAAAGAAAGAAAGTGCAGCTGAAGAATTTTATATGTAGCCACATTGCATTTCAAATATAAAGAAACAAACACAAATGATTAATCCTGGAAGAACTCAGCAAATTTAGCCTCTGTTTTTTTTCTTTTTTAGGCAGAGTTCTATTCTGTCATCCAGTCTGGAGCTCAGTGGCACCATCATGGATCACTGCAGCCCCAGCCTCCTGAACTCAAGCAATCCTCCTGTCTCAGCCTCCAGAGTAGCTGGAACTACATGAGCAGGCTACCATGTCTGGCTAAGTACCTCAAGTTTGTAAAAGATAATACAATTTCAAGATCCTCTAAATGTATTATGCAAGGGATAAATTAAGCCCTGGAGACTGAGTCACATAGCGTATTTACAATTTTACTTCTTAGATTATAGAGGAACTCTCTTCCTCACTTTTTTTATTCTGTAAATTACTATGAGAGAACAGAGACCAGACCTTCCCAATTCTAATTGCTGATCTTTGTTATAGATTATCTTCCTCCTTTATTGTCCTGTACCTAACTCAATCAAATAGTACTCAAGACTCCATGACTGTTATATCATCAATTACATATAACTTTCCTGAAAGAAAAAGACCATCTTGACTAATCAGATCCTTGTAACTACACATTAAGCATTACATAAAATGATGTTGAAATTCTGCTAAACTTCTGTAGACTTTGTATAAGTGACCCAAAAGTTCTACACTTTAGAACACTGACTTCCCTTCTTTGAGACCTATGCTTAGTGGATGGCCAACCCTCAAACTTTGTGCTTAAACAAACTCTCTTTAAACTAGATTTTGACTCTTTTCGTTACTTTATCTTGACACTTTGGTGACCACAAATGGTCACCACTAGTGAGCCTCCAGTGAGCCCTGCTGTTTCACCAACACCTGATGCTTTGGTGCCAACACTAAGGTTTTCATTCACTGGACATCATCAGAAGCAGAAAGGTTTTTGATGAGACTCAGGTTTTTAATTTTCCTGACTTTTTGGTTGAAACTCGGATTTTATTCAAATGACTTGGTTTTATGCTCCATGCAGCTGGAGTTGAACCTCTGCTTTTAAGGTAGGAGTTTATTTTTTGTTCTTTAGAGATTCTGTTTTTCATAGATTTGTAATTTCCACTTTTCTCTGATGTCAAGGGTTATTTGTAGAACTACTTTTAGAGTTTGTACAACTTTGTCTTTCATTGGAATTTTGGTCAGGAACAGAAATAGTTTCTTCCTCTGAAAAGAGAAGGTGAAAAAAAAAATCCTGGCTAAACTCTGAAGCTTGGCTCATTTGTTATATCTAAAGATTTTTCTGAGTGATGAAAATCAAGGAAAAGCTGTTTTGTGAGGATGAAGATAAGAGATGCCATTCTTCCATTCCTCCTACCCAAAAGGCACCTTAGATGATGAAGATCTTGCGGGAGTGCAGGAGCTCATCACTCCTACATGCAACGGTCTCATAGGAAATCCCCATAGAAGAGCATACAGACAATCTTGCTTAACTAGATGGGCATGTATGAAAACTAGATCTCCTAGTGCCTTAAGTGCCCAGGATTCCTGGGTTTCACTGAAACATGTAAGAGGGGACAAGCAATTCCTGAGTGACACTTCAAGGTGTACTCCCTATTAAGCAGCATACCAGATCCCAAACATCTTTCCCTCTCAGTCTTTTGTCATTTAAGAAGAGAATCCAAATGATGGAAAATCATCCATCTGAGCCCAATTCTTCCTCTATAAAAAGACATCCACTTTTAGGAACTCCAGCCAGATTCATGTACCATACTTATTGTAACACCTCCTGTTAATATCCAGAATAATAGTCTCACTTAACTCATGAAGGCCCCAACCTACAATGACCGAAATGGGGTACCGTTATATACCTAAATTAGTGTATTTATGTGCACAATTGGAAAAACTGCCTCTAAAACTAAACGATGAGCAGAGTTACTTTCAATGGTACTTAGAAGAATCCCAAAGGCCTTGGCAAAGCTCTTTGCCCACAGGAAGAAAATAGAAAGAACTCTAAAGTCATTTCTGAATTAAAGAAAACTGCTGAAGCTTTTTCTCTTCATCCTCCTTTTTCTACATCTCTTTATCCCTCCTTATCTGAATTGCCTCACCCAGACTTGCCTTCTCTTCCCCTTCCTTCCACTTCCTTCATTTCTTGAACAGCTGGTATTTGATACCAGAGAATTTAACATATTTTATCAACCATGGTGAAAGATAGAACTTAAAGGCATCATTAAGGAATTTCCTGACTGCACCAGGATCCTACTGATTTTGTTAGGAAATTTCAACTGAATATTTGAGCTTATGACCCTGTTTTTTCTGATTTATATCAATTAGTTCACATTAGAATCACAAAATAAAGCTGAAGATTGGCTAGTTAAGGCAAATCAGAGGAGCTGGCTGAAGGACTTTTGTAAATTTTCAGAAGATTGAAGACATGGCTGTGAGTTTGCAAAGGCTTTGTTCAGAGCCATTCCTTTACTATTCCAAAGAGTGGCTGACTCAGATAAAATACACCAATGTCAACAAAACCCAGGTGAGTCAGTAATGCCATATTTTGATAGATTTGAAAAAATTTCCAAACAATATTGAAGATTCTCTGAAAAGAGCTGTGCCCACCATCAAAATGATACTCTCAGCGGGGTGCAGCGGCTCACGCCTATAATCCCAGCACTTCGGGAGGCTGAGGTGGGTGGATCACGAGGTCAGGAGATAGAGACCATCCTGGCTAACATGGTGAAACCCTGCCTCTACTAAAACTACAAAAAATTAGCTAAGCGTGGTGGCGGGCACCTGTAGTCCCAGCTACTTGGGAGGCTGAGGCAGGAGAATGGCGTGAACCCAGAAGGTGGAGCTTGCAGTGAGCCAAGATCACCCCACTGCACTACAGCCTGGGTGACAGAGCAAGACTCTGTCTCAAAAACAAACAAACAAACAAACAAAAAAATGATGCTCTCCTCAATTCCAATTCGTTAAACAGGTTAAGTGAAGAATTGGCACTAATAGTACAAAGATAACAGCCTAATTGGGCTACTTCCCAAACTTATGATTTGCTTAAGTTATTGATCAGTTATCTTATACCTTAATCAATGAAGAGAGAGAGAAAAGGCAAACAAAAGAATAAGGCTGAAAAGATTATGAACTTGTGACTCAAACAACTATCCACCCAGGCTGAACCTCAAAATACTCCAATAAATCTCAGAGTGGACTTCACACTCTTCTTTGTAATTACTGCAAAAACCTGGACACTTTAAGAAAGATTGTCAGAAACCACAATGGAGGGAACAACAACAGGCAAAAGAAGAGGAGATGTAATGGAGTTTCTCCAAGCAACTGAAAGAGTTTCTCTTCCTCCTTACTAACACTATGAGAGAAATAGAAATTGTTTGAAATGGAGAACAAACATAAGCTCTTGTTGACACTGCAGTTATGTTATCTGTAGTAAATCCCACGTTATTACAAGGCCTCATTCCTTGGAGCAAACAAACACTTCAATTGGTGGATGTCACTAATACCCCTGTACTGGCATATAAATCTTAGCCTTTAGCTTTTCAGCTAGGCCCTTTACAAGGGACTCAGGTTTTTCTCTTAGTTTCCTCAGGCCCCATTTATTTGATAGAAAGAGACTTCTTAGAACTACATAATGCCCACTTTTTTCCCCAAACATGGGAAATGTGTTTAGAATTAGAAGACAAAATTTAATTACTAGATACAATAAATGTTTTGAAATATGATTCTCTTAAATTCACAAATTGCAATCCATATTGCCATAGAGGACACCAAATTATTGAATAATGAAGAATCATAAAAACACTTAAAGGTAGTACCTGTTCAATTGTGGTGAAAGTCATCCACTGGTATTGGAAAAAAAATCTTAGTTGCCCGAGTCAAAATTCAAATAAACTCATCAAAGCCTTTTTCAGACTTCACACAATAGCCTAAATAAGGGGATCAAAGTCAGCCACACCATATCTTTTGCTCCTGCTTTTTCCAGGCTGGCCTTGTCCTTATGGGGCCGTCTTTGTACTGCCTCCTCCCAGCGCAGAGAGGGCACTGTGGGGGTTGCTATTATGCTCCTTTAAAAAACTAGTAGGGTTTGGGCCAGCAGGATGTTCATAGCTCATCCATGCTCCTTGGGAATTCCATGAGCACAGCCTGAGCCAATATGCCTTAACATGTTCTTATAACAAAGAAAGCAGTTTGAGCATACAGACATTCTTTAAATAAGCTGTTTCAGCTTTCAAGATTTTTTTTTTAACAGAAAACAGTACAGACCCCAGATGCACAGAGTTGGCCAAATCATTTTGTGAGCTGATACAGAGGTTGTTTAAGAGCCAATAGTGCTTGTGGTGAAGATATACTTACTCGAGGCCATAACATTCCTTCATTTCACACTGCCTACTTTCTGTTGGGTTAATTTGGTTGCTTCTGTATTCTTCCCACATTGAAAAGAGGGTGTGGAAATGTTTCAGGTTCCCTGTCAGGTCATAGGGGCTGGCCTTGACTCACCAGGGTACTGCTCCTCTTGGTGAGGGGAAGTCACTCCCAGTGCCTTTCTCTTAAGCTGGGTGCTCAGTGACAGCAGATGGGCAGTTAGGAGACAAAAGGGGCTGGATCTAGGGTCACTGGACTTGAGATCTAGAAGGCACTTTGTATGCCAATGTGCTTCACCATTCACTTTACATAGTGGGGAATAAAAATCCCCTAATATTGCCACTTGGCAACATGTGAGAGTTGAGCCACCAGATAGAGAAAATTAAGGTATCAGGTATTCAGAACAAAGATGCTTATTAGGATTTGGAATTAAAAAAATTGAAGACTTAAGTGACTTAAATTTCAAGCTGCTGCTGGCTGTGAACCTACCAAGATGGGCATCATTCCATTGCTCACTCTGTGTCTCCTGCTCTTAGTTAAACTTTGAAAGGAGGCTGGACTGTGACATTTCATGGGTATGGTTTTGCTTACCGTCAGCCAGATCTGGCTGCAAATATCAGGTTGTCTTCTTTTACCTTTCCAACTTTAACTTTTAGTTCTAACATTTCTGGTTGATTATTTCTTAGAGGTTCCATCTGTCTGTGTCATTGCCCATCAGTGTTTGCCTGTTGTCCACCTTTTCCATTAAAGCCCTTAGCATTTAATTATAGTTATTTTAAATTCCTAATCTGTTGCGGGAAGTCAGGGACCCTGAATGGTGGGACTGGCTGAAGCCGTTACAGAAGAACATAAATTGTCGAGATTTCATGGACATTTATCACTTCCCCAACCAATACTCTTATAATTTCCTATGTGTGTCTTTACTTTAATCTCTTAATCCTGTCATCTTTGTAAGCTGAGGATGTATGTCTCCTCAGGACCCTGTGATGATTGTGTTAACTTCACAAATTGTTCACAAAGCATGTGTGTTTGAACAACGTGAAATCTGGGCACCTTAAGAACAGGATAACAGCAATTTTCAGGGAATAAGGGAGATAACCTTAAAGTCTGGCTGCCTGTGGGCTGGGCAGAACAGAGCCATTTTTCTCTTATTACTGAAAATGAGTAAGAGAAATATCACAGAATTCTTTCCCCAGTAAGGAATATTAATAATTAACAGCCCTGGGAAAAGAATGCATTCCCAGGGGGGCCTCTAAAATGGCTAATCTAGGGGTGTCTGCCTTATGTAGTTGCAGATAAGGGATGAAACATGCCATGGCCTCCTGCAGCGCCCCCAGGCTTGCTAGGATTAGGAAATTCCAGACTGGCAAATTCTAGTCAGACCAGTTCTCTGCTCTTGAACCCTGTTAAGATGTTTATCAATGACAAGGCATGTACAGTGGGACATGAAACTTCATTAGTAATTCTAGTTTTGCCCCGACCTTGTGATCTCACCCTGACCTTCTGCCTTGTGATCTTTTGTTGCCCTTGAAGTATGTGATCTCTGTGACCCACACCCTATTCATACATTCCCTCCCTTTTGAAAATTGCTAATAAAAACTTGCTGGTTTTGTGGCTCAGGGGGCATCACGGAACCTGCCGATATGTGATGTCTCCCCTGGACACCCAGCTTTAAAATTTCTCTCTTTTGTACTCTTTCCCTTTATTTCTCAGACTGGCTGACACTTAGGGAAATAGAAAAGAACCTACATTGAATACCGGGGGATGGTTTCCCCTGATACTAGTCTCTTAATTCCAGTATCTCTACAATATCTGAGTCTGGTTCTGATTCTTTCTTGTCTTTCCAGACTGTGTTTTTGCCTTTTAGTATGCCTTGTAATTTTTTGTTGAAATCTACATGGTGTATTGTGCAAAAGTAACTGAAATCAATAGGCCTTCATTGTGATCTTTATGTTTAATGGCTAGGAGTTAGACTGTGATTAGTATTTGCTGTGGTTCTGATGTCAGAGGCTAAAATTTTGTCTAGTGTCCTTACTTTTATCTCCCTTGTTGTCTTGGAGTTTCCCTATAGACTACTTCTTATTAGAGTATGAGGCTTGCAGTTCTTTTAGCGGCAACCCCCTATTATTATACAGGAGCACCAATTATGTGGTGAGGTGCAGAGGAAGGAGAAATGTCCCATAGACCTAGGATTAGGTCTCAGTCTTTCAGTGGGCCTGGCTGCTGGGCATTGACCTTCACATGTGCTTCCAGTTTTCCCCTTCCTCATTTAGGTGAGATGGGAGGGCTAGAGGAGCTGGAGTTGAATATGCATGGGCATTTTCCTTCCTCATGTTTGTTTGGTCTTCATCAAATAGTTTATCTTGAGGAAAGGTCTTTGTTATTGAAAACCCAATGCTCTGGGCATATTTCAAAAATGGCTGTAGTTCCCTTCTTTCTACCAGAAGCATGAGAGGATTTTTCTCCAGTCCTAGCAGTGAGTATCTGGTGTGGCTCCAGGAGGTGAAATTCATAAAAGTATGTTCTATACACCCCCGAATTTGAGCACCCCTAAAGTTGTTAACTCTCAAGCTAGTGCCTCCTGAGCCTCCAACAATTCCTTTATTACAATTTCAGTTATTCTATCCTGGCACCTCCTCCAGCTTTGGGCTACTTCTGTTCAGCTATGATTCTCTGCATTCAAACATCCGTCGAGTTTTTGGGACAGCAGTTTGCCCATAAACTTCATTCTTTAACGAATTTAGGCTTACAGTTTGTTTTTCTTGTTCTGGAGACAGGAGTAACCTTCAAGCTTCTTTAATCTTGGACTGGAAATGGGAAGTTCTTCCTATTTAATTTTCCTAAGGATAATTTTACTTATAAATGGGGCTAATATTTACTGTTGCTCATAGGATTGTTAAAAGGATTGTATGAGAAAATAATGAAAAGAAGTTAGCACAATATTGGCACAAACCAAAAGTTAACCAAATGTCGTCTTTTACTGAATAAGTGCTATGAATGTTGCTGTTGCTGTTATTGTTGATGGTAGTAACTTTAACTAGACAGGAGGAGGCAGATGGGTGAGTCTGTAAAACACATCTTCAATTAGCATACAACCTGGAACAAGAGGAGAAGCAAATACAGTAATTCATAAGCTTTATATCTGAGGGGTGGAATTCTTAGGGAGACTTTTCAGAAATTCAACTTAATGAGGGAGGAATGAAGTTATATTTTAAGTTGAGAAAATCAAGAAACAAAAGAAGTCAGAGACACAAGTATTGTACAGAAACTGCCATCTCCTTGCTCTGTCAAGACATTTTTCCCAGCCCACCCTTTCAGTGATGGTGCAAATGTTTTGAGAGTTCTGGCAAAATATAGGGGTTTTAGGTTCAATCCCAGAATTTCTTGGGCATGAGGTCTCGTCTCCTGTGTCCACCTGCTTACTACAGCCAAGCCTGCATCCTTCTTACTCAAAGAGCATCCCTTGGGAGATTGTGGGGAAATGTGGAACCTTGATTGGTCTCAGATTTACTGGATCAGAACTTGCATTTTACCAAGATTCCAGGGGTTCAATGCATCTTTAAGTGGGAGAAGCACTGTTCAAGGTAACCATACAAAAAGCCCCTGGGAGTCCCCACTCCTCATTCCCTTCTCACCCACAGCCCAGCCAGGTCCAAAAGCAGCTTGCATACTTCCATTCTGGTTTTCAGTTCTTTCTTTGTTCCTGGCATTTTGGGATTTCTGTTTCTTTTTGCTGTTGAGTTTAGCCATTCACTTAAGGAGATATTTGTGATAAATTTTTGTAGAATTTCTGTGTATTACAGTGGGAAGTTGTACATAAAATCTCAATTTCCAAATCCCCTTAGCCAAAAATCCACTTTATCTCTCTTAGGGGTTTCTCCTCCATTTATGTTCTTGCTCATTCACATCTACACCTTGCCAGGCACTGCACAAAAGACTGTGAATACAACTGGTGAAGAAAAGGGTTGTTACAATGTAAGGATTAGTAAGGAGGAGGGTAGTTATGGGAAACCTGAGGAAGAGTCTCAAGATCCTCTGCCACTGTACACAATTATTTCACTCTTTCTCCCAGGACAGAGGAAAGAATAGAATTGGAATTGTTGTTAACCAGAATGATATACAGCCATCTAGTGCCTTTCTGGGAAAGAGCAAACTCTACCAGCTGCCACACAAGAGAGAACAGGATGCTGGCAAATCTCTGTTAGAGGCACCCGTTTTCTGGGAGATGCTCTGATCTGGATTTCCATACTTCTGCTGAGTAAAGAGATTAGTGATTGGGACTTCATGTGCCAACAATGTTTGCCCTGGACAAATACCTCAAGGGGTCCGAACCCTTGAAAAGAGTTGTGAAAATGTTTTTACCAGCATCCTGCCTGTGTCTCACCCCCTCCCAAGTAGGCCAGGGCAGATCATGATGAAGGGTGTTCAGACTTCAGAGATGCCTCTGTTTGGTAGAGGTGGTGAATAGTGTGAGGAGGAGTTCATCTTATCAAGGACTGTCTTTGATAAGGAACAAACACAAAAACCTTCATTTCATTGAATAAAATCCTAGAGAAGAAAATCAATTACAAATTTGGAAGGTTGTAAGGTGAGGGTTCTTTATTATTTTGTGTCATAGAACCCTGCAGCAGTCTGGCAAAGTTTAATCCTCCTTTATCAAAATAATATTTTAAATGCACCATACACACACACACACACTCACACACACCTATCTGTCTATCTATCTATCTATCTATCTATCTATCTATCTATCTATCTATCTCTCTAATCTACCCAGCCATCTATCTATGGAATCTCAAAGGAAACTTACTGAAGTATAATTATCAAAGTATTACATAAAGAAATACACTGAACATAGCAATCTAACTGCTCCTTTATTTATACATTAAATAACAATATCTAGCAGCCAGTCTATCAATACGACCATAATTTGAAATAGTCATGAACTTCAATAGTATTTTATAACTAATGTGGTGAGACATATCTGTGCTTTCTATGGGCATGAAGTCACAGGTGCTGCTAACATTACATTTATAATTGATAGAAATGCTTCATGTCCCATGGAAGTCATTAAAAATAAAGAAATAATTTTCTCCATTATTTATTTCATGGATTGCTGTGAATTTTATTCCTTGTTCCCTAACATAAAAGTGGAGTAAACACTTAAAAACAGAGTGTAAAAATGAAACATATGAAAAGGTATCCTGATGACACATTGGAAATATATTCAAGTGGCAGCTGTAGCCAACGTGCAAGGACACCTGCTGTGGGTGGTCGTTGTCCTGCTGGGAAAGAGGGGCAGAGGCAGCCAGATGGAGGAAGTGGGAGAGGCTCTGCTCAAGCACACAGCTTTGAAGGGTAGGCTGGGGCAGGGACAGGAGGAGTTCTGTTTTGGAAGTGATTCCATGCAGGGTCTTCAGGACAAGACCACATGCATGGGGCAGTTCCTGGATATCAGGAAGATGTCACACTCTGTAGAGGCTGACTGTGGAGTACCCAGGACTCAAGTGGGAGCTGCCTTGATGAGGTGGGAGTTGCTGGGGAGTCAGCAAAGAAGAGGCTTCAGGAGAGGTAGATGAGCCTGGAGTGGACACTGACAGGGACGAGCAGAGCAAGGCAGGGAAGCAGGAAAGGACAGCATCATTGAGGTCATGCCAGGAGGAGGCTCGAGGTGCCCATGTAGTCCCTAGAGCCCAGCATCCTAGAGAAGTGGGGGTGAGGTCACAACAAGCTTCCTCCTCTCAAGTCAGAGGTGATGCCACCCTGCCTTGGTGCCCTCTAGAATTACCAGAGGCCTGTCCTGGTTTTGGTCAGATCGACCTCTCCCAGGCCCAAACTCTGCCCTGAATGAGGGTTTCTCCCTTGGGCTGATTTACTCAGGGAGCTCAGAGGCCCAGATATCTGGATGGTAGGACAGGCAAGCCCAGCAGGCAGAATCTGAGCTCCTTAAGTGGGAGCAAACCCAGTTAAGCAAGAGTGTGCTTGGCCATCCAGAGCTGCTGGGTCAAGGTGCCTGACTTGAGCTGCTGGGGCTGTGACCCCTCCTGGCCTGTCTGGAGCCAGAAAAAGGGACCTCCTCTCCAGCTGGACTCCTTGGAAGATGTTATCTAGAATAGAGTTGAAGTGTTGTTGTTTGTTTTGATAAATGCACTGTGTGTGGCACTGAAACCTTTTGAATTATGAAGTAGCTGTTCAGACCAATTAAATTCCAAAGTTTATATGCAGAAATTCTCTGTGGGCATGTGCCCTGCCTGGAGGTTCCTAAGGGAGTTTTCTCCTCCTGCTGCAGATTAGTAATAATAATTTAGATTCTGTCTTGTTTTGCTTATAAGGTTGTTAAGTTACTTATTTACAACTAAGTAACTGAAAAGGTCAGGGTAATGATTGCACCAAGTTGTTCTGACTGAGGAGGCAGTGGCTTAGTCTGAACCAGGTTCCAAGATTGATTTATCTTTATTGCTATAAATCTGGCCTCAGTTGCTATATTTTTGCCGTTTCTCCCATGACTCCATTTTTCCTTTCCTTTCCTCCTTGTTTATTTTTTTTTCTTTAAGGGACATGACTCCCTAGAAATGAGCCTTCCTGGTAATTTAGGACATGACCTTCTAGGAACAAGCCTTCCTAGCAATGTGGGGCCTGAACTTCTGGTAACAGACCATCCTAGTGATGAGGGATCAGATTAGAACCTGGGACTGGAGACTCATTTTCTTCTAAAATGGCTTCTGAAAAAAAGGCAGGGAATGTGAAAAGCAAAGAAAATCTCAGAATCCCAAATTCGCTGAGCCAAAGAGAAAAGTCACACAAAGGGAACTGAGTTACAGAAACCTGCCTCCAATATTGTTCCTAAATAGATAGCTACAAACTTTCTTCACATTTTCCTCAGAAGGAATTTCCCTGTGGTCTCCAAGATCTTTGTCTGTTGAATCTCACCCTGAAAATGTAAATTAATGGCTTATCTTTGAGACAGCCATCTATAAAGGGGACCCCAGAGAAACTATGATTGCCCTGTGTACTGGGAGAACAGGGTGGAGCCATGGAAGTTCACATCCTTTGCAGAGGGGAGAAGCCTGGCTTCTGTTTTGGAGTGGGAGATGGGATTCCATCTGTGCAGGTAGCCCAGTAGCAGGACTCTGGCTTTGCTGAGAGTCCCAGTTTCTCTCTCTTTTTTTTTCCTTTTTGACCAATAAACCCTGCTCTTCTCACCCTTCAAAGTGTCTGTGAGCCTAATTTGTGGTGATCATGTCACAAGGGCCCTGTTTGTAGTTTTTAAGGAGAAAATCCTACAGCACCTTTGACGTGCAATGTGGGGCTTGAGAAAGGGTGAGTGAAATGGGGACTCAAAACCTCTCATTGTTTCTTCTGAGCCTTCTGGTCCTATGGCATTCCTCTTCTTTTTTTTGAGGACAGTAATGACAAATATTTTTTCTTTTACAGTACTGGAGGTGTCCACAACCACCCCAATGGCCACAGGAACACACCAGGGATGATTGGGTGGGCTAGCTCCCTGCTCCTCCTTCCTTCCCTACTTGCTGGAGTGCATGGCCCTGTCTGCTGAATGTGTGCACAGTGTTCAATGGCCACACAGTGTAGGAATAAGCTGCAAGAGCTGCCAAGACCCCAAGGCATCCCATCCCACGTGCTCATGGAGTGTCCCCCTCACCCATCCAGGGAGTCCAACTCTGTCCCACAGCAATTAAGCTTTTCTCTCTTGTGGGGGAATGATTTGCATAAGAATAAGAGGGTCTTTTCCCAGGCATCCTTTTTTCTTCTCCTCCCTGTCAGCAGTTAACTTTTAAATGAGGTTTTTTTATTCCCTTTTGGAAGACATTTTACTAGGCTAGGAATGATAAGGATCACTGTTTATAAAAGTTTTAATTGTGAAAAAGGATTTGTGAGGCTGTAAGCTGTACCCAATCTGGTGTTTTTTGCATGTCTGTATGGTCCACAGCAAACTTGGCTGCAGGCCTCCATCTTGCTTTATGTCCTGTGGGTGTGGCCTATAACCCAGTGGCAAGGCTTTATTTTTATTTTTATTTTTTTAGCAATCCTGCCATAGGGAAGGAGTACTTTCTGGCTTGATATCTGCATGTTTTCCTAGCCCTGTCTCTTAAGGGGATACGCTTAGAGACTGGGTTTTCTCCTGCCCACCTCTGTAGTTATATATGTGTTGTGTGTGAGATTTCTGTTAAGAGAGCTCAAATTAATTTGGCCTAAAGGAAGACAAGTGCTTGGATCAAATATTTTTTAAAGGGAAGATAAAAACTGTGGTACCTTTCAGTTCACATGACTTTAATCTTTGAGAAATTAAATTAGCCTTAAAGATTATTGGTAAAAAGCAGATGTCATCAAAATATGAATAGGTGGATTAAATTGTGCAGGTCAGATGCAATGTTCCCTAAATGTTTTAAGGTTATAAACTACTTTCTTTGGTTTTTGAGAACTGCCCAACTTGGTAAGGCCTAGAAACATATGGAACTAGCCACATCCTTAATTAAGCTGGAATAAGTAAAACCTTGGCTGCACCTAGCACACAATTAAAACAATTTATCAGGTTTTACATTAAAATTAAAATTGCTAGGAGTTACCTGTAAGACATGTAATTAAGGTGACTGGAAATAGATTTACATGCTAGGTGTGTGAGAATAATAAAATGTGTTTTTAGTAAAAGGTTATAAAAAGGCATGAAAATGTAAATCCGTGCATAGGGTTAAATAATTGTTTTGAATCAGACAGAATAAAGCTAAAAGTTCAAACAATGGTGGAAGGATTGTAAAAATTAACCTTGCAAAATTCTGTGTGAACGTATTGACTAAATTCAGAAGGCTATTGTATGGTTTTTCTGTAAATTGAGCATTAAAATAAAAGGTATTTTGCTTTTGTAATTTCTGAGTCATTTTGACAAAATAAATAATTTACGGTAATCTGGAATTCTGTTTTATAAAATCAAGTGTTTTAAACCTCTAACTTATTTATCGGGCTTCCCAAAATCTAACTTTCACTTCAAAATTGTCTTTCCTTGAAACCTGGATTTTTGGATTCTTCAGAGGGCCCCTGGAGTGTCCAGAAAAGAGAGATAAACAGGATTATTTAACAAGTCTATGTACATGGAATTGCCAAAATGATGTTTAATCTTCTTTAGCTTACATTTTTGTGAATAATGCTAATATATGTTCCAAAATTGCATGGGGCTTCTAAAATTCTAATGTCTGAGTATATGTTATTTATCATAATTAAGGTTGTTATGTTAAGTTTTGTAAACCACAAAGATAACCAAACTTCTTTGTCAATTGTGTTTCTAACTGTAACTACCCTGGGCATTTTGTTATTCACAGACAATTGTTTTGTTTTAATCCTTCTCAGAAGATGGTTCATAATATGTGATAGGACTCTGACATGTGCTCTCAAATATTGGTTTTTGATAACTTTGGAGATTGTAACATTGGAATAAAGGAAAAATGTACAGGATTCATGAAGAGCTGAAATGTTCATGAATATCAAGCAAATCAAGAACTAAATGGACTGAACTCAGTAAGCTGATACAATCTTTTTGATTTTTCTTGGAATATTGCTGATCCTTGTTTTGTTTTTCAGAGTCAAGGAAGCTTATTTTGAACTATTTATGGTCTTTAGTAATTGAATAAGTTATACTCTTGTGAATAAAATTTGGAGAATATTTCTCATTGCCTGGTTCCTCTAGAATTCAGAAATGATCTGTGAGTATTCTTCAATTATGGCAATGTAGTTGTTTGCATTAGTGCAATAAAAATCCATTTTCTTTTGCAATAGGATGCACCTGGAAAAACTGGTTGTATTATAAAGGCTTTGATTGGAGGTATATGCTTCCCTTTAAAGAGTCAAGCTCAACTTGCAGAGCCAATAAAACCCCCTTGGGTGAAAAACGAAAACAAAAAACTGGCCTTATAACCTCATATATGCAGTTCCTGTACAGGATTCCTGACCTGTGGTCAGTAAATAATGTCACTTTCCAACAGACCCAGGAGCCCCAACTTTATCTTGTGACCTTAAGAGAAGAAAATCACCCAACTCACAGGTATTTGAGGATACAAACACACAGCTGGGCTCAGCTTGTAAAGGTCTTATCTGAGATTCCCTGTGGAACAGAATTCCCTCAAAGCCAACCCAAAAGGTCTATGTAGTAATAGTTATTCTTGCTGCACTTTATGCAAATAATCAGGCCAAGTATAAGACTAAAATCTATTTTGCAAACAACTCAGTTGTATCATGTTTTTTTTTAAAACAAAAATGAGGACTGGAGAGAGAAAAATAGCATTTTAAAACTTATCATTCATTTATCATTAAATTCTAAACTTCTTAGTTGTTTGTAAGTTTTCCCTGCATTTTTAGACTAACCCTGCTTGTTCCTGTGAGCTAACCAGCAATCTCCAGCTGCAGCTCAGAAAGAACAAAAGTGGTGAGTAATGTAAAAATCAGGTCAATATTCTAGTTCTGAGTAATTCTCCTGCAAATCCTGCCAGGTGATATGAATAAATAGGATGCCCATCACCTAGATGTTTTGTGTGTGTGAAAGACAAAGGGAGCTAACAAAAGCCAATCACCATGCACCCAAATATTAGCAAGCATAACCATAGCCACCAGTTATCTGGGCATGTCACAAGATATTCTTTTCACTCCCTTGTTGGAGGAGGGCTAAGTTCCACAGCTATACTTTAGCATTTGGCTTTTGATAAGCAGTCCATGCAACACCCCTCGCCCCAACCCCTGAGACACATTTTTGTCCCAACTTAATTCCAAGCTTTGAGTCAAAGCCCTAGGAAAGAAAACTGGATCTAAGTGATCCAGAGGCAGATGATAACAGAGGTTAAAAGACACAGTGCAGGTAAGCATGACTAATTCCTGCCAATTAAGCCAAGCCTCCTGTTTCATGAATAAGAGTCATACTAGTATCCATGGCATAAATGAGGTCTAGGGAACTCCAAGGCTACTGACAATAGCAGAAAGAGAGACATAGGCGAGAGCAGATAATTTGTATTCTCTAAGCCCTCTCTGCTTCACAGGTTCATGCTGCTTTGGCACCCATGGGCAGCACCAATCAAGGTCACTAAGACACAGGGATAGAAGGATGAAAGAGAGAAAGAAGACACTCCTCCCTCTCTCCCTCACATACCCCGGGTATCTGTTTGGAAGAGAAGGGAACCATGGATGACTGCTTCCCTCTTGGTAGATGAGTAGCCATTCATTTTCAGGCTGTACCCCTTTCAATTGCATCCTGAACCTCTGGGACTCCTTTGAAAAAACACCTCATTTTTTCCTTTTTTCCTCCTCTGTCCTCTCTTCACTGATAGGTAATTGTGTCTCCGTACTACAGGACACGCCCCTCAGATGCATACTGCAAACTGAGAAAAGTTAATTTCCCAAACCTTAAACCAGTTGGCTTAGGATTGGGCTCAGGGGAAGGGAACCCAGAAGCTCAACATTGTGGCAAAAGGGTAAAGTTTTTACCAGTCTTGCTTTTGGCCTCTCTCTCCCCATGCAAAGTGGTAAAAGACCTCAGGACTTTTTAGCTGTTTTTACCCTCCCCCTTGTTTCAGTTTGATGCATGTTTTCTGATAACCTGGTTTGTCTCTTCTTACCTTCAGACCACCAGACTCCATATGGTCATGCAACTGGAGCCTCGGATGATGGCCCATTTGACTGGGTACCCTTAGATGGGTCTTTGAGGGAGATCTGACTGCTGTCTTCCCAAAACAGTGCCCCTTGTTAGCAGGAAGCCGTTAGGATAGGTCTTTATATTTATCCTTATTGTTATTCTAACAGCAGTTAGATACACTTTGTTAGAGGGGTGAATGAGACAACCAAGTGTAAAGGGGTCCCTGGAGAAACTCCCACCAGGCTGTGCCCTGGGAGAACAGGGAGGAGCCATGGAAGTTTGCGCCCTTTGCAGGGGGCAGGAGCCTGACCTCCCCTGTTCCAGGGTGGAATCTGGGATTCAATTCGTGAGGCTGGAAGCCCACTAATAGGATTCTGGCTTTGCTGAGAATCTCTGTCAGCCCCCTGCCTTTTTCCTTTAGCTCAATAAACCCTGCCCTTATCCCCCTTCAAAGAGTCTGCAGGCTTAATTTTTCATGGTTGTGTGACAAGGACCGGGTTTTTAGCTGAACTAAGGAAAAAGTCCTAGAACATCTTCAGAGGCAAAAGATAGAACTGAAAGTCCTTTCACCACTCATCTGAGACAAATGCATATCTGACTGTTCTCTGTACTCTATAATTATTTTATTCACTCATTTTACTTATGTAAAAATGCAGATTCACTGAGCACCAAGTGACTGCATAATTGACTATTAATCCACCTGCTTCTTTCATTGGAAAAATGTGGATACAGAGAAGCTAATCAAAAGACTCAAAGGAATCCAACTATTGCTTCTTTTATCTAGTCTCCCCACCTTTTTCTCTTTCCTTTTCCCCCTACTGCCTCCTCTTTCCTCTTTAAATATAGAAGCCCCCAAACTCTCTCTGGAAAAAGCATGGACCACACGGCCAAACATGTTTTCTGTGGTTATGTGTCCCTTTTTCCTGGATTCATCCTTAACCTTGGCAAAATAAACTTCTAAGAAATGTTTGAGACATGCCTCAGTCATTTTATTTGATTTACAATATGTTAATTAGTCCAATTTAGCCATTGCACAATGCATGCATATTTCAAAACATTGCATCATACATGAGAAACATATACAAATTTTACTTGTCTATTTAAAAATATAATTTAAAAAATCACACTATTTTGCTTATTGATATTAATAGCACAATAGCTATTATTTGCAAAAGACTAATCTGTGATGAAGAGTTTGTAGAAATTCTTATTTTAATTTTTATAACTACAAAGAGTAGGTAGTTGTGTTGGAGATAATGAATCTGAGGCTTAGAGGGCTAAAGTCATTCACCTAATAAGACACAAAACTGAGACTTGACTTCTGGCCTGTCAATCTCTGGTGGTGAAGTTTTAACAGCTGTGTAGGGTCCACTTCCTGTGGGATGCAGCTCCATCCTGCTGCAGCAGCATAACACAGTTGTACACCATAGCCATGCCTTTAGCACATTCCTTTAGCATCTCCTTCATTTTCTCAGGCAATCGGACAAAGATAACCAAGTTAGATTTCTGCTTTAGTGTTACATCAGGATCCAATACCTTCTGAAGAGGCATGAGGCATTCAGTACACAACTTACCTGAGTTTCATTTGGAGCCACCAATTCTGAAGACCTCAAAGCTATTTTGTATATGATTAATGAGGGTTAAATACCTCTCCCATTTTCCAAGTCCTGGTGGTGGGTAGACACTAGGGTGAGACTTTCTAAGCTGGCAAGGCTTACCTGGTATCTCAGAGGCCAGAAGGAGCAGCTTGCTGCTCTTGGTCAACACTGGTTCCTGGAAACCCAGAGCCAGTTCCAGGACACTATGCAAGAAAGAGTACAGCAGGTGAGGATGGTGCTGACTGTCCAGAGCTTTTAAATCTGAGAGGAGGGGTGGGGTGGGTGTGTCAGGCTGGCATAAGGCCTGCAGTAGGTGGATGCCAGGGCAGGACTTTGCACCTGTTGCTGTGTTCTGTCTCCACTGGATCCTGATGTACCCACTAAGGTGCAAATCTAGTCCTGGCTTTGCTCTCTGCAGATACCACAAACTTGAGGATCCCTGCTCCCCTTCTGATATCAGCTATTCGGAATGTAAATGAACAGGTCCAACGCGAGGGAATACAAACCAATAATCCATTTATTATCCCAGTGAGCCCATATTTGTACTGAAGGGCTTCCCAGACCAGCTCCCAGGTCTGGAACTTGCACAATTATTTCATCCTGTCCCCTCTAACCCTGTGGAAGACATAATCTACTGTGTCCTCACTGGATCCATAGTTAACATTGATACAGAAGAAAGTTCATTTTAGGAAAACACAAGGCCCATAATAATACCATGTATTGGCCGGGCACGGTGGCTCACGCCTGTAATCCCAGCACTTTGGGAGGCTGAGGTGGGCAGATCATGAGGTCAGGATATCGAGACCATCCTTGCTAATACGGTGAAACCCCATCTCTACTAAAAATAGAAAAAATTAGCTGGGCATAGTGGCGGGTGCCTATAGTCCCAGCTACTTGGGAAGCTGAGGCAGGAGAATGGCGTGAACCCAGGAGGCAGAGGTTGCAGTGAGCCAAGATTGTGCCACTGCACTCCAGCCTGGGCGACACAGTGAGACTCCATCTCAAACTAACTAACTAAATAAATTATAATAAAAATAATACCATGTATCCTCCATGTCCTCGTGTGTGTGTGTGCGCGCACGCGTGTGTGTGTGTGTGTGTGTGTGTGTTTTATTCTAGAGAAAGAATGTTGGGGTTAGTGGACACAGTGGGACACACTGTAGTTGTCAGTGGGTGTGGGCAGGGGAGAACAGTCTCCAGAGCTTCTGACCTTGCACCCCTCACCTGGTGCTTAATAAAATTTCCATCTGTTGAGCTGAACTAACGACTGGTTTTATTCTTCTCATTATACATACCGCTCAGTACCCTAGATTTAAGTAAATATTGGTACAGAATTCATTATTAAAATTCCATATGTTTGCATTTGTCTGTCCTCTGCTTTGCAAGACTCATAGACACTTTCCTAAATTGTAATTTCAGTTATACTTTTAAGACAAAGTCATGTCTTCTCAATCTCTTTCTAAACTCTTGTTCCTTATGAAGAAGCAATAGAACATAGCCTTTTAGAGTGTAACTTTGAAGCCATGTGGCTAGGTTCCCTATTCTCTGGCAAGCTGGTTGTAAGGATCAAGTGACATAAATTACGTAAGGTATGAGAACGTTGCCCAGGACAAAGGATGCCAGGCATATGGTGGTTAACATCATGATTACTTCTGGCTGCTGAGCTGATGTCTTGTTGAAAACATAAAGGAGGTCTGTTTGTTGAAACTCCTGCTGCAGGAGGAAGATTAAGATGTTCCCTTCATAGTTGTCATTGCGTATGCATGATTTAGAATATTCTGGCTGTGAAACATGACCACTCATGCTACAGGCCTTCTTTAAGGGGCGAACATATCAAAACAGGAACAATGTGAGTGTGAAAAGAGGTTCTGTTGATTACATCGATTGCCAAGTTATGAAGTGGGACTTTTCCAGCTACAAGGACAGTCCCAGTCCAATTGGATCATTTGGTCACCCTGTCCTGACAGACCTGCGGCCAATAGCAATTTTGGTAATTGGCCCAGGGGCTGGTGTAAGCAGAACTGGGAGGTTTTCTTGGATAGAGTCCCCTTGCCTTGAACAGATGCTATAATGGTCACAAAAGCATCTCTGCATGCCCTGTTGTTGTGTGCTGCCTCTGGTCTCCTGTTGGAGGGAAGAACTACATGTGTTAAGACCCAAGACAGAGCACCTGGTCTACTTGCTTCTCTTTGTCCCTCCCTGGGGTTTCTTTTCACTCCACATATTTGACAATTTGATCCAATGTCTGTGTGGTCTCTTTTGTTAGGCTTTGGTCAATTTTAGTTTTTTTCCATTTTAACAACTTGAAAAAGCTGAGAAAAGTACCTGAGGTTTTCCACCCTGCTAGGATTTTTAGTTTAGGGCCCACTATTCAATTTTATGCTAATATAATCGACATCAGCATGTTGTCTTTACTTGAAAAAAAATATTTTCTCCATTTGTCCATGTCCTGCAAGCATTTCTGGCCTCTTTTGTTTCGCTTCTGAACTTAACGAGAATGCATGTAGAGATTCCTATATGCTGCTTGCTATATGATTTTGGTTGAGACTCTTATCTATTCTAAACCAGAACTGAAAATCTAAATGTAAAAAAGAAAAAAAGTAAATCTTTACCACTTTTGAACACAATTCAGGAAAATATCTTTATAACTATGAGGCTTGGCAGAACTTATTAAGTAAAATATAAAATTCACCATGTAATAAAATTAAAAATATGTATTTTTCTATATTAAATAGTTTTGATAATCAAAAAACAGATATATTTGGAACATATATAATTCAGTCCCTGATACATAAGGATATTTTAGAAACAAAAAATGAAAACCATGAAAAAAATAAATACGCGAACAAGCAATTCACAGAAAAAGAAAACCTGATGTCCAAATTACATATGGGAAAATGTCCAATAGCATGAGTTATCAAGGAAGTGAAAATGCTAAAAATGTGAATTCTTCACCAGGCGCAGTGGCTTACTCCTGTAATCCCAGCACTCTGGGAGGCTGAGGCGGGTGGATCACAAGGTCAGGAGCTCAAGATCAGCCTGACCAACATGGTGAAACTCCGTCTCTACTAAAAATAAAAATGTTAGCTGGGCCTGGTGGCATGCTCCTGTAATCTCAGCTACTCAGGAGCCTGAGGCAGGAGAATCACTTGAACCCAGGAGGAGTAGGTTGCAGTGAGCTGAGATTGTGCCACTGCACTCCAGCCTGGGCAACAGAGTGAGACGCCTCAAAAAAAAAATGAATTCTTTTAAATTATTTTAATTGGAAAAATCAACATGCTTATATAACTGCCAGGTATTGGTGAAGATCTCAGCAAGTAGAAAGTTCCATAACCTATTATAAGATGATATTTTCTATTTTTTCTTGAGTTAGTTTTTAAAAATTATGTGTCCTTGAATATTCCTATTTCGCATATATTTTCAAACATACTGGCATAGTTTTCATTATAATAACCTGTCATTATTTTTACTGTTTGCAGGAATTGTATGATATTTGCCCCCTTTCATTGCTCGCAGTGTTTTATTTGTGCTTGGCATTTATCAGGTAATCTTACAAGACATTTTTGAATTCCATTAGTCATTCCAAGGAATCTGTTTTTTATTTCTGAGGGAAAAGGGACCTCAAATATGTCAGTAATATTTCATATGTTTTAACATTTTATTTATATTGAAAGGTCTTTAAGAAATTTGATTCAAATATTCACAATGGTGTTCTAATGTTAGGCATATTTGTATTACATCTACTTCCGTGCTTTATTTATTATATTTATCTCAAGATTTTTATTTTAGCCATCAGTCATGTGTTAATTAAGTCTCTGTGTGGTTATAACTCTAAGTTAACATGTCTGAAAATATTTCATTGATTTCCTTTCTATTAGAAAAAGCTGAAAGAATTAGCCTTTAACCTCCTTGTAATATTTAACTTTAAAAACAAAAAATTAAATCACTCCAACAGATTAACCTTAAAATACAATGGGGAGTCTTCATTTTTCTCAAACCTTCTGCTCAGTTAATGGTCTACAGAAGGGACCAAGGACTTTTACAGAAGGACTTTTAAGTTAGAAATAGGAATTTGAATCTCTTCATGAAGACAGTGGAAATATGGTGTTCAAATCTAACTTTATCCATT
Source organism: Pan troglodytes (assembly GCF_028858775.2). Classification (NCBI taxonomy): domain Eukaryota; kingdom Metazoa; phylum Chordata; class Mammalia; order Primates; family Hominidae; genus Pan; species Pan troglodytes. Next base: position 15,400,091 of record NC_072410.2, on the reverse strand, counting down.
AGTTTTTGAGAAGGAATAATTTACTGGATTTCCAATACTTCTGTATTGAAAACTCAGATATTTCTCATAGATTCCTAAAACTTTACTCTTAATAATTATGTAATGTTTTGGAAAACAATTCTTTATTCTTTCAATTTATTTTTTTCAACAAAATAAATTATGCAGTTATAGACAATGTTAATTTTGTTAGAAACTTTGTCAATGTGTTTGACACTTAGAGGCTTACTACATAATCTTGTTATATATATAGATTCATTATTGTGATGTAATCTGTAGAAATACAAATAATTGAAAAGTGGGCCATTTCAACTAGACTGTCCTCCTATTTTCAAAGGCATAGTCTCTTATGAAAGATTGTCTGTGTTGATGGTGTCGCCTGTCAAAATTTTCTGTCCCACTTGAAGGTAGTGTCACCTGATAACATTTTTCAGTTGTTGGAAATTTCCTGAAACAGAACAGCATAGAAAAATGTACATAGCTCCAAACATTTATTAACTGAACATTGAGAACATACTGTATCTTTATCATACCCAAATAATAAATACACTTTACCCTTCTTTACCACATGGAAAATAGGATCTTTGTTCCATATCAGTGACTTTCTTTCTCCTCTAAATACTGTGAAACATTTTATAGTGTAATAGGGTTTTAGAAAAAATAAATCTCACTTTCATGATTTTTCCCAATGGAATACAATTCTGGAGAATGAGTGTGTGATGTGACATTCCTGATGCCAGTGGGGTGTTGTCATTTGTGTTGCCCCTCCCACCCCAAGCTTCACAATGGCTTTTCCCTCTGGGCCCTCTACTAGTCATTACCATTAGCTTTTTGAGGTATAATTGACAAGTAAAAACTGCATATATCAGATGTATAAAGGTTGATGTCTTGATAGAATATACACTGAAATAATGACCACTATCAAGATAATTAACATATCCATTACATCGTCAGTTACCATTTTCTTTTTAATCTCCTTGTTGTGTGGTGAGAATAATCTTTTGCAAATTGTGAGTGTATAATACAGTATTATTAACTAACGTTACAAAAATATACATTGAATTTCCAGAATATATTCATGTTGCATAACTGAAACTTTGTAACCTTTGTCCAAGATCTTCCCCTTTTCCTCTGACTCCTGGAAAACATCATTCCATTCTCTGCTTCTGTGAGTTTGATTATTTTAGAGTCTACTTATAAATGGTTCATGCAGTGTATTTGTCTGTTCTCATGCTGCTAATAAAGACATGCCTGAAACTGGGTAATTTATAAAGGGAAGAGATTTAATGCACTCACAGTTGCATATGGCTTGGGAGGCCTCACAATCATGGCAGAAAGCAAAGGAGAAGCAAAGGCAAGTCTTACAGCGTGGCAGGCAAGAGAGCTTGTCCAGGGGAACTCTCATTTATAAAATCATCAGATCTTATGAGACTTATTCACTACCATGGGAAGAGTATGGGGGAAACTGCCCCCATGATTTAATTATCTCCACCTGGCCTTGCCCTGGACACCTGGGGATTATTACAATTCAAAGTGAAATTGGGTGGGGGGGGAGGGACACAGCCAAACCATATTATTCTGCCCTTACCCTCCCAAATCAAATGTCCTCACAATTCAAGACAAATCCTGCCTTCCTAGCAGTCTCCCAAGTCTTAACTCACTTCATCATTAACTCGGAAGTCCGTAGTCCAAGGCAAGTCCCTTCCCCTAGGAGCCTGTAAAATCAAAAGCAAGTTAGTTACTGCCTAGGTACAATGGGGGTACAGGCATTGGGTAAATGCACCCATTCCAAATGGGAGGAATTGGCCAAAACGAAGGGGACACAAGCCCCACACAAGACAGAAATCCAGCAGGACAATCAAATCTTAAAGTTCCAAAATGATCTCCTTTGACTCCATGTCTCATATCCAAGTCATGCTGATGCACAAGGTGGGTTCCCTTGACCTCTGGCAGCTCTGCCCCTGTGGCTTTGGAGCATACAGCACCTGTCCTGACTGCTTTCACTGGATGATGTTGAGTGTCTGTGACTTTTTTAGGTGCACTGTGCAAGCTGTTGGTGGACCTACCATTCTGGGGTCCGGAGGACAGTGACCCTCTTCTCACAGCTCCACTAGGCAGTGCCACAGTGGGGACTCTGTGTAGGGGCTCTGACCACACATATCTCTTCCACACTGCCCTAGCAGAGCTTCTCCATGAGGGCCCTGCCCCTGTGGCAAACTTCTGCCCGGACATCCAGTTGTTTCCACACATCCTTTGAAATCTAGGTGGAAGTTATCAAATCTCAATTCTTGACTTTTGTGCATCCGCAGGCTCAACACCATGTGGATGCTTCCAAGGTTTGGGGGCTTGGGGCTTGCAACCCCTGAAGCAACAGCCTGAACTCTATTGTGGCCACTTTTAGCATGGATGGGATACAGGGCACCAAGTCCCAAAACTGCCCAAAGCAGCAAAACCCTGGGCCTGACCTATGAAACCGTTTTTTCCTCGGAGGCTTCCCAGCTTGTGATGAGAGGGGCTGCTGTGAAAACCTCTGACAAGCCATGGAGACATTTTCCCCATTGTATTTGCGATTAATATTTGGCTTCTCGTTACTTATGCAAATTTCTGCAGCCTGCTTGAATTTCTCCTCAGAAAATGGGTTTTTCTTTTCTATCACATCATCAGGCTGCAAATTTTCCAAACTTTTGTGCTCTGCTTCCTTTTTAAACATAAGTAATTCCAAACTATATCTTTATGAATACTTAAAACTACAGGTTATTATATTTGTCCATGTGTTTGTTGTTACCAGATACCTTATATTTTTATACAGCTTCATGTTGCTGTCTACCACTCTTTTGTTTCAATTTGAAGGGCTCCCTTTATTATCTATTTCAGAGCAGGTCTAGTTGTAATAAACTCCCTCAGCTTTTGTTTATTTGGAAAAAGCTTTAATTTATCTCTCATTTTTGAAGGTCAGTTTTGCTAGACACAGTATTCTTGGTGACAATTTTTCCCTTTCAGGACTTGGAGCATATCACCTGACCTCCTTCTGGCCTGGAAAATTTCTGCCGAGAAATTGGGTGATAATCTTATAGAAGCTCCACTTATGCAACAAACTGTTTTCTCTTCCTACTTCCAAGATTCTCTCTTTTTCAGTTAGCTAGGAGGAATAAGTTCAAAATATCTATTGTACAATATGGTGACTATAGCTAATAACAACATATTGTATTTTTGAAAATCACAGAAAGTAAATTTAAACAATTCTCAGCATAAAAATAAGTACATGTGGTAATGCACGTATTAACTCAATTTAGCAATTTCACAATGTATGCATTTTAAAAACAATGTTGTACAGAATAAATATATACCTTTTGTAAATTATAAATAAATTTTAATAATAAAATAAAAATTACAAATTAAAAAAAGATTCTCTCATTGTGTATGATGTTAGACAATTTAATTATAATGTGTCCTGGTGTGGTTCTCTTTGGACTTACACTTGTTGAATATTCTACTCCTGGTTTGTTCAGTGTTTTTATCATGAAGAAGTATTGAGTTCCTCAAATGTGTCCTTTGAATTAATCAATATGGTTATGTAGATTTTTTCCTCTATCATTCTATTAATGTGGAATATTAAATTGATTGATTTTCATATATTGAATGCTGTCAAATCCTGGGATAAATCTCAGTTGGTCATGGTAAATAATTCTTTTTACTATTTTGCTGGATTCAGTTTTACAGTATTTATAGAGGATTTCCCCACCTCTATTAATAAGAGATGTTAGTCTGTAGTTTTATTTTCTTATGATGTCTTTGTATCTTCAGCTCTGGAACACAGGAACTGAAGAAATATTTGTGTTTCTAGAAGGAAGAACCCTGAAACCTTGTTGTATTCTGGGGTATACAGTTCTTCTACAAAGAGAACATAGAGACATTTACTTGGGTTACTGTACATTAAGGGAAAGAGATTGCCTAGAGCAGGGGGTGGCAAACTACAGACTGGGAGCAGAATCAAGCCAGACACCTGTCTTTGGAAATAAAATTTTATTGGAACACAGCAATTTCCATTCATTTACACATTGTCTATGGCTGCTTTAATGCTACATTTGCAGAGTCCATAATTACAACTACAGTCTTATAATTTGAAAAACCTAGAATGTTCACCAACTAACATTTTACAAAATATGTTTGCTGACCCGTGATATTTGAGGACAGTTGGACATAAGTCTAAGCCAATATTGATACCCAAATACCAAAAGCATCATCATGGTCCCCTGTTAGAGTGGGAGCTTATAGGGCTACATAATAATTAGAGTCCTGGGTGAATTCCAGCTACTTTGCAGACCCACCCAGCAGTTCTTTCCAAAGTCCCTGACTGTATAATTGGATTAATATACTTGATCATTGGAGTAGTTCCTTCATTGGGCCCTTGGCCTGTGAAGTAAGAGGGACACGTGGAAGCTGCTGAAATTGCAACCCATATCAGCTACATAGCAAATCAACAACAATATTGCATGTTTGCAGGGGGATGGAGTTGGGTGGAAGTGATGAGTGTCATTTTTTTAATTCCTTAAACTTGTGGTGGGATATGGAGTGGAGGGGTCCTTATCATGTTTCCTCTTAACTCTTTAGTGCAGCCTCTTCATAAGTAAGCTGGATCCTGGGGGAGGACTGGAGATCACCTCAAGCAACCAATTAGCCACTCTGTTGGCAGTGTCAGCTCCAGACACAGGGTTGTTGTTGGAGTTAATTTCATCAGTCGATTAGGCACATGGTGCACAGCACTGAATTTTTGAATATACTCTTTTCTCTTCTGATCAGAACAGAAGTCTTATTGGAATTCATGTGCAAAGGACAATAGTTCTGACAGTCTTGCCCTAGGATTATGATTACTCTACTTGGTGCTGTTATATAAGAGAACAAAGCTATCTGGTGCATCTGCAGAACACTATGCTGATCCATTTTGTCAAGACGTCATGCTGATGAGGCTGGATAAGTAAGAAGCCATGGAGGTCTTGGGAAGACACATGTACTCCAGAGGGTGGGTGCAGGAGTTAAACTCTGAGAAGATTCAGGGACCTGTCACTGAAGTTTTGAGGTGTCCAGAAGTCAGGGGATTTGTAGCATTATCCTTAAAATTATAAGGCATCCTGCATCTCCTACCACAAAGAAGGAAGCTGATCACCTGGATAAGTCCTTTGGGATCTGGAGATGACACATTCTACACCAGATGACTTAGACCATGGCCAGGTAGGAGCAGGTCCTGGGACAGGAAAAGGCTCTGCAGCAGGTTCATTCTGCAGTGGATCTTCCCTGCTAGTTGGTCTGTGAAACCTACACTCCCCATGGGGGTGTCAGTAGTGGGTGCACATACAGTGGGAGAATCACAACACAGGCTCTGGTGATAGAGGTCATCCATGCCATCTGCAGCTAAAAAATCCCTCCCTTGGGACATAGTTCCTGGCATACTACTGGGCCCTGGTAAGGATGGAATGCCTGGCTGTAAGGGGCATGTGTCCATGCATCTGGAATTGAGCACTATGGGTCTGTCACATTCAAGAAGTCACAGTGAATAGACCACCCAGCATTCCTCTGAAAGTTCAAACTGGTACATTCAAGGTCAGGGCTGTGATGATCTAGCGGTCACTATCTAAACAAAAGAAATCTGGGCTTAGGGCCTGTACTGAAACAGATTATAGGAGGGAGGGGAGGAGGACTGTTGCAACAGTGAGAAACCTAGGCATGAGATTGGCAAGTGTCTCTAAGGTCATCCAGAGTGGGGCTTTTAAGTAATAGAGAGGAGTAAGAAGGCTAGAAAAAATCAGGGTCTCAGGGACTGTGTGTCTTTGAAGTCAGCTAATATTTAGGAGGGTTTAGGAGGGGCCTTTCTGCATTCAGATGCTGACTCAAGCTGAAGGTGGGCTGAAGTTCAGGGTACTCTGAAGAGAGAGGAGCTTAACTAAAGTTTGGTCAAGTATTTTGTACTGATTAATCTGTTGGGGAAATTAGCTCATGTATTCATTAATGAGACAAAGAATGAGAATTTGGAGGGTCTGTTTCTGACCTTTTCCTAGGTAAACCCAGGAATTATATCTAAGTTACATGAGGAAAGATGGTTATTCCAGTAAGCCATTTTCCAGATAACAAGAGGTGAGGGGAATTCTTTAAACTTCCTTATACTCAGGATCACAGGGCCTGGTAAAGTTCACCACTGTCAGCGCACATAAGTAAGCTGCATGAGGAGAAGCCCCACTCTATGTCCATCTTCATGAATACACCAGCAGCCCTGCCCCAGTGTGCACCTGTGACCATCTGCAAGGTCTGGTGGTGGAGAGGGGTTATGTGCAGCCAGCTGGGGGAGCAGAAAAAGCCCATTCTTGGTTTATGAATTATTCACCTCTGAAAGTAGGTAACAGCCAACATGGTCAGTATCTGCTTAAAGCCACTCTCAGAGCAGCCTTTAAGGACTAAACAGGAAAAGTTTCTTCACAGTGGTCTAACTTGTCAGTACCGTACCTGTTTACTTACATTTTTTAGAAGGAACAGTGACATTAGATGAGACCATATCCACATTGTTGGACATGACTTTGCTGGCTGGAATCAATAGTCACAGAAGGTATGAAGTCTTTTGCATGGCATGTTAATGCCCACCACAAAACATCCACCACAGAGGAGGCACTGGACTACCCAGGAGACAAATGTCTGGGGTGGTTTACATTACTGAGCATTTGTCATCATCCACCCCATGCCAGAATCAGCAGGACAAGGATCTATGCTATGCTTGGGCCAATACCTTGGATGTCCACTGACCATGGCTGATCTAGCTATTGCTTAGTATAAATGGCCAACCTAAAAAGATTAGAGACCAATATTCCTGAAAAAGAACAACTCGGTGGTCATTTGATTACAGCAGCCTCCTTTTATCCTTAAAGGGTCAGTGGTTCATTCCCACTGGGAAAGTGTCGATTTGTATTTTTTGCCTGCAGAGCCTCAAAAAGCACCACTGTCCAGGGGCATATGAAATGCCTGATCCACAGTCAGACATGGATTCCATACAACCCAGCATGTTCCATAAAATCCCCTAACAGTGACAGAAATATGTGGGATGCACCACTTAGAAGCAACGGGTCTCCTCGAGTCCTGGAACGGCCTGCTGAAGGCACAGCTGAAGCAGCAACTCAGAGGCAATGCTATGCAAGGGTTGGTGCCCTCTTTACTGATGCACTGTGTGCATAACATGAGGGAATTCCTCTTCATCCCCAGGAGGAAGAACACCTGGTTTCCAGGAACCCAGGGTGGAAGCAGGAGTGGCCCCATCATCATCATACTCTGTATAAAGAGCATCAGAGTACATGGGTCTACTCCAAAAGCCACATTTGGACACAGCCATCCTAAGGCCTTTCCCCTAACAATGTTGGAGCATTATGACAACCACAGATTCTGTGCCCCACTCTCTTATGCAGAATTTTACAGACTGAAGAAACTAAAGCTTAGAAAGGCAATGAACTTGCCAAGTGATATGGTTTGGCTCTGTGTGCCCATCCACATCTCATCTTGAATTGCACTCCCATAATTCCCATGTGTTGTGGGAGGGACTGGGTGGAAGATAATGGAATCATGGAGGTGATTTTCCCTGTACTGTTCTCCTGGTAGTGAATAAGTCTCATGAGATCTGATGGTTTTATAAGGAGTTTCCACTTTCACTTCTTTCTCATTCTCTCTTGGCTGCCAATTGTAAGAAGTGCCTCTCACCTTCCACCATAATTGTGAGGCCTCCTCAGCCATATGGAATTGTGAATCCATTAATTTATTTTTGTTTCCAGTCTCAGGTATGTCTTTATCAGCAGTGTGAAAACAGACTAATACAGTAAATTTGTACCAGGAGTGGGGTGCTGATGAAAAAGTAACTGAAAATGTGGATACAACTTTGGAACTGGGTAGCAGGCAGAGGTTGGAACAGGTTGGAGAGCTTGGAAGAAGACAGGACAAATATGGGAAAGTTTGGAACTCCCTAGAGACTTGTCATTGGCTTTGACAAAAATGCTGATAATGATATGGACAATGAAATCCAGGCTGAGGTGATCTCAGAAGGAGATGAGGAACTTGTTGGAAACTGGAGCAAAGGTGACTTTTATGTTTTAGCAAAGAGACTGGCAGCATATTGCCCCTGCCCTAGAGATTTGTGGAACTTTGAAATTGAGAAAGGTGACTTACGGTGTCTGGCAGAAGAAATTTCTAAGCCATAAAGCATTCAAGATGTGACTTGGGTGCTGTTAAAGGCATTCGGTTTTAAAAGGGAAACAGAGCATAAAAGTTTGGAAGTTTTGCAGCCTGACAGTGTAATAAAAAACAAAATCCCATTATCTGAGGAGAAATTCAGGCTGCAGAAATTTGCATAAATAATGAGGAACTGAATGTTAATCACCAACACAATGGGGAAAGTGTCTTCAGGGCTTGTCAGAAGCCTTCAGGGCAATCCCTCCCATCACAGACCCAGAAGCCTAGGAGGAAAAAATGATTTTATTGGCCGGGCCCAGAGTCCCTCTGCTGTGTGCAGTCTAGGGACTTGGTACCCTATATCCCAGTTGCTCCAGTCATGACTAAAAGGGGCCAAGATACAGCTCAGGTCATGGCTTTGGAGGGTGCAAGCCCCAAGCCTTGGCAACTCCCAGGCAATGTTGAGCATGCAGGTGCATGGAAGTCAAGAATTGAGGTTTGGGAACCTCCACCTAGATGTCTGAGGATGTAGGGAAACACCTAAATGCCCAGGCCGAAGTATGCTGTTTGGAGGAGGGGGGGCCCTCATGGAGAACCTCCAATAGGGCAGTGTGGAAGGGATATGTGGGGTCAGAATCGCTACACAGAGGAGTCCCACCACCGTCCTCCAGACTCCAGAATGGTAGATCCACCAACAGCTGGCACCGTGCACCTGGAAAAGCTGCAGACACTCAACAGCAGCCCATGAAAGCAGCCAGGAGGGAGGCTATACCCTACAAAGCCATAGGGGCAGAGCTGCTCAAGGCCTTGTGATCCCACCTTTTATATCAGCATGATGTAGATGTGAGACTTGGACTCAAAAGAGATCATTTTGGAGCTTTAAGATTTCACTGGCCCCCTGGATTTTTGATTTGCACGGGGTCTATAGTCCCTTTGTTTTGGCCAATTTCTCTCATTTGGATGGTTGTATTTACCCAATGCTTGCAACCCCATTGAATCTAGGAAGTAACTAACTTGCTTTTGATTTTACAGGCTCATAGGCAGAAGGGAATTGCCTTGTCTCAGAAGGGACTTTGGACCATGGACTTTTCAGTTAATGCTAAAATGAGGTAAGACGTTGGGAAGGCATGATTGGTTTTGAAATGTGAGGACATGAGATTTGACAGGAGCTAGGGAAGGGAAAATATGGTTTGGATCTGTGTCTCCACCCAAATCTCATCTTGAATTGTGCTCCCATAATTCCCACGTTATAGGATGGACCCAGTGGGAGATAATTGAATCATGGGGGTGGTTTCCCCCATACTGTTCTTGTGGTAGTAAATAAGTCTCACAAAAGCTGATGGTTTTATAAGGGGTTTCCACTTTCACTTCTTTCTCATTCTTTCTTGCTGCTGCCACGTAAGAGATGTCTTTCACCTTCCACCACGATTGTGAGGCCTCCCCAACCACGTGGAACTGTGAGTCCATTAAGCCCATTTTTCTTCTCAGTCTCAGGTATGTCTTTATCAGGAGTGTAAAAATGGAGTAATACACCAAGATAACAAGACCAATATGTAACAGAGCCAAAGCTGACTTGGTCTGTCACTCTCCAGAGTCCCAGCTTTAAGTTACCGTCAATACCATGTGTAGAACATTAGCAATCAGCTGACCAACTGTCCTGGTATGCTTGGGACTGATGGGTTTTCTGGGATTTAGGATTCTTAGTATTGAAACTGGGAAGGTTCTGCCAACCTTCCCAGAGATGATTTGAGTCCCCAGTTTATAAAAAATGCATAAAAATGGTAATAATTATTATCCTTAGTGAGTTTAGCTCTACAAATGTTTGGCCAGATTTATTAGAAGTAAACCTCAGAAAAGCAATTTCACATCATAGTTGTCATGGACATGGCAACTTGACCACTGAGGTAGGAGGTCCTGCAGAAATGGAGCTGAGAAAGGGATACAGGTTCCAGGCGGGGAGAAGTCCTGAAAACCTTGACAGAGCAGCTCTGGGGGCCATCCTTGGCAGAATCAAGTCAGGTAATGAGATGTTCTTCCTCAGAGGACCTAGGTCCATATGAAACATGAAGAGTGTGTGTCTGGCCTTGTGCTAGGTAAACAAAGGACTTATCCAGGAGTTATATCTAAGTCATATGGGGAAAGACAGTTCTTTAGTAAGCCATTTCCCAGGTAACAAGAGGTGAGGGGAAAAGGAATGACCTAAAGGAGGTGACCTAGAAAAATAAAGGTTTCTTCCCTCTGTGAGAATGGTTGCAGTCACAGCTCCCAGAAGTCCATCTTTCTGGACCAGTTCTATTTGCAAAATGATTTACCTTCTCCTTCCATCAAATGATAGAAGCTCTTTCTCCATCTCCTGGAGACTGGTCTGGCCTGTGGCTTGCTTTAGCTAATAGGATATGCTGGAAGGGGTGTGTGAGTGCTGGAATGGAGGGCTCAAAGGCCTTTTAGCTTTTGCTTAGAACCACTTACAATGCCGACATCAGCTTCCCATCAGCCTCCAGGGAAGAAGCCCAGAGTCACCTATGGGGGGATGGGATGCCCTAAGAGGAGAACTGAGATGCCATCACAAACAGCTGGCACCAGCATCCTAAAGTCTGAATGAGACTACCTTGGATCCCAGTCAGCTGCATGAGTGACTCCAGGTAGGGTCAACCAAACTGCCCATATTGCTAACTCACAGAATCATGAAAAAAGTAGTAAATCACTTTAAGCCACTACATTCTGGGAATAGTTTTTGTAGTTCATGGAAGCCTCACTCGCTGGGGCATGTAAAGGTTCCAGTTATTAACCTATCATTTCTTAGCTTACAACCCACCCATCTGGGCTCTGCTTTGTGAGGGCAGAGCTGGGACGCTGCACTTGACATTATGCTTGCCAGCTGGCTCCCATCAGGCCCTGCCCACATGGGCATAGAGGGATATTGGGAGGCCGAAGCAAGGGAGGACAGACTTTTTTCCAAACCTGTGAGTGAGAACCAACAATCTTGGTTACTTCCGCAGGAGTAGGGCCTTCCTGTAGCAGCAGGTGGACTCAGTGTGTGGGTTTTTCTATACATGCATACCTTCTTCATGGCCCTCCTTGGAGACATCAGCACCTTCACAGCCCTGGGTTACTGTCCCAAGGGGCTTTTCCTCTAAGCTTATAAATTTTAATAATTCAGTCCCTTTTTGTTCCAACAACCTTAGGTGCCGCAGTTGCTTCCTGCAGTTGCTACTTCCAGGATACCCGAGTGCTTCATTTTATTTTGCCTTCTGGTTCTTCAGTATCTAGTTAATATTTTTTACATTAAAATCCCCTATTAAAATATGGCTGCTGTGATTTCTGTATCCTGGCTGCTCTGACTGGTACACTGTGTATGGTTAATCCATTATCATTCATGAGGGAGACTCATAACTTCATTAGGAAACTAAGTGAGGCTGGATGCTCAGAACGTTAAGGATGGGGCTCGTACCAATTACAGAAACACTATAGGTAACATGGCCCAGGGAAAGACAAGTGGCTTTCCTGGCTGCCTGCCTGCCTGCCTTCCTTCCACATAATATATTGAGAAAAGATGGGCTTTGGAGTCAGATATATTGGTTAAAAAGTTTAAATCACTTACTCACTAGCATTAAGGCCTTGGGAAATTTATTTAACATGTTTACACTCTGTTACTCTCTCTCCCAGAAACTGCCTACTTTATCCCAGTACACCCTTGGCAGCTTAGGAAGAGAACAATTATGTAATGTCAAGGAAAAACACACATCTCTGGATTTCCTTAATAAAGGAAAGGCTTTATTGTTTTGTTTTGTTTTGTTTTTGACATGGAGTCTTGCCCTGTCACCTGGGCTGGAGTGCAATGGCGTGATCTCAGCCTACTGCAACCTCCACCTACTGCGTTCAAATGATTCTCATGCCTCAGTCTCCTGAGTAGCTGGGATTACAGGCACCTGCCACCATGCCCGGCTAATTTTTGTATTTTTAGTAGAGATGGGGTTTCACTATGTTGGTCAGGCTGGTCTTGAACTCCTGACATCAGAAGATCTGCCTGCCTTGGCCTTCCAAAGTGCTGGAATTACAGGCATGAGCCACCAGGCCTGTCCAAGGAAAGACTTCATTAAGGGGAGTTTTTGCAGTAGAGAGATGCTCAGAGTCTACGCCAGAACATCTCTTGGAACAGGTGGATGAGCAAAGCTGTTATATGCCAAGACATGAGATAGTTGACTGTGGGAAGAAAAAAACTAAAATATGCTGAGGGGTCTTGATACTTAAGGAACTGTATCAAATGTTGGAATAACAGGAAAGCTGAGGTAGAGAATGCTTGTTTTCATTTAGGTACATGGGCAGAGGTTTGAATCTGAGATAGAGCAAAAAAAGTTATAATGAAGGAAGTTCATATAAAACTGAGGGCCAGCCAACATAGTCTAGCCAGTTTCAAGTTATGTCAAATGTAAATTTTGATCAGCCTTGTCAGTCTCTCCTCTGTTTCAATACAAGCTCAGAGAAACTCTCCCTGAACAACCAGGGATAAGGAAAATTTGAAGTTGGGCATGACTGAGTGCAATAGTCCTCAGGGCCAGAGTTTCCTCAGTGTTGTTCCTGGAAGACCAGTAGAAATGTCTGTTGAGCATGCTGGCAAAGGTGAGCTGTTTTAGGGTCATACAGAATAAGTATCTTAAAAGTGGAATTTCTAAAATGAGAAACATAAATATTAACATAAAAGGTTGCATTAAAGTAAACAGCCACGAGTTGAACTGCAAGGGTACCCAGTCCAGCAGATTGCAACTGGTTTGCAAATGGAAATCTTTTGATTATGCACATTGCTTGTTGGGTTTCTTGAAGTGAGGAGTCTGCACAATGCTGTCCACAGTCTTGTTTACTTTTTATTTTTTCTGTAAAGCAAGTGTTTTACCAGACAGCCTTTGTAGCTCACACAGTGGTTTGTCTGGGGAGAAATCCAGCCCATGCACAGTCTGCAGTGGTTATGAGTACTTCCAGGTTCATTAAGTTACCAGGAATCAACTCTCAGGACTTCTTCAGATCCTGGGGAAAAGGCCAGCTTCAAGGTAACCTAGATCCCCGATGGGAATCTGCACAGTCAAGTTTGAGTTCTCAGTGATGCCAAATCAGGAGGGAGAGAGAAAAATGGGAAATAGTTGTTTGGAGGCTTGGAAACAGATATTGAAGGAAACTGGAAAACCTGAAAACTTGGTCATGGTGGACAGTTTGTACAAGGTGACAGCTAGGAAGTAACACTGTTTTTTTGTTTTTGTTTTTCACAGTGGGAGAAGTCAAGACAGAATGTGATTATCCATCAATTATTTACAGTTTATAAAGATATGCAAAGTGGTTTGAAGATAATGAATATGATCAGAATCTGATATCCCTGAAAGATATTGTACGTTGAATTGTGTGCCCCAAAGACATGTTCAGATACTAACTCTGGGATCTGTAAACATCATGTTATTTAGAAGTAGTGTCTGTATTAGTCTGCTCATAAAATGCAATAATCTGGGGGGTTTAAACAACAGAAATATATTTCTTACAGTTCTGGAGGCAGGGAAGTCCAAGCCACACTAAAGGTACTGTGCCTGCCTGCTAATGAGTTCAGAAAGTTTAAAGATGAGGATGGATAGGGAGATGATAAAAGGGAAGAGGGCAGCCCAAAGAGTAAATATATCCCCAAGCTCAAAGCATCATGAAGATATCTTCTTTGAGACAGTGTTCTAGACTGCAAAACTTAGGTCACAGACTTAAAAACTGAGCAATATTGGCCAGGTGCGGTGGCCCATGCCTGTAATCCCAGCACTTTGGGAGGCCGAGGCAGGTGGATCACGATGTCAGGAGATCAAGACCATCCTGGCTAACACAGTGAAACCCCATCTCTACTAAATATAAAAAAAATTAGCAGGATGTGGTGGCGGGCACCTGCAGTCCCAGCTACTCAGGAGGCTGAGGCAGGAGAATGGCCTGAACCCGGGAGGTGGAGCTTGCAGTGAGCCAAGATCACACCACGGCACTCCAGCCTGGGCAACAGAGTGAGATTTCATCTCAAAATAAATAAATAAATAAATTAAATAAAATAAAAATAAAATAAAATGTAAACAAAACCAAAACGAAAACCAAAACCAAAAACCTGAGCAGTATTTACTCAGTAATTAAGAGGTCTATGCCCCACTCAGCTGGAGAAAATAGCATGCCTTAAAGGTTTGCCATGGTCAGAAGATGATCTTGCTTTAGTTATTGGAACTGACTGATTAGCAGGTTCCCTGTTGCCTGAAGGAATGTCAATAAGAACACTATTCTAAGCTGATATTCACATTGATTCTTGAAAAGAAGGAAAATTTGGATCCAAGTCCAAAATCATCAGTGTTTTGTTGATTCTCATGAGGGCTTTCTTCTTGGCTTGCAGATGTCCACCTTCACGCTGTATCCTCACATGGCCTTCCTTGGTGTGTGCTTGTAAAGAGAGAGCACAGGCTCTGTGGTGTCTTTTCTTATAACGACACTAATCCCATCAGATCAAAGGCCTACCCTTATGACCTCTTTTAACCTTAATCACTTTCTTCCTCCAACTACACCCCCACTGGGATTCAGAGCTTCAAAGTATGAATTTGGTGGAAAGACATGATTTAGTCTACAATAAGTCTACAATGATTTAGTCTTCGTGGGATGTAATCAAGTTTCAATATAAAAAGAGGATATTTGGACATGAGTGAACAGAGGGTCAAACAGGGGACACACACACACACACACACACAGCAGAAGCCCCACGGACGATTGGCAGAGATGAGAGAGATGTGTCCTACAAGCCAAGAAAGCCAAGGGTTGCTGGCAACCACCTAAAGATAGAAAAAACACTGAAGCATTCTTTGTAAGTCTCATGGGGAGTACAGCCCTGATGACACTTCAATTCCAGATCTAGCCCTCGCAACTCTGAGGAAATCAATTTAAGCCACCAGTTCTGTAGTACTTTTGTTACAGCATCCCTTGGAAACCAATATGAATATGTTAGCATTTTCTGTTAAAACACAACATTTATTTTTATAGTCACCCCACTCTTCCTTTTGATCAAAGGCAATCTTGAAGAAAAATCACTCTTGATCACAAAATAATAACATATGGCTGGTCTCATTAATTTAGCATCATTATTTACACAGATAAAGGAAAAAGGACTATTTGCTATATGGGCCTTTTGAAGTTTACTTTGTAAAAAGTTTCCATAAGGAATCTTAGATTGAATTTTTAAAACCTTATAGAAAACCAAGCCATCAGAGAATAGGATTGCAACCCCTGCTTTTTTTTTTTTTTGCTTTCCATTTGCTTGGTAAATATTCTTGCACCCCTTTATTTTGAGCCTATGTGTGTCTTTGCACATGAGATGGGTCTCCTGAATACAGAACACCGATGGGTTTTAACTTTTTATCTAATTTGCCATTCTGTGTCTTTTAATTGGGGCATTTAGCCCATTTACATTTAAGGCTAATATTGTTATGTGTGAATTTGATCCTGTCATGATGCCACCTGTTTTTTTTTTTTTTGCCTGTCAGTTGATGCAATTTCTTCATAGCATCAATAGTCTTCACAATTTGGTATATTTTTGCAGTGGCTGGTACTGCTTTTTCCTTTCCATATTTAGGGCTTATTTCAGGAGCTCTTGTAAGGCAGGCCTGGTGGTGACATGATCTCTCAGCATTTGCTTGTTGGTAAAGGATTCTATTACTCCTTTGCTTATAAAGCTTAGTTTGGCTGGATATAAAATTCTGGATTGAAAATTCTTTTCTTTAAGAATGTTGAATATTGGCCCCCACTCTCTTCTGGCTTATAGGGTTTCTGCAGAAAGATACACTGTTAATTTGATGGGCTCCCCTTTTTGGGTAACCTGATCTTTCTCTCTGGCTGCCCTTAACATTTTTGCCTTCATTTCAAACTTGGTGAATCTGATGATTATATTTCTTGGGGTTGCTCTTCTCGAGGAGTATCTTCATGTTGTTCTCTGTATTTCCTGAATTTGAATGTTGGCCTGTCTTGCTTGGTTGAGGAAGTTCTCCTGGATAATATCCTGAAGAGTGTTTTCCAACTTGGTTCCATTCTTCTTGTCACTTTCAGGTAGACCAATCAAACATAGGTTTGGTCTTTTCACATAGTCCCATATTTCTTGGAGGCTTGTTTGTTCCTTTTCATTCTTTTTTTTCTAATGTTGTCTTCATGCTTTATTTAATTAAATTGATCTTCATTCTCTGAAATCCTTTCTTGCACTGAATTGATTCAGCTATTGATACTTGTGTATGCTTCATGAAGTTCTCACAGTGTATTTTTCAGCTCCATCAGGTCATTTATGTTCTTCTCTAAACTGGTTATTCTAGTTAGCAATTCATCTAACCTTTTTTCAAGGTTCTTAGCTTCCTTGCATTGGGTTAGAGCATACTCCTTTAGCTCAGAGGAGTTTGTTATTACCCACCTTCTGAAGCTTACTTCTGTCAGTTTGTCAAACTCATTCTCCATCCAGTTTTGTTACCTTTGTTGCAAGGAGTTGTGATCCTTTGGAGGAGAAGAGGTGTTCTGGTTTTTGGAATTTTCAGCCTTTTTGCACTGGTTTTTCCTCATCTTTGTGGATTTATCTACCTTTGGTCTTTGATTTTGGTGACCTCTGGATGGAGTTTTTGTGTGGACATCCTCTTTGTTGATGTTGATGCTATTCCTCTCTGTTTGTCAGTTTTCTTTCTAACAATCAGGCCCCTTTGCTGCAGGTCTGCTGGAGTTTGCTGGAGGACCACTCCAGACCTTGTTTGCCTGGGTATCACAAGCACAGCAAACACAACAGAATCTTTGCAGAACAGCAAAGATTGCTCCCTGTTCCTTCCTCTGGAAGCTTAATCCCAGAGGGGCACCCACCAGATGCCAGCAAGAGGTCTCCTGTATGAGGTTTCTGTCAACCCCTGCTGGGAGGTGTCTCCCAGTCAGGAGGCATGGGGGTCAGGGACCCACTTAAGAAAGCAGTCTGTCTCTTAGCAGAGCTCAAGCACTGTGCTTGCAGATCCACTGATCTCCTTCCGAGCTGGCAGGCAGGAATGTTTAAGTCTGCTGAAGCTGCATGCACAGCTGCCTTTTCCCCCAGGTGGTTGGTCCCAGGGAGTTGGGAGGCTTATCTACAAGCCCGTGACGGGGGCTACTGCTTTTCTTTAAGAGATGCCCTGCCCAGAGAGGAGAAATCTAGAGAGGCAGTCTGGCCACAGCAGCTTTGCCAAGCTGTGATGGGCTCCGCCCAGTTCAACTTCCCAGTGGCTCTGTTTACACTGTAAGGGGAAAACTGCCTACTCAAGCCTCAGTAACGGCGGATGTTCCTCCCCACACCAAGCTCAAGCATCCCAGGTTGACTTCAGACTGCTGTGCTGGCAGCAACAATGTCAAGCCAGTGGATCTTAGCTTGCTGGGCTTGGGCTCCATGGGGGTGGGATCTGCTGAACTAGACCTCTTGGCTCCCTGGCTTCAGCCCCCTTTCAAGGGAAGTGAATGGTTCTGTCTCACTGGTGTTCCAGGCACCACTGGAGTGTGTGTGTGTATATATATATACCTGCAGCTAGTTCGGTGTCTGCCCGAAAGGCCATCCACTTTTGTGCTTGAAACCCAGGGCCCTGGTGGTGTAGGCACCCAGGGGAATCTCCTGGTCTGTGGGTTGTGAAGACCATGGAAAAAGCATAGTATCAGAGCCGGAATGCACCATCCCTCATGACACAGTCCCTCATGGCTTCCCTTGCTAGGGGAGGGAGTTCCCCGAACCCTTGTGCTTCCCGGGTGAGGCAATACCCTGCTTCAGCTCACCCTCCATGGGCTGCACCAACTGTCTAACCAATCCCAATGAGATGAGTCGGGTACCTCAGTTGGAAATGCAGAAATCATCCACCTTCTGTGTTGATCTCACTGGGAGCTGCAGACTGGAGCTCTTCCTATTCAGCCATCTTGCTAACCACCCCATTATACCAGCCCCCAAACTCCTGGAACTGTTAAGCAACTTCAGCAAAGTGTCAGGATACAAAATCAATGTGCAAAAATCACAAGCATTCCTATACTTGAATAATAGACAAACAGAGACCCAAATCATGAGTTAACGCCCATGCACAGTTACTACAAAGAGAATAAAATACCTAGAAATATAACTTACAAGGAACGTGAAGAACCTTTTCAGGGAGAACTACAAACCACTGCTCAAGGAAATAAGAGAAGACACAAACAAATGGGAAAACATTACATGCTCATGAATACGAAGAATCAATATCATGAAAATGCCCATAATGCCCAAAGTAATTTATAGATTCAGTGCTATCCCCATCAAGCTACCATTGACTTTCTTCACAGAATTAGAAGAAACTACTTTAAATTTCACATGGAACCAAAAAAGCACTCATAAATCCAAGACTATCCTAAGCAAAAAGAACAAAGCTGGAGGCATCACGCTACCTGATTTCAAACTATACTACAAGCCTATAGTAACAAAAACAGCGTGGTACTGGTACCAAAACAGATATATAGACCAATCGAACAGAACAGAGGCCGCAGAAATAATGCCACATCTACAACCATCTGATCTTTGACAAACCTGACAAAAACAAGTAATGGGGAAAGGATTCCCTACTTGATAAATGGTGTTGGGAAAACTGGCTAGCCATATTCAGAAAACTGAAACTGGATTCCTTCCTTACACCATATACAAAAATTAACTCAAGATGGATTAAAGATGTAAATGTAAGGCCTAAAACCATAAAAACTCTAGAAGAAGACCTAAGCAATACCATTCAGGACATAGGCATGGGCAAAGACTTCGTGTCTAAAACAACAAAAGCAATGGCAACAAAAGCCAAAATTGACAAATGGGATCTAATTAAACTAAAGAGCTTCTGCACAACAAGAGAAACTATCATCAGAGTGAACAGGTAACCTACAGAATGGTAGAAAATTTTTGCAATCTAACCATCTGACAAAGGGCTAATATCCAGAATCTACAAGGAACATAAACAAATTTACAAGAAAAAACAAACAACCCCATCAAAAAGTGGGTGAAAAATATGAACAGACACTTCTCAAAAGAAGACATTTATGTGGCCAAGAAACAAATGAAAAAAGCTCATCATCTCTGATCATTAGAGCAATGCAAATCAAAACCACAATGAGATACCATGTCATGCCAGCTAGAACGGCATTCATTAAAAAGTTAGGAAACAACAGATGCTAGAGAGGATATGGAGAAATAGGAACACTTTTTTTTTATTACACTTTAAGTTTTAGGGTACGTGTGCACAACGTGCAGGTTTGTTACATATGTATACACGTGACATGTTCATGTGCTGCACCCATCAACCCATCATTTAACATTAGGTATGTCTCCTAATGCTATCCCTCCCTCCTCCCCCGACCCCACAACAGGCCCCGGTGTGTGATGTTCCCCTTCCTGTGTCCAGGTGTTCTCATTGTTCAATTCCCACCTACGAGTGAGAACATGCGGTGTTTGGTTTTTTGTCCTTGCGATAGTTTGCTGAGAATGATGGTTTCCAGCTTCATCCATGTCCCTACAAAGGACATGAACTCATCATTTTCTATGACTGCATAGTATTCCATGGTGTATATGTGCCACATTTTCTTAATCCAGTCTATCATTGTTGGACATTTGGGTTGGTTCCAAGTCTTTGCTATTGTGAATAGTGCCACAATAAACATACGTGTGCATGCGTCTTTATAGCAGCATGTTTTATAGTCCTTTGGGTATATACCCAGTAATGGGATGGCTGGGTCAAATGGTATTTCTATTTCTAGATCCCTGAGGAATCGCCACACTGCCTTCCACAGTGGTTGAACTAGTGTACAGTCCCACCAACAGTGTGAAAGAGAAATAGGAACACTTTTACACTGCTGGTGGGAGTGTAAATTAGTTCAACCATTGTGGAAGACAGTGTGGTGATTCATCAAGGATCTAGAACCAGAAATACCATTTGACCCAGCAATCCCATTACTGGGTATATACCCAAAGGATTTTAAATACTATAAACACACAGCACACATATGTTTATTGCAGCACTATTTACAATAGTGAAGACATAGAACCAACCAAAATGCCCATCAAAGATAGACTGGATAAAGAAAATGTGGCCCATATATGCCATGGAATACTATGCAGCCATGAAAATGGATGTGTTTGGCCAGGTGTGGTGGCTCATGCCTGTAATCCCAGCACTTTGGGAGGCCGAGGTGGGCGGATCACGAGGTTAGGAGTTTGAGACCAGCCTGGCCAACATGGTGAAAACCAGTCTCTACTAAAAATACAAAAAATTAGCTGGGCATGGTGGCACATGCCTGTAGTCCCAGCTACTCAGGAGGCTGAGGCAGAAGAATTGCTTGAACCTAGGAGGCGGAGGTTGCAGTGAACAGAGATTGTGCCACTGTACTCCAGCCTGCATGACAGAGTGAGACTCCCTCTCAAAAAACAGTAAAAAAATAAATAAAGGATGAGTTTGTGTCTTTTGCAGGGCCATGGATGGAGCTGGAAACCATCATCCTCAGCAAACTAACTCAGGAACAGAAAACCAAACACCACATGTTCTCACTCATAAGTGGGAGTTGAACAGTGAGAACACATGGGCACAGGGAAGGGAACATCACACACCAGGGCCTGTCAGGGGTTGAGGCCTAGGGGAGGAATAGCATTAGGATAATTCCCTAATATAGATGGCGAGTTGATGGGTGTAGCAAACCACCATGGCAAGGGCATATCTATGTAACAATCCCGCATGTTCTGCACATGTATCCCAGAACTTAAAGTATAATTTAAAAAAAAGAAAAAAAAAAGAAAAAGAAAACCAAGCCATCAGGTTTCTCCAGCAGGTACCTATAGTTCTTTGTGAATTCTTCTCTTTTCAAGAGTCCAAAATATGTTCAATTTCTCAAAAGTGCCAGGAAGTGATCTTTATTTCTTACCTCCATGTTTGGGAACCTATAAGCCAGGTACGGTTTTCCCAAGAAGGCTTTGTAAGCTCTGACTCTATAAAGTCAACATTAGTTCCTTAAAAATGTCTGGTCATATCTGAGTAAGTGACTATCATTTTAAAATATGACATCTCAGGCAAGGGCTTGATTCCATAACCAACGTTTTAAATTATATACTATTAAAAAGGACAGACTCCTACTAAATGTATATGAATAACTGTATTGCCATGGAAGTAAGAATACTCAACAAGAATTTCTGAATTCTGAAAGTATCAGGCAGGGTGAGAAAGATAAATGTTTCATTTTTGTTAGCAAAATCATGTCTATTAAATTGTTTTGAGCCTGAGAGAAAAGATAAAGGCTTCCACGTATTTGGAAAGTGTAACGATAAAGCATCAGCAATATTCCAAGCAAAGCCCACCATCATTCTTCATCAGTTCATTCAGTCCTATGTGATTAATTACTGTTCTGCTCATCTTGGGCTAGCAGTCTCATAAGCTCATCTGCTTCTCCAGTAGTGTTCTGCAAATCTCGACCCAGTCCACTGGCATAGTTTCAAATTTAACCAGACAATGCCATCAAATGCCTGTGCCTATGAGTACCTGGTATAGTTATTTACCATGGAGCTTTGAGAAAGTTCCTTTTTGTTGAAGATGAAGCACTCTGGCTTGTGGGTGATTTGCAAGTCTTTTCAGGGTAGCATCAAAGTAAAACACAAAACAAAACAATATGAAAACCTATCTGTAGATGAGGAAAGACTTAAAATGACTGTGATTAACTTAATGCTGACAATTTTCAGAGGGGAAATATCTGAGGAGAGTTCATTACAAAATAATGCAACTGAGAAGGAAGTGTGTTTTTTTCTGTGGTGTGCAAAATAAAATTAATCTGATTTTTTTGATAAAATATCAGAACATACTCCTTACAGAGAAAAAATCTATTATAATCCTGGGACATACAATACCATGCATATTGCAATAGTATACCAAAAATATATCAAGATCTTCAAGTAAAGAGTTTCAATAAGTCTGGAGTAGTTCCTAAACATGTCTATATACGCACTGCATAAGTAATGTGAATCCCCAGTTGAAAAGATTTATACTTTTAATATTTGTCTCCATTATTTGGAATAATGTTCTTTTATACTGAACAGATTTTTTTTTTTTTGTATTTTAAATACCATCACTTGGTTTCCCACCCTAGGCAATGAGAATTTACTTTTATTAACTTTTTGGCACACACACACACACGCACACACCACTTACCATCGCATATCCGACCAAAATAATTCAATCGTATTTTTAAAAAATCATGACTATTTACAAATTCTTCCAACCTGAAACACAAAGAAAAATGTGATGACCTTTAATTGTCTTTTTAGACTTTTGTTTTTCCTAGGGTTAATTATTGCTTCACCTTCTTTTTATCTATTCACATTTCTAGGTATCTATCAGTAATTCATTATCAAACTCTCTGCCAGAACTCTAAGACTCTTATTAAAATTAAGCATACATCACACTTTATCAGTTCCACTTTTTAAGTTGAAGATATCCTTCATCTGTCTGTTTTTATCTGTATTGGTTGCTCTCTAAGCAGGCTGAACAGATATCCTCCTGGAAATTTACCAAGCTTTTTTCTTGCATGCCTTTGTCTTTGCAGATGATTGACAGTTTAGCCAGTAGAATTCTAGGTCAGAAGTCATCATCATCTCATTATCTTCTAACTTTCTGCATTAATGTTGAGAAGTCCTGCATTAGTCAGTTTATTGATACTTATGTATGTTTTTGATATAAACATTTTTAGGGTCATCTATTATCTCTGGAGTTCTAAAACTGATTATTTACCTTAGTAAGCCAGACACTGTGTCTTTCAGTCAGGACAATCATATCCTTCCGCTTCTTCTTGTATATTTTCTTTGATAGTTTCCTTTTACCTCATGGGTTTCTTCAGTGTTATGTTGAACATGATGAATTGATAATATCATTTTTTTAACTTTTCTTGTCTAATTTCTATATATTTGCCTTGTTGGTCTACTTTTGGGAAATTTCCTTATTTTCATTCATTTTCTAAAATTTTTCTCCTAGCCTAGTTTTGAATTTTTAATTTCTGCTCTCCAAGTTTTAATTTCAAAGACACTTACTTTTTTATTCTCTAAATGCTTCATTTGAAATATTATCCCATTCTTAGATGCCTGTGATGGTAGGGAAGTACATTTCTTACTAAGATTAATTCATATTTCACTTTTGGAGGAGCTGCGGCTGTATCGTGTAAGAGATATAAATGGATGATTCTCTAAACACAGCTCTCTCCTTTCAATATTATTATTGGCTTTTTATCTCAGTGGAGAAGATGGTAACTTCTGTTGTGGTTTTAAGCATGCTTGCATGCGTACATGTGATCATTATTTACTGACTTAGCTAAGCAGTACAGCAAACATTTGCTCCTGGAATACTATCTAGTGGTGGGGAAACACAGATCCGACCTTGAAGTAGATCGCGCTGTGCTTGTATTCCTAGTAAGGACTTTGTAAGCATAAAAAGATTAAATACAGGAGGCCTTGGATGGCCTGAATAGAGACACGAAATACATTGAAGGGGATGTTGTAGGGCTGTGAGTAATAATAAGCACTTTAGGAATCCCAGGGGTTTAGAGTTACGGGCTATAAAGGAAATGCCTGTCTCTCAAGACCTTAGGTAAAGAGGATCGAATGACACAGCTCAAACAAGACCAGTTTTGTCTAACTGAATTTTTTCTGTATATCACCACATGGAAACAAAAATGGATGACAATAGTGCTGTTTCATCCTTTGCTCATAAAGATTTTATTTTTAGTATGCTCTTTTCAGTCAAAAATTATTCATTTCCCAGTGAATTTCATAGCTAGTGCTGTTATTTAGAATGTTTTACATTAGCATTAATCTAATCTATCCTTTTTGTCTTACACCAAGTCATCTCAAAACTTCTGAGAAATAAAAAAATCATTTTGTTAACAAAAGCTTTGGAAATTCTGAATCAAGTGTTACATGTAGGTGACCATGCCTTGAAGAAATATAGAAATCTAAGATGAATGGGCTGTCTACTTTTTCTCATTGCCTCACACTTTTTCCTTAAGGATCCGGAGATACAGAGTGGTGCACAGGAACTTTATGCTGTAGGACTGTGTTAATGTCAGCATTTAGAAATCAAAGTAATAACTCATAAAGTAAGCAAGCTGTAATGAATGACTGCACTTGCTCAGATGAGGAAAATTGTAAATTTAGAACATTAGTTAGATAACCTGAAGAATGGGCATGCCACAAGTTGCCTCTCATCCTATAGCCCTTAAAACACTGGTCCCAACTAAATGCTTACAATCCTATAACACCATATGCAGGAATTTGTGTAGGTCCTCTTTACTGGTTGCTTAGTGTAACTAGCAACATGTAGTATCAATTTATTTCTAGAAAAGAGAGCATCATAATATTGGACCTCATTTCTATCACACCAAGCACAAGCTTAGAGTTGAATAATACAGCATTACCACTGGGATGGAGAATCGGGATTTAAGCCAAGATGATCTCTCATCCTCTGGACACAGGGCATGTTTTTGAGCTGTGTTCCAAAGCTATGTCTCGGTGATAGATTGTGAAACACATCACACTGAGCAGTTATGCATTCTGATAGTCCAGTATTAAAATTAAGAAAAAAATAAAAGGCACCGGCATTGTGATATTAACTTCCAGAACAATTTCATGCTACATTCTATTACATATTTATGTAAAAGAAAATATAAAATATATAAAGCTGAGGGATTTTTTTTTCATATATGGCAAACATTGTCCTAAATGCTCAGACCCATGAAGATCATTTGCTATTCCCACTTCCATTCCCTTCTTGCCTGTTGATCAGCATCCAGGAGACATGTTTTCTGTTAGTATTTGCATCCTCTGCATACACAGAGCACAATGGTGATGCTTCCTTTTCTGCATCACACTCTGTGCATCATGGGAAATGAGAGTGGGTGCTGCTGGGAAGGAACACCTGGCTAGTTGGGCCTACCTGTACTCCTGGGGAAGTGCAGTAACAGCTCAGCCCATGCTCCATTACAGTGCTGAAAAGAGGACTGAGAACAGAAAGAGCCTCTATACACACGCTTTGAGAAGGCTTTCCTCTTTAAAGTTTTATTTTGTATGTTTAGTTTCTTCAGGATTTATTTTTGGTTTAAGCAGTTAATATTTTTCCTCCATAATTGCCCTGACAGGCTTTGGGAATAATAAAGAAACACTCCAATTGGAATCCTCTTTCTCACCAAAAGTTATGAATGTCAGAGAAGGGAGAAAAACTGCTTGACCTGATTGGGGCTAGAGGAGAAACTCCTTTGCAAAGCATTGTAATATTATATATTGTTTATGCTTATACTCATATGTGTCAATGTTATAAAAATCCAGAAAGAGGATACACATACCAATTTCAATGCCTTGTCTGGTCTACTTTTGGAGATTTCCTTAACTGTGGGGAAGTAAGAACAAAAAAATCAACCAACATGTTGCAGCCAGGCCTTCAATTTGCTTGCAATATCTAATTTCTTTCTTAAAAAATTGATGTAACTATGGAAAAGTGCTAACATTGTGTGTTAGTCTGTTCTCACACTGCTAATAAAGGCATACCCAAGATTGGAGATTGGGTAATTTATAAAGGAAAGAGGTTTAATTGCCTCACAGTTGCATATGGCTGGGGAGGCCTCACAGTCATGGTGGAAGACAAATGTGGAGCAAAGTTACATCTTACATGGTGGTGGGCAAAAGAGCTTGTGCAGTGAAACTCCCATTTATAAAACCATGAGATCTCATGAGACTTATTTACTACCATGAGAACAGTATGGGGTAGACCACCCCCATCATTCAATTATCTCCACCTGACCCCACCTTTGACATGTGGAGATTGTTACAATTCAAGGTGAGGTTTGGGTGGGGACATGAGCCAAACCATATAATTTCACTCCTGCCCCCTCCCAAATCTCATGTCCTCACATTTCAAAACCAATCATGCCTTCCAACAGTCTCTCAATGTTTTAACCCATTTCAGTATTAAGTCAAAAGTCCACAGTCCAAAGTCTCATCTGAGACAAGGCAAGTCCCTTCTGCCTATGAGCCTGTAAAACCAGTAGCAAGTTAATTATATCCTAGATACAATGGACTTCAAAAGTCCACAGTCCAAAGTTTCATCTGAGACTGGGCAAGTCCCTTCTGCATATGAGTCTCTAAAACCAGTAGCAAGTTAATTATATCCTAGGTACAATGGGGGTACAGGCATTGGGTAAATATACCCATTCCAAATGAGAGAAATTAGCCAAAATGAAGGGGTTACATGCCCTGTACAAGTCCAAATCTAATGAGGCAGTCAAATCTTATACCTCCGAAATGATCTCCTTAGGCTACATGTCTCACATCCTGGTCATGCTAATGCAAGAGATGGGCTCTCATGGCCTTAGACAACTTAGGCCCTGTGGCTTTTCAGGGTACAGCCTTTCTCCCAGCTGCTTTCACTGGCTGGTGTTGAGTGTCTGCAGCTTTTTTAGGTGCACAGTGTATGCTGTTTTTGGATCTACCTTTCTGGGGTCTAGAAGATGGTGGCCCTCTTCTCACAGCTCCACTGGGAAGTGCTCTAGTGGGGACCCTCTGTGGGCTCCACTCCCATATTTCCCTTCTGCACTGCCCAAGCAGAGGTTCTCCATGAGGTCCCTTCCCCTGCAGCAAACTTCTGCCTGGACATTTAGGGGTTTCCATATATCCTCTGAAACCTAGGAGGAGGTTCCCAAACCTCAATTCTTGATTTCTGTCCACCTGCAGGCCCACAACACCACGTGGAAGCTGCTAAGGCTTGCGGCTTGCACCCTCTGAATCCATGGCCTGAGCTGTACCTTGGCCCTTTTTAGCCACAGCTGAAGTGGCTGGGACACAGAACATCAAGTCCCTAGGCTGCACACAGCAGGGGAGTCTGGACCCAGCCCACAAAACCATTTTTTTCCTCCTAGGCCTCCAGACCTGTGATGGGATGGGCTGCCACAAAGATCTCTGTCATGCCCTGGAGACATTTCCCCATTGTCTTGGTGATTAACATTCTGCTCCTTGTTACTTATGCAAATTTCTATAGCAGGCTTGAATTTAACCCCAGAAAATGGGTTTTTCTTTTCTATTGCATTGTCAGCCTGCAAATTTTTCCAACTTTTATGCTTGGCTTCCCTTTTACACAGAAGTTCCAATTCCTAACCATATCTTTGTAAATACATCAAATTAAATGCTTTAGCAGCATCCAAGTCATATCTTGAATGCTTTGCTGCTTAGAACTTTTTTCCAACAGTTGCCCTAAATCATCCTTCTCAAGTTTAAAGTTTCACAAATCTTCAGGGTAGGGGCAAAAAGCCATCAGTCTCTGCATAGCAAGAATGACCTTTACTCCAGTTTCTAACAAGTTCCTCTAGCCTGAACTTTATTGTCCATATCACTATTAGCATTTTGATCAAAGCCATTCAACAAGTCTCTAGGAAGTTCCAAACTTTCCCACATTTTCCTATATTCTTCAGAGACCTCTAAACTGTTCCACCCTCTGCCTGTTACCCGGTTCCATAGTTGCTTCCACATTTTCAGGTATTTTTACAGCTGTGTCCGACTCTATGTGATGCCAATTTACTGTATTAATCCATTCTGATGATGCTAATAAAGACATACAATTCCACATGGCTGGGGACACCTCACAATTATGGTGGAAGGTGAAGGAGTAGCAAAGTCATGTCCTTACATGGCAGCAGGCAAGAAAGCATATGCAGGGAAATTGCCCTTTATAAACCATCAGATCTTGTGAGACTTACTATCAGGAGAAAGCATGGGAAAAACCTGCCCCCATGATTGAATTGCCTCCAACCAGGTCCTTCCCATGACATGTGGAGATTACGGGAGCTACAGTTCAAGCTAATATTTGGGTGGGCACACAGCCAAATAATATCAATATGGCTATACACCTCCCTTTTAGCAGTACTTTCCCTGCATCCCATAAATTTGGCATGTTGTCTTTTTATTTTCACTTGTCTCAAAGTATTTCCTAATTTCCCTCTTCACTTATTATTTGACCCACTGATTGTTTAACATTTTGTTGTTTAATTTTCATGTATCTTGCTATTCTAGTTTTGCTATTGCTTTTGTTTCATTCCATTGTGGCTATTAATTATACTTAATATGATTTAAAATTTGAAATTGTTGAGACTTGTTTTCTGGCCTAACATGTAATCTACCCTAGATAATTTTCTATGTTCACTTGATGAGAATGTAGGTTCTATTGTGTGGAGTTTTCTATGTATGCGTGTTAGGTCTAATTAGTATAGTGTGATGGTTAATACTGAGTGTCAAGTAGGTAGGATTGAAGGATGCAAAGTATTGATCCCAGTGTGTCTGTGAGGGTGTTGCCAAAGAAGATTAATATTTGAGTCAGTAGTCTGGGAAAGGCAAACTTTCCCTTAATCTGGGTGGGCACTGTCTAATCAGCTGCCAGCTCAGCTAGAATATAAAGCAGGAAGAAAAAAACGTGAAAAGACTAGCCTGGCCTAGCCTCCCAGCCTACATCTTTCTCCTGTACTGGGTGCCTCCTGCCCTCAAACATCAGACTCCAAGTTCTTCAGTTTGGGGACTCAGACTGGCTTTCCTTGCTCCTCAGCTCACAGATGGTCTATTGTGGGACCTTGTGATCATGTGAGTTAACAAGTAATAAATTACCCATTATTTATATATTTATTCCATTAGTTCTGACCCTCTAGAGAATGTTGACTAATACAGATTTTGGTACCAGGAGGGGTTCTAGAGGAACAGAATATTAAGGATGGAGTTCTTTCATTGCTTTGGGGGTTTCTGGAGTTGGCTGCTTAATATGATCAGACCCCAGAATGTTAAGGAATCCACTTCTAATAGTATGGAGAACACTGATAGTCCTTGGTGTGAACTGCTTAGAGAGTTATGCAGAATAAATGCATTTGACACTCCTGATTCACCACTCATGAGAGGCAAGGAGTTTAGTGACTCTATACATAATACTTCTGATCATATGTGGAGAACCGAAGAACACAACAGAGCTGGTTTGTTGTTTCTAAGTTCAGTGGACAAAGTGATGACAGAAAATGATGAACTCAGGGGGATTCTAACTCCCAGCTTCAGAAGCAGATACCAAACCTCAAATCGGCTGAGATTGCCCTGAGTGAGAGAGTCTTATCTCCTGTAGAAAAAAAGCTCAAATTGTGGAAAAACGAACAGAAGCTCTTATCATGTGAGTGGCTGACCTGCAATGAAAAGGTGCATGCACAGCCTCACCAAGTGTCTACTGTTAAAGTGAGGCCATTCATAGATTGGAGAAGAATGGCACCCTGCAACTTGGAATGGGGGCATGTGGAAGGACCCTGATGAAGCTGGGAACATTGAGTCTGTAAACTCTGGTGAACCTTTTTTTTGCCAGAAGAAACAATTTCCTCTTCCCCAGTAGTGGCAACAACCCCTCCCTGACCTATTCTCCCATTAGCCTTTCCACCTTTGTCTGAGAAGATAAACTCTGTGCTGCCTGAGGCAATGATGATGGCCTTCCGTGAGGCAGTTTCCGGCAGGATAATATTGATTCTCCTCAGGAAGCACCCCCAACACCCCTGTTTGCTTCTAGACGTATAACTAGACTAAAGTCCCAGCATGCCCCTAGAAGTGAGGTTGAGAGTGTGAGGAGGTGTGCTGCACTTCAAAACTGTTTGAGTTTTCTGATTTATACAAACAGAAATCTGGAGAACAGGCATTGGAATGGATATTAAGGGTGTGGGATAATGGTGGAAGGAACACAGAGTTGGATCAGGAATTTATTTATTTGGGCCCACTAAGTAGGGACTCTGCATTTTAATGTTGCAGCTTGGGAACTTAAAAAAAGTTCTAATAGTTTATATGCTTGGTTAGCTGAAATGTGAATTAAAAGATGGCCCACTGTGAGTGAGCTGGTAATGCCTGATCCACCTTGGTTTAATGTAGTGGAAGGGATCTAAAGGTTTAGGGAAATTGGGATGGTAGAGTGGCTTAGTCACTTTAGACCTACTCATCCCAGCTGGGAGGGTCCAGAAGATATACCCTTGACCAATGCCTTGCAAAATAGATTTGTGAAGGCAGCACCTGCATCTTTGAAGGGTCTTCTAATTGCTCTTCTCTGTATGTCAGATCTAACAGTGGGAAACACAGTCACTCAACTAAAAAATTTAAATACAATGGGAATAAGTGCATCCTGAGGTGGCAGGGGACTAAATAGTGGTACTCAACCATCAAAGGCAAGGTGGGGCTTGGCACGGTGGCTCACATCTGTAATCCCAGCACTTTGGGAGGCCAAGGTGGGCAGATCACAAGGTCAGGAGATTGAAATCATCCTGTCTAACATGGTGAAACCCCGTCTCTACTAAAAATACAAAAAATTAGTTTGGTGTGGTGGCACGTGCCTGTAGTCCCAGCTACTCATGAGGCTGAGGCAGGAGAATCACTTGAATCCAGGAAGTGGAGGTTGCAGTGAGCTGAGACCACACCACTGCACTTCCACCTGGGTGACAGAGTGATACTCTGTCTCAAAAAAAAAAAAAAAAAGAGAAAAGAAAAAAGAAAAATGGCAAGGTGGTTGTAGCTACTGTAATGGACTGCAGAGGCAAAGCAGCAAACAGAATGGATAGACTCATGTAGATCTCTCACATTGGCTAATTAATCATGGTGTTCCTAGAATTAAAATTGATAGGAAACCTACTGCATTCCTACTAAATTTATATAAGCAGAAAACTTCTAGGTCGAATGGACAAAAGAATAATTTTAATAATAAAAACAGAATCATGGCCCCTGAATCAGTTTC
Organism: Pan troglodytes; assembly: GCF_028858775.2. Lineage (NCBI taxonomy): Eukaryota > Metazoa > Chordata > Mammalia > Primates > Hominidae > Pan > Pan troglodytes. Next base: position 15,369,066 of record NC_072410.2, on the reverse strand, counting down.
CAGACTTGAGTGAGTTTACAGACCCAGAACCCCTTGAATGAAGGGTAGGCTGAGTCCCCTTGAGGAAGAACCTCCCTACACTACCAACAATTTATGCTGTTAATCTTTCTCTCACCCTTCCTCCAAAAGACCTCCAGCCTTTTACCAGGGTAACTGTGGATTGGGGTACGTGAAATTGTCAGACATTTTGGGGACTGCTAGACACTGACTCTGAGCTGATGTTGATTTCAGGGGACCCAAAATGTCATTGTGGTCTTTAAGTTAAAGTAGGGACATGTGGAGATCAGATAATTAATGGAGTTTTAGCTCAGGTACAACTTACTGTGGGTCCAGTGGGTCCCTGGACTCATCCTGTGGTCATTTCCCCAGTGGAAGAATGCGTAATTGGCATAGACATGATTAGTACTTGGCAGAAGCCTCACATTGGCTCTTTGACTGGTAAGGTGAGAGCTATTATGGTGGGAAAGACCAAATGGAAGCCATTAGAGCTGCCTCTACCTAGAAGAATAGTAAATCAAAAACAATATTGCATCCCTGGAGGGACTGCGGAGATTAGTGCCATCATCAAGGACTTGAAAGATGCAGGAGTGGTGATTCCCACCACATTCCCTTTTATCTCTCCCATTTGGCTTGTGCAGAAGACAGACAGATCTTGGAGAATTAGTGCATTATTGTAAGCTTAACTAAGTGGTGACTCTTGGCCTGTTACTGGGCTTTGGTGGAAACTGACCGTTTGACTATAGGTCATCAAGTCACCAGGTGACCTGAACTGTCTTTCATGAACTGGGTGCTTTCTGACCCATCTAGCCATAAAGTGGGTCATACACAGCAGCATTCCATCATCAGATGGAAGTGGTATGTACGTGATCGGGCACTAGCAAGTCCTGAAAGCACAAGTAAATTACATGAGGAAGTGGCTCAAATGCCCATGGTATTAACTCCTGCCACCCTGCCTTCTTTTCCCTAGCCTGCACCAATGGCTTATGGGGATTTCCCTATAATCAGTTGACAGAGGAAGAGAAGACTAGGGCCTGGTTCACAGACGGTTCTGCACGATATGCAGGCACCACCAAAAAGTGGACAGCTGCAGCACTACCTACCCTTTCTAGGACATCCCTGAAGGACAACGGTGAAGGAAATCTTCCTAGTGGGCAGAACTTTGAGCAGTGTACCTGGTTGTGCACTTTGCATGGAAGGAGAAATGGCCACATGTGCAATTATATACGGATTCATGGCCTGTAGCCAATGGTTTGGCTGGGTAGTCAGGGACTTGGAAGAAGCATAATTAGAAAATTGGTGACAGAGAAATTTGGCTAATAGGGTTGTGGGTGAGCCTCTATGAGTGGTAAAAAACTGTGAAGATATTTGATCTCATGTGAGTGCTCACCAATGGCTGACCTCAGCGGAGGAGGATTTAAATAATCAAGTGGATAGGATGACCCATTCTGTGGACACCACTCAGCCTCTTTCCCCAGCCACCCCTGTCATCTCCCAATGAGCCCATGAACAAAGTGGCCATTAGTGGCAGGGATGGAGATTATGCATGGGTTCAGCAACATGGACTTCCACTCACCAAGACTGACCTGGCTAAGGCCACTGCTGAGTGCCCAATTTGCCAGCAGTAGAGACCAACACTGAGCCCTCGATATGGCACCATTCCTTGGGGTGATCATCCAGCTACCTGGTGGCAGGTTGATTATATTGAAGCTCTTCCATCATGGAAAGGGCAGAGGTTTGTCCTCACTAGAACAGACACTTTCTCCAGATATTGGTTTGCCTACCCTGCATGCAGTGCTTCTGCCAAGACTACCATCTGTGGACTCACAGAATGCCTTATCTACTGTCATGGTATTCCACACAGCATTGTCTCTGACCAAGGCACTCACTTTGTCACTAAAGAAGTGTGGCAGTGGGTTGATGCTTATGGAATTCACTGGTCTTACCATGTTCCCCATCATCCTGAAGCAACTCGATTGATAGAATGGTGGAATGGCCTTTTGAATCACAATTACAATGTGAACTAGGTGACAATATTTTGGAAAGCTGGGGCAAAGTTGTGCAGAAGGCTGTGTATGCTCTGAATCAGCATCCAATATATGGTACTCTTTCTCCCATAGCCAAGATTCACTGGTCCAGGAATCAAGGGGTGGAAGTGAAAGCAGCGCCACTCACCATCACCCCTGGTGATCCACTAGCAAGATTTTTGCTTCCTGTTTCCACGACATTACGTTCTTCTGGCCTAGAGGTCTTAGTCCCAGAGGGAGGAATGCTGCTACCAGGAGACACAACAATGATTTCTTTAAACTGGAAGTTAGGATTGCCACCTGGACACTTTGGGCTCCTTCTACCTTAAAGTCAACAGGCTAAGAAGAGAGTTACATTGTTGGCTGGTGTGACTGACCCAGACTATCAAGATGAAATCAGTCTACTACTCCACAATGGAGGTAAGGAAGAGTATGCATGGAATACAGGAGATCTGTTATGGCATCTCTTAGTATTACCACGCCCTGTGATTAAGGTCAATGGGAAACTGCAACAACAACTTATTTAGACAGGACTAAAAATGTCCCAGAACCTTCAGGAATAAAGAGGTTTGGGTCACTCCACCAGGAAAAAAAAAAAAACATGACCTGCTGAGGTGCTTGCTGAAGGCAAAGGGAATACAGAATGGGTAGCAGAAGAAGGTAGTCATCAATACCAGCTAAGACCACATGACCAGCTGCAGAAATGATGACTGTAATTGTCATGAGTATTTCTTCCTTTCGTCAAAAACATTTTTGTGTATATATACACTTGTACAAAGAAAATATCTTCACTTTATTTCCTTTTTCGTTTACCATGTGACATAAGATTTATTGACTTCATATCAGCATTTAAGTGTTGTTAACTTTGTATTTGAGTTGGAAATTGGTGCATTTCTGGTTATATGAAGGATAGTTGTATTATTTTAGGCATAATTTTTACTTTATTATTGTCTTTATTTGAAAATTATGTATGCTCTCAGGAGATGTATATGGGTTCAAGTTGACAAGGAGTGGACTTGTGATGGTTAATACTGAGTGTCAACTTGATTGGATTGAAGGATGAAAAGTACTGATCCTGGATGTGTCTGTTAGGGTGTTGCCAAAGGAGATTAACATTTGAGTCAGTGGGCCAGGAAGGGCAGACCCACCCTTAATCTGGGTGGGCACAATCTAATCAGCTGCCAGTGTAACTAGAATATACATCAAGCAGAAAAACATGAAAAGACTAGACTGGCCTAGCCTCCCAGCCTACATCTTTCTCCTGTGCTGGATGCTTCCTGTTCTTGAACAGGAAGAACTTGAACTCCAAGTTCTTCAGTTTTGGGACTCAGACTTGCTTTTCTTGCTCCTCAGCTTGCAGGTGGCCTATTGTGAGACCTTGTGATTCTGTCAGTTAATACTTAATAAACTTCTCTCTCTCTCTCTCTCTCTCATACATGTATGTGTATATGTATATATATATGTATATGTACATGTATACGTATACATATATGAATTTCTGTCCCTCTAGAGAACCCTGACTAATACATATAGTGATATTCAAGTCTCCTACTTTCTTGTTGATCTTCTCTTTAGTTGTCCCATTCATTATTGAAAGTGGGATACTGAAGTCTCCTACTATTGTTTTGCTATATAGTCCTCCCTTCAATTCTGTCAATGTTTACTTAATTCATCTAGAAAATCTGAGATTTTGTGCAGAAAAACTTATAATTGCTTTTGCTTTTTGGTAAATTAACCCTTTTATCATTATGTAAAATCTTCTGATAACAATTTTTTATTTAAAGTCTATTTTGTCTGACATTAATATAGCCAATCTTGTTCTTTTGGTTATCATTTGCATGGAACATCAGTATTCATCCTTTCACTTTTACCCTGTGTTTGTCCTTTGATCTAATGTGGTTCTCTATATATTTTCTTTGTGGTTAATATTGCAATTATACAAGACATCTTAAAGTCATAACATTATATATTTCAAACTGATAACAACTTAGCTTCTGTACAGCTGCCCTCTCCAATTAATATTATCAATGTCACAAATTACATCTTTATATATTGACAACCCAATAATATAAATGTATACTTTTATAAATAGTTTTTTCATTAAGATTCTATGAACCAAAATGACAACACTACAGATTACTATGTTCGTCCATGTATTTGCCTCTACCCAAGGACCTTATATAATTATATGGCTTATGTTGCTATCTATTATTTCATTTCAACAAAAGGTTTTCTTTCATATTTCTTTCATCTAGTGGTAATATTCTCCCACAACTTTTATCTGGGAAACTCTTTATTTCTCTTTTATTTTTGGAGATGAATTTTGCTGGATATAGTATTCTTGGTGACAGTTTTTCCCTTTCAGCAATATATCATTGCACTCTCTTCTGGCAAGAAGAGTTTCTGTGGGAAACTAGTTGATAACCTTATAGAAGCTCTCTATGTGTGGCAAATTGCTCTAATCTGGCTATTTCCAAGATTCTTTCATTGCTCACTTATCTAGGATGAATAAATTCCAGAGATCTTTGTACACCATGGTGACTATAATTAATAACAATATATTGTATTTCTGAAAATCACTGAGTGTAAAATATAAGGGTTCTCACTGCAAAAAATAAATATGTGAATCTATACACATGTTAAATAGCTCTATTTAGCCATTTCATAATGCGTACATTTTAAAAACAGTTTTGTACACAGTAAATATCATTTTGTCAATTAACAATAAGTTCATTAATTAGAAAATATAAATAAAAATACCAATAAGAAAAAGATTCTCTCTTTGTATATAATATTACAGAGTTTGAGTGTGATGTGTCTTGTGTTGTTCTCTTTGGATTTATACTTTCTAAATTTGTGTTCTCAGTTTGTTAAGTATTTTTATCATGAAAAGATGTTCGATTTGCAAGTGTATTTTTTTGCATTAAATGAAATTGTCTCGTAGTTTTTGTCACCCTTTATTAGTATTCAGGTAGCGTGTTACATTGATTGATTTTTATTTAAGTATCCTTGAATCCTGGGCTAAGCCTCAGTTAGTTATGAGATATATATATATATAAATTTCAACATTGTATTAGTCTGTTCTCACACTGCTAATAAAGATATACCTGAGACTGAGTAATTTATAAAGGAAAGAGGTTTAATACACTCACAGTTCCACATGGCTGGGGAGGCCTCACAATCGTGGTAGAAAGCAAAGGAGAAGAAAAGATTCATCTTATATAGTGCCAAGCAAGACAGCATGTGCAGGAGAACTCCCTTTTTATAAAAACATCAGATCTCATGAGACTTATTAACTATCATGAGAACAGCATGGGAAAAACCCACCCCTATGATTCAATTACCTCCCACTGGGTTCCTGCCATGACATGTGGGGATTATTACAATTCAAGGTGAGATTTGTGTGGGGGTACAGAGCCATAGCATACCATTCCACTTCTGGCCCATCTGAAATCTCATGTCCTCACATTTCAAAATCAATCATGCTTCCCAACATTCTCCCAGAGTCTTAACTCATTCCAGCAATAACCCAAAAGTCCAAGTCCAAAATCTCATCTGAGACAAGGCAAGTCCCTTCTGCCGATGAGCCTGTAAAATCAAAAGCAAGTAGGTACATCCTAGAAACAATGAGGGTACAGGCATTGGTAAATACAGTCATTCCAAATGAGAGAAATTGGGCAACATGAAGGGGCTACAGTCTTCATGCAAGTCCCAAATCCAGTGGGGCAGTCAAATCTTAAAGCTCCAAAATGATCTCCTTTGACTCAACATCTCACATCCAGGTAATGCTGATGCAAGAGGTAGGTTCCCATGGTCTTGGAAAGCTCCACCCCTGTGGCTTTGCAGGGTACAGTCCCTCTCCTGACTGCTTTCATGGGCTGGTGGTGAGTGTCTAGCTTTTCCAGGTGCATGGTGCCAAGGTGTTTGTGGATCTACCATTCTGTGGTCTGGAGGATGGTGGCCCTCTTCTCACAGCTCCACTGGACAGTGCCCCATTGGGGACTCTGTGTGGGAGCTCCACTACCACATTTATCATCCATATTGTCCTAGTTGAGGTTCTTTATGAGGTCTCTGCCCCTGCAGCACACATCTGCCCAGACATCCAGGCGTTTCCATACATCCTCTGAAAGCTAGGCAGAGGTTCCCAAATCTCAGTTTTTGATGTCTTTGCACCTGCAGGCACAACACAAAGTGTAAGCTGCCAAAGCTTGGGGCTTGCACCCTCTGAAACAATGGCCTGAGCTCTGTTTTGGCCCCTTTTAGCCACAGTTGGGATGTAGGGCACCAAGTCTCAAGACTGCACAAAGCAGCCAAGACTTGGGCTTGGTCCACAAAACCATTTTTCCCTCATAGGCCTCCAGGCCTGTGATGAGAAGGGCTGCTGTGAAGATCTCTGACACATCCTGGAGATATTTTCCCCATTGTTTTGGCAACTAATGTTAGGCTTCCCATTACTTATGCAAATTTCTACAGCAGACTTGACTTAAATTTCTCCGCAGAAAATGTTTTTTTCTTTTCTATTGCATCACCAGGCTGCAAATCTTCCAAACATTTTGCTGTGCTTCCCTTTTAAACAGAAGTAATTCCAAACCATATCTTTGTGAATACAGAAAACTGAATGCTTTTAACAGCACCCAAGTCACCTCTTCACTTTGCTGCTTAGAAATTTCTTCCATCAGATGCCCTAAATCATCCCTCTCAAGTTTAAAGTTCCACAGATCTCTCAGGCAGGGGCAAAATGCCAGCAGTGTCTTTGCTAAAGCATAGCAAGACTCATCTTTGCCCCAGTTCCCAACAAGTTCCTCATCTCCATCCGAGACTATCTCAACCTGAACTTCATTTTCCTTATCATTATCAGCATTTTGGTTGAAACCATTCAACAAGTCTCTAGGAAGTTCCATTCTTTGCCACATTTTTCTGTCTTCTGAGCCTTCCAAACTGTTCTAACCCATGTTTGTTACCCAGTTCCAAAGTTACATCCATATTTTCAGGTGTGTTTACAGCAGCACCCCACTCTACCAGTAACAATTTACTGTATTAATCTGTTCTCACACCACTAATAAAGGCAGACCTGAGACTGGGTAATTCGTAAAGGAAAGAGGTTTAATGGACTCAAATTCCACATGACTGGGAGGCCTCCCAATCATGGCAGAAAGTAAAGGAGAAGCAAACTTTCATCTCTCATGGCAGCAATCAAAAGACTATGTGCAGGGGACTCCCCTTTATAAAACCATCAGATTTCATGAGACTCATTCACTATCATGAGAACAGTACAAGAACTTCCCCCCCACCAACCTGTGATTCAGTTACCTCCCACCAGGTCTTTTCCACAACACTGTGAGATTACATTTCAAGATGATATTTGGGTGAGGATATACAGCCAAACCATATCAAACATGATGCTGAATTCAATTTTTTAGTATTTATAGAAGATTTTTCCAACTATATTCATAAGGGACGTTACTCTGTATTTAATTTTCTCATGACGTCTTTATATGTTTATCTCTGGAACATAGTGACTGAAGAAGTAATTGTTTCTAGAAGACAGAACCCTGGAACCTTGCAGTATTCCAAGATATAGGATAGGTATGTAGTTCTTCATCAAAAAGAACTTAGAGTCATGTACTTGGGTGACTGAACACTAAGGAAAAGAGAATACCTAGAGCAGGGGACTACAGACTACAGACTGTGAGATAAATCAAGCTGGGCAGCAGTTTTTGCAAATAAACTTTTATTGGAAAATGGCCAGGTACATTTATTTACATATTGCCTATGACTGCTTTCATGCTACAATGCAGAGCTCATAACTATAGCCAAAACCTTAGAGTTTGAAAAGCCTGAAATATTTACTATCTAGCACTTTATTAAAAAATTGTTGACTCTAAACTAGACTTTTTGAGCATTAAGGAACAAGGGTATAAGCTAACATTGATACTGGAAGACTGAAAGCATCATCATGGCCTGAGCAAGAGTTTATGGGGCTACATAATAACTAGAGTCCTGGCTGAGTTCTACCTAAATTTTACAGATTTACCCAGTGGTTAGTCCTTTTCCCTGTCCCTGACTGCATAATTGGATTGGTATTATTGGCCATTGGAGTAGCCCCCACATTGGGCCCTTGGCCTGTGAAGTAAGAGGGCCATGTGGCAGCTGCTGAACTTCCCTGATTCACCAAGATAGCAAATCAATAACAATGTTGCCTGTTTGCAGTGGGCTGGGTTTGGGTGGTGGAGATGAGTGCCAGTTATAAAGTCCTTAAATGTGAAGTGGGTGTGGAGTAGAGGAGTCCCTTATGATGTTTTGTTTTAATTCTTCAGTGCAGACTCTTCAGAATCAAGATGAATCCTAAAGGAGGACTGGAGACCACTGCAAGCTCAACCAAGTGGCTGCCCTGATGGCAACTGCAGATCCATATACACTGTTATTGCAGGAGTGGAATCCTATACCATTGGGCACACGGCATGCAGCACTGAATTGGAGACTATTCTCTTGCTTCTTCTGATCAGAACACAAGTCTTAATTGAATTTGTGTGGAAAGCACAATATTTAGTGACATTTTTGCCCCAGGATTGTTTACTCTATTTGGCTCTGTCATATAATATACAAAGTCAGGTGGTCCATTTGTATGTAGTGCAGGATATCACACTGATCCATTGTGTTAAGATATCATACTGATTCAGCATGATAAGTAAGAAGCCATGATGGTCTGGGGAAGACACACACACTCCAGAGGGTGAATGGAAGAAGACAAACTCTGAGGAGATTCGGGGAGCTACCATTTCTATGTTTTTATGGGTACAGAGGTCAGGAGAATGCTGGAACATTCCCTACAATATATGAGGCAAATTGTTGTTGCATCCTGCATCTCCTACTATGAAGAAGGAAGCTTATCACTTGGACAGCCCCTTTGGGATCTGGAGATGACACTCTGTATTCTACATCAGGTGACTTAGAACATGGTCATCTGTCATTGCGCCCTCGGGCAGGAAAGGCTCTGCAACTTGTCCATTCTGCAGTGGCTGATGCCCTGCTCCTTCGTCTGTAAAATCTGACACTATGGTGTTGGGAGTGTCAGTAGTGGCACAGATGCATTGGAAGGATCGCACAGATGCTCTGGGGATTGGAGGTGGTCCATGCCATTTGCAGCAGGGAAGTCTCTAGCTTTGGAAACAGCTCCTGGCATGTTAGTAGGCCCTGGTGAGTGTGGAATTCCTGGGCACAGGGTTCTTGTGATCATCCATCTGGAACTCAGCACTAGGGAGTGGGTCTGTCACACTCATCAAGTCACAGTGGAAGGGCCCTGCAACAATCCCTTTGAAAGTTGGAAATTGTACATTCAAGGTCAGAGTTTTGCAGAACAAGAAGGCACTATCTAATTATTACAATTTCAGGATTAGATAAGGAGAGACTCTACTCAAACAGATTATACAAAGAAGGGGAGAAGCACTACAGCAACAGGGAGAACTCTAGGCATGAGATTGGTAAGCGTATCAAAGGGCAGCCAAAGAGGGCCTGTTGTGTTACAGGAGGAGTAACAAGGTTAGAAAGAATCTTTCTGGGAGGGGCTCAGAGACTGTGTCTCTTTTAGTCCAGCTGATACTTAGGAGGGTTAAAGAGGCACCATTTTGCATTCAGATGCTGACTCAGGCTGATGGTAGGCCAAAGTTCAGAGTGGTCTGAGGAGAGAGGAGCTTAACTAAAACTCGGTGAAGTCAAAGTTTGGTCAAGCATTTTGTTCCAATTAATCAGTTGGCACAAAGATCTCAACTAATCATTCATAAGACTAAGAATTTAGAGAATGTGTGTCTGGCCTTGCTCTAGATAAATAAAGAGCTTATCCCGGAGTCTTCTCTAAATCATATGTGGAATGGTGTTTCTGTTCAGTAAACTATTTTCTAGAAAAACAAAGGATGTGGGGATTTCTTGTAAACTACCTGTAGTCAGGTTCACAGTGCCCTGGTAAACTCCACCACTGTTAGCTCACATGAGTAAGCTACTTGAGGAGGAGCCCCACCCTACATACATCCCTATGGTTGCACAAGCACCCCTACCCCAGCTTGCACTTGTGGCTGTCTGCAAATTGGGGCTGTGGACAGAGGATTCTGTGAAACCAGCTGAAGGAGGAGAAGTCCATGCTTGGGTTATGATTATTCACCTCCAAATGTGGATATCAGCCAAAATGGTCAGTGGCTGCTTAGTCACACTGAGAATAGCCTTTAAGGACTGGACAAGAAAAGTTTCTTCCCAGTGATCTAAACTGCGATATTGCACCTATTCTTTTACATTCCTTAGAAGGAATAATGACTCCAAGAGAGATTATATTTAAATTCCTGGGCATGATTTGACTGGCTGGAAGCAGGCATGGTACGAGGTATGAAGAATTTTGCATGGTATGTTAATGCCCATCACATAACATCCATCACGGAAGAGGCACTGGACTGTCCAAGAGACAGATACCTATGCAAGTTGACATTACTGAGCATTTGTGGTAAGCCACACCATGCATGGCACAAAGATCGCTGAACTCAGCATGGCAGAGATGGACACTATGCTTGGGACAACAGCTTGGATGTCCACTGCCTATGGCAGATCTGGGTATCACATATTCTGAATGGCCAACCTACAAAGAAAAGAGTCCAATATTTCTGGAGGAGTAAAATTGGTCTCTTGGTGGTCAGTTGATGATGCTGGCAACTTTCCATTGCATGATATGGTGATTATAATTAGGAACAATGCAATCTATTCTTGGGCATTGCCACCAGTAGTTATTTGTTCTCATGAAAAAAAGTTTGTGAGGTAGTGTGTGTATATTAATTTGCTTAATCAATCCATTCCACCAAATATTTCAAAATATCATGCTCTATATAACAAATATGCGCAGTTTTTATTTGTCAATTACAATTAATTTAAAAAATAATTAATGCTTTACATTTTCTTTACCAGGCTGTGTGATCACATTTTAAGTCTTAGGTGATCTTTACAGATTAACATCAGCTAATAAATACAGAAAAGATGATAGAAGCAAAAGTATTAAAAAGGGAGGCTAAAAACTTTTGTATAAAATGTTGAGAGGAAATAGTATATTCATACCATTTTAAAGTATCTGTCCACAGATTACGAAGGGGAAATATTCCTTCATAATGAAGCAAACTGGGGGTGATCACCTTCACCAGGTCTTCTAAATTAGAATTCCTGATTGCAGGACCATGTGGCATTATGTGGTTGCTGCTGTGATCCAATCAGATATCAATAGCCTGAACTGTGGAGTATTCCAGTAAGGATGTTTGTGTTAGCCCATTATGGGTTGCTATAAGGGAATATTTAAGGCTAAATAATTTATGCAAAAAAGAGGTTTATTTGGCTCATAGTTCTGCAGGCTGTATAAGAAGCATGGTGCCAGCATGTGCTTCTGGTGGGGGCCTCAGGAAGCCTTCAGTCATGATAGAAGATGAAGGGCAGCTGGCCTCTCACACAGCAAGAACTGGAGGAAGGGTAGGAAGAGTGGTTCCAGGCTCTATTAGGCAACCTGCTTTCATATGAACTTACTCGTTAATATGGGGAGGGCGCCAAGCCATTCGTGAAGGATCTGCCCCATGACTCAAATATCTCTCACCAGGCCCTGCTTTCAACACTGGGGATCAAATTTCAACATAAATTTTGGAGGGGACAAATATCAAAGCCAAATCAAAGTTTAACTTCAATTTAAGCATGAAGGAATAGTAAGATACATCCAGAATGTAGAATGTTCTGTGAGACAACTGGCCTGGATTCTTCAAAAGATTCAATATCATGGAGACATAAACAAAAGGAAGCAAGATGGTTTGGGCTTGGAGGACTGTTCTCAATTAGAAGAGACTAGAAAGACTCCACCAAATGCAATACAAACATTTCATGGATCGTGAATTAGGGAAAAAAAGGCTTTATGTATTAGGCTTTTTTTTTGAATTGCTATAAAAAATACCTGAGGCTGGGTAATTTATAAAGAAAAGAGGTTTAATGGGCTAATGATTCTCTAGACAGTACAAGAAGCATGGTGCCAGCATCTGCTTCTACTGAGGGCCTCAGGAAACTGCCATTCATGGCGGAAGGTGAAGAGGGAGGAGGCATTTCGGATGGTGAGAGCAGGAGCAAGAGAGGGAGGAAGATGATGACACACACTTTTAAACAATCAGATCTTACATGAACTCGCTCATTAACAAAGGGATGGTACTAAGCAATTCATGAGGGATCTGCCTCCATGATCCCAACACCCCCTACCAGATTCCACCTCCAATATTGGAAGTCATTTTTCAACATAATATTTAGAGGGGACAAACATTCAAACCATATCACTTTGGAAGATATTATTGAGACAGTTGGGGAAAATGGAACACAGATGGTATATTCTCTGGTGTTATAATAAGACATGAGAATGTCATTATTCTTAGGAGATAGCAAGTGAAGTGTGTATGGGTGAGTGTCACAGCTGACATCAAGTTACACAGAGATGGCTCAGTGAAATAGAATATATTTACATATGCGTACATGCACATATGCATATACAGTGTCTGCACATGCATATATGCATACGAAGTGCTTATACATGCACATATGCATATATAGCACATATGATTGGATATATACATATGCATACATATAAGGTGCATATACACATATGCATATCCAGTGCATATACATGTACATATGGACATACGCGTGTATACTGCCTGTACCTGCACACATGCTTATACATGCACATATGGATGCACAGTGCATAGGAATGCACATATAAATATAAAGTGCTTACATCTGCACCTATACATACACAGTATGCTTACATGCACCTATGCATATTCATTGCCTATACATGCACCTATGCACAACCAGTGCCTATACATGTACCTATGCATAAACAACATGTCCTATATAAGCACCTATGCATAAAAGGGTGTATATATGCCTATACATTCTATATATGTATATAGAACCCATACATGCACCTATGCATAAACAGTGCCTATACATGCACCTGTATATAAACAGGGTCTATAAATGCACCTGTGCATATATAGGCCATATGGATGTGCCTATGCATAAACAGTGCCTATAGAAGCACCTACGCATAAACAGAGCTTATAGATGTGCCTAGGCATATAGGGACCTATACATGCACCTATGCTTATTTTGGGCTTATAAATATACCTATGCATTTATGTGGCCTATATATATGTCTATGCCTATACAGGGCCCACACATGTGAATATGCTAATACAGGGCCTATACCTGATCTTATGCTTATACAGGGCCTATACATGCTCATATGCATATACAGTGCCTACGCATGTACCTATGCATATATGGGGCCCAGACATGCAACTATGCATATAGAGTACACATACGTGCACCTGTGCATACATAGTACATATACATGCACACATGCTTACATGCAGAGGGGAAGGAACATGCAGCAAAATACAAGTAGGTGAATCTAGGAGAGTATTCACATGTATTCTTTTAACTGCTTTTCAACTTTTCTGTAGATTTAAAATTATCTTAAGAAAAAAATGAGAGAAAAAAAGACTCATTCATTTGTCAGAATGATGTGAATGTGGATGGCCAACACACATGATAGCCAGCTTATGGTTTCATAATCTCAGCAAGAATTGTTCTCCTCCCTCCCATACCCATGCCGGTAGGGGAGCTGTGTTCTGTCCCTCTTCTCAGGGTGTGCTTTTCCTGGATTTGGTCTCTTTCAGAACCCTGCTCCTGTGTTCCTGGGCTTTGCATCATGGCCACAGCCCATCTGGCTGTCAGAAGGAGAGCACTCCCGTACCCTGGGGAGTTTTCATTTTCCTTTCATTTATCTGGATTTCCCTTACAGTTTTGCTAGTTCAGCAACACATTTGAGAGGACAAGATTTAGAAAAAAAAAATTATCTGGCTTTTAAGAAAGACGTCCTGCACAATGAGAACACATGGACACAGGGAGGGGAATATCACACACCAGAGCCTATTGGGGGGTGGGAAGCTGGGGGAGGGATAGCATTAGCAGAAATACCTAATGTGAATGACGAGTTGACGGGTGCAGCAAACCAACATGGCACATGTATACCTATGTAACAAACCTGCACATTCTGCACATGTATCCCAGAAGTTAAAGTAGAAAAAGAAAAAAAGTCTTTCCGTAGTTAAAGGCTTGTTGAGGGTATTTACTCTTCCATACTCATTATTCTCTTTTTGGTTATGTCTAACCTATATTATAAAATATTAATGGCTTATATGTCCATACTCTGTTACCTGAAGTTCTAGGAGGTCTGACTATGCTACAAATTACTTCTGCTGATTTTTTCTGAGTGGGGTTTTAATTTTGGATAATGAGCGCACTTTCTAGGAGAATGTTTGTCACAGTCCTCTGTAGACTGGTTGAGGGCTTCTCTCTCCAGAAAGGTTCTGAACCTGCTCCTACCAAGTGGTCTAAGAACATTACTAACTTGTGATTTATTTTTGCGTTCATTTATTGGGATTGCTGGGCCTTACGGGTCATATAATTTGGCCTGTTGCACAGGCCCACACTTAAAAATCCCAAGGGGAGTCTTTTGCTTACCCACAGCCCAGGATGGCCCTGTCAAGCTTCTCCAGGGTCTCCCTGATGGAGACCAGTTCTTTCCATAGATGTTTGAGGAATCCAAGTTTGTATTAGGGCTATTCGATTCCACCTCTCCTCATTGCAGTGGCTCAGTTTCTCCTCTCCTGACCATTCAGGCATGAAAATGCAGCAGTGGGCACTCACCATCTCCTGCAACCCTGCCTGCCATGCTGGGACCTGGGCTGCAGTTTCTTCCTTCTGGGCACCATGGAATGCCCTTTCCTCCCTCCATGCTCAGCTCCAAATTTAACAGAATGTTTATTGTCTGTAGCTAAAAGTCCTGGTGTTTATATTGAAAAGTTTTCACGTAATCTGGTGTGTTTTGTTATCAGAACTGGAAGTTTCTTAATCTATTATTTTTGGCTTAAGTGAAAAAAATCTATTTATTCTGTAAATTACCAGAAAGAACCTCCTTAAAGACATGTTTTCAACTTTTTAAAGCCCTTACACCTAGACAAGAAATAAGGAATATTTAAATTAAAATATTTTAAAAATTATTTATTTTTTAAATTTTGTAGGTACATAGTAGCCATATATATTTGTGGGGTATGTGAGATGGTTTGATAGTGGCATGCAATATATACTAATCATATCATGGAGAATGGGGTATCCATGGCCTCAAGCATTTACTCTTTGTGTTATAAACAATCCAATTACACTCTTTTAATCATTTTTAAATGTACAATTAAGTTATTATTGACTGTGCTCACACTGTTGTGCAATCAAATAGTAGGTCATACTTATTCTTTATATATTTTGGATCCACTAAGCATCCCTAGATCCTCCCCAGACCCTTTTCCAGACTCTGGTATCATCCTTCTACTCTCTAGTTCATGCGTTCAATTGTTTTGATTTTTTAGATCCCACTAATAAGTGAGAACATGTATGTTTGTCTTTCTATGTCTGGCTTATTTCACTTAACATAATGATCTCCACTTCCATTCATGTAGTTGCAAATGACAGGATCTTATTCTTCTTTATGGATGAATAATACTCCATCACATATATGTACCACCTTTTCTTCATCCATTCATTTGTTGATGGACACTTAGGTTGCTTCCAAATCTTAGCTGTTGTGAAAAATGCTGTAAAAAACATGAGAGTGCAGGTATCTTTCAATATATTGATTTCCTTCATTTTGAGTATATACCCAGCAGTGGGATTGCTAGATCATATGGTAGCTCCATTTTTAGTTTTTGGAGGAACCTCCAAAAATGTTCTCCACAGTGTTTCCACTAACTTAAAGTCCCACCAGTAGTTCAGGAGGGTCCCTTTTCTCCACATCCTCACCAGCATTCATTATTGCCTGTTTTTTTTTTTTTTGATATAACCCATTTTAACTGCACTGAGATGACATATATCATTGTAGTTTTGATTTTTATTTATCTGATGATCAATAATGCTGAGCACTTTTTCATATGCCTGTTTGCCATTTGTATATCTTCTTTTGAGAAATGTCTGTTCAGATCTTGTCCAGTTTTGATTGGATTATTAGATTTTTTCCCCAAGGATTTGTTTGAGATCCTTTTATATTCTGGTTATTAATCCCTTGTCAGGTGAGCAGTTTGCAAATATTTTCTCCTATTCTGTGAATTGTCTCTTCACTTTGTTAATTGTTTCCTTTGCTGCACAGAAGCATTCTAATTTGATGTGATCCCATTTGTCCATTGTTGCTTTGCTTGCCTTTGCTTGTGAGGTATTACCCAAGAAATCTTTGTCCCGACCAAAGTTGTGGAAATTTTCCTGAAATTTTTCTTGTAACAGTTTCATAGTTTGAGGTCTTAGGTTGAAACTTGTACTCCATTTTGACTTGATTTTTGGACATGATGAGAGATAGGGTATAGTTTCATTTTTCTGCATCTGAAGTTCCAGTTTTCCCAGCACCATTTATTGAAGAGACTGTCTTTTTCCTAGTGTATGTTTTTGGCACCTCTGTCAATTATGAGTTTAACATAAGTGTCTGAATTTGTTTCTGGGTACTCTATTATGTTTCGTTGGTCTATGTGACTGTTTATATTCCAGTACCATGCTGTTTCGGTTACTATAGCTCTGTAATATAATTTCAAGTCAAGCAATGTAATTCCTCCAGTTTTGTTCTTTTTGCTTAGGATAGTTTGGGCTATTCTGGGTCTTTTCTGGTTTTATAGATATTTTATGATTGTAGTTTCTATTTCTGTGAAGAATCTCTTTGGTATTTTAATAGGGATTGCATTGACTCTGTAAATTGCTTTGGGTAGTATGGTCATTTTAACAATGGTGATTCTTTCAATCCATAAACATAGAATATCTTTCCATCTTTTGCATCTTCTTCAATTTCTCATTGGTGTTTTATAGCTTTCATTGTGGAGATATTTCATTTCTTAGGTTAATTGCCATATATTCAATTTTATGTGTGGCTATTATAAATGGGATTAGTTTTTTATTTTTTTTTAGATTGTTTCTATTTTTGGCATATAGAAATGCTACTGATTTTTGTATACTAATTTTGTATCCTGCAACTTTGCTGAATTTGTTTATTGGTGCTCATAGTTTTCCTGCGGATTCTTTAGGTTTTTCTTTTTTTTTATTATTATACTTTAAGTTTTAGGGTACATGTGCACAATGTGCAGGTTAGTTACATATGTATACATGTGCCATGCTGGTGTGCTGCACCCATTAACTCCTCATTTAGCATTAGGTATATCTTCTAATGCTATCCCTCCCCCCTCCCCCCACCCCACAACAGTCCCCGGAGTGTGATGTTCCCCTTCCTGTGTCCATGTGTTCTCATTGTTCAATTCCCACCTATGAGTGAGAACATGCGGTGTTTGGTTTTTTGTCCTTGCAATAGTTTACTGAGAATGATGATTTCCAATTTCATCCATGTCCCTAAAAAGGACATGAACTCATCATTTTTTATGGCTGCATAATATTCCATGGTGTATATGTGCCACATTTTCTTAATCCAGTCTATCATTTTTGGACATTTGGATTGGTTCCAAGTCTTTGCTATTGTGAATAGTGCCGCAATAAACATACGTGTGCATGTGTCTTTATAGCAGCATGATTTATAGTCCTTTGGGTATATACCCAGTAATAGGATGGCTGGGTCAAATGGTATTTCTAGTTCTAGATCCCTGAGGAATCGCCACACTGACTTCCACAATGGTTGAACTAGTTTACAGTCCCACCAACCGCGTAAAAGTGTTCCTATTTCTCCACATCCTCTCCAGCACCTGTTGTTTCCTGACTTTTTAATGATCGCCATTCTAACTGGTGTGAGATGGTATCTCATTGTGGTTTTGATTTGCATTTCTCTGATGGCCAGTGATGGTGAGCATTTTTTCATGTGTCTTTTGGGTGCATAAATGTCTTCTTTTGAGAAGTGTCTGTTCTTATTCTTCGCCCTTTGTTTGGGAAAATAAAACCAAGAAAGTCCATAGATCCCCAAAGGGAAATTCTATATTTTTGTAAGTAAAATTTTAGATGGAAATTATCTACTCCACCACACTTATGGGAATTGCTATATTCACTCTACTATTTGCAATAGGGTTACAGGTATTTAAAGATCAAATCAAAATTATTGAGAAGCTCAGGGAAAATGCAGTCTTCAGCCTCAGGTGGCTGCAATCCTGCTTTTAATGAATTCCAGTCCTCTGTGTGGAATTGGTTAACTTTTTTATTTAGCCTTCTCTCGCTTATATGTCTTGTACTAATATTTGAACCCTGTATACTCAATACTATAACTCGAATTTTTTCTTCTCACCTACAAGCAATCAGACTCCAAATGGTGCCACAAACTGAAACATGCATAGACGTGCCGTTTTTCTGAGAATCCTAGGATCGACCACAGGAGGAGCCCTAGCTGCTGTTTCCCATTCGACACCCCTTTTCAGCAGGGAGTAGCCAGAAAGAGTCATCCACCAAAACCTCCTAACAGCAGGTATGGTGAGATCTCCACAGAGGGGAGTGTTATAGGAGTTATTGAGGAATAATTTTAGGCAGATAGAGAGGAAAAGGGGTCCTTGGAAAGTTTTTGTCTCTTTTAGAGCAGCTCCAGAAATGTTTATTGTCTAGCAGGAAAGCCGTGGCTCTTAGAGCCAGGCTGGCAACCTTTGATAGGCAAACGCCGGCCATTAGAAACTGGGTCCACCAACATGAGGATTCTCACCATTGTCCTCTTGCCCTTGCCCCACACGTGCCTGGCAGCATGATCGCCCCCACGTATCCCCACGTGTGTAGAACACCATGGCACCCTGAATTTGTATATTGAAAGGCTAGGGTGGGAAGGCCAGTTTTTTTGTGGGCTATGTGAATGACACGCCTGGTCAAACGAATCCCTTGAGCACTATGGAAATCAGACACCACTTCCTCCAGTTTCCTCATATAACTGACTGGTATCCACTGCTTGTGGGGTCTCCTCTCTCAACATTGGAGCTCCCCTCAACCCACTCTGTCTCTGTACAGGGGAGCTTCTTCCTTATTTCTTCTCTCCTCTTACTTGCCTATTAAACTCTCCACTCCTTAAAACCACACACACACAAAATAAATGATTGGGACATGACTTAGTAATTTTCTTTGATTTACAATACGTTAATTGGTTCAATTTAGCCATTCCACAATGTATCCATATTCTAAAACATTGCATTGCCCATGAAAAATATATAAAATTTTTAGTTGTCAATTAAAAAATAAATATAATTTAAAAAATCATGATATTTTGCTTATTGATATTAACAACACAATAGCTGTAATTCATAAAAGATTAATCTGTTATGAAGTTTGCAGAAATTCTTATTTTAATTTTTGTAACTTTAAGTAGGTAATTATGTTGGAGATAGTGAATCTGAGGCTTAGAGGGCTAAAGTCATTCACCTAATAAGAAACAAACCTGAGACTTTTCTCCTGGCCCATCACCCTCTGAAGGTAATGGTTTCAACAGCTCTGCAGTGTCCGCTTCCCATGGGTTGCAGCTCTAGTCTGCTGCAGCAGCATAACACAATTGTACACGACAGACATGCATTTAGCTTCTCCTTCATTCTCTCAGCCCATCAGGGAAAGATATCTAAGTAGAGTTAGATTTCTGTTTCAGTGTTACCTCAGGATCCAACACCTTCTGAAGATGCATGAGGCATTCAGCTCATGACTTACCTGAGTTTTATTTGCAGCCACAAAATCTGAAGACCCCAAAGCTATTTTTTATGTGATTAACAAGGGTTGAATATCCCTACCCTTTTCTAGGGCCTGATGGTCGTCAGACACTAGGATGAGAGTCTCTAAGCAGGCGAGGCTTACCTGGTATCTCAGGCACCAGAGGAAGAAGCTTGCTGCCTTTAGTCAAACTGGTTAGTGGAAACCCAGAGCCAGGTCCAGCTCCAGGACACTGTGCAAGCAAGAGCACAGCAGGTGAGGATGGTGCTGACTGTCCAGAGCTTATAAACCTGGGAGGATGGGTGGGGTGGGTGTGTCAGCCTGGGGTAAGGCTGATGCCAGGGCAGGACTTTGCACCTGCTGCTGTGTTCTGCCTCCACTGGATCCTGATGTACTCCCCAAGGTACAAATCTAGTCCTGGCTTGGCTCTCTGCAGATACCACAAAGTTGAGGGTCCCTGCTCCCCTTTTGATACCAGCTACTCAGAATGTAAATGAACAGGTCCAACATGAGGGAATACAAACCAATAATTCATTAATTATCCCAGTGAGCCTATATTTATACTGGAGGTCTTCCCAGACCAGCTCTCAGGATGGGAACTTGGACAATTATTTCATCCTGTTCCCTTTGAACCTGTAGAAAACATATTCTACTGCCCCTTCACTGAATCCATAGTTAAAATTAGTGTAGAAGAAAGTTTATTTTGGGAAACCACAAGGCCTATAATAAAACCATGAAACCTCCATGTCCTCCTCTGTGTGTGTGTCTCTGTGTGTGTGTGTGTGTGTGTATTTTAGGGCAAGAATGTCAGAGTTAGTGGATGCAGTGGGACACACTGTGGTTGTCAGTGGGTACGGGCAGGGGAGAACAGTCTCCAGAGCTTCTGATCTTGCACCCCTCACCTGGTGCTTCATAAAATTTCCATCTCTTGAGCTGATCTAACTATTGATTTTACTGTTCTCATTATACATAGTAACACCCAGTATACTGGAGTTAAGTAAATATTATACAGAGTTCGTTGTTAAAATTCCATATGTTTACATTGTCTGTCCTCTGTTTTGCAAGACTCCCAGAGACCATTCCCAAACTACAATTTAAGTTATACTTTTGAGACAAAGTCATTGCTTTTTAATCTCTTTCTAAACTTTTGTTCCTGATGATTGAGCAGTGGAACACAGACCCTTAGATCATGACTTTGAAGCCATATGGCTGTGTTCTCCATTATCTGGCAAGCTGGTTTTAAGAATCATGTGATGTAAATTATATAAAGCATCAGAACAGTACCCAAGACAAAGGATGCCAGGCATGTGGTGGTTCATATCGTGATTACTCTTGGCTGCTGAGCTGATGTCTTGCAGAAAACCTAAATGAGGTCTGTTTGTGAAAACTCCTGGTGGAGGAGGAGGACTAAAATGCTCCCTTTATAGTTGCCATTACATATGCTGATTTAGAATATACTGTGAAACATGACCCCTCCTGCTACAGAGCTTCTTTAAAGGGTGAACATATCAAAACAGGAAAAATGTGAGTGTGAAAAGAGCTTCTGTCGATTGCATTGACTGTCAAGGTAAGAAGTGGGAGTTTTCCAGCTAAAAGGACAGTCCCCATCCAATTGGATCATTTGGTCACACTGTCATGACAGACCTGAAGCCAATAACAATTTTGATAATTGTCTCAGGGGCTGGTGTAGGAAGAACTGGGAGGTTTTCTTGGATAGAGTCCCCTTGCCTTAACAGATGCTGTAATTGTCACAAAACCATCTCTGCATGCCTGTTGTTTTGTGCTGTCTCTGGTCTCCTTTTGGAGGGAAGAACTGCATGTGTTAAGATCCAAGGGCAGAGAACCTGGTCTACTTGCATCTCTTTGTCTCTCCCTGTGGTTTCTTTTCACTGCACATATTTGACAATTTGATCCCCTGTCTATGTGGTATCTTTTGTTAGGTCTTAGTCAATTTTAGCTTTTTTCCATTTTAACAACTTCAAAAGGCTTAGAATTGTACCTGAGGTTTCCACCTTGCCAGAATTTCTAGTTTAGGGCCCACTATTTATCTTTTTCTTTTTATGAAAAAAATCTTTTTTCTGAGATTGAGTCTTGCTCTGTCGCTAAGGCTGAAGTGCAGTGGTGTGATTTCAGCCCACTGCAACCGCCGCTGCCTGGGGTCAAGCGATTCTTCTGCCTTGGCCTCCTGAATGGCTGGGACTACAGGCACACGCCACCACACCTGGCTAATTTTTGTATTTGCAGTAGAGATGGAGTTTCATCATATTGGCCAGGCTGGTCTCAAATTCCTGAGCTTGTGATCCACCCACCTTGGTCTCCCAATGTGTTGGGATTACAGGCATGAGCCACTGCGCCCAGCCCCACTATGTATCTTTATATCAATATAACCAGGATCAGCATGTTGTCTTTCCCTGAAAAAATTATTATTTTCTCAATTTCTCCACATCCCGTAAGCATTTCTGGCCTCTTCTCTTTTAATTCTGATCTTAATGTGAATGCATCTAGAGATTCCTATATGCTGCTTGCTATATGATTTTGGTTGAGACTCCTATTAGGTAAATCTAATCCAAAACAGCTATGAAGTCTAAATATAAAAAAAAGTAAATCTTTACCACTTTTGGACACAAAATCTGTTTCTTACTATGAGGCTTGGCAGAACTTATCAATAAAATATAAAATTTCCATGTAATAAAAGAAAAAATATTCTTCTATATTAGTTTTGATAATCAAAAAACAAATATTTGGAACATACATACATAAATAAGTATCCATAATATATAAAAATATTTTATAAATCAAAAATATAAGCTAAGAAAAAAATCAATAAATATGCATGCAAGCAATTCACAGAAAAGGAAATCCTGATGTCCAAATAACATATGGGAAAATGTCGAATAGCATGAGTTTTCAAGGAAATGAAAATGTTAAAAATGTGAATTCTTTTAAATTATTTTAGTTGGAAAAATTGGCACACTTCTATAACTGCCAGGTATTAGTGAACATCTTGTTGTGGGAATAAAGGAGGACCAGAGAGATGACAGGGTAAAATAGGAGGATTTTACTGAGAGCACTCAGAGCCAGTCGATTAACATCCAAAAACTGGCCCCAGAACAAAGACAGCACTTGACTTTTATACACACTTCTAAAAGGGTGTGGGCTAGCTTGAAACAAGCTTACAACGGTGTGAAGCATAGTGCTGCAAAAGCAAGAATACAGAGGCAGAACAAAGGCAGTTAATCAAATCGCGATAGGTTCATAATTCAGGATTACATGCACCTCTTGCTATGCAGTCCAGATGGCTGTTATCTAGGCTTGCTCTAGTGCTTTGCATGGGCTTATCTCATAATGTTCGCTATGGCAGCTAGATGGCTGTAGCCCAGGCCTGTTCAGGCATGTCTTATAACCTTCAATGTGCTGCTTAGATAAAACAGAATACTTGAAGTTACTAGTTACAGAAAACAAGAATCTATAAACTCATAAGTTTACTCATATCATAGGAGAAAGGAAAGTTTGTTTTCTTTTTCTTATGTTGAGGGAGTGCTGGGAGAGTCCCTAGAGCACATTCCTTTGAGCCCTGGCTTCTTTGATAATGTTATCGAGACTTTGCCTGGGTCCGGGCTTTGCCTGTTATTGTCTTTGGGTTGAGTCAGCCTAATATAGAAGACTTGTTTTTCTTTTCTGTTTTTTTTTTTTAATTTTGTTTTTCTTTACTTCTTTTATTTCCTGCCTCAGCTGGAGCAAATGAAAATTTCCATAACTTAACAGAAGATGATATTTTCTATCAGTTCTTGAGTTAGTTTTGAAAAATTATATTTTCTTGGAATTTTTGCATTTTGCGTATATTTTCAAATATACTGGCATAGCTTCCATTATAACATTGTTTTATTACTTTGATTTTTTGCAGGAATTTATGATATCCCCCCTTCCTATTACTGGCAATATTTTGTTTGTGCTTAGCATTTATCAGTTAATCTTACAAGATATTTTACAATTCCACTAGTCATTCCAAAGAGTCTGTTTTTGATTTTTGAGGAAAAAAGAGACCTTAACTATGTCAATAACATTTCATATATTTGAACATTTTATTTATTTAGAGAGGTCTTTAAGCAATTTGATAAAAATATAATTTATTATTTTCCCTGTTCTTTTCAGCAAAATAAATTATGTAGTATAGACAATGTTAATTTTGTTAGAATCTTTGTCAATGTATTTGACACTTAGAGGCTTACTACAAAATCCTGTTGTGTATATAGATTTATTATTTTAATCTAATCTATAGAAATACAATTATTTGAGAAATAGATGATTCCAAATAGACTGTCCTCGTAGTTTCAAAGTCATAGTCTCTTATGCAAGATTGTCCATATTAACAGTGTTGTCTGTTGACATTATCCGTCCCTTTTGAGGGTAGTGTCATCTGATAATATTTCTGAGTCATTGGAAATTTCCTGAAACAGAACAGCATACAGAAAGGTACATAGCTCCAAACATTTGTTAATTGAACATTGAGAACATTGTGTACCTTTATCTTACCAAATAGGAAACAGACTTTACCCTTCTTTACCACATGGAAAGTAGGCACCCCAAGCTTTACAATGGCCTTTCCCTCTGTGCCCTCTACTAGTCATCACCGCAAGTTAACTGGACACCATATAGTAAAAATAAAATAGACATAGGGATGATATGGGTCTTCTTTATTTTCTTAAAAAATTTTAATGTTTTCCATAAGCTTTGGGGTGTAGCAACTTTCGAACAAACTATGAGAGGCAAAAAGATATTGATCATAAGCAACAACATACATTTTTTCAGGAATCATGTTTACTTTTTCTAGGATATATTTTGTCATCTTTTCTCCTTTAACTTTTTTTTTTAATTGAAAGTTTTAAATGTAAAACTTTTAAAAATTATATTAAAAATAGAAAATTAATTTAAAATCCTAAAATTGAAATTAATATACCATAAAATTAACCATTTTAAGGTGTACATTTTGGTGGCATTTAGTACCTTCCACCATCACCTCTAGCTCATATTATAAAATGTTTTCACCCTTAAAGAAAGTGCCATTCCCATGAAGCTCTCCCTCTTCACCCCTCCTCTCACAGCACCTGGTAACCACCAACCTTCTTTATGCCTCTACAGAATCAATCAAATTATCTGGGATGTTTCGTCCAATATGTAACCTTTTGTGTTATGGCACTTTAATTCTTTTATGGCTGAAAAACATTTCTTTGTATGCATTTGCCATATTTTGTTTATTCATTCATCCATTGGCAGGAATGTGGGCTGTTTACCGCTGGTGGTCATTGTGAGTAATGCTGCTGTAAACAGTCCATTTGTGCTTAAGTATTTGAGAACTACTTTTCAATTCAGTTGGGTATATACCTAGGAATAGCGTTGTTGAGTCTTATGTTAATTTTTTGGTTAAAAAAGTCACAAAGAAATGTGCCATCTTTACCATTTTTAAGTGTACACTGTAATTCCCATTTTCTTTCTCTTTCCAGTTCCTAGGAACCACAATTTTAACTCCTGATTCTATGAATTTGTCTACTTTAGATACCTTATAGAAATAGAATGATACCACATTTGTCATTTTAGGACTGACCTATTTCTCTTAGAGTAACATCCTCATGGCTCATCCGCATAAGTATGTGGTAGGATTATTTCTTTTTAAAACTGAAAAATAATCTATTTTGTATGTATAACAGATGTTGCTTCTCTGTTCATTCCTTGATAGACATTTGGGTTCTTTTCACCATTTGGTTATTGTGAATAATCCTGCTTTGAAAATGGGTGTAAAATATCTCTTTAAGATCCTGCTTTTAATTATTTTGAGACCCTTCTTTCCAATTCTAACCAGAAATGGGATTGCTGAAGCACATAGTAGTTTAATTTTCAACTTTTTGAGGAGCCATTTTTTGTTTTGGGTTTTGTTTTTACAGTTGCCATCCCTACTGAGGGTGAGGTGATATGTCATTGTTTTGCTTGACATTGAGTATATATTCTTATGCTTGTTGGCTATTCGTATTCATTTTGGAGAAATGTCTATTCAAGTCCCTTGTCTGTTTTGTAATTGGGTTGTTGGATTTATTTGTAGGACTCCTTTATGTATTTTGGATAGTAACTCCTTATGACATATGTAATTCACAGATATTTTCTCCCATGTTTTTTCACTCAGTGGAATATAACCTTTGATAGACAAATGATTTTAAGTTTGATGTAGTTCCATTTGCTTATTTGTTTTCATTGACTGTGCTTTTAGTGTCATATCCAAGAAATCCTCGCCAAAGTCAGTATCACGAGTATTCCCCCTTATGTTTGTTTCTAGGTGTTTTACAGTTTTAGGTCTTCCATTTAGGTCTTTATTACTTTAGCTTTTCTGAGGTATAATTGACAAATTAAAACTGCATATATTTAAGATGTATAAAAGTTGATGTCTTGATAGAATATACACTGAAATCATCACCACTATCAAGATAATTAATATATCCATTACATCAGATAGTTACCATTCTCTTATTTCTTTCTTTGTTGTGTGTGAGAATCACCTTTCATAAACTTTGAGTATGTAATACAGTATTATTAACTAAAGTTACACACTATACATTGGATTTCCAGAAGTTATTCATGCTGCGTAACTGAAACTTTGCAACCTTTGTCCAAGATCTTCCCATTTGCCTTTCCTTCCACTGCTGGCAAACATCATTCTATTCTCTGCTTCTATGAGTTTCACTGTTTTAGACTCTGCATATAAATAGTTCATGCAGTGTATTAGTCTGTTCTCACACTGCTAATAAAGACATACCAGAGGCTGCATAATTTGTAAAGAAAAGAGGTTTAATGGCTTCATAGTTTCATATAGCTAGGAGGCCTCACAATCATGGTGGAAGGCAAACAAGAAAAAGCTTTAATTTCTCCTTCATGTTTGAAAGTCAGTTTTGCTAGGCACAGTATTGTTGATGACAATTTTTCTCTTTCAGGACTTGGAATATATCATCCCACCTACTTCTGGCCTGGAAAGTTTCTGCTGAGGAATTGGATGATAATCTTAAAGAAGCCCTTCATATGCAGCAAATTTTTTTGTCTTGCGACTTCCAAGATTATCATTTTTTCAGTTAGCTAGGAAAAGTAAGTTCAAGAGATCTATTGTACAATATGGATCACAGCTAATAACAATATATTGTATTTTTGAAAATCACTGACAGTAAATTTTAAGGGTTCTCACCACACACACAAAAAATAATAAATATATGCACATATGGTAATGCACATATTAAAAAACTCACTTTAGCAATTCCACGATGTATTCATTTTTAAAACATAATGTTGTACACTATAAATATATACCTTTTTGTCAATTAAAAATAAATTAATTTTAAAAATAAAATAAAAACAAAAGTTACAAATGAAAAAAGATTCTCCCATTGTGAACGGTGTTAGACAGTTCAATTATATAGTGTCATCATGTGGTTCTCTTTGGATTTATACTTGCTGAACATTCTATTCTTAGTCAGTTCAGTGTTTCTATCATGAAGAGATATTCAGCTTCTCACATGTATCTTTTGAATTAGTCAATATGTTTATGTAGTTGTTCTCATCCATTATTCTATTGATGTGGAATATTACACTGATTGATTTTGATTTATTGAACCTCTCTCAAATCCTGGAATAAATCTCAGTTGGTCATGGTATATAATTCTTTTTATGATTCTGCTAGATTCTTTTCTAGTATTTGTAGAGGATTTTTCCATCTGTATTCATATGGGATGTTAGTGTGTAGTTTTATATTGTCATGATGTCTTTGTGTCTTCATCTCTGGAACACAGTGATTGAAGATATATTTGTGTTGCTAGGAGAAAGGACCTTGAAACCTTGAAGTATTCTGTGGTATCCTGTGTGTACACAGTTCTTGTTCAAAGAGAACTTAGAGACATTTACTTGGGTGACTTGATATTAAGGGGAAGAGATTGCCTAGAGCAGGGGGCAGCACATTGTGGACTGAGAACCAAATCGAGCCAGGCACCTGTTTTTGCAAATAAAGTTTTATTGAAACACAGCACTCTCCATTCATTTACACATTGTCTATGGCTAATGTCGTGCTACAGTTGCAGAGTCCATAATTGCAACTAAGATGTTATGATTTGCAAAACCTAAACTATTCACCAACTGACATTTTATAAAATATGTTTGCTGACCCTCGACTTTTTGAACACAGTTGGACATGGGTCTAAGGTGACATTGATACCCAAAGAGCCAAAGCATCATCATGGCCCCCTGTTAAACTGGGAGCTTATAGGGTTATGTAATAATTAGTGACCTGGGTGAATTCCAGCTAAATTCTGCAGACCAACCCAGCAGTTCTCTTCCCAGTTCCTGAATGGATAATTCGATTAATATACTTGACCATTGGGGTAGCTCCTGCACTGGGCCCTTAGCCTGTCAAGTAAGAATGACATATGGAACAACCTGAAACTGCCACCCAAATCACCTACATAGCAAATCAATAACAATATTGTATGCTCATAGGGGGCTGGAGTTGTATTGAAGAGATGAGTGTCATTTTAAAAGTCCTTAAGCTTGTGATGGGATGCAGAATGGTGAAGATTTTTATCATGTTTCCCTTGAACTCTTCAGTGCAGCCTCTTTAATAGCAAGCTGTATCCTGAAGGAGAACTGGAGATTACCTCCAGCAAACAAGTTGCCACTCTGATGGCAGCTTCAGCTCCAGACACAGAGTCGTTTTTAGAATCAATTCCAACAGCCAATTGAGCACATGGTGCACAGCCCTGAGTTGTTGAATATACTCTTCTCTTCTGATCAGAACAGAAGTCTTATTGGAATTCATGTGGAAAGGACAATAGTTACTACTAGTCTTGCCCTAGAATTATGTTTACTCTGCTTGGCCCTGTTATATAAGGGAACAAAGCCATCTGGTACTTCTGCAGAACACTATGCTGATCTACTTTGTCAAGACCTCATGCTGATTGGGCTGGATAAGCAAGAAGCCATGGAGGTCTTGGGAAGATACATGCACTCCAGAGGGTGGATTCAGGAGCTAAACTCTGAGATGATTCAGGGACTTGTCACCTCAATAAAGTTTTGAGGTATCCAGAAGTCAGGGGATTTGTAGAATGTTTCTTATAGAGTTCAAGCAAATTGTTGTTGCATCTTGCATCTCCTGCCACAAAGAAGGAAGTTGATCACATGGACGGGTCCTTTGGTATCTGGAGATGACATCTTCTACACCAGACGACTTAGACCATGGGTAGCTAGGAGCAGGTCCTTGGGACAGGAAAGGGCTCTGCAGTAGGTTCATTCTGTAGTGGATGCTTCCCTGCTTTGTGGTCTGTGAAACCTCACTCCCCATGGGGGTGTCAGTAGTGAGTGCACGTGCAATGGGAGAATCACAACACAGGCTCTGGGGAGAGAGGTAGTGCATGCCATCTGCAGCTGAAAAATCCACCCCCCGTGTTGGGACATAGTTCCTGGCATAGTACTGGGCCCAGATAAGCTTGGAATGTCTGGCCATAGGGTGCATATGTCCATGCATTTGAAATTGAGCACTATGAGCCTGTCACATTTACCAAGTTACAGTGAATAGGCCACCCAGCATTCCTTTGGAGGTTGGAAATGGTACATTCAAGGTCAGGGCTGTGAGTAACCAGCAGTCACTATCCAATTAAACAAATCTGGACTTAGGGCCTCTATTCAAATAAATTGTAGGAGGAAGGGGAGGAGGACTGTTGCAACAGGGAGGACCCTAGACATGAGGTTGGCAAGTGTCTCTATGGTCAGCCAGAGAGGCAGAGAGGAGCTTTTATGTTAAAGGGAGGAGTAAGGAGGGGAAAAAAAAAAAAAAAAGGACTGCAACAGGGTCTCAGGGATTGTGTGTCTTTGAGACCAGCTGATACTTAGGAGGGTTAAGGAGGTGCCATTCTGCATTCAAGTGCTGAGTTAGGCTTGGTGGGCTGAAGGGATGAGGAGAAAAGGAATGTGCTAAAGGCGTTGACCTAAAGGAATAAAAGGCTCTTCCACTTATGAGAATGGTTGTCGTCACAACTCCCAGGAGTCTACCTTCCTGGGTCACTTCTGTTTGCAAAATGATTTTCCTTCCCCTTTCTTCAAATGGTAAATGCTCTTTCTCCATCTCCTTGAGACTGGGCTGGCCTGTGGCTTGCTTTATCTGATAGGATGTGCTGGAGAGGTGTGTGAGCTGGAGGCCTCGAAGGCCTTGCAGCTTCTGCTTAGAACCTCTTACAACGCCAACATCAACTCCCCATCAGCCTCCTGGGAAGAAGCCCAGTAACACCCAAAGGAGCATGGGAGGTCCTAGGAGAAGAATTGAGACACCATCGCCAACAGCTGGCACCAGCATTCCAAAGTCTGAATGAGGCCAGCTTGGATCCCAATCAGCTGCATGAGTGACCCCAGGTGAGGCCAACAGAACTGCCTGTATTGCCAACTCTCAGAATCCCGATAAAATACAGTAAATCATTTTAAGCCACTACATTCTGGGAACAGTTTGTATACTTCATTGAAGGCTCAACCACTGGAGAATGTGAAGGTGCCAGTTATTAACCTATCATTTTCTAGCTTCCAAACCACCCATCTGTTCTGCTTTGTGAGGTCAGAGCTAGGACTCTTCACTTTATCTTATGCTTGCCAGCTGGCTCCAATCAGGCCCTGCCCGCCCAGGCAGAGAGGGATATTGGGAGGCTGGAGCAAGGAGGACAGACTTTCTTCCAAACTCGTGAGTGATACCCAAAAATCTTTGTCACTGCATCTGAAGCAGGGCCTTCCTGTAGCAGCAGTTAGACTGAGTGCGTGGGTTTGTCAATACGTGCGCACTTTCCTCAAGGCCCTCCTTGCAGATATCAGCACCTGCTCAGCCCTGGGTTACTGTCCCAGGGGACTTTTCCTCTACACTTTTAAATTTTGATAATTCAGCTCCCTCTTTTTGTTCCACCAGCCTTAGGTGTGGCAGCCGCTTCTTGCAGTTGCTACTTTTTGAATACCCCAGTGTTTTATTTTATTTTGCTTTCTGGTTTTTTAACATCTAGTTAACCATCTTTTACATCAAAATCCCTCTGTTAAAATACTGCTGCTCTGGTTTCTGTTTCCTGGCTGCTCAGACTGATACAGTGATTATGGTTAATTCATTATTTGTGAGGGAGACTCATAACTTCATTGGGAAACTCAGTGAGACAGGCTGCTCAAAAGCTTAATGATGCGGCTCATACCAATTACAGAAACACTATAGGTAATATGGCCCAGGGAAAGACAAGCCGCCTGCCTGCCTGCCTGCCTGCCTTTCTGCCTGCCTGCCTTTCTTCCTGCCTGCCTGCCTGCCTTTCTGCCTGCCTGCCTGCCTTCCTGCCTGCCTTCCTTCCTGCCTGCCTGCCTGCCTGCCTGCCTTCCTTCCTTCCTTCCTTCCTTCCTTCCTTCCTTCCTTCCTTCCTTCCTTTCTTCCTTCCTTCCTCATAATATATTGAGAAAAGATGGGCTATTGAGTAAGATATATCAGTTAAAAATTCTAAATCAATTACTTATTAGCATTGTATCCTTGGGAACATGATTTAACTTGTTCACACTCTGTTACTCCTTCCCCCAGAAACTGCCCACTCTATCCCAGTACACCCTTAGTAGCTTAGGAAAAGAACAATTAGTTGTATTTACTGTCAAGGAAGCACAGACACACCTCTGGATTTTCTTAATAAAGGAAATACTTTATTAAGGGCAGTTTGTACAACAGAGAGATGCTCAGGGTCCATGCCAGAACATCTCTTGGAATAGGTGGTCAAGCAAAACTATTATGCAAAGACATGAGATCGATGACTATGGGAAGAGAAAAACTAAAAAACGTTGAGGGGTCTTGATACTTAAGGAACTGTGTCAAATGTTGCAATAACAGGAAGGTAGGGAATGTTCATTTTCATTTAAGTACATGGGCAGAGGTTTGTACCCGAGATAGAGCAAAAAAAGTTATAATGAGGGAAATTCATATAAAACTGAGGGCCAGCCATCACAGTATATCCAGCCTCAAGTTATGTCAAATGTAGTTTGATCAGCTTTGTCAGTCTCTCCTCTTTTTTAATACAGGCTCAGATAAACTGTCCCTGAGCAACTCAGGGATGAGGGAAGTTAGAAGTTGGAGATGGCTGAGTGCAATAGTCTTCGGGACCAGAGTTTCCTGACAGTTGTCCCTGGAAAACCAGTGGAAACGTCTGTTGAGCACGCTGGCAATGGTAAGCTGTTTTAGGTCCCAAAGATGAGGCATTTTAAAAGTGGAATGCCTAAAGTGAAAAACATAAATATAACATAAAATGTTGTATTAAAGTAAACAGCCAAGAGTTGAACCCCAAGGGTATCCAGTCTACCAGATCCCAGGAGATCTTTGGATGGAAATCTCTGGATTATGCACATTGCTTGTTGAGTTTCTTGAAGTGAAGAGTCAATGCTCTGGGTGATGTTGTCCACAGTATGGTTTCCTTTTTTTTTTTTTTTTTTTTTTTTTAAAAAGCAAGTGTTTCACCAGAGAGTCTTGGGAGCTGACACAGTGGATTGTGTGTGGGTGAATCCAGCACAGTTTTAAGTGGTTTTCATTTTTTACAGGTTCAGTAAGTTGTCAGGCTTCAACTCTCAGGACTTCTTCAGATCCTGGGGAAAAGGCCAGCTTTGGGGTAAACTAAAGCCTTAATAGAGATCTGTGCAGTCAAGCTGTGGTTCTCAGTAATGCTGAGTCAGAAGGGAGAGAGAAAAAGTTAAAATATTGGTCTGGAGGGTTGGAAACAGATATTGAAGGAAACTGGAAGTCCTGAAAACTTGGTGAAGCTTGACAGTGTGTACAAGGTGACAGGTAGGAAATAACACTGTCTTTTGTTTTCACAGTGGGAGAAATCAAGACAGTTTTCTTATCCATCAATTATTTACAGTTTTTAAAGATATTCAAAGTAGCTTAAAGATAATGAATATGATCAGAATCTGATATCCCTGAAGGATGTTGTGGGTTGAATTGTGTGCTCCAAGAGACATGTTCAAATCCTAACCTCTGGTGACTGTAAACATCATCCTATTTAGAAGTAGTGTCTGTATTAGTCTGCACTAAAATACAATATTCTGGTATATTTAAACAACAGAAATGTATTCCTTACAGTTCTTGAGAAAGGGAAGTCCAACCCACATTTAAGGTTCTGTGCCTACCTGCTAAGGAGTTCAGAAAGTTCAAAAAGCAGTATGGATAAGGAGATGATAAAAGGGAAGGGGGCAGCCCAAAGATCATCTGTATCCCCAAGCTGATAGCATCATGAAGATACCCACTTTGCGACAGTGTTGTATTGATTCTGCAAACTTATCTCACAGACTTAAAAAAAACTGAGCAATATTTATTCAGTAATTATGGGGTCTATGCCCCACTGAGTCAGAGAAAGCAGCAAGCTTGATAGGTTTGCTATGGTCAGAAGGTGATCTTGCATCAGTTATTGGAACTGACTAGTTAGCAGGTTCCCTTTTGCCTGAAGGAATGCTAATAAGAACACAATTCTAGACTGATATTCATCGATGTTTGAAAGGAAGGAAAATTTGGATCCAAGTCCAAGTTGGCAAGTCCAAAATCATCAGTGTTTTGTTAATCCTCATGAGGGCTTTTCTCCTGACTTACAGAAGTTCACCTTCGTGCTGTGTCCTCACATGGCCTTTCCTTGGTGTGTGCTTGTGAAGAGAGAGCACAGGCTCTCTAGTGTCTTTCTTAGATGGGCACTAATCCCATTAGATCAAGGGCCTACCCTTATGACCCCTTTTACCCTTAATCACTTTCTTCCTTCAAATGTAGCTCCACTGGGATTTAGAGCTTCAAAGTATTCATTCACCAAATTCATAAATTTGGTAGGGGGACATGATTTAGTTTACAATTGGGTCTTTGTGGGATGTAATTAAGTTAAATGGGACCATATGAATTAGAATGGGCCATAATTCAATGATTAGTGTCCTTACAATCAGAGGATATTTGGACACAAATGCACAGAAGGTCAAACAGGGGACACCCACCCCCCCCCACCCCCCCACCCCCCCACACACACAGGGCAGAAGGCCCTATGATGATGGGAGGAGATGAGAGTGATGCGTCTTACAAGCTAAACTAGCCAAGTGTTACTGACCACCATGTGAAGCTAGAAGAGGAATTGAAACATTCTTCCTAAGTCTCAGGGGGAGCACAGACCTGCTGATACAATCCCAGATTTCTAGCCCTCAAAGCTGCAAGGGAATAAATTTAAGCCACTCAGTTTGTAGTACTTGTTACAGCATCTCTAGGAAATGAATGCAAATTTGTTAGAGTCTTCTATTAAAAGACAGCATTTATCCCTACAGTCACCCCCATTCGTCCTTTTGATCAAAGGCAATCTCAAAGAAAGATTGTTCTTGACTGCAAACTAATAACACATGGTGGTTCTCATTAGATTTGGCCTCATTATTTCACAGATACAGGAAAAAGGACAATTTGCTATACAGGACATTTAAAGTTTTATTTTGTAGGAAGTTTCCATAAGGAATCTTAGATTAGACGTTTAAACCTTCTTGGAAACTAAGCCATTACACTTCACCAGCAGTACCTCTAGTTTTTGGGTGAGTTCTTCTCTTCTCAAGGATATAAAATATGTTAAATTTCTAAAACTGCCAGGAAATGATCTCTATTTTTTACCTATACATTTGGGAACGTATAAGTCATGTATGGCTTTTCCAAGAGGGCTTTGAATGCACTGACTCCATCAAGTCAACATTGGTTCCTTAAAAATGTCTGGTCATACCTAAGTAAGTGACTATCATTTTAAAATATAATGTCTCAGGCAAGGCCTTGAACCAATGTCTTAAATTATATCCTGTTAACCAGAACAGACTCCTACTAAATGTATGTAAATAACTATATTGCCATGAAAATAAGAATTTCTGGGTTCTGGAAGGTTCAGGCAGGGAGAAAAGGATAAATGTTTCATTTTTGTTAGCAAAATCAAGGTCGATTAAATTGTTATGTTATAGATGACCTACAAAAACAGATAAAAGATTCCTTGCATTTACAAAGTGTAACAATAAAGCATCAGCAATATTCCAAGCAAGCCCACAATCATTCTTCATCAGTTCATTCAGTCCTATGTAATTAATTACTGTTCTGCTCATCTTGGGTTAGCAGTCTCATAAACTCATCTGCTTCTTGAAGAGTATTCTGGAAATCTTGACCCAGTCCACTGTATAGTTTCAAATTTTTCCAGATGATGTCATCAAATACCTGTGCCTGTGAGTACCTGGTATAGTTATTTACCTTGGAGCTTTAAGAAAGTTCTTTTTTTGTTGAAGATGAAGACTCTGGCTTGTAGGTGATTTGCAAGTGTTTTCAGGGAAGCATCAGAGTAAAAACAAAACAAAACAAAACAAAATAAAAAACCCATCTGTAATGACAAAGACTTAAAATGACTGTGATTACCTTACTGCTGACAATTTTCAAAGGTGAAATATCTGAGGAGAGTTCGTTACAAAATAATGCAACTGAGAAGGAAGTGTGTTTCTTTTCCTGTGGCATGCAAAATAAAATAAAATTAATCTAAATTTTTTGGGATAAAATAAACATAATCCTTACAGAGAAACATTTTATTATAATCCTGAGACATACTATACCATTCATATTTTAATAGTATACCAAAAATATACCAAGATCATCAAGTAAAGAGTACCAGTAAGTCTGAAGAAGGTCCTAAACATGTCTATATTAATAATCCTCAATGAGTAAGTAATGCAAATTCCCAGTCAGAAAGATTTGTACCTTTGTTATTTGTCTCCATCATTTGGAATAATGTTCTTTTCTACTTAGCAGATAATTTTTTATATTTTAAATACCATCACTAGGTTTCCCATTCTGAGCAATGAGATTTTACTTCTGTTAGCTTTGCAGTAAATAGAATGCAATCTACTTCTATTAATGGTACCGTTTATTAACTGTATGAACACACACACACAGACACAAACACACACACACACACACCACTTCCCTTCCCATATCCTACTGAAAGAATTCAATCATATTTTAAGAAATCATGACTATTTACAGATTCTTCCTACCTAAACCACAAAGAAAAATATGATCACCTTTCATTGTCTTTTTAGACTTTTGTTTTTCCTAGAGTTAATTATTGCTTCACTTTCTTTTTATCTATTCACATTTCTATGTGTCTATCACTAATTCATT
This sequence comes from Pan troglodytes, assembly GCF_028858775.2. Taxonomy (NCBI): domain Eukaryota; kingdom Metazoa; phylum Chordata; class Mammalia; order Primates; family Hominidae; genus Pan; species Pan troglodytes. Next base: position 15,333,060 of record NC_072410.2, on the reverse strand, counting down.
ACCAAACTCTCTGCCAGAACTCTAAGACTCTTATTAAAATTAGCACACTTCACACTTTATCACTTCCACTTTTTAATTTGAAGATATCCTTCATTTGTCTGTATGGGCAGCTCTCTAAGCTTGCTGCACAGATATCCTCCTGGAGATTTCCCAAGCTTTTCTTTTAGCCTGCCTTTGTCCTTACAGATGATTGGGAGTTTAGCCGCTAGAATTCTAGGTCAGAAGTCATCATCATCTCATTATCTTCTAACTTTCTCTATTACTGTTAAAACGTCCTGTGTTAGACTTGATGCCTAAATATGTTCTTCATATAAACCTTTTTAAGATCATCCCTTATTTCTGGAGTTCTGAAGGTGATTATTTGCTTTAGGATGTCAGGCATTCTATGTCTTCCAGTCAGTACAATCTTATCCTTCAGTGTTTTCTTGTATATTTTTTCTTTGATTATTTCCCTTTCCTTCATTCTTGGGTTTCTTTAGTGTTTTGCTTAACATGATGAATTGATAATATCCTTTTTAAACTTTTCTTGTCTAATTTCCATTTATTTGACTTGTTGGTCTATTTTGGGGAGAATTTCTTATTTCCATTCCTTTTTAAAAATTTTTTCTTGTAGCCTAGTTTTTGAATTTTTAATTTCTGCTCTCCAAGTTTTAATTTCAAAGAATACTTTCTTATTCTCTGAATGTTTCCTTTAAATATTATTCCATTCTTAGATGCCTATGATTATAGGGAAGTTTCTGGCTAGGATTAATTCTTCACTTTTGGAGGAGCTGAAGTGGTATCATATAAGAGACATAAATTGATGATTCTCTAAATACAGCTCTCTCCCTTCAATATTTTGATTGGCTTTATATCTCACTGGAGAGGACGATAACGTCAGGTGTGGTTTTAAGCATGCCTGCCTGCATATATTTTGTCATTATTTACTGATTTAGCTAAGTAGTACAGCAATCATTTGTTCAGGGTCTACTCTCTAGTGAGAAAATATAGATCCAACCTTCCAGTAGATAATGCTGTGCTCCTAGTCAAAGTAAGGGCTTTGTAAGCATAAAAAATGTAAATACAGGAGGCCCTGGATGGCCTGAATGGAGTAAAGAAATACAATGAAGGGGATGTTGTAATGCTGTGGGTAATAAGCACTTTAGGGATCCCAGGGGATTAGAGTCATGGGTTATAAAGGAAATGCCTGTCTCTCAAGACCTTAGGTAAAGAGGATCCAATGGTACAGCTCAAACAAGACCAATTTTGCCTAACTAAATTTTGTCTGAAATTACAGCATGGAAACATAAATGGATAACAATAATGCTCTTTCATCCTTTGCCATAAAGACTTTGTTTTAGTATGCTATACTCAGTCTCAAATTACTCATTTCCCAGTGAATTTCAGAACTGGTACTGCTTTTCAGAAAGTTTTACATTAGCATTCCTCTAAATTTTCCTTTTTGTTTTACAACAAGTCATTTCAAAACTTCTGAGAAATAAAAAAAATCATTTTGTTAACAAAAGCTTTGGAACTTCTCAATCAAATGTTATGTGTAGGTGACAATGCCATAAAGAAATATAGAAATCTAGGAGGGGTAGGCTTTCTACTTTTTCTCATTACCTCACACTTTTTCCTTAAGGATTAGGAGATACAGAGTGGTGCACAGGAACTTTATGCTGTAGGACAGTGTCAATGTCAGCATTCAGAAATTAAGTAATGATTCATAAAGTAAGCAAGCTGTAATGAAGTGCTGCACTTGCTCAGATGAGGAAAATTGTAAATTTAGACCATTAGTTAGATAACTTGAAGAATGGGCATGATACAAGTTGCCTCTCATTCTGTGGCCCTTAAAACACTGGTCCCAGCTAAATGCTTACAAGCTTGTAAAATCATAGGCAGTAGCTCGTAGATCCCCTTTACTGATTCCTTTGTGTAACCAGCAACATGTAGTAGTAATATATTTCTAGAAAATAGAGCATCATAATATCGGACCTCATTTCTATCAGACCAAGCACAAGCTTAGTGTTGAATAACGCAGCATTACCCCTGGGATGGAAAATTGGGATTTATGCCACAATGATCTCTCATCCTTTGGACACAGGGCATGTTTCTGGGCGGTGGTCCAAAGCTATTTCTTGGTGATAGATGGTGAAATACATCAAACAGAGCAGTTATGTATGTGATAGTCCAGTATTAAATTAAGAAAAAAATTAAAAAGGATGGCAACTGTATCACGATATTAACTTCCACAATTATTTCATGCTAAATCCTATGGCTTCTTTTGCATGTTCATGTAAATGAAAATATAAAATATATGGAGCTGAGTTTTTCCATGTAGGACAAACATTGTCCTAAATGCTCAGACCCATGAAGGTCCTTTGCTATTCACACTTCCGTTCCCTTCTTGCTTTTTGATCACCATCCTGGAGACAGGTTTTCTTTCAGTGTTTGCATCCTCTGCATACACAGAGCACAATGGGCATGCTTCCTTTTCTGCATCACACTCTGTGCATAATGGGAAGTTAGAGTGGTTGCTGCTGGGAAGAAACACCTGGCAAGGTGGGCCTACCTGTACTCCTGGGGAAATTCGGTAACAGCTGAGCTCACACGCCACTACAGTGCTGAAAATGGGGACTGGGAACAGAAAGAGCCTCTATAAACACATATTTGGGAAAGACTTTCCTATTCAAAGTTTTATTTGTTTTAAGTAGTTTTTTATTTTTTTTTTAGTAAAGTAGTATTCTTTTTTGCTTAAGCCGTTGATTTTTTCTGTACAAAATTGCCCTGACAGCAGGCTTTGGGAATGACAAAGAAATACTCTAATTGAAATCCACATTTTCACCAAAAGTTATGAATGTTGAAGAGGGGAGATAAACTGCTTGGCTTGTTCAGAGATGGAGAAGAAACTCCTTAGCAAATCAGTATAATATTATATATTGTTTATGCTTATATTCATATGTGTCAGTATTATAAAAATCCAGTGAGAACATAAACATACAAATTTTGAAGCCTTGTTTGGTCTACTTGGTTAGATTTCCTTAACTGTAGGGAAGTACAAGGTGAAGAAACCAAGATGTGGCAGCTAGGCCTTCAATTTTCTTGAAATATCTAATTTCTTTCTTATAAAAAATTGATGCAGCTATGGAAAAGTGCTAACATTGCTTGCACCTGAGTAGTGGTATATACAAATTTTTGTTTTCTGTACTTGTCAATATGCTTGAATTATTTTATAAAATTTTTATTTTTAAAATGAATAACTTGAACACAGGTTGATATTGAGATGTTTTAAATTATAAGCAAGGAAGAAAATCGTTTTCCTCTGAGATGCTCCACTCTATTTAATATCTACTGTTGCTCTCTTGGCCAAGAGCCAGGAATTGCAATCTCACAAATCTCAACCACAGAATGTGGCAGCCAAAAGAAGACAAATTGCTGGTGCAAGGAACAGGGAAAGTGGAAGACCAGGGGCTGGGGAACAGTTACTCAATTGAAAAAGACTCAATAATTGATGGTAAAAGTGAAGAAATGGCTAGCACCCCTTCTAAACTACCCACATTGCAATCAGCCAGTGGCCAGAGTGCTTTCCTTCATAAAAGAGTAATCTAAGCGGCTTTCCAGAACTTATGGGGCAGAGTGCTGGGATCTCATTTATGTCACAGTTACTGGTATGCTGGGGCAAAGCATCATGTTGCAAGGACCAATCTGAAGATGACGCCAGCCCAGAGGACAGGACACCTAAAAGACGTGGGGGTGTGATCCAGAGGACATGTGAGGCCAGGCGCAGTGGCTCATGCCTGTAATCCCAGCACTATGGGAGGCCAAGATGGGTGGATAACTTGAGGTCAGGAGTTTGAGACCAGTCTGGCCAACATGGTGAAACCCTGTCTATACTGAAAATACAAAAATTATCCGGACGTGGTGGTATGTGCCTGTAATCCCAGCTACTTGGGAGGCTGAGGCAGGAGAACTGCTTGAACCTGGGAGGCAGAGTTTGCAGATTGCACTGTACTCCAGCCTAGGAGACAGATCCAGACTCTGTCTTAAATAAAAAACAACAAAGGTGTCTTTCACAATGGTTGAACTAATTTACATTCCCACCAATGGTAAAAGCGTTCCAATTTCCACATCCTGTCCAGCATCTGTTGTCTTCTGACTTTTTAATAATCGCCATTCTCACTGGCATGAGATGGTAGCTCATTGTGGTTTTGATTTGCCTTTCTCTAATGACCAGTGATGATGAGCTTTTTTCATATATTTGTTGGCCACAGAAATGTCTTCTTTTGAGAAGTGTCTGTTCATATCACTTGCCTACTTTTTGATGGGGTTATTTTTCTCTTGTACATTTGTTTAAGTTCCTTGTAGATGCTGGATATTAGCGCTTTGTGAGATGGATAGTTTGCAAAAATTTTCTCCTATTCTGTAGTTGCCTGTTCACTCTGATGATAGTTTCTTTTGCTGTGCAGATGCTCTTTAGTTGAATTAGATCCCCTTTGTCAATTTTGGCTTTTGTTGCAATTGCTTTTGGTGTTTTAGTCATGAAGCCTTTTCTCATGCCTATGTACTGAGTGATATTGCCTAGGTTTTCCTCTAGAGATTTTATGGTTTTAGGTCTTACGTTTAAGTCTTTAATCTACTTTGAGTTAATTTTTGTATACAGTGTAAAGAATGGGTCCAGTTTCAGTTTTCTGCATATGGCTAGCCTGTTTTCCCAGCACCATTTATTACATAGGGAATCCTTTCCTGACAATGACAGGAATGACAAAAACATTGCTTGTTTTTGTCAGGTTTGTCAAAGATCAGATGGTTGTAGATGTGTAGTGTTATTTCTGAGGCTTCTGTTCTGTTCCATTCGTGTACATATCTGTTTTGGTACCAGTATCATGTTGTTTTGGTTACTGTAGCCTTGTATAGTTTGAAGTCAGGTAGCGTTTCATCAAGTGATTTTTTAGGTCAATGCTTAGGCCACCCACTAACTTCTTTTTCTCACACACAGCATTTGTCAGAGTGCAGGAGAGAGCTCATTGGCCTGTATTGTTTATTTTTCTACTTACAAGCACTTTGAAGTTTGAGGTCTCTCTGTCTTCTAGCTATGATGAAGGTAAAAGGTCTTCTGTCATTTTTAAACTTAATTTTTATTGACAAATAGAAATTTTCTATATATATATCATGTATAGCATGATGTTTTATAATATGCATGCATTTAGAAATGTCTTAATTCAGCTAATTTACATATGCATTATCTCACAACTATTTTTTTGTGTGTGATGAGAACACTTAAATCTACCCTCTTAGTGATTTTCTGTAGAATACCTTGTTATTAACCATAGTCACCATTTTGTACAACAAATCTCTTGAACTTATTCCTCCTGTCTAACTGAAATTTTGTATTTTTATCAATATCTCCACAGTCCCCAAGACTCTGGGAACCATTGTTCTGCTCTTAGTCTTGTATGGTTGTATTTGTTCTTATTTGTGTGTGTGTGTGTGTCCATGTTTCCACTTGTGTATTATCTCTGGGATGTGTTGGGAGGTTTGGACTTATTCAGTTGCCCATACTTCAGCTTGCATCCTTATTTCTAGGTTGTGTCTGTGTGTGTCTGTGAGTGAGTGTGAATGTGGGGTGGAAAAATTCCTGATTTTATCTTTTCATCACCTACATTTGATTTTATTCACTTTGGGTTCCCTTTCCAGTGTCTTAAAATGCTTCAAAAATTTTAATGTAACTATTTCTTACTTCCCCTTGTCTTGTTTTTTCTCACCAGTTGGTCAGTCCCATGTAGCTGCTCTTTTGGTGTCTTTGGTTCTCTCTTATTTATTCTTGCTTCTTACAGGCCCAGTGTTTCTACAGGTTGGGCTGCGTATTCCAGGAGAAGGGATTGTACAGTGATGCACTCCATATTGTAGTACAATCAAAGGGTAAATTGATGAAGACAATACAGATGCTCAAATATTACATGTAGTTAATAAATATATAAAGCAAAATTAATAAAATTTGAAGGAGAAACTGAGATCACATAACAAAATTTCATTAGCTTCCCCTGATCGAAAACAAAGTGAGCCAACTTGTTTTGTCAAATACCAAGATGTCACATCTTTTTTTTTTATTATTATACTTTAAGTTTTAGGGTACAGTGCACAATGTGCAGGTTAGTTACATATGTATACATGTGCCATGCTGGTGCGCTGCACCCACTAACTCGTCATCTAACATTAGGTATATCTCCCAATGCTATCCCTCCCCCCTCCCCCCACCCCACAACAGGCCCCAGAGTGTGATGTCCCCCTTCCTGTGTCCATGTGTTCTCATTGTTCAATTCCCACCTATGAGTGAGAATATGCAGTGTTTGGTTTTTTGTTCTTGTGATAGTTTACTGAGAATGATGATTTCCAATTTCATCCATGTCCATACAAAGGACATGAACTCATCATTTTTTATGGCTGCATAGTATTCCATGGTGTATATGTGCCACATTTTCTTAATCCAGTCTGTCATTGTTGGACATTTGGATTGGTTCCAAGTCTTTGCTATTGTGAATAGTGCCGCAATAAACATACGTGTGCATGTGTCTTTATAGCAGCATGATTTATAATCCTTTGGGTATATACCCAGTAATGGGATGGCTGGGTCAAATGGTATAACATAAAAAATAAATATAAAACTATTGGCCAGGCACGGTGACTCACACCTCTAATCCCAGCACTTTAGGGGTTGAGGTGGTCAGATCACAAGGTCAGGAGTTCGAGACCAGCCTGGCCAACATGGTGAAACCCCATCTCTACTAAAAATACAAAAATTAGTTGGGTGTGGTGGAGGGCACCTGTTGTCCTAGCTCCCTGGGGAACTGAGTCAGGAGAATCGCTTGAACCAGGGAGGTGGAGGTTGTGATGAGCCAAGATTGTGCCACTGCAATCCAGCCTGGGTGACAGAGTGAGACTCTGTCTAAAAACAAAACAAAACAAAATTATAATTAAGACATATGGTATTGGCCCAGTGATAGGTGAGTAGATTAATGGAGTAGAAACATGACCATAGAAACACACCTGAGTTACATAAAAGCTCACATAACAGATAAACAGGGAAAAGAGAAACCATTTAACATATGCACTGAGATGTTTGGCTACCTACCTAAAAGTTAAATTGAATTTCTACTTTATAGCATAGACAAAAATAAATTCCCCATGAATCAACACTTGTACAAACTTAACATATTTTTGGGAGAAAATAGAGGAGAATTTGACCTTGAAGAAAGCCAGGCTCTCCTAAACCAAATTGAAACCATAAATAAAGATTGACAAATTCAACTTCAATAAAACTGAGAACTTTTGTTTATCCAAAAACTGACAAAGAAAGTGAGTAAGCATGCCAGAGCTTGGAAGAAGATACATATCATATTCATATTTGTTGAGAAATTCAATTTTGAGGACACAGAGACAAGTACTCTCCCACTTGGAAAATGAGCCAATGATGTGGACACATACTTCACAGGAGAGGAAACTTGAGTAGAGTGTGATGTTTAAAAGATTCTCAATTTAACTAGTAAACAGGGACATGCAAATTAAAACCCCAGTGGAGGACTATTTTACAGTTTCTGGATTGGCAATAATGAAACAATTCCATGTGTTGCTGAGGATGGGAATCAATAGAAACACTTACCTACTGATGGTGGGACTGAAAAATCAGTAAAAATCACTTTAGAAACAGTCCAGATTTCTCAGGTAAAATTGATGAGATATGTCCCCTGTGACCCAAAAATGCCAAATCTCAGTACATAACTTAGAAAGCTCTTTCAGAAGTCACCAGGGGACATGTATAAGAACATTTACAGAAGCATTTTTACAATATAAAATATTACAGTTTCCCCATCAACAGAATAAATACATACAATGCAGCATATTCATACAATACATGAAAAAGAAGCACACAATGGCTATTAACTTCAACACGAGTATACCTCAGAAACAGAGTGTGGAAAAAGCTGGTCCTGAACAAACACTAAATGTACAACTACATAGTTTTCAAAAACAAGTGTAGAATAAAACTAAGATGAAAAGCAAGAACATGATAAAGTGATGTCAGAGAGAGGGATGGGAAGGAACTACTCAGGATTAACTGACAGAGCAGGAGTATCACCATCTTGGACAAGCATTGCCATTTTAAAGTTCCCTTGATCAAAAACCACCTAAAATCCAAAGAGCATCAGCCTAATGACTAAGGTCAGCATGACCATAAACCACAAATGACCTCTCCTACCAGAAACATTCCAATCCCCTCCCCAACCAGAGACATGCCAGACCCCAGATAACCTCCCCTCCAACCACAGGCATTCCAACCCCTCCATAAACTTCTCCCCCACACAGAAACATTCCAAGCCTTGATTGCAAGATAATCTCTCTCACCCTAAAACCCATAAATACTCTTAGTCTGTAAGAGAGAGAGTGCTCCTGACCAAAATCGGCCAGAAGCCCTTCTCAGGTTTATTCTCTAAAATAAACCTGTCTTTGACTGTTGAACCACTTTTCATATTTCTTTCCTCTTTCTTTAACTCTTACATTAATAACATGGTTTGTTAATGACAGTGTTAATATTGCTTTAATGATATTCTTAATATTGTACAGCTTTAACTGGTTGGTGGTGGGAAGCTGTAAAAGCTAAACTCTGTAAAATACTTAAAAGGTTTATTCTGAGCAAATATGAGTGACTACAGCCAGGGGAACAATCCTAAGTGGTCCTGAGGAAATGTGCCTGAGATGGTCGGGTTATAGATTGGTTTTATACGTTTTAGGGAAACAGAAGTTACACGCAATGACACAAGTCAATATGTGTATAAAGTAGACATTGGTTTGGCCTGAAAAAGCGGGATGTTTGAAAGTGAGGATGGGGGATAGGGTTGAGATTTATTTAAAGATTTGAAGTCAGTAGAAAGAAATGCTTGAGTTAATATAGGGGGTTGTGGAAGCCAAGGTACTTGCTATAAAACTGAAGCCTCCATGTAGCAGGTTTCAGAGAGAATAGATGGCAAATGTCTCTTTTTAGACCTTAAAGGTGTCAGATCCTCATTTAATCTCTCTTAACTACAGGAAAGACCTAGAAAGGTAAGCAGATTTTCTAGAGATGCAAATTTCCACAACAAAAATGGCTTTGCAGTGCAATTTCAAAATATATTAAGGAAGTATATTTTGGGGTAAAATATTTTGATTTCCTTTAGTGCCTGCTATCTGTCACATGATGCTATACCAGAGTCAGATTGGGATGGGATATCTTATTGCTACAAAGAGTCTGTTTAGTCAGTCTTAATATCTCTTTTTTAATGCTAATGCTAGTTAACTGTGGCTAACCTCCAGCAGGGATGAGGTATAACGAGGTGTGTCCAACCTACCTACCTGTCATGGCCTGAAATTTAGTTTCTCACATTGCTCTAGGGTTCCCTTAGCTAAAAGCATGTCCATTCAGTCAGTGGGAGGGCTTAGCATTTTACTTTTGGTTTCTGCAGCTGTTCATGGTATTATCCTCTGCATCTGTTTATAGTCTGTATGATTCACACTCTACTGCTCTGCAACCAACTGCATCAGCTTTGGTAACAGGTGTGCCAAACTGTTGCCTCAGTTTACTACTTATGCTCTCTTAAAGGTAGAAAACTTTTTGCCATCATGAAACATTTTTAAAAAGTGACCCCAGAATTTTATGTCAAAAAAAGATCTTCACAGAGAAACAGAACTTCTCGAACATTTACTAATTTGAGACAAATAATGGTCATGAGCTCTTATCATAAACAATGAGTCAGTCAACCCAAAGAACAGCTAATATGTAATAATGTTTTTGGATCCTAAACATCACCAAATGGAGTCCCTTATGATGAGTGACTCAGCCCACAGTGAAACTGCTGACCCTTTCTACTGATAAACACTGAGATGATAATGTTAGATGCAGGAGGCAGATAAGGGGGGGTCCCCGGAGAATCTCCAACCCACCCCACAAGTGTTTACACCAGATACTTTTGTGAAAATGAGGGACCCTACCCAGGGTCTTGTCTGTGCAAGCCTACAATGGACTGGGGACCCACGTATGCACTGGGAGGAAGTTTTCACCTTGTGCAGGGGCATGGAGTCTGGCCTCTTCAGCTGGTGTGTGGTTGCCTGGTATTCAACATTTGAAGTGGGAACCTGTTAGGAGGACCCCTTCCTTTTTCACTGAGAGCATTCTTTTAATAAATTCTGGTCTCTCACCTTTGATGTGTCTGTATGCCTAATCTTTCCTGGTAGTGTGACAAGAACCCGGTGTTAGGTGAACTAAGGAGAAAAAATCCTGCATGATTTTGGCGGCCTGTATAGGTACATGAGGAAGAGTTAGTAAGATGCAAATCAAAAAATCATTTTCCCTTTTGTTTCTAAGCCATTTTGTCCTTGGACTTCTTCTGAGGGTAGAGGAAACTATGTCCCCCCTGCCCTGTTACAGGGGTCAGGAATGTCAGTGTTGGTCCAACCCAGCCTTCTATGGCATTTTCTTTCTTTTTTCAGGATGAACAGGCAAGCAGTGGCTATGGCCCAAGGGCCCCCATGTGGCAGGCTGGCAAGTGTTCCTGCCAGGCGTCCATGGTGTTTTCCCCTCCCCTAGCCAAGGAGTCCAGCTCCATCAGCAATTAAGTTTCTCTCCCAGTTGGAAGAATCCATTTACATAAAAATAAAAGGTTTTTCCCCTAGGCATCTTTCCAACCCTGCACTTTAAGCTTTGTTTTTTTTTCTTTTCTCCACCCTGTGGGTAGTTAGCAACAGCCCTGTACTTTAAGCTTTTTTCTTTTCTCCAACAACACTTAAGTCAGAGATTTTTTTTTCCTTTTAGAAAACGTTTTACTAGCCCAGGACCCCAACTATTACTGTTTATGTTCTCTGTATAGTTTTAATTATGGAAAAGGATTTGTGAGGTTGGACTTAAGACATAGCCAATCTGGTGTGTTTTGCATGTCTTTCTGTACGGTCAGTAGCAAACTTTGCTGAAGGCCTCCATCTTGTTTGATGTCCTTGGACACATGACCTGTATCCACAGTGGACGTGGTTTGTTTTGGCCTCCACCATTTTAAAATGGCAGCCCAGGTTCAATCCTGGCTTAGGAAATGAGTTCTTTCTGGTTTGATATCTGTGGGAACTTTGCTGTTTTTTAATTCTCTTCTGCTCCAAGAACTGCCTTACTTAATGCATTTTAAACACCTAGTAATAAACTAATAAAAGAAACAAGACTCATATGAATCTTTGCAAATCATTATTAAGAGGAATTAATGAGGCCTAAACAGAGGGATATGTCATATTCATAAATTGGAAGAGTAAATACTGACAAGATGTCAATTTATCAAAACTAGTTCAATGCAATTCTGATCAGATTTCTTCTTTCTCTCTCTGTCTCTCTCTCTCTCTCTCTCTGTGTGTGTGTGTCTGTGCACTGTGTATAAATTGATGAATTGGTCTTGCAATTTATAAGGAAATGGTTACATAAAACATTCTCAGCTTCATTTTTAGCAGTAAATACAAATTTAAACTACAATAAGAACTACTATATACCCAAAGGCATTATAAAAATTAAAAAGATAAACACAACAAAACATGTGCAAGTTTGTGCAACAATGGAAATTTTCATACACTCCTGCCAGAATGTAAATTTCTGAATTCAATCAATTCAGAAAACTGGCAGTATTTGCCAAACCTGAGCATATGTGTAACATTGGTCCTAGTAATTCCACTCACAGGAATATAGCCAAGAGAAATACATACACATGTTCATCCAAAATACCACATATATTTATAAGAACATTCACAACAGCACTATTTGCAATAGCCTCAACCTGGGAACAACCTAAATACGCATCAAGAGTAGAATGCATGATGTTTGGTGTATTTATACAATGGAATAATACAAAGCAATGAGAATGAATGAACCAAGCTGCAGTCTGAAATAATCTGACATATATAATGTTGAGCAATAATAGGCTAAGCCAGACATAAAGTATATTCTTTATAATTCTATTTATTTGAAGGTCAAATTAGGAAAAACTTATTTATGATGCCAGGAGAGAGTGGAAGTATTGACTAGAACCAGTAGGAAGGCTGCTTCTGGTACGCTAGAAAAATTCTAGCTCCAGATCTAGGTGCAGGTTACATGGGTGTCCTCACTGTGAAAATTCACTGGGTTGTACACTGATGGTTTGTGACTTTGTGTGTGTGTGTGTGTTTTGCTAAATATCAGTTTATTGAAATATAACACCTACTATAGAATTTATCTGTTTTTTAAAATTTTACTTTGAGTTGACAGTTAATAGTTGTGTATATATTTGGGGTATAATGTGATGTTTCATTATATGTATTCTCTGTGGAATGATCAAATCAGGCTAAAAAACATATCCATCAGCTCAAATATTTATTATTTCTTTGTGGTGAGAACATTTTAAATCCTCTCTTTTAGCTGTCGTGAAAGAGAGTACATTTTTATTCAGTATAGTCGTCATGCTATGCAATAGATCACCAGAAGTTATTCCTCCTGTCTAACTGAAACTTTGTATCTTTTAACCACAGCCTCCCTTTTCCTCACCTACCTCCCCTCCCCCTAGGCCTGGTAACCGCTATTTTATTCTGTGCTTCTCTGAGATTGACTTTTTCGTTCCATGTATAAGTGATATCATGCAGTATTTGTCCTTCTGTGCCTGCCTTATTTCAATCAACATTATGTCTTCTAGGCTCATCCATGTTGTTGAAAATGACACAATTTCATGTTTTTAAAGGCTAAATATCATTCCATTGTGTATACACACCAAATATTTGCATACATTTACCCACAGATAGGGACTACAGTTGTTTCCATGTTGTGGTTCTTGTGACAAATGCTGCAATGAATTTGGGAATGCAGCTATCTCTTCAACTTACTGATTTCATTTCCTTTGGGTGTATATCCAGTAGTGGCAGAGCTGTGAAACCCACCTAACAGTCCAGTAGGCAAGTTTTCTGATAAATATGGAAATTGACCTTTCTGTTCTTAAAGATTGAAACCTCCACTTATTTTTTCTGCATTCCTTCCCCAGAAAATGACCTTCAGGCCTCTAAACAAAAGTATCGAAGAACTGAAACTCACCCATCACCACATCCAGACAATGAGATGCAGGCTTGCTTGTTCATCATGACTGTTTTCTTGCCCCTCTCTAGTTTCTGTTTTCTTACACATTGTTACATTTCTTCCATGCTATATAACCCGCTAGTCGTGGTTGGTCAGGGAAATTGATTTGAGACTGATATCCCATCTCCTTTGTTGCAGCACCCTATTAAATCCTTCTTCCTGGCAATACTCATCATCCTAATCATTGGCTTTCTGTGTGGTAAGCTGCAGGACCTACACTGAACCCCTGGCCTTTTGGTAACCTATGGATCATTAGTAATTGTATTCTTAGTTTTTTGAAGAGCCTTTATATTGCCTTCCAAAGAGGCTGTACTTATTTACAATGCCACTGATGTTGTACAAGGGTTCTCTTTTTTCTACACCTTCCCCCCACTTGTTATTTGTTGTCATTTTCATAATAATCTAATATATGTGAGATGATATTTTATTGTGGATTTAATTTGCATTTCTCTGATGATTAGAGAGGTTCAGCACTTTTTCCTGTATCTGTAGTCCATTTGTGCGCATTCTTTTCAGAAATGTCTATTTAGATTCTTGTCCATTTTTAAATAGGGTTATTTGTTTTTTTATTATTGAGTTGTATGAGTTCCTTGCATATTTTGGATATTGGCCTCTCATCCAATCTATGATTTGCAAATATTTTCTCCCAGGTTGTGGGTTGTCTTTTCAATCTGTTAATTGTTTCCTTTGATGTGTAGAAGGTTTTCAGATCAATGCAATGGCAATTGTCTATTTTCGTCTATCATAGTGATTTCACATATCTCCAGACCTATGCCATGCAGCTTTACCACTATGTTTCTGTTCTCCTCTAGTAGTTTTACAGTTTCAGCTCATATATTTTAAGTGTTTATCCCATTTTGAGTTGATTTCTGTATAAGGAGTAAGAAAAGAGTTTAACTTTTATTCTTCTGCATGTGGATATCCAGTTTTCCCAACACCATTTATTGAAGAGACTGTACTTTTCCCATTGTGTGTTACTGGCACTTTTTTCAAAAATTAATATACTGTAATTGTGGGTGTTTATTTCTGAACTTTGTATCCTAGTTCATTGGATGATGTACCTGTTTTATGTTAGTACCATGATGCTTTAATGACTATAGCTTTGTAAAGTATTTTTGAATTTGGTGGTGTGATGCCTCCAGCTTTGTTCTTTTTGCTCAGGATGGCTTTGGCAGTTTGGGGCCTTTTGTGGTTTCATGTGAATTTTATAAATTCTCTATTTCTTTGAAAAATGAGCTTGAGACTTTGATTGAAATTACATAGAATCTATAAATGGCTTTAGGTAGTACAGATATTTAAAAAATATTCTTTCTATCCATTAACACGAAATATCTTTCAGTTTATTTGTGTCATCTTCAATTTCTTTCATCAGTGTTTTACCATTTTCAGTATATAGATCTTTCACATTCTTGGTATTTTATTTTATATTTGATGCTATTGTAAATTGGGTTGTTTTATTATTTTTAAAAAAGATAGTTCATTGTTAGTGTATAGAAATGCAACTGGTTTTTGTAAGCTGAATTTGTTTCCTGCATCTTTACTGAATTTCTTTAGCAGTTCTATGAGATTTTGGGAGGAGACTTTAGAATTTTCTCTGTATAAGATTGTATCATTAGCACACACAGTATTTCACTTCCTCCTTTTCTATTTGCATGACTTTTATTTTTTTCTTGCTTGATTGTCCTGGCTGGAACTGCTAGTAATATGCTAAACATAGTGGTGAGAAGAGGCATCTTTGTCCTGTTTTTGATTTTAGAGGAAAAGCCTGCAACTTTTCACCATTGGTTATGATGTTCACTGTGGGCTTATCATATATAGCCTTTATTGTGCTGAGAAACATTCCTTTTATATCTAATTTATTGAGTTTTTTTAATCATGAAAAGATGTGAAATTTAGTCAAATGCTTTTTGTGTGTGTTAATTGAGATATTGATATGTTTTTGTACTTTATTCTGTTACTAAATTATGTTGCATCTATTGATTTGTATACATTGAATCATCATTGCCTCCCGAGAATAAATCCCACTTGATAATGATGATTGATCTTTTTAATGTACTATTGAATATGCTTTGCTTGTATTTTGTTGTCAATATTTTTATCTGGGCTCATTAGGAATAGTAGTCTGTAGTTTTCTTTTCTTATAGTATTTTTGTTTGGCTTTGGCATTGGGATCATTCTGGCCTTGTAAAGTGAATTTGGAAGTGCTTCCTGCACTTCAGGGTTTGCAAGAATTTGAATAGGATTGGTATTAGTTCTTATTTAATGTTTGGTAGAATTCAGCCATGAAGCTATGAAGTCTTGGGGTTTTCTTTGATGGGAGAGTTAATTACTTGTGTAATCTCCTTACTCATTATTGTTCTGTTCAGATTTCCTATTTTATTGTGTTTATGTCTTGCTAGGTTATGTTTCCAGGAATTTACCAATTTCTATCAGATTATTAAGTTTGTTGGCATAGACAGTAATCTTTGTATTTCTATGTTATCAGTTGTAATATTTCTTCTTTCATTTCTGATTTTTTTGAGTGCTTTCTTAGTTTGTGTAGCTAAAGGTGTGTCAATTTTGTTTAGCTTTTCAGAAAACCAACTCATAGATTCATCAGTCTCTTTAATTGTTTTAAAGTGTCTATTTTATTTATTTTTGCTCTGGTTTGTGTTATTTCTTTCCTTCTGCTAACTTTGGGCTTAGTTTGTTTTTTCTTTTTTTCCAATTCCTTGAGGTGTAACTCTGAGTTGTTTGAGATGTTTCTTTTTATTTTTTTTAATAGTATAATTTTTAGAGGCAAAGTCTTACAATATAGCCCACACCGGGTTTGATCTCAGGCTCAATTGATCCTCCCTCTGAGTAGGAGAGAGTACAGGCATGCACCATTGCACATGGGATTGTTTTTTATTTTTTTTAGGAAGAAAAAGAATTGCTGTGTTTCCCTCTTAGAAGTGTTTTTGCTGCGCCCAATAAATTTTGATATGTTGTGTTCTATTTTTTGTGTGTTAAAGATATTTTTAATTTTTGCCTATAATTTCTTCTTTGACCCAATACTTGTTATAGAGCACATTGTTTAATGTCCACATTTTTGTTAATTTCCCAGGATTCATCCTGTTATTGAATTCTAGTCGTATAAGACTATAAGCTTCATGGTTATACGTATAAGACTATAAGTCGTATAAGCATCATGGTTATAAAAGATGCTTAAAATGATTTAATCTTCCTAAATTTGTTAAGACTTGTTTTGTGCCTAACATATGATCTAACTTGCAGAATGATAGGTGTATACTTCAAAAGAATGTGTATTCTGTTGCTGTTGGGTGGAATACTCCGTGTATATCTGTTAGATACATTTGCTCTATAGTTCAAATCCAGTGTTTTTTTTATTGATTTTCTGACTGTATATTCTATTGTTTAAAGTGGGGTACTAAAATCCTCTACTATTACTGTGTTGCAATCTATATCTTTCTTCGGATTTCTTAATGTTTAGTTTGTATATTTAGGTGCTCCCAATTTGGGGTGCATGGATATGTATAATTGTTATATTCCTTTGATGAGTTAATTGCTTTATCACTATATAATAACTTTCTTTGTGTCTTTTAACAGTGTTTGACATAAAGTCTGTTTTGTTTGAAATAATAGATGTAGCTACCTCTGCTTTCTTTTTCTTTCCATGTGCATGGAATATCTTTTAAAATTTTTTTATTTTTATTTTAAATCCAGAAGGTACATGTGCAGGTTTGTTATGTGGATATATTGCATGATGCACATGATTTGGCTACTAATGACTCTGTCACCCAAGTAGTGAACATAGTATTCACTAGGTAGTTTTTCAACTTTTGCTTACCTCCCTTCTTCTCCCTTTGTGGAATCCCCAGTGTCCATTGTTGCCATGTTTATGCCCATGTGTACCCAATGTTTAGCTCCCACTTATAAGTGAGAACTTGTGGTATTTGGTTTCATTTTTCTGCATTAATTCATTTTGGATAATGCCTCTAACTGCATTCATGTTGTTGCAAAGGACATAATCTCATTCTTTTTTATAACTATGTAGTATTCTATGATGTATATGTACTACATTTCCTTTATTCTGTCGACCATTGATTGGCACTTAGGTTGATTTCATGTTTTTGCTATTACGAATAGTGCTATGATGAACATATATGAGTGCATGTGTCTTTTTGGTAGAATAATTTATTTTCATTTGGGTGTACACCCACTACTAGGATTGCTGGGTTGACTGATATTTCTGTTTGTAGTTATTTGAGAAATCTTCAAACTCCTTTCCACGTTGGCTGAACTAATTTTTATTCCCACCAACAATGTATAAACATTCCCATTTCTCCACAACTTTGACAACATCTGTTTTGTTTTTACTTTTTAATAATAACCATTATGACTTGTGTGAGATGGTATCTCATTGTGGTTTGACATAAATCTCTCTGATGACTAGTGATATTATTTTTTATATGTTTGCTGCCTGCTTGTATGTTTTCTTTTGAGAAGCGTCTGTTCATTCCCTTTGCCCACTTTTTAGTGGGGTTATTTGTTCTTAACTCATTAAGTTCCATATAGATTCTAGATATTAGTCCTTTGTCAAATGCATATTTTGCATATATTTTCTCTCATTTTGTATGTTGCCTGCTTATTCTTCTGATAGTTCCTTTGGCTGTTCAGAAGCTCTTTCGTTTAGTTAATTCTTATGTCTCTATTCTTGATTTTGATTCATTTGCTTTGGGGGTCTTCATTATACATTCTTTGCCAAGGCCCATGTCTACAAGAGTATTTCTTAGGTTTTCTTCTAGGATTTTTTAGTTTGAGGTCTTATATTTAAGGTTTATTTATTTATTTATTTATTTATTTATTTTTCAGAGTATTGCCCTGTCACTCAGGCTGGAGAGCAGTGGAGTAATCACAGCTCATTAGAACTTTGAATTGCTTGGCTCGAGCATATTTCCTGCCTTAGCTTCTGAAGTAGCTATGACAACAGGCACATAACACCATGCCCAGCTATTTCTTCTAACATTTGATAGAGATGAGGCCTCATTATGTTGTCCAGGATGGTCTCAAATTCTCGGGCTTAAGTGATCCTCCCGCCTCAGCCCCTCAAAGCATTGGAATTACAGACATGAGCCATTATGCTTAACCGTGAGTTAATTTTTGCATATGGTGCAATATGAGGTAGAGGTTCAGTTTCTTTGTTGTGCGTATAATTAGTTCATTTTCTTATTCCCATTTCCAGAATAGGATATTCTTTCCTCATTTATTTTTGCTGACTTTGTGCAAGATCAGTTGGTAGGTGTGTGGCTTTATTTCTGGGTTCTCTGTGCTGTTTCATTGTTCTTTGTGTCTGTTTTTTGTACCAGAATTATTCTGCTGTTTTGTTGACTGTAGCCTTGTAGTATAGTTTGATGTCAGTTAATGTGATGCCCCTGGATGTATTCTTTTTGCTTAGGATTGCTTTGGGTACTCAGGGTCTTTTTTGGTTCCTTGTGGATTTTAGAATAGCTGTTTCGAATTCTGTGAAAAATAATGTTGGTAATTTGATAGGAATAGCATTGAATCTATTACTGCTTTGGGCTATATGGATGTTTTCATGATATTTATTCTTCCAACCCTGGAGCACATAACCCTATTCTATAATTTTGTGTTGTCTCTGATTTCATTCAGTAGTGTTTTGTAGTTTTTCTTGTAGAGGTCTTTCACCTCCTAGTTTAGATGTATTTTCAGTGTGTGTGTGTGTGTGTGTGTGTCTATTGTAAATGGTATTTAATTCTTGATTTGGTTTCAGCTGAATGTGATTAGTGTATAGAAATGATACTGAATTCTGCATCCTGAGACTTTTCTTAAGTCACTTAACTAGGAGTCTTTTGGCAGAGTCTTGAGGTTGTTTTTGGTGTAGAATCATAATGTCAGTGAAGAGAAGATAATTTGACTTCCTAATTTCCTATTTTGATTATTTTATTTTTCTCCCCTTTCTGATTGCTCTGAATAGGGCTTCCACTACTATGTGGAATAGTGGACATCCTTATTTTGGTCTAATTTTTAGGGAGAAAGTTTCCAGGTTTTGTGCATTCGTTATGATGTTCGATATGGGTTTGTCATAGATGGGTCTTATTATTTTGAGATATGTTCCTTTGATGCCTAGTTTGTTGAGGATTTTTATCATGACAGAATGTTAGATTTTATTATATTTTTAATATTTCTATTGAGATGATCATTTTTTTAAAAGTTCTGTTTATGTGGTGAATCACATTTACTGATTTGTGTATGTTGAACCCTCCTTGCATCCCAGGAACAAAGCCCATTTGATCATTGTGAATTAACTATTTTACATGCTGCTGAATTTGACTTGCTAGTGTTTTGTTGAGGATTTTTGCGTCCATATTCATCAGGAATATTGCCCTGTCATTTTCTTTTTTGGTTGTGTCTGCCATAATTTGGTATCAGAATGATACTGCTTTTGTAGAATGAGTTAGGGAGCAGTCCCTCATCTTCAATTTTCAGTAGTTTCAGCAGTATTTATATCACCTCTTCTTCATAGGCCTAGGAGAATTTGGCTGCGAATCCATCTGGTGCAGAGCTTTTGTTGGTTGGTAGGTTTTTTATTACTGATTCAATTTCAATACTTATTATTTGTCTGTTCAGGATTTCTGTGTCATCCTGGTTCAACTTTGGAAGGTTGTGTGTTTTTAGAAATTTAGCCATTTCCTCCAGAATTTCTAGTCTGTGTGCATACAGATGTTTATAGTAGTCTCTGAGGATGTTTTATATTTCTGTGGGATTAGTTGTGATATCATCTTTGTTATTTCTGATTGCACTTATTTGGATCATCTCTTCTTCTTCATTAATTTAGCTAGAAGTCTGTCAACATTTTCAAAAATTCTTTGCATAGAACCAACTATTTATTTAATTGTATTGTCCCTTTATATGGTTTTTTGGGTGTAAATGAAATTTACATCCTGCTCTGATTTTAGTTATTTCTGTTCTTCTGCTAGATTTGGGCTTACTTAGTTCTTGTTTTTCCAGTTCTTTTAGGTGTGAGGTTAGGTTGTTAATTTGCAATCTTTCTATCCTCTTGATACAGGTAAACTGTAAACTATCCACTTAACACTGCTTTTGCTGCTTTCTCAGACGTTTTGCTATGTTATGTCTGTATTTTCACTTGTCTCAAATAATTTTTTGTTTTCTCCCTTAATTTTGTTGTTTGCCCAAAAGTCATTCATGAGCAAGTTTTTTAGTTTCCATGTATTTGTGTGGTTTTGAGAGTTCCTCTTGGTATTGACTTGTTTTTGCTGTTCCACTGTAGTCTGAGAAGATGGTTGATAAGATTTTAATTTTTTGAGTGTATTGTGACTTGCTTTATGACAAAGCATATGGTCAATTTGAGAGTATGTTCTCTGTGCAGATGAGAAGAATGTATATTCTTTGATTATTAGGTGTAGTATTCTGTAGATGTCTATTAGGTCCAATTCAAGTGCCATATTTAAATCCAGAAATTGTTAGTTTTCTGTCTTTGTGATCTCCCTAATGATGGCAGTTGGGTGTTGAAATTCTCTACTATTCTTGTTTGGCTATCAAAATCTTTTCTGATGTTTGTAGATATTTGTTCTATAAATATGCACACCCCAATGTTGGCTGTGTATATATTTAGGACAATGAAATCTTCGTGTTGTACCAAACGTTTTAACATGATGTAATGCCCTTCACTTTCCTTTTTTGCTGTTGTTGGTTTCAAGTCTATTCTATTTGATAAAAGAATAGCAACTTCTGCTCTTTTTTGTTTCCCATTGATGTGATAGATTTTTCTTCATCTCTTTACTTTGAGCCTATAGGTGTCATTACATGTGAGACAGGTCTCATGAAGACAACAGAAGGGTGGATCTTGTTTTTGTATCCAACTTGCCACTCAATTTCTTTTAAGTGGAGTGTTTAGTTCATTTATGTTTAGGGTTAATTTTCATATATGAGGTTTAGTTCCTGTCATAGTGTTGTTAACTAATTGCTCTGTAGTCTTGATTGTGTAGTTGCTTTATAGTGTCCATGGCTATGTGCTTGTGTGTGCTTTTGTAGCAAGTATCATCATTTTGTTCCCATATTTAGAACTCCCATAAGCATCTCTTGTAGGGCCAGTCTTGTGATGAATTCCCTTAGCATTTGCCTGTTTGGGAAAGACATTTTTCCCCTTCGTTCATTAAGCTTAGTTTTGCAGAACATAAAATTCTTGGCTGGCATTGTTTTCCCTTAAGAATGCTAAAAATGAGTCCCCAATCTCTTCTGCATTGTCAAGGTTCTGCTCAGAAGCCCAATGTTTTCATCTGATGGATTTCCCTTTATAAGTAATATGACCCTTTTCTTTAGCTTCCTTTAAGATTTTTTCTTTCATGTTGACTTGGATAATTTGATAAATATTCGTCTCGAGGATGGTTGTCTTGTATAGTATTTTACAGGAGTTCTCTGGGTTTCTTCTACCTACATGTTGATGTCTCTAGAATGATTGGGGAAATTTCTCTAAATTATATACTCAAATATGTCTTTCAGTTGCTTACTTTCCTTTCTCTCTCTGGAATGCCAATAAGTCATAATTTGGTCTCTTCCCATATTTCTTGAAGGATTGTTTACTTAAATTTTTTTTCTTTATTTTTGGCTGACTGGGTTGATTTGAAGGACCAGTCTTCAAGCTCTGAATTTTTTTCTTCTGCTTGGTCTAGTCTGTTGTTACGACTTCAAATGATAGTTGGAAATTTTTTTCAAAAAATTTTGAACTTCTTAATTCCAGGAGTTCTGTTTATTCACTTTTTAACTCAGTTAGGTCCTTCAAATCTTTGATTATTTTTCTGGCTTCTTTGTGTTATCTTTCAACTTTCTCTTGGATCTCATTGAATTTCTTTTCATCCATATTGTAGATTCCATATGTGTCATTTTAGGTGTTTCATTCTGGTTAAGATCTATTGTTGAGTAGTTAGTCAGATCCTTTGGAGGTGATGAAACCCTCTGTTTTTTTAAAAATTGTCTTGCCAGAGTTCTTGTGTTGGTTCCTTCCCATTTTCCTTCTTCTCCTTCTCCCTCTCCTTCTTCTCTTCTTCTTCTTTCTTCCTTGAATTTGCTACTGTTCGAATGGGGCTTCTGGACTTTTTTACCCTTTTTTTTCCCCCTTGGAGATATTACTGTGATGTATATTGTATATGATTAAATGGCTTTGTTTTGGAGTGCTTTCAGAATGCCAAGGATCTGGATGGGTTTCTTGGTTTCAGTTAGGTTTGTAGCTTTCTCAGATGCTAATTGTTATAGAGAGATAATTTCATTTGGTTGTAGAATTCAGGCTGCAGTCCTGTAGATGACACTTAAGAGTAAGCTCCAACAAGTAGGGATGGGGCAGAGGCGATGAAGAAGCACAAAATGTGCCTTTCCTCAGTGGACATTTGCCTTCAGTGGTGTGGGAGCTGCTGGACACGACTGAGAAGCACACTCTTAGAGCCCACGCTAAAGTTCAAACTGCTGGGATCAGCAATTCCCCTCTGGCTAGGGCTAGGTTAAATGCGCCCTCCATGCGCAGGTGTCAGCTCTATTATAGGACAGCGCTGAGTTCAGTGCCTCACAATTCCTGTGTTCTCCTTCCCCCAGTGCCCAGAGAGCTATCTGCACCTTGCTTCAGGTTGGGGAGTGTGGCATTGGTGATTCAGGACAGTTTTTTCTTTCTCTTCAGTGCCTCTTTCAGTGACACGAAGTTAAAACCAGGTAGTATGAGTGCTTACCTGATTTTTGGTTCTTATTAAGGTGCTTTCTTCTGTGATAGTTGTTAACTTGCTGTCCTTGTGGTGGTGGAGGAGACCATTGGTGGAGCTTTCTATCCTACCATGTTGCTCTGCTCTCCTCCTAAATAATTATTTTTAATGATTAAATTTAATACTTATGTAAAATATATAAAATTATAGACCCTGTCTCTTAAAAAAGATTAAACCAATTTTTAAAATACATGAAACTAATATATTTCCTCAAAATATTCCCTGATTATCTGTTTAGTTATTCCTATGCCAACACCATAATTACTCTGGCTTTATAATTTGTTTTAATATCTAGAAAGACTACAACACCTCCCAGCATCCTTAAAAATTGTTGATATTATCAATTATTTGGATTTCTATACAAAAAATACTTTAATATAATTTTAGTACAATTTGGCTGTAAATTGGCTTTACATTAATTTCTGTATGAATTTCAGAAGAACTGACATTTTTATATTGTTAAACCTGGGATTGCTACAAGTTCAATTTTGCCTCTTTATTTGTGTAAAACAGCAGGTAAAAGCAGGAGTTACTATGGTAACAGAGGCTGCCCCTGTTTACCATGAAGGGATGGAATTGCTGTCACATAATGGGGGCTGGGAAGAATATGTCTGGAGCTGGGAGATTTACTGAGGCCCCTCTTGGTGCCTCCATTTCCAGTATTAACAAAAAATAGGCAATTGCAACAACCACAGCCTCAAAAGACAAAGTCAACAGGGAGCTTAGACTCTTCAGGGATGCAGGTCTGTTATCCTACTATGCAAGCACCTTCACTCAGCAGAAGTTAAGAGAAACTTGAGGAGCAACATAGGAGGGAGAGTAGAAAGATTTATTACATGTTAGGGACAAACTGCAGCATCAGAGGCTGTAGCTTGTCCCATTAGCTATCTTGAGTGCCAAGATTTTTTTTTTTTTTAATGTCTAGAAATTGCTGCTGACCTTGATGAATGAAAAGGCAGGGTCAATTTTACCTGGGATGCAGGTGGTCCTCTGATGCAGAGGGGATTGTAGTAGACAGCGGCGAGTGCCCAGTCCTTTGTGTTCTGCTAACAACTTCCAGTGTTGGTGTCCTGTGTCTGAGGGCATTTTCTGGAAAGCTGCTTTGCCTATAGTTGTGTCAGGCTGGAAGTGCCCCAGAAGTTATTCTCGCTAGAAGTAACTTTCAGGTAGTGATGACTTATGAACCCTGCCTCTTTAACCCTTCAGTATGAAAATCTCAAAGCATGTGTTTTGCAAGGTTCCCCAGAGTTTCTTTGCAACATTCAAATTTTGTTGCCCTCTTTGGAGCTGGTTGAGTTTCACTCTCTCCCTTTCCTGTCTCAAATCATGTACCCATTTGTCTTCTGGGGTTCTCCTCACCTCTCAGATAAACCAATCACAGGCAGCTTCCTGTCTTATGAAGGATTCTTGGCACACCCAAATGTGGTTGCTTATGTCCAAAGAAAATAAAAGTAACTGAAAAGTATTAGAACTGATGAAGGAGATTGGTATTGTAGTCACTATATATACATATACCTCTTTTTGTGTCCATGTCCATGTATATGTGTGTGTGCATGTATATGTGTGTGTCTACAAGCACACATACACACCCAAAAATGTATATATAATCAAATCACTTTCCTTGACACTAAAGGGAAGACTTGGAAAATAGAAAGAGGAAAGATTACTTATATAATGGCAACAAAAATTCAAAATAAAAAATTAACAAAAATCTTTATATAAATACAAAACATATTATTAGAATGAAACTTTTTACAACATAAAAAATATATTATAATATTCCATGTTTCTGGAAATGAATATTTACTGTTGTAAATATATCAAGAATGTATCAATTAATTGGCTAAAAAAGAAATAGTGTATTATATAATTGCAATCAAATTGTGATTGTCTAAAATCTTGACAAACATTCCAAAGTTCATATGAAATGATAATTTTTATAAGTATCAACTTGAAAAAGAAAAATAAAGGAAGAGAAAATTTATTCTATTTAAAGGTTGGCATTTGTCATTGATAAGTAGCTTTGTGGAAGACAATGTATGTATTCCTAGCTTTAGAAAGAATGAAAATAGAATCCCAAATTGGATGGATATAAGGGGTTATTTCAGGAATGTTATTGGGAATATTGAGAAAAAAATTGGGTGGATATCTAAATAATTAGGAATGGATTGAATAGTTAGCCTACAAATATCCAAGAGATAGAGAAACGTTTTCTTAATCTTGAAATAAATACCACAAGCCCTAAAAGAAAATGATGTTAGAATCTGATTTTAAATTCTGCAAATTTGAGAAAAGAAAATTATTTTGCACGATAACATGTAGAGTAAACAAAGTTAAAATATAAAGAAAGAAAATTAAGTGAAATTTAATTGATACACATTGATATAAACATTTGTACTGTAGAAATCAATATAAAAGGAGGACCATCTCCAAAGGTTAGAGGTAACGGGTACAAACAGGCAAATTCCTCACACACACTTACACACACATGCACAGAAACTCCAAAGCAGGAATGGTATACAATAATACCAGCAAAACAAAGAATAGACACACAAAACAAAAATGAGTGAATATTTTTGGCTTTCAGATTAGCGAAAATTAAATAACATTCATAATATTAATTGCTGGGAATGGTATGGGAAAACTGGCGTTCTCATTTGCTCCTTATGGGAGGCCATGCGGCAGGCCAGGTTTCACTAATGCAGGCCTCCATCACAACTGTCTCAGTATTCAATGACTGTTTAAGTTAAATATTAAAAGCTAAAAAAAAAAAGCCAGTGTCCTTATACAAAGGCTGGAATGTAACAAAAGCCCATCAAGAGTTTTGCCTAGGCCTTTCCTGGGCCTTAAAGAATGACAAAATAATGAAGGAATTCTTAACAGTAACATTTAGGATTATACAAATTTTACTGGGGTTCTGAAGAAACTCCCCAGGCTTCCACAAACAAGTTTATTGGAGGTCTGAAGGAACTCCCGACCCTCAGTGATTTAGCAGGAGACAAGATAAGGGTGATCCTCCCAGCACCTAGACCCATTTAAATTAAGCAAAATTCCTGAGGCTCCAGAAGAAGGTCTTCAGGACTCAAACCTTACTTATAAATTAAAAGAAGTTAATCACTTATGTCTTTAGATGAATGCACGCTTACATGTAGACATATAGCTTAGAAGGTGTACAAGCTCTGAAAAACTTTTGTCATTTTGAGTTGGTCTGGTGATAAATTCCAGGCCCTCCAAATGTAACCAGTTACAGAAATAAAAACTCTCTTCCTCACCAGTTCATCTGCATCTCATTATTATGCCAGAGAAATAGCAGCCCAGCTCTCAGTTTGGTCCAGGAACAAATTCGGTGAGCCAGCCAGAAGAGACTGGGATGGTGCCGTGTTCAGTGGCCGGCAGCTCGCAGTGAGACAGTCTTCAGGAGGATCCCAGCAGCTGTCGGTGAGATTTCCCAGGAACGCTCTCAAAGGCTGTCCCATGCACAAAATTGCATGTCCCTGTCGCTACTGGGGAAGAACAGAGATCAGGTACAGACAAGCTCAAAAGGTGAGTTAACCGTATCATATGCTGGGAGACTATTGTTTTCCTGTTCTGGGCTTGTTAAGTCATTTGTCCGATACCACGAAGGGAAGCAATAAGGCTCATCCATAGACCCACTTTGCATTTTGGTTGAGATCTGGTTTTGAGTTGGTTTTGAGTCTGTTTTGCCTGAGTGCACTCCCTCCTTGTGTTTGTCTGAAATTTGTCTCCACTTGTTTATGTATCTGTCTTAGCCCTTTTAATGCCATGTGAACTTGAAAATGGGAAGTATTGGGTCCATTCCTGCTGAGAGGCCTCTTGGAAGGAAAAATAATTTCTTTAGGAACTCAGTGGTTAAATGTCAGCTTAATTAAAAGCTAACATCCAAGATGTGTATATGTATGTGTTCGTGTTTGTATTTAGAAGGGCTTTATGTTTTTATTTTTGTTTATTTCTCTCCTAGGGCCTTGTCTTTTTGAGCAAAGGGTTTTTTTCATCTCGGTGGACTGAATTTTGTTTTCCTTATTAATAGCTATTGCAACAGAAGCTACTGTAGGGTTTTTAAGAGAAAGGTATAATTTAGACACTTAGAAATGTCTTTGTTTGGAAAAAACTTTTTTTTTAAGTGCACTGTGAAAGCATCACACGGTCAAGCCTCATAATAATTCTCGCTTTTTGAAAATCCAGGATTTGGTGTGGGCTTTGCCCAGAGCTCAACAATCCAGTAAAAAAATAGGAAAAAGGAGGTCTTATGGTTTATAAAATGTACTTCTATTGACTTGCCTTATACATCGATATGTTTCTGTCTTGTGGACACCATGTTTCACTACTGAAAAATATAAAAGAGCTTTAATTAATTGGCTCAAAGAAAAATAAAAGCACTTAAATACTTTAACAGAGAAAAATAAAAGACTAGTCAAGTGCTTTTCCAAGTTTATGCAACTTAAGTAAAATCTTTAATAAATAAGCTAGCTTTAAAAAATGATTGGTAAAGTAATATTAGAAATGTCTTAAGAGTTTCCAGCATACATTTTTGTTTGCATTCATTGATCAAGCAATTTCATACTTATCTCTGCCAAATATTATAAGGTGTCAAAATGTGACATAGACACTACAAATCTATAACTTAGCCCAAAACAGAATAATCTTTGCTTGTGTAATTTTTAATAAATGAAACATTGATATTTTCTTAATGAAGATAGCCATATCCTGGAATACCCTAACTTCTAATTTTGTGGCCTTAGGCAGTCTAGTCCACAGACATAAAGAAAGTTTATTCTGGGAAAAGACTGTTATCATCTTTGTTTCTAAGCTAAACCACAAACTAAGTTAATAAACAGGAAGCGCTTGGAAGTTAGAAGAAAGATGGAGTCAGTTAGGTCAGATCATTTTCACTGTCTCGGTTATAATTTGGCAATGGCGGTTTCACAACTTTAAATGATGACTATCTCAGTTTTCATAAATATTCTAGGTAAATGGTTAAAATAAATAATTAAATAAATGTAATGAGATAAATGCTCATAAAGAAACTTGTCATAATTTAGAATCTAAAGTTATATTAAACAACAGATACTTCATTGTTTGTGTATTTTCCAATAAAATATATTGTAGGAAAATATTCTTTCTAAAATTTGTGTCCTTTTTAAAGAGTAACTAATTTTTGTCTAATTCAAAGTTTATTTAAAGGTTCTATATAAAACAAGGTAAAAGAACCAAGACATAAAAGATATATAAAGGAAGGTATAAAAGAGAGTTTTAAAGATTATTGGTAAAATAAAACTATCTTCAAAAATGTAAACATTTTGCCTAAATTATGCAGGTCAAACATTAGGTTTGCTAAATGCTTTAAATCATACACTGCTTCTTTGACTTAAAAATTATTCCATTTATTTTTCAGTGTTAAATTCTAGATAAGGCCAGGGGACATGCTAAATTAGCCATGCCCCTTAGCTATGCAAAAAGGTATTAAAGAAAGGAGAATATATATAACACAGGATCTTGTATGGTAAATGCTTGTCCTAAAGTAAAATAACTGGTTCCTTAAAAGAGAGGAACGTTTAAGACAAGTCAGAAAGTCAAGGCATGTCAAAGATTGTGTAAGTCGTGAAAGGGCTTATGAGTGGGAATTTATGCAAGAAATGTTGTAGAATTTAAAGGCGATTAGGTCTCCTAAATGCTTTATAAAATGCTACTGTGACTCTTAGCTGTACAACTTGCTTGCTTTCAGCTAGGTAAGGCCTGGGACACATGGAGTTAGACACTGTAATAAGTCAGACCTTATCTACCCTTCTGTCTAGGTCCCAGGCTCCACACCTAGTACATAATTAAAATCTCATAAATACCAAGGTTTTCACTAAAAGTCAAGGTTGCTAAGAGTTAACAGTGTAGTGTGTACTTATGACTGTTAAAGAAACAGTTTACATGCACAGTGTATAAGAAAAGAAAAATATACTTTTGGTAAAAAGATCATAAGGAGGCATGAGAATGTGGATTTTTGCCTAGACTAAAAAGTTAAAGGTTGTTTTAAGTTGGATAAAATAAAAGTACAGTTTTACACAAGTTGTGGAAGGTTAATTGTGAAGGAAATTCTGTGTGTAAACATATTGGCTAAAATTAAAGGGGTATCATCTAGTTTTTCTGTAAATTAAGCATTCAAATAAAAGCACAATGGGTTTCTCTTGGAGCACTAACCTGCTCTTTAACAAAAATTATAAAGGGCTTTAAAAAGTCTTTACAAATTTCACCTTATGGTCAAATATTAAAATTGTGTAAATACATGTATAAGGATTTATTAAGAATTGGGTTTAATATTAATAGTAAACTAATGTAAAGGTGAAATTTGGCTTATTTGGTATAAAAATTATACGGTAAACATTGTCAAATATAAAATAGAGTTTGGCTTTCTTTGGGCTATATTTGTATAAATATGTTATTTGTATGTGTTCTAAAGTTATGGGAAACTCCTATAATTCTGATATATCTTAGTGTATGTTATTAGTAATAATTATATTGTTATGTTAAAATTCTTGTGTGCCACAGAGATAACAGGTTTCCTTGTCAATTGTGTCTTTAACACAATATGGCTACCCTAAAACATTTTGTCACCCATAAACAATTGCTGTCTTGTTTCAGTCCTCTTTAGAAGGTGGTTTTATAATCAGCTATAAAGCTCTAACAGGTGTAATGCAGGTTTCTGATAACTTTGGAGATTGTGACATCAGAATAGAGGAAAAACGTTCAGGACATGTGAAGAGCTAAAATGTTCACTAATATCAAGCATGACGGGAATTAACTGCCTGAACTGAACTAATAGGAGACTGGAGTGATCTTTTTGACATTTTGCTTAAAGTATTGCCAATCCTTTGTTTTGCTTTTCAAAGTCAAACTTTTCTACACAGTTAAATTGGTGAAATTCAGCTACACACAGACACACACACAGACACACACGCACACACACACACACACACATATATATATATATACACACACACTTACTTTTTTTTTTTTTTTTGAGACAGGGTCTAATTCTGTCATCCAGACTGGAATGCAGTGGTGAAATCGTGGCTCACTTTCACTGCAGCCTCGACCTCCCTGGCCTCAGGTAATACTACCTCAGCCTCCTAAGTAGCTGGGACACGCATGCACCACCAAGCCTGGCTAATTTTTTTGTAGAGATGGGATTTCACCATGTTGCCCAGACTGGTCTCAAACTCTTGGGCTCAAGCAATTTACCCGCCTCAGTCTCCCAAAGTGCTGGGATTATAGGCGTGAGCCACTGCACCCAGCCTTTACACATCTTTTAACACTTTCTCTCACCTATCCCACATCACCAAGGCCCCACTGCATGTCCCAGGTGCTGTCCTTTTAAGACAGCCAGGCAAGCTCTGCCTGCACAAGACAGCTTCTCCCCATCAGATTACACCTGACTCTGAGAGTGAGATGAGTATGCAGGTCGTGACCCATGAACATGGACAAGGAAGATACATATTTCCAACTGCGGAAAGGATCATACAGAGCAATGGAAATGGGAACAGGAAGGCTTGGGGTGGTGTGTTTCAATCATGTCTATGGAACAGAAGGATTGGAGGAAGCCACAAAGTTTATCAATGGTTGATAATGCAGGGATTGGGGTTGTTTCTTTGTACTTTACGTTGAGACAGGTGCCAAGATGTCTCTGCTGCTTAATATATATAATATGTTACATAATGTATAAACATTTACTGAACCAATCTGTCACCCTTCTTCACTGCTCTCAGCCAGCTCACTCAGGAAGCCAACAGACACCACATAGGTGTACTAGGTTGTAAGGTCCCTTGAGGCAGGTGCCTTGACTTTATGTCCCTCCAAGTATTTCTCAAAACTAGGACAAAAAGATTTTCCATTTGAGTGAACTTATTAATGCTGAGGTTCAGTGATGGGTGCATTATTTTTCCTAGCAGTAAGGATTGTCAACAGAGACTTTTGGAATGACTTACTCTTAAGGCATGCATCATTCATTCAACATTTAACATGTACTTGTTCCAGACAGTGTTGTAGGCGTGGAGGATTAAGACAAAGTCCTTGTCCTCACATAGCTTATGATTTTAGTGCATGCCAGATAGAGGAATTTTTTTTTTTTTTTTGAGACGGAGTCTTACTGTGTCGCTCAGGCTGGAGCACAATGGCGTGATCTCGGCTCACTGCAACCTCCGCCTCCTGGGTTCAAGCGATTTTCCTACCTCAGCCTCCTGAGTAGCTGGGACTACATGCACGTGGCACCACGCCTGGGTTATTTTTGTATTTTTAGTAGAGACGGGGTTTCACTGTGTTAGCCAGGCTGGTCTCGAACTCCTGACCTCAGGTGATCTGCCCACCTCAGCTTCCCAAAGTGCTTGGATTACAGGCAAGAGCCACCGTGCCCGGCCTGGACAGAGGAATTTTTAATTGGGGGAGCACGTATTCCCACAGTCTTGGCTGCTGGAATTCTGGTTTGGGGTGATGGTTGTGGAAACAGGAATGCCTCTTGAAAACCCTCACATCTCACTATGCAGGAGAAAGTTGCTTATGTCCATGTGTGACCTGAGTCATTTTTTCCTCTTATTTCCCGTTCTTTCTAGAGTGGATGCAATGGTTCAAATGTAAAGGAAATAGGAAAGTAACTCAGTGGACTGCATTCAAAGGATAATGCCCAGACCTCCTGGAGTCACAGGGTGCTAGTGACTGTCAGGTGACACCCATGCCTCCCGTCCAGAGGCCTCTGGCAAAGCCCCACACTCTCCTTTTGCCGGGGTCGTGCTTGCTGCAAAGTGATGCCTGCTCAGGTTCTACACACAATGTAACAGGCCTGTGAAAACCCAACTTAATTAGAAGTTGGTGGCATCTTTTCAAACAAACATTTCCAGGAAGTAGCCACTCAGCATTCCAGGTAAGACTTAGGCTTCCAGGTTTCAAGGGGAGAAAGCCTAAACCGTAAGAAGGCATATACACAGAGTTGTTGTTGTTGTTGTTGTTTTTGAGACGGAGTCTCACTCTGTCGCCCAGGCTGGAGTGCAGTGGCGCGATCTCGGCTCACCGCAAGCTCCGCCTCCCCAGTTCACACCATTCTCCTGCCTCAGCCTCCCGAGTAGCTGGGACTACAGGCACCCGCCACCGCGCCCGGCTAATTTTTTGTATTTTTAGTAGAGACGGGATTTCACCGTGGTCTCGATCTCCTGACCTCGTGATCTGCCTGCCTCGGCCTCCCAAAGTGCTGGGATTCAGGCGTGAGCCACCGCGCCCGGCCTACACAGAGTTTTAGGAAAGAATATGCCAGACTGCTCTCTTTGTTTAATTGGGATATCCATCACCTTATATCTTTATCGTTTCTTTACACTTTTTTTATTATCTTCTAGCTATTTTAAAATGTACGAACAATTAATGTTAACTATAGTCACCTTACTGACTTATAGAACACCAAGTCATATGTCTTCTAAGTATATATTTGTACCCATTAATCAGCCTCTCTTCATCCTCCTTCCCCCAGTACTCTTCCCAGCCTCTGATAACCACCAGTCTACTCTCTAGCTTTATGAGATCTACTTTTTCTTAGCTCCCACATATGAGGGAGAACGTGCAGTATTTGTCTTTCTGTGCTTGGCTTATTTCACTTACCGATATGACCTCCAATTCTATCCCTGTTGCTGCAAACGACAAGACTTCATTCTTTTTTATGGATGAATAATATTTCATTATGTATATATACTACATTTTCTTTATCCATTCATCCATTGATGGACACTTAGTTTGGTTCCCTGTTTTGGCTATTGTGAATACTGCTGCAAATGAACATGGTTGTGCAGCTATTTCTTTGATATATTGATCTCCTTTCTTTTGGATGTATACCCAGTAGTGGAAATTACTGAATCACGTTGTATTTCTATTTTCAGTTTAGTTTTTTTTTTTTTTTTTTTTTTTTTTAGGCACCTCCATACTATTTTCCATAGTGGCTGTACTAGCTTATATTTCCACCAACGTTGTTTGAGAGTCCTCCTTTCTCCACAGTCTCACCAGGATCCGCTATTCCCTGTCTTTTTTGTAAAAGCCATTCTAACTGGGGTAAGTTGATATCTCCTTGCGGTAAGTTGATATCTCATTGCGGTTTTGATTTGTGTTTATCTGATGATTAGTGATGTTGAATACATTTTCATTTACCTGTTGGCCGTATTTTATAAAAACTCTGTTCAGATATTTTGCCCATTTTTAAGTCGGATTATTTCTCTTTTTTGTTATTGAATTGTTTGAGCTCCTTGTGTATTCTGGTTGTTAGTCCCTTGTCAGATGAATAGTTTGCAAATATTTTCTCCCATTCTATGGATTGTCTGTCCACTTTTTGATGGTTTCCTTTGCTGTGCAGAAGCTTTGTAGCTTGGCGTAATCCCATTTGCCTATTTTTACTTTATTTTGCCTGTACTTTTGAAGTCTTACACAAAAAATCTTTGACCAGACCAATGTCCTGAAGTGTTTGTCCAATGTCTTCTTCTAGTAGTTTCATAGTTTCCAGTCTTAGATTTAAGTCTTTAATCCATTTTGACTAGAGTTTTCTGTATGGTGAAAGATAGGGGTCTAGTTTCATTCTTCTGCATGTGAATATCCAGTTTTCCCAGCACGGTTTATTGAGGAAAGTGTCCTTTCCCTATTATATGTTCTTGGTGCCTTTATCAAAAATGAGTTGGCTGCAAATGTGTGAATTTGTTTCTTGGTTCTCTATTCTATTCCATTGGTTGGTCTATGTGTCTGTTTTTATGCCAGTACCATGCTGATTTGGATACTATAGCTTTGTTGTATATTTTGAAGTCAGTGTGATGCCTTTAGCTTTGTTCTTTTTGCTCAGGATTGCTTTGGCTGTTTGGTGTCTTCTGTGGTCCCATATAAATTTTAGGATTTGTTTTTATTTCTGTGGAGAATGTAATTGGTATCTTGATAGGGATTGCACTAAATCTATACATTGCCTTGAATAGAATTATCATTTTAACATGATTAATTCTTCCAATCCATGGATTGGAATATTCTGCCAATTTTTGATGTCCTCTTCAATTTCTTTCATCAGTGTTTTATAGTTTTTCTTATATTGATCTTTTATATCTTTTGTTAAACTGATTCCTAGGTATTTTATATTCTTTGTAGCTATTGCATGGGATTGCTTTCTTGATTTCTTTTTCAGATTGTTCGCTGTTGGTGTATATAAATGCTGCCAATTTCTATTTGTTGATTTTGTAGCCTGCATTTTACTGAATTCATTTATCAGTTCTAAGAATTTTTTTGGTGGTGTCTTTAGGTTTTTCTGAGTATAAGACTATGTTGTCTATGTATGAAGCTAATTTGACTTCTTCCTTTCCAATTGTGAATGCCCTTTATTTCTTTCTCTTGCCTAATTGCTCTGGTCAGAATTTCCAGTATTATGTTGGATAAAACTGGGCATTTTTGTCGTGTTCCAGATCTTAGAGAAAGGTTTTCAATTTTTCCCTAATCAGTATGATATTGGTTGTGGGTTTGTCATATATGGCCTTTAGTATTTTGAGATATGTTCCTTCCAGTTTGTTGAAGTTTTTTTTATCATAAAGGGTTGTTAAATTCTATTGAATGCTTTTTTTTAGCATCTGTTGATATGTTCTTGTGGTTTTTATCCTTTGTTCTGTCAATGTGATGTACCACATTTGTTGATTTGTGATACAAACCACAAATTTTGATGTTGAACCATCCTTGGATCTCTGGCATGAATCCCACTTGATCATGGTAAATGATCTTTTTAATGTGTTGTTTAATTCAGTTAGCTGGTATTTTATTGAGGATTGTTGCATCTATGTTCATTAGTGATATTGGCCTGTAGCTTTTTGTTGTTGTTGTTGTGTGTCCTTGTCTGATTTTGGTATCAGGATGATGCTGGCCTGGTAGAATGATTTTGGAAGTACTCCCTCCTCTTCAGTTTTTAAAAAGAGTTTGAGTAGAATTGGTATTTGTTCTTCTTTAAGTGTTTGGTAGAATTCAGCAGTGAAGCCATTAGGTCTTGGACTTTACTTTGGTGGGAGACTTTTTATTACAGCTTTGATTCTTTTACATTCATCATTGGTTTGTTGACATTTTCTACTTCTTCATGGTTCAATCTTGGTAGACTGTACGTGGCCAGGACTTTATCCATTCCTTCTGTGGTGTCTCATTTGTTGGTGTATAGTTGCCTGTAATAGTCTTTAATGATTCTTTGTATTTCTGTGGTCTCAGTTGGTATATCCCCTTTTTTTGTTTCTGAATTTATTTATTCTGTCTTTTTTTCTCAGTCTAGCTAAAGGTTTGTTGATCCAGACTGGCGTGTGTGTGTGTATGTATGTTTGAGTCAGGGTCTCTGTTGCCCAGGCTGGAGTGCAGTAGCAAGATCTCAGCTCACTGCAGCCTCTGTCCCTGGGCTCAAGTGGTCCTCCCACCTCAGGCTTCTGAGTAGCTGGGACCACAGGCACACACCACCATGTCTGACTAATTTTTGTTTTTTTGAAAAGGCAGGGTTTTCCCATGTTGCTCAGGCTATTCTCGAACTCCTGGGCTCAAGCAACCCACCCACCTTGGCCTCCCGAAATGCTAGGATTACAGGCATGGGCTCCCAAGCCTGGCCTCAGACTGTTCTTAACCTGTGGAAAAGGTAAATCCATCTCATTAAAGAGAAAGAATAACATATATGCCACAATGTTGCTGATTTGCCACAGCTGGGCATGGTGCCAGACAAAGAGGGCCAGAGAGGCCAACCTTGTACCAAGCACAAATCACCAACCAAGAGCAGCCCAGTTTCATGGGGGTTGGGGCAGCCAGCCTTTAAGTTGGCCTCAGAGATTCCATCTCCTAGTATTCACACCTTTGTGTCCCCTTCCACATTATAAGCATATTAGTGTTTGTGATAGATAGAATGTGGCGAACTGAGATAGGTCACTTCCAAGATTAGGTTAGAAAATACACTGTGGGCCCTATTTCCCTCTCTCTGTCTCTCTCTCTCCTCCATCTCCCTCCCCCTCTGTCATAACTCTCTCTGGGGAAATCAGATGCCATGTTGTAATAATTACAATAATATTTTGTTATTATTCAGTAGCTAATATATGCCAGGCACTGTGCTAGGCACCTTACAAATACTTTTCCAATGAATCCTTACTATCGACCCATGAGGTTAATACCATTATTATTCTGTACATATTACAAAGGAGAAAATGAGGCCTCAAGAAGTGAAGTAACTTGCTCAGAAGTTGGTCCTAATCTCTTTTGACTCCAAAGTCCATGCTCCTAACCACTCTCAGTGTGCTAGGGCAATAGTAGCAACAAAGAACAAAAATCTCAGAACCCAAGCAATTTACAATTTAGTGAGTGAGATGAAGCATGCACAAAGGGAACAATTAGAGAAAAATTACAAATGAAAATACAAATTTGAGATAATTTGCCCTCCCCACTCCCTTAAGCGATAATGACTAGAGGTGCTAAGGAAATAGGAATGTGGGGCAAGGGGAATAATCAGGAAAAATTTCTTAGAAGAAATTGGTTTTGATTCAGATTTAGAATGGAAGGCAACTGAAAATATCATCTGAGCTGGTTCCAACATGTATTGACCCAAGGAAAAGTCAAAGGCATCAGCATCTCTTTTACCTAGTTTTTCCCTAATGCTCATCTGCCTCCAAGGTCAATTGCTAGTTTTGATATTGTACAATAGCTATGCAAGATGTTACCATTGGGGAAAATTGAGAAAAGGGTATATGTGACCTTCTGGTCCTTTTTTTTTTTTTTTTTTTTGCAATTTTCTGCAAATGTATAACTATTTCAAAATTAAAAGGTTTTTTTTTTTTTTTTTTTTTTTTTTGGTCAGGGGTATAACTATTTCCCAAGTGTGCCAATCAGTTGTCTGCTGGCTCTTAACTCCATTCGCACCCCTTGCATGCGTCTCTGTATCACAGGGCGGCTGGAAGCCTGCAAACCACATTTCCTAGACTCTCTTTTCAGTTGATTTTAGGTTCTGCCAGTAGGAGTCACTGGCAGTAAATTGGAAGATGATTAAAGCCACAGACTTCTTTTATTCTTGAGGCAACAGTGTATCCCAGTAGCCTCAGTAGCCTGGTGATGGTGGGTCCTGGAAAACACCTTTCCTTTTCTTTCTCCAGGTTAGGTGGATGGTAGCACCCTGCAATTACTGATCTTTGGGTAATCTCATTTCCCCTTTCCAATCCTTCAGCCCTTCCAACATTTTTTTTTTTTTTTTTTTTTTTTTTTTTGCAATGGAGTTTCGCTGTTGTTGCCCAGGCTGGAGTGCAATGGTGCGATCTCGGCTCGTCCCAACCTCCACCTCTCCCGGGTTCAAGCAATTCTCCTGCCTCACCCTCTGGAGTAGCTGGGATTACAGGCATGTGCCACCCCGCCTGGCTAATTTTTTTGTGTTTTTACTAGAGACGGGGTTTCTCCATGTTGGTCAGCCTGGTCTCGAACTCCCGACCTCAGGCTGCCCTCCTCGGCCTCCCAAAGTGCTGGGATTATAGGCATGAGCCACTGTGCCCGGCCCCAACATTTTTTAAAAACACTTTGAGATATAATTTACATACAGCAAAGTTCATCCATCATAAGTAACTGCAAAAATTTTGGCAAATTCATGTGACCATCACTATAACTTAGCTTTGGGACATTTCATCACCCCCCAAAATTTCCTCGTGTCTGTTTATGGTTAATTCCCACTCTCACCTCCAGCCCCCTGGAGCCACAGTCCTGCTTTCTGCCTCTATACATTTCTCTTTTCTGAATATTTTATATAAATTGAATTTACAAAGTGTTGTCTTTTGTGTCTGGTCTCTATCACTTAGCATAATGTTTTTGAAGTTCATCCATGTGTTAGTGCATATCAGTAGTGTGTGCCTTTTAATTGTGGCACAGTATCCCATTATTTGAAAATACTACAATTTGTTTGCCTGTTCATCAGTTGATGGGTCTTTGTGTTTCCAGTTTTTGGCTATAAGAAATAATTCACAGATATGTCTGTATGTGGACATACATTTTCATTTCTTTGGGGTAAATTCCTGGGAATGGAATTGCTGTGTTGTATGGTAAATTTATGTTTAACTTTGAAAGACCCTGCCAAACTATTTTCCACAGTGGATCTACCATTTTATATTCCCACCAGCAATGCACAAGTGGTACAGTTTCTCTGCATCTTTGACAAGACTTGGTACTGTCTGTCTTTTTTATTATAGTTG
Source organism: Pan troglodytes (assembly GCF_028858775.2). Classification (NCBI taxonomy): domain Eukaryota; kingdom Metazoa; phylum Chordata; class Mammalia; order Primates; family Hominidae; genus Pan; species Pan troglodytes. Next base: position 15,294,922 of record NC_072410.2, on the reverse strand, counting down.
ACGAGTATCTGTGTAGTGGTATCCAGTGGCTTTAATTTGCATTTCACTGATGATTATGTTGCTGTTGAGTATGTTTTCATGGCTATTTGCTTTTCAGCCATCTGTATTCTTTCTTTGGTGAAATGTCTATTAAATCTTATGCTCATTTTTAATTGGCTTGACTTCTTGTTGTTGAGTTGTATGAGTTCTTTATATATTTTGGATACAAGCCCTTTATCAGATATATGTCTGGTAAACATTTATCCCAGTCTGTGGCTTTTAAAAACTATCTTCTTTATGGTATCTTTTATAGTGCAAAAATTTTAGATTTTGATGAATTGTAATTTACTTATTTTTTCTTTTATAGATCATTCTTTTGGTGTCATATTTAAGAACTCCTTGCCGAACTCAAGGTTATGAAATTTTTCTCCTATTTTTTTTCTAGAAGTTTTGTAATTCTAGCTTGTACATTTAGGTATATAATCCATTTAGTGAATTTTTGTGTAAAGGACAGGGTCTAAGGTCATTTTTTTAAAGTCAATATGCAGTTGTCCCAGACTATTTGTTAAAATATTATCCTCTCCTTGTTAAATTTTCTTGGCAACTTTGTTGAAAATCAATCCTTTCACCTCACCCTCCCAAGTAGCTGGGACTACAGGCATGCATCACTGCACCTGGCTCTACACCTGCATTTTTGAAAGATACTTTTAAATTCTGGATATAGAATTCTTGGATAATTGTTGGCATTTCCCCCAGCACTTTGAATATTTTCATACAACTACCTTCTAGCCTTATTTTTGAGGAGAAGTAGCTGTTAATTTTATTAGTGTTCCCTGTATATTCTACTTTCAGTGATAAAAGAGTCTTTGGCTTTCAACAGTTTGACTATAATGTGTCTAGGTGTGGTTCTTCTATCTGAAGTTTGCTGAATTTCTTGGATCTGTAGATTAATGCTTTTCATTTAATTTGAGGAGCATTTGGCCATTGTTTATTCAAATATGTTTTTCTGCTCTTTCTTCCTCTCTCATCTGAAATGCCCATTAAGTATATATAGGTACACTTGATATACAGCAGGTCTTCAAGGCTGTGTTCACTTTTCTGCAGTCTTTTCTCTCTTTGTTGTCTAAGATGTCCTCTTGATCTATCTTCAAGTTCACTGATTCATTCTTCTTCCATCTTAAATCTTTTGTTGAACTCCTCTAATGAATTCTTTACTTTGATTATTGTACTCTTCAACAACACATTTTCATTTTTTATATATTTTTTAAAGAGAGAATCTTGCTTTGTCACCCAGGCTGGAGTGTGGTGGCACTATCACAGCTCACTGCCACCTCAAATTCTTGGACTCAAGAGATCACCCTGCGTCAGCCTCCTGAGTAACTGGGACTACAGGCAAACACCACGACGCCTGGCTGATTTTTAAATCTTTTTTGTAGAGATGGAAGTCTCAACATCTTGCCCCGGCTGGTCTTCAACTGCTATGAATAGCTTAGTGTTCAGTCGATTATTAGATAAAGATTGTGTTCAAATACCTCAAACCAGTAAGGTTTGCATCATCTGCTGATGCATTTGAACATGGATAGGGGACCACATTAAAAATTTAGGCTGTTGGGGCCACGCCGGTAATCTCAGCACATTGGGAAGCTGAGGCAGGTGGATTACTTGAGGTCAAGAGTTCGGGACCAGCCTGTCCAACATGGTGAAACCGCATCTCCACGAAAAATACAAAAATTATCCAGGCATGGTGGCACGCGCCTGTAACCCAAGCTCCTCAGGAGGCTGAGGCAGGAGAATCACTTGAACCCAGGAGGCGGAGGTTGCAGTGAGCCAAGATCCTGCCACTGCACTTCAGCCTAGGGGACAGAGGGAGACTCCTCTTAAAAAAAAAAAAAAAAATTAGGCTGTTCTCAGGTCTTCTTAGTGTTTTGCTTTCTGATGCCACCTTTTGAGTCTTCTACGCTCACACAAAGCCTTAGTGTCAGCTAGGAGTGTGTGAATAGCCGGAGGATTCTCAGTCTCTGCCACACATGCGCACAGCATCATACAGGAATATGCTTGCCCCAGTTGCAACCTCAACACAGAGTCTTGTTCTGTCCCCCAGGCTGGGGTGCAATGGCGTGATCTTGGCTCACTGTAACCTCCCCCTTCTGGGTTCAAGCTATTCTTGTGCCTCAGCCATCAGAGTAGCTGGGATTACAGGCATGCACCACCACGCCTGGCTGATTTTTTTTTTGTATGTTTAGTAGAGATGGGTTTTCACCATGTTGGCCAGGCTGGTCTCAACTCCTGGCCTCAAGTGATCCACCTGCCTCAGCCTCTCAAAGTACTGGGATTACAGGTGTAAGCCACAGCACCTGGCTGATTCCATATCTTTGCTATTGTGAATAATGCTGTGATAAACATATGAGTGCAGTTATCTTTTTGATATAATTATTTCTTTTCCTTTGGGTAGATGCCCAGTTGTGGTATTGCTGGATTGAATGGTAGTTCTATTTTCAGTTCTCCGAGAAATCTCCATACTGATTTCCATAGAGGTTGTACTAATTTACATTCTCACCAAAAGTGTATGACCTTTTCTCTATACTCTTGCCAACATTTGTTATTTTTGTCTTTTTAATAATAGTCATTCTGACTGATGTAAAATGATATCTCATTGTGGTTTTAATTAGCATTTCTCTGGTGATTTGTGATGTTAAGCATTTTTTCATATGCCTCTTGGCCATTTGTATGTCTTCTTTCAAAAGTGTCTATTCATGCCCTTTGCCTATTGTTTAATGGGATTGTTTTCTATTTTGTTGTTGTTGTTGTTGCATTGTTTGAGTTCCTTGTAAATTCTGGACATTAGTCCCCTGTCATACATAGTTTGTAAATATTTTCTCCCATTCTCCAGGTTGTCTGTTCCCTCTGATGATTATTTCTTTTGCTGTGCAGAAGCCTTTTAGTTTAATTAAGTCCCATTTGCCTATTTTTGTTTTTGTTGTCTGTGCTTTTGAGGTCTTTGTCATCAATTTTTTGCCTAGATCAATGTCCAGAAGAGTTTTCCCCAGATTTTCTTCTAGTGTTTTTGTAGTTTTGGGTCTTACATTTAAATCTTTAATTCATCTTGAGTTGATTTTTTTATATGGTAAAAGATGGTGGTCCAGTTTCTTTCGTCTGCAGATGCCAATCCAATTATCCCAGCATCATTTATTGAAAAGGGTGTCCTTTCACCACTGTATGTTCTTGTTGATTTTGTCAAATATCAGTTGGCTGTAATATGTGACTTTATTTCTGGATTCTCTTTTCTATTCCATTGATCTATGTGTCTATTTTTGTACGAGTATCATACTGTTTTGGTTACTACAGCCTTGTATTATAATTTGAAGTCTGGTAATGTGACAGCTTTAGCTTTGTTGTTGTTGTTTTATAATTGCTTTGGCTATTCCGGCTCTTTTTTGGTTACATGTTAATTTTAGCATGTTTTTTCTAATTCTTTGAAAAATGACATTGGTATTTTGATAGAGATCCCATTGAATATGTAGATTGCATTGGGCAGTATGATCATTTTAATGATATTAAATATGACCAATGAGCATGGGATATCTTTCTATTTGGTTGTGTCATCTACAATTTTGTTCTCAGCTAGATCCTCATTGGTGTATAGAAACACTACTGATTTTTATACATTGATTTTGTATTCTTAAGTGTTACTGAATTCATTTATCAAGTCTAAGAGTTTTTTGGTGGAGTCTTTAGGTTTTTCTAGATATAGAATCATATCATCAGTGAACAGGAATATTTTGACTTCTTTTACAATTTGGATGCCTTTTATTTCTTTTTCTTGCCTGATTGCTCTGGCTAGGACTTCCAGTACTAATTAATATGTTGAATAGGAGTGGTGAAAGTAGGCAACCTTGTTTTGTTTCAGTACTTAGAATGCTTTCAGCTTTTCCCCATTCAGTATGATGTTGGCAGTGGGTTTGTTATATATGGTTTTTGTTAATTCAGAGTATGTTCCTTCTATACCTAGTTTATTGAAGGTTTTTATCATGAAGAGATGCTGAATTTTACCAAATGCTTTTTCTGCATTTATTGAGATGATCATATGGTTTATCGTCTCTAATTCTGTTGATAAGATGAATCAAATTTATTTATTGCTTTGCATATGTTGAAGCATCCTTTGCAATGCTGGGATGAATCCCACTTGACCATGGGGTATTACTTTTTGATGTGCTGTTGGATTTGGTTTGCTAGTATTTTTTGAAAATTTTTGCATCTATGTTGATCAGGGATATTGGTGTGGAGTTTTCTTTCCTTATGTGTCATGTTCTCTCTGATTTTGGTATAAGGTATTACTGGTCTCATAGTATGAGTTAGAGAGAACTCATTTCTCCTCAAATTTTTTTTTGAAACAGTTTCAGGAGGACTTGTATTAGTTCTTTGTACATTTGATAAAATTCAACTATGAATCCATCTGGTCCTGGGCTTTTCTTTCTTGGGAGATCTTTTATTACTGATTTAATCTAGCTATTCATTATTCATCTGCTTAGGTTTACTGTTTCTTCCTGGTTCAATATTGGGAGGTTGCATGTTTCTAGGAATTTATTCACTTCCTCTAAGTTTTCTGGTTTGTAAGCTTATAGTTGTTCATAATAGTCTCTGATGATCTTTTGTATTTCCATGTTATCAGTTGTAATGTCTCCTTTATCTTTTCTGATTTTGTTTATTCAGATTTTCTCTTTTCTTGGTTAGTCTAGCTAGTGGCTTATTAATCTGTTTATCTTTTTGAAAAACAAACTTTTCGTTTCATTGATCCTTTGTATTTTTTTATCTGTATTTCATTTAGCTCTGCTCTGATCTTTGTTACTTCTTTTCTTCTGCTAACTTTCCATTTGGTTTGTTCTTGCTTTTATAGCTTCTTGATGTGTGATGTTAGGTTGTTAACTTGTAATCTTTCTTTTTTTTGATGTAGGCATTTAATACTATAAACTTTACTCAGCACTGCTTTTGCTGTATCCCAAAGATTTTGGTATGTTTTGTTTTCATTTTTATTTGTTTCAAAAAATTTTTAAATTTCCAGCTGGGCATGGTGGCTCATGCCTGTAATCCCCGTGGTCTGGGAGGCCGAGGCGGGTGGATCACCTGAGGTCAGGAGTTCGAGACCAGCCTGACCAACATGAAGAAACCCTGTCTCTACTAAAAATACAGAATTAGCCATTGTGATGGCACATGACTGTAATCCCAGCTACTTGGGAGGCTGAGGCAGCGGGATTGCTTGAACCTGGAAGGCAGCAGTTGCGGTGAGCCAAGACCGTGCCATTGCACTCCATCCTGGGCAACAAGAGCAAAAATCCGTCTCAAAAAACTTAAAAAAAATTTTTTTTACATTTCTATCTTAATTTCTTGATGCAATGATCATTCAGGAGCATGTAGCTTAATTTCCATGTATTTGTGTAGTTTCCAAAGTTCCTCTTGGTATTTATTTCTAGTTTTAATTCCACTGTGGTCTGAGAAGAACTTGATATGATTTTAATTTTTAAAAATTTGTTTTGGCCGGGCACTGTGGCTCACGCCTGTAATCCCTGCACTTTGGGAGTCTGAGGCGGGTGGATCACCTGTAGTCAGGAGTTAGAGACCAGCCTGGCCAACAGGGTGAAACCCTGTCTCTACTAAAAATACAAAAATTAGCCAGGCGTGGTGGCAGGTTTAACCTGGTTTAACGTGGTGGCAGTGTTGTATTCTCCCAAATCCAAGGCAAAGACGGATCCAAGCAAAATTGGACTTAGATTAGAAGTGCAATAGAAAGTAAATGATCACAGAGTGATGTTTATGTTTCAGGTTAAATTATATTCATAAAATCTATGTTGGAGCAAAGTACCTGTGACAGCAATATACCTGTTAGAGTATACACTTGACACCTGTGGAATGCCATTTGTGGAAGATTTCAGCTAACAAATAAATTACAATACAAAAAAAAGTATTTACCATCTACTTCGATACTTTTGGAGGGAAAACTTCACTTTTTTGGCTAATATTTAGGATTTATTTGTCATATTCCAACTTAAAGAACTGAAAAATGATTCTCAGAGCTGAAAGGAAATGCATCCTTGAATTTTCTTTATTTTTTCCTAGACTTATTTTTCAACTAGACTAATCTAACTTCACTCTCCAATCCTATCTAATGAAATATTATAGTAGGCATTAACACCTGCCGCAAATTGATTAGGTTCTTCAACATGAAGTGCCCTGGGCAATGGTTAATTCAGAGGAAATGTTCACTGTCAGGGCAGACACAAAAGGATTTTTTGTGAATCTGCCTAAGACCTGTCATCCTCAATCACAGTAGTTCTTGGGATGAAATAGATGCACAGACCATTAAAAGAAGGAAAAGGAATAATAATTTCATAAGACCTTTCATGTTTGTGGGAAGCATCATGCTTGCAGAGAAGGGCACACTCTTTAGCACCCTCAGAGATTAATGATATTTACATTTGATATTAAGTGTCATGATCAAATATTTTTCAATTCATCACAATTAAACATATACACAAAAGTACATTTTTATAACTGAGTTGCAAGTATTTTAATTTATACTTTTTAAGAAGCAGGAAAACATAAGCCAGTAAAATGCTTCCAAAGCTCATGTTTTCAAATTACATGACATTATGACTGCACTTTTTCCTTGAGAAAGTAATCACAACCTGACTTGATAACTGGAAATATATTCTTCCACACAAGGTTGCAACAAGACAAGCAAACCTGTAGAAGGCCATGGAAATGAAATTTGCTCAGTGCTAAAATAAATTGTTTATTGTTTCCAGGTTTAGCTCAACCAAGTACAGCATTAGAAAAGAACAATAAATACCAGTAAACAGAGAGGGCAAAAGGCTGAACTCAATGTCAGTCAAATGTCTCAGTCTTATAAATATTTACTATACTGTCTCGAAATACAAGTTTCTTTAAAAATCATCTGTGCTGATGTATTTGGCAAACACCTTCTTGAGGGAATAAATCGGGTGACCTATGACTAAAGAGATCATGACAATCATTTTAAATAAAATAAATCCAGAGCAGTACTAGTCTGGTCCTTTTTCTTCCTTCAACTTCATTGTGACATTTGAACATGTTGAAGGGAAAGTAAATAACCCTGTCTTTCTGCTTTTACACCTCAGCTGCTCTTCAAAGCAACAGAATATATGATTATTATGTGCTTACATCTAAAGAGGATTCTTGAAGGTATTAAGGAATTCAGTAGAAATCTGTTATAAAGAGCAGGAAGAAATACATAATGGCAAAAATAAAAGAAAGGGAAAAAAGCTCAGAGCACTTGGAGTCAACACACCTGTAGCTGAAATCTGGACTCTCCAAGGTCACAATCAAGGTGCCAGCCAGGTCTGGAGTGTCATCTGAAAGCTAAACTGAAGAAGGATCTATTTCAGCCCTTGTGGCTGTTGGCAGACTTCAGGTTTTTTGTTTTTTGTTTTTTTCTTCAAATTTTATTTTAAGTTCGGGGTACATGTGTAGGATGTGAAGGTTTGTTACATAGGTAAATATGTGCCATGGTGGTTTGCCACACAGATCATCCCGTCACCTAGGTAGTAAGCCTAGCATCCATTAGCTATTCTTCCTGATGCTCCTCCTCTCCCTGCAACACCCTGATGGGCCCCAGTGTGTGTTGTTTCCCTCCCTGCGACCATGTGTTTCCATCATTCAGCTCCTACTTAAAGGTAATAACATGTAGTGTTTGGATTTTTTGTTTCTGCAGTAGTTTGCGGAGGATAATGGCTTCCACCTCTATCCATGTCCCTGCAAAGGACATGATCTCATTCCTTTTTATGGCTGCAGAGTATTCCATGGTGTATATGTACCATATTTTCTTTATCCAGTCTATCATTGATGGCCATTTAGGTTGATTTCAAGTCTTTGCTATTGTGAATAGTGCTGCAGTGAACATATGTGTACATGTCTCTTTATAATAGAATGATTTATATTCTTTGGGGTATATACCCAGTAATGGGATTTCTACTTCTAGGTCTTTGAGGAATTGCCACAATGTCTTCCACAGTGGATGAACTAATTTATACTCCCACCAACAGTGTAAAAACATTCCTGTTTCTCTGCAACCTTGCCAGCATATGTTGCCTTTTAACTTTATAATAATCATCATTCTGACTGACATGAGACAGTATCTCATTGTGGTATTGATTTGCATTTCTCTAATGATCAAGGATGTTGAGCTTTTTGTTAATATGTTTGTTGGCCACATGTTTGTTGTCTATTGAGAAGTGTCTGTTCATGTCCTTTGCCCACTTTTAAATAGCGTTGTTTGTTTTTTTCTTGTAAACTTGTTTAAGTCTCTTGTAGACCCTGGATATTAGACTTTTTTCAGGTGGATAGATTGCAAAAATTTTCTCCCATTCTCATGGTTGTCTGTTCACGCTGATGATAGTTTCTTTTTCATGAAGAAGTTCTTTAGTTTCATTAGATCCCATTTATCAATTTTTGTTTTTGTTGCAATTGTTTTTTGGTGTTTTCATCATGAAATCTTTGCCTGTGCCTATGTCCTGAATGGTATTGGCTAGATTTTCTTCCAGGGTTTTATGGTTTTGGGTTTTACTTTTAAGTGTTTAATTCACCTTGAGTTAATTTTTGTATACAGTGAAAGGAAAGGGTCCAGTTTCATTTCTCAGAGCTTGATATTGATCTGTTCAGGGATTCAACTTCTTCCTGGTTCAGTTTTGGGAGAGTGTATGTGTCCAGGAATTTATTCCTTTCTTCTAGCTTTTCTAGTTTATGTCATAGAGGTGTTTGTAGTATTGTTTGTATTTCCATGGGGTCAGTAGGGATATCCCCCTTATTATTTCTGATTGTGTGTATTGATTCTTCTCTCTTTTCTTATTAGTCTAGCTAAGGGTCTATCTATTTTATTGATTTTTTTCAAAAAAACAAGCTCCTGGATTCATTGATTTTTGAATGTTTTTTTGTGTCTATATCTCTTTCAGTTCAGCTCTGATCTTGGTTATTTGTTGTCCCCTGCCAGCTTTGGGTTTGTTTGCTCTTGGTTCTCTAGTTCTTTTAGTTGGATATTACATTGTTAACTTGAGATCTTCTAGCTTTTTGATGTGGGCATTTAGTGCTATAAATTTCCCTCTTAACTCTGCTTTAGCTGCATCCCAGAGATTCTGGGACATTGTCTCTCTGTTCTCATTAGCTTCAAATAACTCCTTGATTTCTGCCTTAATTTCATTATTTACCCAAGAGTCATTCAGGAACAGGTTGTTCCATTTCCATGTACTTGTGTGGTTTTGAGTGAATTTCTTAATCTTGAGTTCTAATTTGATTGGACTGTGATCTGAGAGATTGTTTGTTATGATTTCAGTTATTTTGCATTTGCTGAGAAGTGCTTTACTTTTAGAGTAAGTGCCATGTGGCAATAAAAATAATTTATATTCTGTTGAATTTGGGTGAAGAGTTCTATAGATATCTATCAGGTCCACTTGATGCAGAGCTGAGTTCAGCTCCTGAACAGCTTTGTTAATTTTCTGTCTTAATGATCTGTCTAATATTGTCAGTGAGGTGTTAAAATCTCCCACTTTTATTGTATGGGAGTCTAAGTCTCTTCATAGGTCTCTAAGAACTTGCTTTATGAATTTTGGCACTCCTGTATTGGGTGTGTATATATTTAGAATAGTTAGCTTGTCTTGTTGAATTGAAGTCTTTACCATTATGTAATGCCTTTCTTTATCTTTTTAAAATTTTTGTTGGTTTAAAGACTGTTTTGTCAGAAAATAGAATTGAAACCCCTTCTTTTCTGTTTTCCATTTGCTTGGTAAATTTTCCTCCATCCCTTTATTTTGAGCCTATGTGCATCTTTGCACATGAGATGGGTGTCTGGAAGATAGCATATCAATGGGTCTTGGCTCTTTATTCAGCTTGCCATTCTGTCTCTTTTAATTGGGGCATTTAGCCCATTTACATTTAAAGTTAGTATTGTTATGTGTGAATTTGATGCGTCATCATCATGCTAGCTGGTTATTTTGCAGACTTGTCTATGTGGTTGCCTCATAGTGCCACTAGCTGGTCTCTGTACTTCAGTGTGTTTTTGTAGTGGCTGATAACCATTTTTCCTTTCCATATTTAGCGCTTCCTTCAGGAGCACACAGGGCTGGTGGCAATGAATTCCCTAAATATTTGCTTTTCTGAAAATGATGTTATTTCTCCTTCGCTTATAAAGCTTAGTTTGGCTGGATGTGAAATTCTGGGTTGGAAATTTTTTTCTCTAAGAATGTTGAATATTGGCCACCAATCTCTTCTGGCTTATAGGGTTTCTGCTACGAGATGTGTTGTTAGTCTGAAGAGTTTCCCTTTGTATACAATTTGGCTTTCCTCTCTGGCTGCCCTTAATATTTTTTCTTTCATTTCATCCTTGGAGAATCTGATTATTTATGTGTCTTGGAGTTATCCTCTCATGAAATATCTTACTGGGATTCTCTGCATTTCTTGAATTTGAATGTTGGCCTTTCTTGCTAGGTTGAGAAATTTCCTGGATGATATCCCGAATGTTGACCTTTCTTGCTAGGTTGAGGAAATCCCTAGGTGATATCCTAGATTATACCTTGAGCCAAGATTCCAGCTTGGTTCCATTCTCCCCATTTCTTTCCGGTATCCCAATCAGTCATAGGTCCAGTCTCTTTACATAATCCCGTATTTCTCAGAGGTTTTGTTCATTCCTTTTCATTCTATTTTCTCTATTCTTGTCTGCCTGTCTTATTTCAGAAATATAATTTTCAAGCTCTTAGATTCTTTTCTCCACTTGGTATATTCTGTCATTAATACTTATGATTGCATTATTAAGTTCTCATGTTGTGTTTCTCACCTCCATCAGGTCAGTTATGTTCCTCTCTAAACTGGCTATTCTGGCTATCAGCTCCTATATTGCTTTATCATGAGTCTTAGCTTCTTTGCATTGGGTTGCAACGTGCTCCTTTAGCTCAGCAAAGTTCATTATTATCCACCTTCTGAAGCCTACTTCTGTCAATTCATCCAACTCAGCCTCAGCCCAGTTCTGTGCCCTTGCTGGAAAGGTGTTGTGGTCATTTGGAGGAGAAGAGGCACTCTGGCTTTTTGTGTTTACAGCATTTTTACATTGATTTCTTCTCATGTTTGTGGGCCCATCTACCTTCAATCTTTGAGGTTGCTGGCCTTTGAATGAGGTTTTTGTGGGGTCTTTTTTGTTGATGTTGTTTTCTATTTGTTTGTTTTTCTTTTAACAGTCAGGCCACTCTACAGTAGGGCTGCTGTGGTTTTCTGGGGGTTCACTCCAGATCCCAGTTGCCTTGGTGTCTCATACCTGGAGGTATTACCGGTAAAGGCTGTGAAATAGCAAAGATGGCAACCAGCTCCTTCCTCTGGAAGCTCTGTCCCAGGGGGATACTGACCTGTTGCCAGCCCTCACACACCTGTAGGAGGTGACTGGAGACCTCCATTGGGTGGTCTCACCCAGTCAGAAGCAATGTGATCAGGGACCTGTCTAAAGGCACAGTCTAGCTGCTTTTTAGTAGAGCAAAGTATGCTGCATTGGTGGAGGACCCTTCCTCATTCAGACTGTCTGAGTCTACCAAACCACAGAGATGGCAGCTGCCCCTCCCTGGAAAGCTCTGTTCCAGGGAAACATCAGAGCTCTGTGGGTAGAACTCTTGCTGGAGTGGCTGAAGCCCCCACAGGAAAGTCCCACCCAGTGAGGAAGAATGGATTCAGGGTCCCACTTAAAGAAGTAGTCTTGCCACCATTTGGAAACGCAGATGTGTTATGTCATGGAAGACTCTTTTTCATCTGGACCATCTGTATTCTCCACTGCTGGCAGGCTGGAGTGTCTGAGTCTACTGAACCACAGAGATGGTGGCTGCCCCTTCTCCTGGAAACTCAGACCCATCTCAGGCAGACTCCAACCCACTGCCATTGGCTGGCTGGGATTCCAAGCCAGTGGGTCCTAACTTGTGATGTTTTGTGGAAGTGGGGCCTGCGGAATGACACTGCTTTGCTCCCTGGATTCAGTCCCCTTCTGAGGGATATGTACAGATGGATTTCCCACCTTGCCCGGGATCTTAAGGCTGGCACATGTAAAACTCCTGGGTTTTGGTAGGTGCCCAAGCAGCTGCTCAGCTGAGACTCCACACAGCTCCTCACCAACCCAAGGCCCTGGTGGCATGGGCTCATGAGGGAATCTCTTGATCCGTGAGTTGCAAAGACCCATGGGAGAAGCATGGTTTCCTGGGCAGGGTCACACAGTCGCTCACTGCTTCCCTTTCTGGTGGTGGGGGTTCCTTTGGCTCCATGCCACTCCCATGTGGGCTGTTATCCTTCCTTGCTCTTCTTCATTTTTCATGGGTTGAGTTATTTGCCTAGTCAGTCCCAATGTGAGAACCTGGATATTTCAGTTGAAGGTGCTGAATTCACTTGCCCCTTTTCATTCTTCTCTGGGAGTGCTGCAGACCACAGCTGCTTCTGATCAGCCATCTTAAGACTTCATTTCTTTAAGGGCTGTTAGACAGAGGGCCTCCATTCTCACCTGACCCTGGGTCAGAAGCCACTCTCCTTTCCTGAACACTTGGCCTCTCTAACAAGGCAGCTTACTTCATCAAAGTACATAAGCCAAGAAGGCACCAGAAAGTTGACTAGCAAAACAGAATTCACAATCTTATGTCACTTAATCACAGAAGACATTGCATTACCTTTGCCATAGTCTGTGGGTTACAGGCAAGTCATAGGTTTCATCCAAAGTCAAAAGACAAGATTTCATAAGGGCATAAATAATAGTTGGTGGGAACCATCTTACAGATTAACTGCCACACATGGTTTCATCTGTCATGGGATTACTGTGACTATTAAGTCACTCAGTTCAGAGTAAGCATTTTGTAAATATTAGTTCTTGTCCATTGTGAAGGCACCTTCTTTTCCTTAATTGTTGCTGTATCCAATTACTTTTGTTGGAGTTCTGCACATACATTTTCTCAACCACATAGGCTTCCATGAATTATGCTTTAGAGATTGTTCCAGGCAATTACTGAGATTCCTTTCCTAGACAGACCATTTTCCTAGATGCTTTCCTAGTGAACTAATTGAAACAGGAACTCCTTAATGGACTGTAGAAGAGACAATGGACAGAGCAGGAACAGAAACAGAAAGAAAAGAATGCATACAGTTTTAGGGAGAGCAACAGTCATGCACTGGAAGAGAAGATTCCTAGAAGGTTTGTAAGTAAGGCATGATAGAAACAAAATAAAAGAATAAACTTTAGAATCATATCTGGATTTGTATATAAATCTACCACTGAATAACTGTGTATTCTTGGACAAATTGTTATATAACTTCTCTGAGCCTCAGTTTCCTCATCTGTAAAGTAGATCAATAAAACTTTCCTGATTCAGAGATGTGACGTGGAGCTAAGATTAGATAATCCTGGTAAAGAGCTTCACAAAATGCTTGAAATATGGAAAATACGCAGTAAATTTTGTTATCATCATCATCATTGTCATCATTATTAGTGTACAAAAACAATTTGGAATCTGATTATAGGGAACCTAAAATTGCTGTAATAAGAGAAAATGTTTGTTATTATTCGGAAGATAATAAAGAGCCATTTTAGATTTTTCAGAGTTCCTATAGTCAGTGTCCCTCAAAAATCACTGTCTAAAAGGAGGTGTAATAATAGTTTTAAATATAGAGAGCAAAACTTTAATTTTGTTAGAAGGCAAGGACTAGGGGTATGAGTGGGGAGAGCTGAGTTATAATATATTAATGAATAAATAATTGCCCACTGGCATGGATTATTTAATTTAATTATTTTATTTTTTTAATTTTGCCTTGCTTGTACTTCTTTGTGGAAACTGCAAGATCTGAAACATGTCATTCATGAAGTGGATCATGGATAGGTTCAGTCTTGTAGAAGAACCAATAAGTGAACAAAGTCAAACTCACTTTATTAAATCTCCATCTAAAAAAGGTCATTTGAACAAAAACAAAAACAAAACAAAAGGCTGTGCTCAGGTGTCTGCAGGTTTGTGAATGTAGTAGACGTGAAAATGATAGAAACCAGATAAAGTGATAACCCTGAGCAGCTTGTTTTGAACAGCTGCTGTAGAAAACAGCTGTTCCAGGCAGACAGGGGTGCTCAGAGGTTTCCTAGCTTCTCTCTAGTGCTTTGTCATTGTGTTTCTCCTTTAATATCTTCTAACATGTGCCAGAAAATATTAAGAAAACCATCTATTCATGCACAAAAATGAGGAGTAATTCTATACCCTTTAGCTTTAAATCTGCATGGTCTAAGCCAGTAAGAGATCACAAAGGCTGCCTCTCCCCTGTGAGGGATAACAAAGGTGAGAATAACTTAAAGGTGTAGGGCACTCGAGGAGTGACATCAGCACACACTCAAAATCAGTAAGTCTTTGAAGAGCTCTTGAGGTAAGATTCTACCGTTTTCCTGAATTCCCGTTACATAATCACCAAGTAGAAAGCCGGTTCCCACTCAAACACATCTAGAGGTAAGAAATTCATTTTTTTCCTGGGCAGCCAAGTTCATTTTCAGGCAGTTAAGGTGTTTAACAGGATTGCCTGGCACTGAGCTGAACTTGGCCTACCTACAACTTACTGGTGCTAGTTATGTCCTTCGGAATCAAACAAAGTTGGGCTATTTGTGTCACAATGCAGCTTCTGTATTCATTTTTCAATGGCATCTTTTCTGGTATATCGTGTGTATTAGTCCAGTTGTGTTACTATTGAGGAATACCTGAAGCTGGGAAATGCATAAAGAAAAGAAATTTAATTGGCTCACAGTTCTACAGCTCTACCAGAAGCATGCCAATGTCATCTGATCGGTTTCTGGTGAGGGCCTCAAGAAGCTTGCAATCATGGTATAAGGTGAAAGGGGAGCCAGCATCTCACATGGCAGAAGAAGAAGCAAGAGTGAGAAGGAAGAGGTCCCAGACTCTTCTAAACAACCAGACATCCCATGAACTAACCGAGCAAGCACTCCCTCATCACCAATGGGATGCTGCTAAACCATTCACAAGGGATCCATCCCCATGATCCAATCACCAGACCCCACCTCCAATATTGGGAATCTCATTTCAACGTGAAATTTGGAGATGACAAAGATCTAAACCATATCAATCATCCATATTTCTTTTAACTATTTTTTAGATATCATGCTTGATAGACTGTTTACCTCTGAGAACAACAAAGAAAGTAGAAAACCCACTCTGAATCTGGCTCCTAAGACCTAGGCTGTAGTATCCCTTAATGAACAAGAACAATTCAAACAATAACAGACAATGTCACTAGGTGAAGACAAAAACAAGGCCACTCCATATTCAACTCTGAACAAGGAACAGGCTAGGATGCTGTACCACCAGGAAGTAACCAAACACCCCTTTCTCCCTGCGGACACGAGTGACTATTGCTTCTTTACCAATTTCAACTCTAGCTCCACTTCATTTGTCCTGGCTCCTAAATGGAAATTGTTCAGATAGCAGCATTAGCCATATAGCCCAAAGGTGGAAACAACTCAAATGTTTATTAAAAGATGAATGGATAAACAAAATGTGGTATACTCACAAAATGAAATATTGCCCAGCCATAAAAAACATGTGAACTGACATATGCTACTGCATTGATGAACCTTGAAAACATTATGCTGAGTGAAAGAAGCCAGACACAAAAGGCCACATACGGTATGAGTCCACTCACATTACCGAAGAACCAATAAGTGAACAAAGTCAAACTCACTTTATAAAATCTCCATCTAAAAAGGACATTTGAACAAAACCAAAAACAAAACAAAAGGCTGTGCTCAGGCATCTGCAGGTTTGTGAATTGTAGTAGAGGTGGAAATGAATCTGGAAAGTCCAGAATAGGAAAAGCTAGAGACAGAAAGTAGATTAGTGGTTACTTAGAACTTGGAGAGAGATGAGGGTGTGAAAGTAATAACTACAGGGTACAGAGTTTCTTTTGGAGGCAATGAAAATGTTCTAAAATTGGTTGTGGTGATGGATGCACATGTCTGTTGTGGAAATAATGAAAACCAACTGGCTATTTATCCAGAGCTTGCTACAGCAAGGGAGTCGGCCACCAGCACCTGTGTTTGGCAGACTCTCAAAAGGCAAAGCAGCAGGCGCGCCCTGATTGGAGGCTGCTGGCCTGGAGAACCACTGGCAGGCTAACACAGAAAGGCCTCCTATATGACTGTTTAGGGGTACATATTTGGCTTCCTCTGACTGATCCTGAATTGAAAGTGAGGGCAAAAATTAGGGAAGCTGGAAGTTATTAATCAAATCCTGGCCATTTGGGGCTGATCTTTATTGGGGTTAGTAATTGGTTTCCCGGATTATTTACCAGAGGAATTGACCTTACTTCCTACAGATTTGACAGAGAGTAGATTGGCTTCCTGGGCAGGTTATTGTAGATAATGGGTTGGTATCCTGTACTGGCTGCTACAGACTGTGGGTCACAGTTTATTTTTACATATAGTCTGGCCCTTGTTCATATGTATATTCAGTCTCTCACTTGAGTATACTAAAAACCATTGAATTGTGCACTTTTAATGGGTGAATTTTATGTTATGTAGATAATATTTGTATAAAACTGTAACAAATTCAAAAGAGGGACATAAACTTCAATTATCAAATTGCATCTGCTCCCTGCAACATCCAACCCAGAGCCAATCCTCGCTTCTTTAAGCTTTTCCCAAAATCTCCCAGCATAAGCTCAATCCCTGCAATAAACCCATCCTTCCTTCTTTTTGCTAAGATACCCATTGTTTGTATGCCGATATCTTGCTGTAACAAGTTAGTAAACTGGGCTTTCTCCCTACTGCAGTTTATCTTCTCTAACAACAGTAAGTCTGTACATATCCTTCTTGCATCATGTTATTGACAGATCTTTCACACGTGTCATCAGATCAGGACAGAAACAAGCAACATTTCCACCTTGCTCATTCTTGACACTGAACTTCCATTGTGAGACTGTCATCTGCTTTTTTTCTGAAACATCTATCCTCTTAAAAAACAAGAGCCTCAAAGCAGGAAAAGGTATATTATTTTTCCCCATAATCAGGTCCTTTTTTGAGGAACCATTAAAAGACTAATCTAAAAATATTAATAGTCATAGACCATAAAATGATGTTTTGCTTAACAATGGACTGCATGAACATGAACATGCATGAACGATGCATGAAGATGGTCCCAAAAGTTATAATACTGTATTTTTACTTCACCTTTTCTGTGTTGAGATAGGTTTAGATACACAAATACTTACTATTATGTTACAGTTGCCTACAATATTTAGTACAGTAACAACCTGTACAGGTTTCTAGCCTGGGAACAATAGGCTATACCATATAGCCTAGCTGTGTCATAGGCTACAACATCTAGGTTTGTGTAAGTTCACTCTAATGTTTGCGCAATGAAGAAATCAGCTACAGCTAATGATGCGTTTTTCAGAACATATTCCTATCCTTAAGTGACACATGACTCTGTGTGTGTGGGGGTGTATGTGTGACTGTGTGTGGGCGTGTGTAAAACTATACTTCTGAATTGGCTGTAAGCCCATATTAGCTTCCTTGAAGCAACCATTCATATGGAAATGGTCAAACACAAGGAAACTGAGAATCAATACTGAATAATTTAAGTTACTTATTAACTTTATTACATTAGCAGTGGTACATTCATTTCAATTATTGATCTAGCTTACTAATGAGACTTGGCAAAGCTTCTTGTATTGTCTATAACCTAAATGTGAGAGGAGAAAAGGCAGGGAAAGGAAAATATTCTTTTGATCTGCCTGGCCTTCTTCAGGCTTAGGAATTAAGAATTTCATTTCTTGGAGCCATCAGGAGCTCCACCAGGTTTTCAGATTCAAGCTATCAGCACTGCTTCTCTTATTTGGAGAGTAGCCCACGGTCACTGTGCTTCCTACATTCAGATTGTTCATAAGCAGAATATTAAGAGACCCAGGCTATAAAATGCTGACGCTGACTAAACAAGGGGCATCTTATAGAAAAGCCAGGGGTGAGAGGCTGAAAGTAGAGAATCTGCTCACATTCCGCCTAAAGTATTTGGGTGGCCTAAATTATCTGTCCCTCTCTCACCCACAGACCAAGATGCTGTCCTTACCCAGGTTGTCTAGAGCAGGGCACTGACACATCCTCAAAACCCCCAGTCTCATTCTAGGCTGGGACTTCAGCAGAGCTCCTGAACCAAAGTTACAGCTGAGTCCTAGAAGTAGGAAGGAGACAAGAGAACACAGGTGCATGTTTAATTTTTAATCTTAGGAGAAATGAGATTCAAAATCAAGCCAAAGAGGTCCACCTCTTACATGCAAAAGCAAGCATATAACAAACCAATCCTGCTACAAATAACAGCTATAGACTCTGGGCAGAATATAAAACACAGCTACTGGAG
Source organism: Pan troglodytes (assembly GCF_028858775.2). Classification (NCBI taxonomy): domain Eukaryota; kingdom Metazoa; phylum Chordata; class Mammalia; order Primates; family Hominidae; genus Pan; species Pan troglodytes. Next base: position 15,276,509 of record NC_072410.2, on the reverse strand, counting down.
AGCTCTGGAGACTGAACAAAAGAATACAAATTAACAAAAGAATACAAATTATCAAATGAGGTTCAAAACTTGAAACAAGCTGCCAAAATAGAGATTTCTGTAGATTTTTCCCTGTGGCAAGATGGGTGTGGAGCAGTGCAAATTCTGATAGAACATCCACCATTTTTCTTTTCTTTCTTTTTTCTTTTTTTTTTTTGAGATGGAGTTTCACTCTTATTGCCCAGGCTACAGTGCAATGGCGTGATCTTGGCTCACTGCAAGCTCTGCCCCCCAGGTTCAAGCAATTCTTCTGCCTCAGCCCCCGGAGTAGCTGGGATTATAGGCGCATGCCACCATGCCCAGCTACTTTTTTTGTATTTTTAGTAGAGACAGGGTTTCACCATGTTGGCCAGGCTGGTCTCGAACTCCTGACCAGGTGATCCACCTGCCTTGGCCTCCCAAAGTGCTAGGATTACAGGTGTGAGCCACCACGTTGGGCCCACCCACCATTTTTCTGATCAGAAGACCCAGGACGAAGAACTAGGACAACTAGGTCCACTAGCCAATGAGAGGAAAACCCTAAAATAGAACCAGTGAAGGGAATCCCAAATTCTGATAAACTCAGGTTAAGTCTCTAGCTGACCCTTGAGTCAGATGTGCGTAATAAAATGAAAGCAGCATACAGCTAAAGATTAAAGAATTGGCCTAAGATCTGAAATTTCACCTCTTTTCATTCCCTACAGGAAATTTCAACTTCAGTATGAGTCTAATCAAGTTAACTGACTGCTTAAAAGCAATCGATACTATTTTTCAGAATATAAGAGAATCCAGAATTATATGATCTAATATTTACAGGGTCAAGCATTCAATTTAAAATAATTTATATATGATGATTCAAGAATATGTAACCCATTCCAAAGGGAAAGACAATCAAAGTAGGCAACCTTGTTTTGATCCCAATGTTGAAATTATCAGACAAAAACTTTAAAGTGGCTGTTATAACCCTGCAAGTGAGGTAAGAAAAAATCTGCTCCAAATAAAAAAAAAATAGAAAAATTTAGCAGATATGACTGAAAAAAGAGTCAGTGAAGTAGAAACCAAGTAAGTAGAAATTCTCCACTTATAAGAGAGAAAAAATATTTTTTAACAAATCCTCAAGAATTAGTGGGACAAATTTAAGAGGTCTAAGAGTTAATTGGAGTCTCACAAGAGAAGAGAAAGATAATTTCTAAAAATTAAAGATATTAAGAAATAATGCTCAAAAACTTCCTAAATTTTATAATCCACATAAATTCACAAATTTAAGAATCTCAACCAAATATAATTTGGATAAATTTGAAAACCATACCTAGACGTAGCATAATCAATGGCTAGCAAAATAAAGAGAAAAAAAATTAAGGCATAGAAAATTACAGACAGGAAAACTATAATTCAGAACTCTACTGAATGCTCATCAGAAACTATGCAGGCTGAAGCAAAACGAAACAATATCTTCAAAGTTATTTTTTAATTCAACCCAGAAATCTATAAGCATCAAAAATATTATTCAAGAACAAAGGAAAGGGGCACTTCTGGAATAATGGAGTAAAGGCTTTCAAATGTCTGCTCCTCCATAAAATTAGTGAGAACAATGAAACAATTATTTACGTCAACTTTTTCATGTCTCTGTGAATTAATCAAAGGCTTCCAACAATCAAAGCAGTGTTTATTCAGGAAAAGTGGACAATTTTCAGTATAAACTGTGAGCTCTGTGGCAGTCTAACTTGCCTTATTCCCAACCCCCTCTCTCCAACTCCATGATAGCCTTGAAAACCAACAGCTTTGCAACTATAGTAATTATGAAAAACAGTAGCATAGCAAATACTGGCGGGGGCAGCAGAGGTTTGGAGCTCCCCCAAAAAGCCTTACTCCACAGACTTGTCACTATTTGAAAGAATACCCCAAACAAATGCGGTCCCTAGGCAGAGAGAATGTATTGCTTCAAGCTAGTTAAGGAAACCACCTAATCATTAGCTGACCACTAAGCTCCAGAGCTGAGAATTCAGTGGCTGCTAAGATCAAAGAATACACACTAGTTGGCTGGGCACAGTGGCTCATGCCTGCAATCCCAGCACTTTGGGAGGCCGAGGAGGGTGGATCACACGGTCAGGAGTTCCAGACCAGCCTGGCCCAGATGGTGAAACCCCGTCTCTACTAAAAATACAAAAATTAGCCGGGCACGGTGGTGGGCACCTGTAATCCCAGCTACTTGGGAGGCTGAGGCAGGAGAATCGCTTGAACCAGGGTGGCGGAGGTTGCAGTGAGCTGAGATCAAGCCACTGCACTCTAGCCTGGGCAACAGAGCTAGACTCCGTGTAAAAAAAAAAAAATATATATATATATATATATTTACACTAGTCAAGGAAAGTCATTAAACTAACAGTAACAATAACAAAAGCAAGAGAAAACGGCTACAGCAAAAACCCCGGGGTGGATGTCTCCAGCAGAGCATTCATGTTATATTATTTAAAATGTCCAGTTTTCAATAATAAATTATGAGACAATGCAAAGTGAAAGGAAGTATGGGCCATACACAGGGAAATAAGTCAGTCAGTAAAAACTGTCCCAGAGGATGCCCAGACAGTGTAAACATGAAAGAAAGATTTTAAATCAACCATTACAAATATGGTCAAAGAACAAAAGAAAACAATATCTAAAGAATTAAAGAAAAGTTTGAGAATGATGTTTCACCAAATAAAGAATACCAATAAAGAGATAGAAATTAGATTTTAAAGAAACAACCACATTTTAAAGAAACAACTACAACTAAAATAAATATTAGGATATCAAATTCAGAAATATGTTTTTAAAATAATGAAGTATCACATAAGTAAATTTGGTTTAACATTCGGAAATCAATCAGTGTAATTCACCATATTAAGAGATTATAGGAGAAAAATCATATTATGAACGCAAAAGATAGGAGAAAGGCTTTGACAAGATTAACATACATTTGTGATAAAAACTCTTCAAACTCGAATAAAAAGCTTTCCATATTTAATAAAGGACATCTGTAAAATATCCACTGCATATTGTACTTAATGGTAAAAAATTAAGCAATTGAAAACTTTCTTGCTTAAGAATGGAAACAAGGTAAGAATGTGTGTTCTCATCGCTTCTATTCAATATTGTACTAAATAGAGTAATATTTAGAGAACTAAATATCATACTATGTTTAGCAGTATCTCTTGTCCCTATCAACTATATATCAATAGCAACCTCTAAGTCATTATAACCAAGAAATGAGAAATTGCCAATGTCCTCTGGGGAGGAATATCACCTCCAGCTGTTAATCACTGCAGTAATGCACAAAAACAAAACACATTACAAATTAAAAGATGTCAAAACATCCCCATTAGGCAGATAGCATATTTGTTTACATAAAATTCCTCAGGTATTTACACAAAAATGCTAGTGAATTTAGCAAGGTCACTAGATACAAAGGTAATATATAAAAATCCATTGCATTGTATTTTAGAAACAAACAATTAGACATTGAAATTAGAATAACAACTTATAGCATGACAGAAACATAAAATAGTTATTAACAATAAACATAACAAAAGATGTAGAAGCTTTCTCTATGGGGTATTGCTGAATTCTACATGTAGAATATTGCTGACAGAAATTAAAGGCCTAAAGAAGTGGAAGGGCGTACCATGTTCATTGATTAGAATGGAGCAAGCCAATCAGTCATTCCCACAATATGAAAAGTTATATTTATATAAGAAAACTTATTTTAAATTTCCCTAAAGTTGTCTTATGAGATTTGATAATGAAATGCAGCTAAAGTACTTAGTATAGTATCTGGCACACAGTAAGCATGCAACAAAGCTTACCTATTATTATTATTTAATTACTGCTTTCTCTGCCATAAAATTCCATCTGTTTCTTCCAGCATTAGCTTTCATTTTTAAAACTAATAGAAACTTCTACTTCCATGTATTTTTTTGAAAATCTTCCTGAATCTGAACAGATAGACTCTTCCCACCTTCTGCACGAACTTGGAACACAGAATGCTAGAGCTGGCCATATAAAGCAGCTAATTAATTCCATGACTGAGTAAATGAGTTGTTCTGGCTCCCTTTACAGGTAGGGATGAATATCATAACAAAAATCAGCCACATCTCCCTTGTCACATTTCTTGGCTACTGATCTCCTTCAGGGAAAAATAAAATAAACTCAAAATATGGTTCTTATGAACCAGAAGCACCATAAAGATCAAGAAACAAAAAAATCTTAAAACCACTTTTACACTGTAATAGTATTACATAAAAATTATTATTCAGTGCATAAGTAAAATTAGACAGTGAAGAAAATCTACATAAATTAAATACCCACGGGTTTGAACAAATAGCCCACAAATGTTTTTATACCTTGATTTCTCTGAATAGAAACCCAAGTTTGATAAGACACTATTTCCCACCTCTTTATAGAGAATAGCATTTATGGAGTCTGGTCTTATAATAACTAATTTCACTTCCTGAGGATTTTCTACATGTGGATGATGAGGTAAAATTATGAATCAAGATTTAATATGAAAAGGTGAAGAGAAATGATACATGATACTGTTTTAATAAAATAAGCTAAAACTTGGAGAAGGATCAAGAATTCAGTCTTACTCAGCCTTTCTTGGGACCCTCATTTGACCTTCTCAAGAAAACCAAAAAGAAACAAGCTGTGATGGGTAATTTCTTTTGGAGCTAAGTAATGGAGCCATTATGCAATGATAAATCAGGGGAAGAGTCTCTTCCAGTAATGTGATTACTAATCCCAGGGTCAGAGGCAGTGGCAAGCAGAGGATCTAATGACGTAAGTTTATAGCCTTCAAGGCCTAATCACGCCTGCTACTACACTGGCTCAAATGGTATCATTTTTATTATACTAGCAACCAACCAACCAGCTAGGTCAAAAGGGGGAAAAACAAACCTGGGGCAATTGTGTTCGGCCACAAATACCTTATTTGGTTTGGTGGCAATTGAATAACAACATCTCTGGTGAGCTGCTAATGAAATCCTCTTCTCTTAGCATCTAATCAAAATTCACAGCCAGAAGCAATATGGAATGAATATTCCAGCTAAAACATTAATTATTCTGGTGATAAAATTGTCTCCACAGTGGGCTTCAAGCAGGCACATTCTTTGTGACCAGAAATGCTTAAAACATCATGTTCACCCTTTGATGTCTGAACACTTCAAATTAGGAAGGAGGGAGGGCAAGTAAGCCATCTATTCCCCAGCAGGGCCTAGTGGGCAGCATGAACATCAGAGAGAGCAAAGCATGTGCATTTATAGCTCTTGTCCTTCAAACTCTGGGGAAAATGACACTAAGATTTCAAAAGTCATGAGCATAGGAACTAAGCCTAATTTAAAAGATTAATAGTTTTATCCCCATTTAGTTAACCATAAGTAGATTGTAGTTGTTCTATATAATTTACCTGCAGAATACTAGTATTTGTTAAAATCAGAACAACCTTGCAACCGTTCATTAATTGTAATGTTTTCTCTAAATGTAGAAGTGCCATTGGCAAGGCCATGAACATAAAGTATCACAGGCACCACCACTGTCAGAAAGAAAACACTTCAGCACTCTTAGTACTTGCAGAGTTCTGGGCATGGTGATCTGGAGAGAAATTCAATATAATTTACCCACCATCTGGCCTATGTTCTGCTTGTTTTCTTATGACAACTATGCATGGCTTTCAACTGTCATTTTAAGAACAACCACGTTGTATAATTTAAGGCCAGTAAGTAATGGTAGATGCTCAGAGTCCTGGTTGGGAAAAGATTAGTTTAATATTAATGACAATAATATTAATAACAATACTTAGTGAGCACTGGTGCCAGATACTTTAGTAAATACTTTACATGGATTATATAATTTAATCCTCACATTGACCCTATGATAGGCAGGGCACTGGGCTCATGCCTATAATCCCAGCACTTCAGGAGGCTGAGGTAGGAGAGCCGCTTGAGTCCAAGAGTACAAGACCAGCCTGGGCAACATAGTGGGACCCCCATCTCTACAAAAAGTGTTTTTAAAAATATTAGCCAAGAGCGGTGGTGGTACACACCTGGGGTCTCAGATATTCGGGAGGCTGAGGTGGGAGGGTCTTTTGGGCCTGTGAGTTTGAGGCTGCAGTGAGCCATGATCGTGCCAGGCACTCCAGCCTGGGCAACTGAGTGACAGCCTGTCTCAAAAAAAAAAAAAAAAAACCCTTTGATAATAATATATCATTGTGCTTATTTACAGATGAAGAAACTACATGCTTAAAGAAATGTGCAAGTTAGGTCACATAGCTAAGAAGCTGAGGAACTAAGTTAATAACCTATGGCCAAATGAGTTCAGAGTTCAGTTCAGCTCCACCCTCTTGGCAGATAAGTAGCAGCAGAAATGAGTCTAACTAACAGGCACTGAGTGTTGACACTGTTCTGAGTGCTTTAACTTATTGAATTCCCACAATTCTGAGATGAATATTAATTATATTATTATTATTATTTCCATTTTACTGAACAGAGGAAATAGAGACACAAAGAGACTATTAGGTGACCAAAGTCAACACAGCTGTCTAGAACTGAAATTTTAAAACTCCGTTGTCTGTGAAGTCCGTACTATTTGGTGAACTATTTCTAAAACCATTATTCTTTACTTACTCACAATGTTTCCCTTGGTTTTCTAGGCAATTGGAAGATGTATGAAATTACCTTTTTGTGTGGTATGAATTTCAGGGTAGTCTGTAATTTATTTTTATGGGAATAAAATGACTGGGGATCAAAAATAAATAGCCTAATTTTTATTTAGGTACAATTAGTTATAATTGGTTTATGTGACCTTGATGTGTCTTTTCATTTTTCCTGAACTTGATTTCCTTGGTTATAAAATGAAGGGTTTATACTAGGTGACTTATAAGGATCCTACAAGTGAAAACTTATCAATCCTCGCCATTCTTCTAAGTATATGAGTATGTGAGCACTCAACCTGTTACAAATTTTTTTTTTCTCTGAAGTCAAGGCAAGGTTAGCTAACTTTCTTATTGAACTCTGTTTACCTGTGTTTAGGGGCTAACCTGATGATGTACTTCTGAATAGGTAAAGCTTTACTTCCAGGGAATGTCCTAGCAGAAAAATACACATTACCTTTCCTGGGAATCACTTATGGTGTATTTGCAGTAAAAGGCCAGTCAACAAACCTTTCCCTCCATAAGCCTTGAAGAAAATCATTAGCATTAATTAACCATGGGAAAGTGGAATTTACAATATTAACTTTCAAAAGCATCTGTGGAAATAAGTTCTGATATTCAAGCACGCCCTCATTTCATAGATACCCTTAAACTGTCTTCTAAAAGCTAATTTACACTGGGTGGCTCAGGAGATATTCCCCAAGAATGGGTACAAAGAGCAAGACATAATAACCCTTGGGCTTAGGTAGAAAAACGAATCTCAGAAAATGATGAGTAGGAATGTGTTTGAGACAGTGAGGCTATAAAAGACATACTTCCCACTGATTAAGAAATTTGCTTCCAAGAAGAGCTGTACTCCAAGAGGGAGTTAAAGACACTTAAAGGCAAGTGTCATTATTTTTGAATGAAGAAGTACACGAAAGCTATCTATGGCGACTAATTTCTTAAAAAGCATGTTTCTATTCTAAAACTATTCCAAGAGTGAAATAAATGTTTGCATTTTCTACAGAAGTCCAAGAAAATAACCAAAATACATAAAACAGGCGATTGGTTGATTAAATGTGCCAAGACCATACAATGGAATGTGGCACAATCATTAAACTTAATACTCTAGAAATATTTAATAGAAAGATGTTCACTATTTATTTGGATTTAAAAATATGTCCCAAAACAATAACCCAGTGATAGTGCCATTTTCCAATGTGTGAGTGTAGTGCATGTAAGTATATATGCCAATGTGATAGCTGACTACTTATTATCTTATTAGTTTATGAGCATTTTATAATTTTTTGGTAATAAGCATGTATTAATTCTTTAATGAAAGCAAATATATATTTAAAGTAGCCTAAGAAGGCAGATCCTGTGTGCAATCAACAAGACATAATATATCTCAAAAGGCACAATTTCTTAGATTAGGGATTTGTTGCTGTACATCGAGGCTTTCCCTGGTGAAGCTGTTCTGAGCGCTGAACCACTTCTGCTAGGCTGTCAATAAAAAACCCCTGCTTGGTAGCTTAATATGATCCACCTTTGGACATCCACACAATAGCTGAGTGGGACAAGTGTTCATTGTTTATCTAAGCAGGGAGTCTTATGCTGACTATGGCTGTCTCTACGTCAGCGTTGTAACAGCTCTGGGAGTGAAGAATTGTTATGACATGGCTTTTCAAAATGGCAACCATAAAATAACCACTTGAACTCACCCATGATGCTTAACCCTGTCACTGGCAAGATCAGATTTACAGCTGGAGCCAAAAAGTCTGTAGTTTCTCTCCTCAAATCATGCTTTAAAAGGAGAAAGCAGATTAGAGATCAAAATGTGGAACTCTGGGAACACACATCTATTAAATACCTTATTTTGCTAGTGGCAGAAGTATTAGTAACCAGAAAAATGAAAGAAAGCAAGACAGAAGCCACCGCATTAAAATATATCCTAAGACAGCTTTGAATCCATTAGAGAAAAACACAGGACAAAAAATGTTTGGCTGAAAACTCTTCAGATTTATCCTTTTGAAAATTATTCTTCCAAAACGTGTTCTCATTTTCTAAGTGAAAATAAAGTAATAAAATTCATGTATTACTAAACAAATGCTATATAGGCACTCAAGTAAGATATACCATACAACTCCATAACAGTCAAGCTGACAGCATTGCACAAAGGCAGGAGTGCTTAACAGCAGGCTGAATAGATGGCAGCTCCTGGAATTGGGCAACATGACAGCACCAAGTGACTTTCTGTATTCATAGTACATTACAGAGCCGTTTCCCCACTGTACAGATTGTATTTGGTTTTTAGAAGTACCTGGTGAAGCACATAGAGAAATGATGATTGCTCATATCCCATTTTTCAGGTAAGGATGCTATGGTTAATGAAGTACCCACAACCAGAAGCACTCAGTGTTTGAAAATGAGATTTTTGACCCCAAAGTGAAAATATCTAACTCTCAAAAACACAGAAATGCCAGTTTAGTAAATTATTGTTCTATTACCCATTATATAAAACAAGAAAATTCTTGAGATTTTTAAAAAATTAAAGTTCTAGAATGTTTTTGTTTCCTGAATATCTACCACCTTTTTTATTTTTTCCAGAAAACAGTTTCTTTATATTTTTAATTGAGGTAAAATTTATGTAACATAAAGTTATTCATTTTAAAGTGAGCGATTCAGTGACATTTAATACATTGACAGATTTCTCCCACCAGCACCTCCATGTACTTCCAAAGTATTTTCATTACCCAAAATCAAACTTTATACCCATTAAACAATTAGTCTCTCCCCCCCACCTTTCTGTGTTCTATGTTTATGAATTTACTTACTTTGGCTATTTCATATAAATAAAAGGATACACCATGTAACCTTGTGTTACCCTCTAACACATAGCTGGGGAGGAGGGGGATGAGAAATTCTAGTTAATCTTTTTCCAGGGAGATAATATAGCCCTCAACTAGGACATGGAGAGTGAGAGATCTCTGTGTCTTTGGCTGCACCCACACCAAGTGGAGTTTCCATTGTATTGAGCTGAAAGAGGGTAATAAAGAGGTGAGTCATAATTCAAATCCCAGAAACTCCAACTATTCTTACCAAGTTGTAGTAAATGTTCTTTTAAAAAAGCTTCTGCCTTTGTATATGCTCTTAGGACGATCTCCAGAGAATTAAATGGTTGTTTGTTTCATGTTAATTTTATTAGTTATGCTAATTTTACAGAGGAACAGGACAACAGAGCTCTTGTCACTTTCATTGTGAAGTAGAACTCTGCTCTTTGCTGTTTTAATGCTGGAAATGTACCTGGTTATTGAGCAGACCCAGGTAAAAAAGAGTATCACAAAATATTTGGAATTGGTAAGAACCTTAAAGGTCAGCTAATATATTAACTCAACCATCAGTATTTTTTACAGATTTTTTAAAGTCGATATTTAGAAACAATAAGGAGCATCCTAGCCACACAGGAATTTAATGCCAAATGGAAGAGTAAAAGGAGGTCATATATGGGGAAATTTGTAGATTCCACCTTAAAAAGGTGCTATATTTATCATGCAATAAGTTTATTTCTTATCCTACTAGATGGTTTATGTGACTTTCTAGACGCAGCTTCCCAAGTGGCTCCTGAGTGTGCCCTGGTGTACCAAACAGTGCATTTATTAGCCTCAATGCGTGAGGCACAACTGAAATAAAACCGGTTTAAATTTTATAAGGAAAGGTGCAGCAGTATTGTAGAGTTGTTTCTTTTATGAGCACTCATACCCTCACACATATAATTTGCATGTGTATTTTAAATACAGGTATGTTATATTCATAGGAAGATATAGACATGTAAAAATAACAGGGTGGCTTTTTTTCATTTCTCATAGGTCCAGAAAAAATAACACATTTAAGGAATGTTTAAACTCATAAAGAACAATTATGTTATAAATGTGTATTCCTAAAGGATAAATTAAGAATTTAATGTTAAGTCATGAATCTCAGTTTAATATTATAATACTATTTTAGTATGATCCCTAAAATATTCATCTCAATATCCAATAGATCAAAACAGAATGCATCAATGTATTAATCTTTTGAAAAGTAGCTCAAATAAGTCACTCAATGCCACCAGGATGTTTGTGAAATAGGACAGTAAAAATGAAAATATTTTGGAAAATGTATAATAAAATGTACTCTGCCTAATAAAAATATCCTGGCAAGAAAAAAAAGCATATTGAAGATCTACATGCATATTTAAAAAATACTTCTAGTTCATAGGATTAAAGAGTCAAAGAAGATAACCAAAAAGTTTTGTCTTCTCTGCTGAGTAACACTTCCAGTGAGCCCTGAGATTTCTCCTTTGCTAACTTTACAGAACTGTGGTAAAATTAAGATTTTTGCATTCTTCAGTTGAAGATTTATGTAGTGGGCTTCTGGCCATGTTATTATATGATTGCATAAAATGAAAACCTATCGATTCTAATTTATGTTCATATTATCCAACTTAAAAAATTACCTATCCTGATTTCACTTGAAAAGGAAGAAATTTCTCAAATATCACAGTAAAGATTATTGTAACAATAAGACAGCAACTTCAAAATTTTAGATAAATTTACTTATTTTCTTCTGCCTGAAGGAAAGAGAAAGAGAAAGAGAAAATAATAAGGTACTGCAGATGAAAAGCTCCACTCACTCATCTGTTCATGTCTTGAAGTTGTAAATATTATTTTATATATCTTAATGCAGAAAACATGTGAACAACCAGCCAATAACCTGAGAAAGCTATCTGGACTTTTCCTCAGAACTGTCTGGCTCTGTGGCTATGGGTTTGTGTTTCCTAGAACTGTATATTTATTTTGCATGGCCAGGGGTTTCTTGTGCCTTAGGAAAGCCATAGGACACAGAGGATCACATGGTAATTTACACTGTTTGTCACAAGGAAGCTTTGGATAAAGATGCTCTTTGATATATTAGACAGGGAGTGAGTGGGCTTGACACAACTGGCAGGGAAGAAATAAATGAGACAAAGTTTTCATCCGTGTTTAGTTATGGAAAGAATCCAGAAACTTTCAAAAAATAAAATCTGTATATCGATTTCATATTGTGAGATCAAATCTTACAAAAGTCAGGCAGCCATCTAGAAGGCTTGATCTAGGCTATGAGAACTCACTGGAATCCATAAACAGGTGGTCTATGACTTCCTTAGTATCATATTTAAAACGTGATGTGTTTTGTATATATGCTAATATTTCCACAGGGAGAGTTCATGTCTTCTATAATATGCAACTCAGAGAGTTCCATGATTTATTCAATAGTTGGTCCCTACTCTGTGCCATGCTAGACACTGGGTGTGCTTGTATCTATTATCTCTTTTTGTTTTAAAAAAAAAAATCCCCAGGCTCATTGGCTTACAGTGGTACGTTAGGTCTTTCTTGCACTGCTACAATGAAATACCTGAGACTGGGTAATTTATAAAGAAAAGAGGCTTAATTCACTCATGGTTCTGCTAGCTGTACAGGAAGCATGGTGCTGGTATCTGCTTGGCTTCTGGGAAGGCCTCAGGAAGCTCACAGTCATAGCAGAAGCCAAAAAGAGAGTTGGCATATCACATGGTGAGAGCAGGAGCAAGGGGAGAGGGAGGTGTCACACACTTCTAAACAACCATATCTCATGAGAACTTACGTGAGAATAGCACCAAGCCATGAATGATCGATCCCCATTACCCAAACACTTTCCACCAGGCCCTACCTCCAACACTAGGGATTACATCTCAACAGGAAATTTGGAGGGGTAATCCATACTATATCATTCTTCCCCTGGCCCCTCAAGTCTCATGTACTTCTCACATTGAAAAACACAATCATCCCTTCTCAATCGTTCTTCAAAAGTCTCAACTTTTGCATTTCAGCATTACTCAAAATTCAAAAATCCTAAGTCTAAAGTTTCATCTGGAAATGAGTTATTTTTGCCTAAAAATTTGCAAAACTGAAACAAGTTATTTACTTCCAAGATATAATGGGAGTACAGGCATTTGGTAAACACTTCTATTCCAAAAGGCAGAAATTGGCCAAAAGAAAGGGGCCTCAAGGCCCCATGCAAGTCTAAAACCTAGCAGGGCAGTCACTAAACTTTAAAGCTGTGAAATAATGTCCTTTGACTCCATGTCCCACATCCAGGGCACACTGCTGCAAAGGGTGGGCTCCCAAGGTTTTCAGTGGCTCTGCCTCTGTGTCTCTGCAGGGTTCAGTCCCTGTGGCTGCTCTCATGTGTGGGAGCTGAGTTCCCAAGACTTTTCCAGGCACAAGATGCAAGCTGCCCGTGGATATACACTTCTGTGGTCTGGAAGACCTGGCCCCCTTCTCACAGCTCCACTAGGCAGTGCCCCAGTGGGGAGTCTGTCTGGGTCCTCCGACCCCCACATTTCTCCTTGGCACTACCTTAGTAGAGGTTCTCTGTGAGGGCTCCATTCCTGCAGCAAGCTTCTGCTTGGGTCACCAGACTTTTTCACACACCCCCTGGAATCTAGGCAGAAGCTGCGAGTCCTTCTTCACTCTTGCACTCTGTGTGCCTTCAGGCTTAACAATACATGGAAGCTGCCAAGGTTTATGGTGGGTTGTACTTTCTGGAGCAGCAGCCTGAGCTGTATCCAGGACCCTTTGAGACTCAGCTAGAGGCAGAATGGTCAAGATGCAAAGAGCAACCTCTTGGTGTGGTATAGAACAGTGGCACCCTGGGCCACGTTCAAGAGACTATTGGGTTCTCCTTGGCCTCAGGGGTCTGTGATGGGAGGGGCTACCTAGAAGATTTCTGAAATACCTTCAAGACCTTTTTCCCATTGTCTTGGATGTTAGCACTTTGCTCCTTTTTAGTCATGCAAATCTCTCTAGCAAGTGGTTGCTCTGTAACTCTCTTGAATTCCTCTCCTGATAATGCTTATTTTTCCTCTGCCACATGTCCAGCCTGCAAATTCTCCAAACTTTGATCCTCTGCTTTCCTTTTAAATATAAATTTCATCTTTAAGTCATTTCTTGTCTCCCACATCTGAGCATAGGTTTTTAGAAGCAGTCAGACCACATCTCGAATGCTTTGCTGATTGAAATTTCTTCCACCAGATACCCTAAGTCCTCTCTCTTAAGTTCATACTTCAACAGATCCCTGAGGAATGGAGATAATACAGCCAAGTTCTTTGCTAAGGCACAACAAGGATGATCTTTGCTCCAGTTCCCAATACGTTTCTCATTTCCATCTGAGACCTCATCAGCCTGAACTTCACAGTCAATATCACTATCAGCATTTCAGTTACTACCGTGTAACAGTCTAAGAATTTCCAAACTTTCCCTCATCTTCCTGTCTTCTGAGCTCTCCAAACTCTTCCAACCTCTGTCTGTTACCCAGTTGTAAAGCTGCTTCCACATTGTCAGGTATCTTTATAATAATGGAGGGATGACCTAACATAAAAAATTGGTATCAGAAGTGAGGTATTGCTGAAAAGAATCAGATCTTGTGAAAACTCATTATCCTGAAGATAGCACAAAGCCATAAAGGGTCTACCCACATGATGCAAACACATCCCACTAGGTCCCCCCTCCAACACTGGGGATTACATCTCAACATGAGATTTGAAGGAGACATCCAAACTATATCAAGCAGTAAGCATTTACTTTTTCTTATGAATCTATATGTCACCTGGGCTGTCCTTACAGCATTTCTCATGTATTTGTGGACAGCTGATACACTGGCTGAAATTGCGAGGTTTAGGACAGCCTCCCACACATGCCTGGCAGTTGTCTGCTGGGGGCAATGGTAGTGGCTGAGAGATTGCATGCCTTTCATCATCCAACAGGTTAGCTTAGGCTTACTGATACTGCAGTAACAGGGGTCCAGAAAAAGATCAAAGCATGCACAGCATTTTGAGGTCTAGGCATGAATTCAGAATACCATATTGTGCCTTTTTTTTTTTTTGCCAGTGCAAGTCACAAGTTTAGCCCAGATTAAAGAGGTGGAGAAACATAGTCTACCTCCTGATCAGAGAATGTTCAAAATCACACTGCAAAGAGCAATGATACAAGGAGTAAAAAATCAAGGGCATGTGTGCATAAAAATCAAGGGCATGTGTGCATTCTCCCAGTGATTGTTCAAAAATTGGCTTTAGTTGATTACCATGCCTTTTATCCACACCATTGCCAGGTATTTCCTCAGTCTGGCTTTATTGTTGGCCATGTACCTTGATTTGGCTATAACATGCAGGTGGAAGTCCAAGTGTGTCCATTCTGAACCAGACCTTAGGAAAACTTGTCTGTTCTGCTTGTCCACTTTTTATTATTTTTATTTTTGGTGGGTACATAGTGGGTGCATATATTTATGAGTTGCATGAGATAGTTTGATACAAGCATGCAGTCTGTAATAATCACATATGGGTAAATGGGGGTATCTATCCCCTTAAGCATTTATCCTTTGTATTACAAATAATCCAATTATACACTTTTGTTATTTTTAAATGTACCACTAAACTATTTTTGACTATAGTAACTCTATTGTGCTAACAAATACTAGCTCTCATTCATTCTATTTTTTTTTCCCATAAGCATCCCAGATTCCTCACACACTCCCCCACACTTCCCAGCCTCTGGTAACCAAATCTCTACTCTTTATCTCCATAAGTTTAACTATTTTAATTTTTCAGTTCCCACAAATAAGTGAGAACACATGAAATTTGTCTTTTTTTGCCTGATTTATTTTACTTAACAAAATGGCCTCTAATTCTATCTATGTTGTTGCAAATGACAGGATCTCATTTTTTAATATGGCTAAACAGTACTCCATTGTGTATAAATACCACATTTTCCTTACTCAGTCATCTGCTGGTGGACACTTAGGTTGCTTCCAAATCTTGGCTATTGTGAACAGTGATGCAATAAACTTGGGAGTGCGGATACCTCTTTTATATACTAATTTTCTTATACTAATTTTTTAAATACTAATTTATATACTAATATACATACCCAGGAGTGGGATTTCTAGATTTTGTGGTAGGTCTATTTTTAATTTTTCGAGGAACCTCCATACTGTTCTCCACAGTGGTTGTACTAGTTTATATTCCTAGCAACACTGTATGAGGGTTCCTTTTTCTTTGCATCCTTGCCAGCATTTGTTATTGCCTATTCAGATTTTGGATTTCTTCATGGTTTAATCTTGGTGGGTTGTAAGTGTCTTTTATCCACACCATTGCCAGGGTCTCATCATGGACACATTTTAATTCCACACTCTGGCTTTATTGTTGGCCATGTACCTTGATTTGGCTAAGACATGCAGGTGGAAGTCAAGGAATTTATCAATTTCTGCTATATTTTCCAATTTATTGACATATAGTTGCTCATAGTAGACACTATTTATCTTTTAAATTTCTGCTGTATTAGATGTAATGTCTCCTTTTTCATCTCAGATATTATTTGAGTCTTCTCTCATTTTTTCTCAAGTCTGGCTAAAGGTGTGCCAATTTTGTTTATCTTTCTTAAAAAACTTTTTTTTATTTCAGGGATATTTTATATTGTTTTCTTCATTTCAAATTTATTTATTTCTGGTATGATCTTTATTTTCTCCTACTAATTTTAGGTTTGGTTTTCTCTTGCTTCTTCCGTTCTTTAAGATGCATTGTTAAGTTGTTTATTTGAAGTTTTTCATGTTTTTTGATGTAGGCACTTAATAGCTATAAACTTCTCTGCTTGTCCTTTTTACATCTTGTCATTGCCATATGGAAAACAAGTCCCAGAAGAAGGATGAGAGAAGTGTGGAGCAAGATCCAGCCTGCTGAATTGCACTGTGAAAAAGATGATCCCAACCACCACAGCCTCAGAAGAGACATCTCTGCTGATCCACAGGTTCATAAGTATGGACAGCATTATTGGCAATGGTTGCAATAACCACATGATATACCAAAGAGATTATAGTGTGAAAGATACACAAGATCACTTCCTTCATGGAGCCTGCAATCCAATGGGGAGAAATACATATAAATGAATAAACAAAAATACATTAAAATAATTCGTATTATGAATAAAGTGAAATGAGCAAGAGGCTGGTAACAGAGCTTGTTTTACAAGGGTGACTAAAGACTGCTCACAATATTTTTTTGCATTTTTAAATACATATCGGTGGTGTCAACATAGCTTCAGTCACAGAAGCCTGTGCTACAGAAAATGGTTGTCACTTTACTGCAATTTTTTAAAAGATGCCCTAGTTCTTAAACTTTAACTGTGGCTCTGACAATTCTCAATATAGTTTAATATTAGTGAATGATAAAATGACTGGCATATGGTGAATATGCCAATAAATAAAAGTTGGTATAATTTTAGAACATCATAGTGGGTTATAAGTAAAATATTGCAGCTCATTTTACTTTTGTTAATGAGTCAGAAAAAAATTATGTATGTTCGATGTTTTACTCGCTTGTTCTGGCATATTTGGGCAAACTGAAATTTATGTGCCACTGTGCCACTGCCATCCTTGAGCACACCACTAGGTTTTACTGAAAATGAATAATTACTGCTTCTTGGCCAGATGGACAATTCCAAAATAAACAGAAGAAATCCTAAAGCAATGTTAGCTTGGCTTCCAATAATGAGTTTTAGAGAAAAGAATAAAGCTTTCTCACCTACAGTGATTTTGATTCATCCTTTAAATAGAAGATATTCCACATTTTCATTTAGCTTACTTCAGCCCAATAAGTATTTATCGAAAGCTAAACAGGAAGAAGAGAAGGAAGAGAGAAGGGGAGGAGGAGAAGGAGTAGGAGGAGAGAATTAGGAGGACGAAGAAGAGGAAAGACATAACGGAGGAGGTCAGTCCAAAAGGTAAGAGTCAACGCCTGTACCAAAAGGTGAAATAGAAGATGTCTGAATCATTAATTGTCATACCATCAGCTTATCCCACAATGAGCTCTGATCATTACAAATTTATATTCATACCATTTTGACTAAATCCCAATTTCTTTGATATTACCAATATATTAAATATTTAATATATTAAAAGTGAGTGTCATCATTTTTCCAGGCAGCCTTTCCTGCCTAACTATACCCCACAATTACCAATATCTGACTTTAAGTTTGATTTGTAGATCACATTCTACCCATTAACTCTTTTGGATTTGCCTGTTTGGTGGTTCAGGATTACTCTCTACTTAGTCTGTGTTGGTTTACTCTATAAAGTTCTTCTATCTCCAAAGGAAAGATAAAAAAAAGTCCACTTCTTCTTTTGCCACTGAAGATGCCTAGATCTTTGCTGGAAACAAGCCAGTCCCCATCACTGGAATCTATCAGCATGCTGGAATGAATATGCAGCAAGGCAGACTTGACATGAAGCAGAGAGAGTAAACATATTGCTCGATCACCACTGTTTTCTAAATCAGAATGTGGCCTTGTCCATATGCACGTGGCCCGCAGGCCTAGTCATTATCCTTCCTTGCCCTCTGTCTAGGACAGACAGGCACAGTTGGTCTCAACTTTCAGACTTTGACCTACTTCATTCAAATATTCCTATAAAATGGTTCCTGACTTCACAATTTTCATCAGTTTCTTTGCCTCCAGAAATGAATGACTTCTGTTAGAAGCAATGATATGTTAAAAATTAACTAATTGCCAAATAACACTTGGGAAATCATTATTACAAACAAGTATCAGTTGCCAGTAACTAGACTTTCTGTTTCTTATCTCAAATCTGGATTAAGGACATCTACTGGTAAATAAATATACATCTCCTCAAGACATCACTATCACAATTGCTATTTCATGCCTGTCTGGAGTCATAATATTTCCTTTGGTTATAAACTTATACCTTTGCATATCCTGAAACCTTAGTGACATTATTTTTGCATAGGAAGATGCAGAGGAAGTTTCAAATTGTTGGAAAACCATCTGGTACCAGGACGTGAGGCAGACACCTAATAGTTGCAGAGCCCATGAGCAACAGGTGGGCAATCACTGTTTATTATTATCCACCATGTGGGAAATCATATTTTATTTGATTTTTTTTGAGATTTGAGCTGTTGTAATGATTCCCAGAAGGAGAATATGCCCTCACTAGACCTGAGCTGGGCTCATGCCTACGGTCATGTTATGCTTTCCTGATGATGTGGTCCCACCATGCTCACATCAAAGTGACATTTCACAATCTGGCTTCCACCTCTGTCTGGCTCTGAAATAGAGGAGGGCCCACAATGCCATGCACTGGCCCTGATTTGAAATGCACATAATTTTGAGGAAAGTGTGACCACCAAAGGGAAGAGAGGAAATACCATGGGGAGCTATTTAAATCATACTTATGCAGAGAGGTCTGGATAGAAGGGGTGGGAAAATGAGAGAGAATAGGGAGAATAAAGCAGTGAGGAGAAAGAAAAGGCCCTATGTCTTGAGTCCATTGCTCCAGTTTTCTAACTGTGAGCTTCTTAGTAATGTCAGTGCTCCCATCATAAAACCCCAAGGATTCTTCAAAGATTCCGTGAAGAAATACACAGCTCCTGGTCACATTTTGGCTGTTTCTCAAGAAAGCCAGAACTCTTCTCTTGAACCCCTTGGTTATCTCAAGGACTTGCACAATAGAAATGGAAAAAAAACACCACATGAAGACAAATTTACACACCCTGTCTCCCTTCCTTATGTAGCACCAACACTATTATTACCAGATAAAAATTAAATACTGATAATTTGGGGCCCGGACTCAATTTTATTATTTATTCAAGATTCAATTAGACATTAAGTCATGTCTGCTCCTCCTGCTACATGCTGGGATTTTGCTTTGAAAGGAAGGCAAAAGAAGGGACGGGGCATGATAGAAGACAATATACCTATGCAGAACTCTTTTCAGCACCATGGACAGTTGTCCTTAGACTAGTTGTCCAGTACCTGTGAGAAACACATTTGCAAAAAATATCACCTATCAATTCCTTTAAAGTTATCCTTAAAAATCATTTTGATCTTTACTACTCTAATTTTTATATAGATCCCTTTTGTAGTCAAAATTATATCAGTAGTGTGAGAAACTTTAGTACCAATTTAGCAAATGATGTTAGCTTCTTTAATAGAAATTTTTCGAGTGCAGCATTATTTCTTTTCAATAAAATTTAATTGTATCTATGACCTCACTAGTAATATAACTTGCTTTATATAAATAAATGTTTACATCTACTCCATATACATCTACTCCATTTTTATAATTAGTGTAACACTAAGGAAACATCAGGAACTTTGCATACTCTGGCCCACCGACTCACATTAACAGTTTAAATTCTAATGTTCAACAGCAGAGTAGGGTGACATAGATAGCAACAATACATTGTATATTTCAAAACAGCTAGGAGACAGGATTTGAAATGTTCCCAAAACATAGAGATGATACGTACTCAAGGTGATGGATACTTCAAATACCCTGGCTGGATCATTACATATTCTATGTATGTAGCAATTACTCTCATGTACCCAATAAATATATAAAATAATATGTATCAATAGGTTTATATGTTAAAAACTAGAGGTTCTAGAGTATCACCCTGGACCAACCTGGACCATAATTTTGAAACTGACTCCTGGGCCAACCATGCTTTTAGAAGAAGCAAAGGAGCTTCTTAAAATCACCAGTCTCTCCAATTATTTGTTCTAGTTTCTAGTTGATTTTAATTCTTGTCATGGCTATTAGTTACATATTGTTATATGTTGAGCTGAAAGAAAATAGATGTTAAACATGGAACAATGAAACAAGGAAAAAAAGTCTTTGGTTTTCACCTCAGAAATGATATTAACTAGCAAGGTGACCTTGGCAAGTCATTTCACTCTTTGGACCTCGATCTCTTGAAATAGAGTGCTTTAGATTAAATTTCTACATTCCATTCCAGCTGAAAATAGGTATATTTGTGTATATTTTTAGTAGCCAAATTAATAACCTAAAATTAATCACATTCATGATTTTAAACCATTCTACCATCAACTGGAATTCAGCAGCATTTCAGTTTTCTGTAGCTAGTTTAATGTTTAAGGTTTAATGTCAATTATCATCATGACAAGTTTCAATTCAGATAGTTCTATTACATATAATGAAAACCTTAAACCCAGTTAATAACTTCTATAAACAGAAAGGAAAGAAAGAATTGTTTTGTGTTATACTTAATAATAAAAGCTAGGGGGAGAGCAAGATGGCCAACTAGATACAGCCAGATGGAAGAGCTGCCGCTGAGGGACTGAGACAACTGGCATACTCCTAGCATCATCGTGATACCAAAACCTGGCAGAAACACAAAAACAACAACAAAAAGAAAATTTCAAGCCAATATCCTTGATGTACATAGATGCAAAAATCCTCCACAAAATACTGGCAAACCAAATCCAGCAGCACATCAAAAAGCTAATCCACCATGATAAAGTAGGGTTTATCACCCGGATGCAAGGTTGGTTCAACATACACAAATCGATAAATGTGATTCATCACATAAACAGAACTAAAGAAAAAAAACACATGATTATCTCAACATGCAGAAAAGCCTTTTGATAAAACTCAATATCACTTCATGTTAAAAATTCTTAATAAATTAGACATTGAAGGAACATACTTCAAAATAATAAGATCCATCTATGATAACCCACAGCCAACATCATACTGAATGGGCAAAAGCTGGAAGAATTCCCCTTGAAACACAAGACAGGGATCCCCTCTCTCACCACTCCCATTCAACATAGTGTCGGAAGTCCTGGCCAAAGCAATTAAGCAAGAGAAAGAAGGGAGACCAAATAGGAAGAGAGGCAGTCAAACTGTCTCTGTTTGCAAACAACATAATTCTACATAGTCTCACCAAAAAAGCTCCTTAAGCTGAGAAACAACTTTAACAAAGTCCCAGGATATAAAATCAATGTGCAAACATTACTAGCACACTTAAACACCAATGAAAGTCAAGTCAAGAGCAAAATCAGGAATGCAATCACATTCAAAATTGCCACAGAATAATAAAATACCTTGGAATACATCTAACCAGGCAGGTGAAATATCTCTACAAGGAGAACTACAAAACACTATCCAAAGAAATAAGAGATGACAGAAACAAATGGAAAAACATTCCATGCCCAGGAATAGTAAGAATCAATATTGTTAAATAGCCATACTGCCCAAACAATTTATAGATTGAATGCTATTCTTCTTAAACTATCAACAGCATTCTTTACAGAACTAGAAAAAACTATTTTAAAATTCATATGCAACCAAAAAAAAAAAAAAAGCCCAAATAGCCATGGCAATCCTAAGCAAAAATAACAAAACTAGAGGCATCAGGCCTGGCATGGTGGCTCACACCTGTAATCCCAGCACTTTGGGAGGCCTAGACGGGCGGATCATGAGGTCAGGAGATTGAGACCATCCTGGCTAACACGGTGAAACCCTGTCTCTACTAAAAATACAAAAAAATTAGCCAGGCGCAGTGGTGGGCGCCTGTAGTCCCAGCTGCTCGGGAGGCTGAGGCAGGAGAATGGCATGAACCCGGGAGGTGGAGCTTGCAGTGAGCAGAGATCATGCCACTGCGCTCCAGCCTGGGCAATGGAGTGAGACTCCGCAAAAAAAAAAAAAAAAGCTGGAGGCATCATGCTACCAGACTTCAAACTGTACTGCAGGGCTATAGTAACCAAAACAGCATGGTACTGGTACAAAAACAGACACATAGACCAATGGAACAGAATAGAGAACTCATAAATAAGACTGATATCTACAACTATTTGATCTTCTACAAACCTGACACATACAAGCAATGGGGAAAGGACTCTCTATTCAATAAATGGTGCTAGGGTAACTGGCTAGCCACATGCAGAAGATTGAAACTATACCCTTTCCTTTCACCATATACAAAAATTAACTCAAGGTGAATTAAACACTTAAAATGTAAAACCAAAGTTAAAAAAAAAAACTCTGGAAGACAACCTAAGCAATACCATTCTGGACACAGGAACTGGCAAAGATTTCGTGATGAAGACATGAAAAGCAATTGCAACAAAAGCAAAAATTGACAAATAGGATCTAATTATACTACAGTGCTTCTGCATAGCAAAATAAACTATCAACAGAGTGAACAGACAACCTACTGAGTAGTGGGGGATTTTTTTTTTGCAAACCTTGCGTCTGACAAAGGCCTAATATCCAGCATCCATAAAGAACTTAGACAAGTTTACAAGAAAAAAAAAAACCCCATTAAAAAGTGGGCAAAGGGCATGAACAGACACTTTCCAAAGAAGACATACACGCAGCCAACAAGCATATAAAAGAAAATTCTGTATGCTGTAAAATTATTCTCCAAAGTGAAGGAAAAATAGAATCTTTCTTGACAAACAAAAATTGAGGGAATTTATTGTCAGTAGACCTGCCTTGCAAATAATGTTAAAAGACATTCTTTAGAGAGAAGAAATGTGAAATAGGTCAGAAATTCTGATATAGATAAAGGAAGAACATTATAGAAGGAATAAGTGAAGGTAAAATAAAAAGTCATTTTTTCTTATTCTTAATTGATATAACATAAAACATTATGACCAAAAGATAGTAGCAACAACATATTTGATAGTTATAGCTTATGTATAAGTGAAATGAATGACAGCAACGACACAAGACATGGGAGGAAAAATTAAGAATAGCTTGTTATCATATGTTACTTAACTTATCCGTGAAGCAGTATACTGTTATTTCAAAGTGGACCTGGATTAGATGTTGTATATTACAAACTCTAGAGCAACCACTCAAAAAAATAAAAAGAGAAGCATAATTGGTGTTCTAAGAAAGGAGATAAAATGAAATCATATAAAATGAATTAAATGTTCAATTAAAATCACATATGACAGAAAAAGAGCAGAAGACAAGAACAATGAATAGAAAACAGTAACAAATATTGTAGATATTAATCCAATTATATCAATAATCACTTTAAAATTCAACCATGTAAATACAGTAATTAAAAGGCAGAGATTGTCAAAGTGGATTTAAAAATAAGACTCAATTATCAATTGTCTATAAGAAATTTACTTTAAATATAAAGACACATATATACTAAATGTAAAGAGATGGAGAATGACTCCAAGCATATCACATTGTGCAAAAGGGGAAATTACGCAGACGGTAGAAAGACCAGTGGTTGCCAGAGGTTAGGGAAGGAGAGGAAAGAATAGGCAGAGCACAGAGGCTTTTTAGGGTAGTGGAACTACCCTGTATGATACTAGGCAGGTGAATATATCTCATTCTACTTTTGTCACAAGCCAAAGAATGTGCAAAACTGGAAGCATATCTTAAGCTAAACTATGGACTTCGAGTGATAATGATGTGTCAATACAGATTCAGCAATTGGAACAAGTGTACTACTTTGGTGCAGAGATACTGATAGTGGGGGATGCATGGGTGTGTCAGGGAAAGGGGCATTGAAATATCTCTGTACTCTCTGCTCTATTTTGCTGTGAATCTAAAACAACTCTAAAAGCTGAAGAATATTTTTAAATTAAAAAAATAAAACCTGCCAAAAATATTTGACAGACCAGATACAATTAGTTAGATAATCTGCCAAGATAAAAATATCGATTATGTTTTTACAAAGGTATTCATTTTCCTCCAAATATCTCTCCATCGGGATCCATTAAGGTCTTTGAGGCTATTGCCTAAAGCCAGGGGGAAAGAGGTGATTGGCTTGGCATTTTAACTCTGCTCGTTTTCTCAAATGGATATCAAATATAGCAACTGATAAGACATGTGGGGATAGATGTTATGCCACCTCTTCCTTATGAATGCCTGGTAAAAGAGTTTGCTGTGCCATAGGTTGCTTTGCAAACCAGTTCTTTCTGCAGCTCCTACATCCAGCTGACAAAGGTCTTTCACAGTCGGGGATGGGAGTTTCAAAGCTGACTCTATGGAATTCAGAGGATGAGTCCGCATGGGGTAAAGAGTGTCTGAACCTACACAGAGTAGGGCCTCGACAAGTTCTGTGGAATTACAAAATGCTACCCAACCTGAAAATATAATTTGATATGCAAATAAATAAGTTTGCAAATTCTACTGAGAATCTTGATGAGCAATAAAAGGAACTGTTAATGCTGGTGGGAAAATCCTGGGTGCCTACACCATTTCCTAATGAAACTTGAAGATTTGACCATTCTGTCCATTTCCATCCTTGTTTGAGTGGTGTATAAGTGTTTTACCCCACATTCAGTTCTACCAAAATTAACTGTGAGCCATCGTGTTGCTACATTGTGTTTATCCAATTTGTGAATAAGTAAAAGGGAGTAATATGACCAAAAACATCAAGATACAGACCCAAAATGGAAACATTTTAAATGTTAAAATAGTACCTTACGTCTACTCCACATTTCTACCTTGAACAATTACCATGTTGATGGGTTAACTTTTATAAACCGTTAGAATCCTACTAAGATGCCTGTTAGAATTTTATTTTCACTGTTACTTAATTCATGAGGAAAATGTCCTTATGTACATTAATAGACTAAATCCTGACATTAAGAACTCTGAAGTAGAGCAACAGCATATCTATACAAAGATTTCTAATTTTATATTATCTTTGTTCCATACACTTACTGTTACTTTACTTGGAATAGTCACATTTCTTCATCAGCGTCATTGTCCATAGGTTTCCAAATTAAATGCAATTACTTAAAAGGAATCAATAACACAGCTAAGACAGCTCAGACCCTGGGTGGTTCCTAAAATAAGCTTCGATCTTTTTTACCAGAACAATGTCTAGTCAAGTTTGAAGAATATTTTAAGAGGCCCTAAATCAGATTAAGTGCTGGCTTTCAGGTCTTGATATCTCGGAATGCTGCCAGATAGCAATCTCTGCGATTGAGTCATTTTACATTAGGAGAGCTTGTTCTGATGATGCCCAAATGACTCATGGCTTCTAATTCTCTTAAAGAGAGCCATGAGACCTGCAATGTTAATTACATTATGGGACCGAGTGGAGGAGGACCATTTCTTTAATGGAAATGGATCCAAATTATGCATCTCAGGCTCCTGTGTGCAGAGTATTTTGGAGTACAGGCTTGTTCTAACAAGGAAGGCATTTTAGTCTCATGGCACCAGAGTTGTTACAGTTTCTACTTTGCAAATATATCTTTAATGAATGAAATACTAATTAGTATGACCAGAGTAATTAGAACATGTGGAATTTGGCCTCCTCTAGCCTAGGATGCCAGGAAACAACTGTATTGGGCAGCAGCTCCTGGGTGCTTGCATGGTGTACTGAGTGCAGAATTCATTCTGAAAGGACAGTTTTATAGGAAATAGCCATTTACCCTGAGTATGAATGATGGGTCTGGTACCCAGCTTGCTCCAGACAATATTTGTTTGATGGAAGGAGATTTTGTTATGCCTTAACCATAAAGACACTACCTACATTAATCAAGAACTATTTGAATTTTGTGTTTTTAAAAGAATGAATCAAAGGAGTTTTATTTCATGAGCTTTGTCTGGAAATACTGAGCTTTATCCACAAGAAAATCTCTTCCACCTCTCATTTCATACATCTGCTTTGGTGGTTCACGCTGAAACAAAGGAATCAAATTATATCAATTCAAAATCCATATTCCTTAGCTGCTGTGTAGGTTGTACAGATACTGAGTTTTATTTTCCACTTACCCAGAGCATACCTGGATTATGGGTTATCAAATGCTTTGAGAGGGTTTTAGCTTTGTAAAGGCTATATAGAATGTATTAAGTTTAGTTCTGTTAAATAATGAGAACAACCTTATCTGCCACTCTGAGTTTTAGGAGCAACTTGAGACAGAAGACAAAATGAAAAGGTACTAATTCATTAATTTGCAACCTTATAAGTCAAAAGACTACCTTTCCCTAGATACAAAGTTGTAAAACCAAACAGAGGAGCTGGGATTAGCTGACCTTATAGCCGGGAAGAAAAGGCCCCAACATGTCTGACCCTCTAAGTAACACAGACAAAGGGAGGATCCTACAGAGATAGTTTTCCTGAAGACCAGGAGAGATGAGCTACTCAGGCACAGAAAAGCCATGCCTCCGAGACACATAGATAAAGGAGAGAAGCCGAGAGAAGCCTCTCTTGAGTCTGCTGTCTCAGATTCCACTTTGGGAGGCTTGTATTTGTTTTGTTTCATATAATTTAAACTACACAAATAGTTAAAGAAAACATTCAAATAACAGAGTTAAAATGAAAATTCTCCTTCATTGTCCTCTCCCATATTCCAGGAACCTCCCCAGAGATGACTATTGACTATTATATGGTAAACAATAATTAAGTTCATTTCTTTTTTATGTTTTGCTGACTTTCAGGTATATACACATTTTGTTGTTATGAAAGCATATTCGTAAACATAGATTATATATGGGTGTCTATATATGCATTATAAATATATACACACACATAAATATGTTTATTAGTTTGCTTTATTGTAACTGTTCAAATATATGGTACACGGATCTCCACTTGTACTCCTGCCCTGCAAAAGGGTTGGGCCTGCCTAGTCATTTCTGACACTAGATTTTGTTTTATTTTGTATATTTATATTTGTATCTCACCTATGTTCAAAAATTTCAGAGGTAATTTACAAAAAAAAAACATATTCATATAGATACAGTGTAGCCAGAGCTGAAGCTATCAGAAATTATATAGTCTGTTTGCCAAAAATATTCACAGTGAAATATTATATAAAAGTATATTAAAATATAAAAAGTTCTAGAAAGTCAAAGAAAATAATTTAAGTAAGTTAACAACTTTTAACTTTGTTGCAGTGCTTGCTGTTACACTGAGCCCAAACAGAAGCAGTAATGAGTTTCTTCTTAATGGAAAGTGGGAAACACAAATTCCTTAAGCAAAATTCTAAAATGATATTCTCATGTGGAAGTCTACAGTAGCATTTTTATAGCAAATGTAATAGTGAATTACGTATGACTTTTATTTTTGGTGTAGTCTTACAATAAGAGTTGAAATAAATTAAAATGCAGGTTATGAAAATGATTCTGTTATCCAGGCAGTGACCTGGTTATTTAATGTGTATTAGAGAAAGCCAAGAGTTTGCCATCACCCACAAATTTGATGGTAGTTTTCTAAATCTCTGATGAATAGGGCAGGCCATAACCAGGGAACTATTGTTTTTGACTGTTCTTGACTGAGAACAAGCAGATGAAGAACTAGAAATGGCTCAGTGCCTGGTAGATTTCGTTTCCGCAGACCTGAATAGGATCAGTTCCTCTTGGCATAAAGGGATATTGGGTGATGCTGTTACTGAATGCTCTTAGCCATTCTGGAAATGTTACTGGCTGGTCTGGAAGTTCCACCAATTTTGCTGTCCTTGCCTTCCTTCTGTAATTTCCCCCAGAGCCCTTGGTCCAAGTCTGAGAACAGAATACTTTTGTATTAAATTTACCTTAATTAAACCAATGTATACACTAAGATAAAAGAGCACCTATTGCCAGCAAATCCATTTAGAGATTTAAAAATATTTACCTCTTACTAAGTATGGCAGGCTCTGCATATTTAGTCAGAATGATAAAATTTTCTCAAAGACTTACAATCAGGGTCAGCTACAGTAGTTTTCATTGTGGGAAATATAATTTAAAATTATTATAAAGGGAGAAAATATAATAAACTCATTATTCTGTTCCTGCCCCTTCAAAAACAAAAAACAAAAATCAAAAACCCTTTTTCCAGACTTGGGCTCATCACACAGGCCCCATGTTAATCCCCACATTAGACATTCTGACAAGGTACTCCATCCTCTCTCAGCAGGGTCTATGTGTGCGGCACACTTTGAAATCTTTGATTGAAGTGTTGCCACTTTATAATTTCATTTTTCGTGGATAACAAATACGAGAATTCATTTGGGGATCAAAATAGAACATCTCGATGCTAGACTTTACGTTATCATTGTCGAGCTGTCAAAAGAAAAACTGATGAGATGGCAGATCATCTTGTTAAAAGAGCCTCAATTCAGTGGTTTGGAACTTACAAGCAATTTAGCCACACTGTCTGCAAGCCCATCTAATAGTGGGGCATCATTTGAAACAATACATACATGTTAAATATGGGTTTTATTGATGAAACAAAGTCCATGAGCTCATTAAGTATGGACAGGTTTGGGGTCTCACATAAGTAAGATCACTTTTAATATCAAGTTTGTAAAGATTTAAGAATACTACTGTGCAAGACTATTCCACAATGTAAGGAATGTAAAGATCTTGCATAGGTTGTACTTTACCATTGAAAATAAATATTTGATGTACAACCAGGTACTTCATTATTTCAAATCTATAGTCATTTTAAATACCCTTTAACTCAAAATTTTTACCTTATTGACAGTTATTATAATAAAGTCAATTAAAGATTTCAAAAGACATTATATGCATGGGCCACCTTCTCTTTTCATATGCAACAAGAAATAAAATGGGAACCCTCTTTCAAACCAGCAACTGCTCACAATTAATAGTGGTATGAGTAGGTATTTGTATTTCCACTGAGCGTATGTGTATAAATGTTCATTCATTCATCTCACCAACAGTTATTGTGTACAATTTTCTTCTGTGGATGTAAGCAAAGTTCATTAGGCTGATGGAGGGCAACTAATTTTTGCATTAGGTCACACTTAGCTCCCAGATCCCTCACGTCTCTCCTTTCTACTTCTCTGCCTTCTGAACACACTCCATCTCCCAGCTCCTGGGTTTTTTTTACACTCCTCCATGTGGGAAAAGGGAGCATTTATGATTCTCAAGAAACTGTGATTTAAGGTTTTTAATCACTTTTTATGATATTGTACTTCTTTAAAAGACTATAGAAAAGGACCTCAAAAGAATAAAAAGTTTGATGGTAAAATTTCAGGTCATGAAATATTTCTCCTTGAACTAGAAATTGTCTGAATCTTTTCCAGTAATTCTTAAAATCACTTGTGCAAAAATCACTTGTCCTTTATTCTTTCAATATGGTCCATTTTGTTAACCTAACCATAAACCAGTCTCACTATTTACATACACGGTGTTTGAAGAATCCCAACATCTTATTCTCCACTGAGCTTGGGATCAGTTGAGAGATATAAATGAGTGTTGGACAGAGTTTATTGTTGATCAAACCTGGAACAGAAGATTTGTTTTAGATGTGCAGCTGGAATGGACCAAAATAAACATATGTCCCCAAACTACAGGCAAAGCAAGAAGGTAGACCAACCATTCTGCAGGCAGACTGACTCAGAGAGAAAAGAGGCAGCCAGGACAACATTCTCAGCTGCTTGTCCTAAATTCATCAAGGGAAAAAGTCATTCTGCCCACCAGGGAGAATAAGTAGAGTGGGCACAGAGGGCAGGAGCTTAGTCTAGCTCATGAGATCAATGAGCAAAATGGAAGAAATGTTACATTTAATGAGCACTTACTGAGAGCCTGAAATACAGTTCCAAACTTTATCTTGAGTATCTTGCTCTATTTTTGTTAAAGTCCCATGAAATAGGTATTATCCTCTATTACACTTTAGGAAAGAGAATCTCAGAGATATGGTAACTTGCCCAAGTAGCAGAGCTAGGATTCAAACTCAGATTTCTCTTAATCAAAAGCCAGAATACTGCCTATCTCCATGCATTGCTTTCCAGTACCTTATCAAGAAAAAAAAATTTCCTCCCTCAAGATGTGCTCATATTTTAAGTGGATAAAATATGTATGTATATTATTTTCAGTATTGCATTAGTGACAGCTGTAGATTGTTTTCAAATCAAAAATCTTGAAATGAACTCTATCAAGAAAAGAAAAAGCAGAACATCTACATGGGCATTCAGTTCCTACTCGATCTGTTGGTGGTCATGCCTCTCAACATCTGCCTTCAATAGCAGCAGAAAGTAATCACCATAAGATCACTATGCTTTCTCAGTTGGCTGTATCAAATATCTATAATTGCTCTTTAGTTAGATAAAAGTTACCAAGAACAAATAGAAACATTACTGTTATGCCTCATTTGTAAATTAAATACATATGTATTTTAGAAGACACTGAGTTATTTTAAATTATAGATATATATGAAGTGTACACCAGTGGGCCTCTCATCCTTAGGATCACAAAAATAAATCTCAAAATTCAGAGGTATAAAGCCTGGAAAAAAAAGTATCTTTCAGTTTAGGCTTATTAAATGATATGCCTAAGTATTATCACCAGTTGATATCAATTATATTTCAAAATTAAAATTATGATGAATTGGGTAGTTCAAATTCACTCTAATTTTTTATAATAATGTTTATTTTCCTTTAGTAAGTCTTTGTGAGGCCCCGAGCCTCACAGATCTGCACTGTGGCATCTCAACTAAATCTGTTCTTATATCCTTCCACTGGGAAACACTTAATAGATAAACTGGTCTCTTTAAGAAAGAAAGCTTGATGGAAAGAGGTTCAAGAAAGTTGTAAAACCTGATGAAATATCAAACAACACAATTTTTAAATTACTCTTCAAACATAGTGATGAATTGAACAAGGGATGAGATACTAACTAGACTAAGTAAGCTAGAAACATGTACAACAGCAATCTGGCTTCTGGGGTGTCCCTAACTAACTTAAAGGAGAACAATATCAAAGATACAAGCCAACAGTCATGCTCAGTCTCATTTCTCTACGTTGGCCAGAAGTAAAAATTCTAGCCAAGATTAAAATGCTAGCCAAATAGCTATCACAAGATTACAGGCAACAGAAGATCAGATTCTGAGACCAAAAAGGCTTGGGATCAAAGCCTGATTTCACCTTGGATCTTCCAATTATAAAATTAGGAAATTAACAAGTACCTTCACTGGGCTGCTTGGACTTGCAGGAGTTCATATACATGTCAAGTACAATGCTGAGACACTGAAAATATTCCTTTCCCTCTCCTCTTCCTAAAGACGCATATCTCATTTCATTCTTTTTTTTTTTTCTTTTGAGATGGAGTCTCACTCTGTCACCCAGGCTGAAGTGCAGTGGCACGATCTCAGCTCACTGCAAGCTCCACCTCTTGGGTTCAAGTGATTCTCCTGCCTCAGCCTCCCGAATAGCTGGGATTACAGGTGCCTGCCACTATACCCGGTTAATTTTTGTATTTTTAGCAGAGATGAGGTTTCACCATGTTGGCCAGGCTGGTATCAAACTCCTGACCTGAGGTGATTTGCCCACCTCGGCCTCTCAAAGTGCTGGGATTACAGGCATGAACCACTGTACCTGGCCTCATTTCATTCTAACAATAACTCTATTAAGTAGATACTCTAGTGATGCCCAGATGAGAAAACTGAGGCACAGAGATTTGTCCCGTTCACAGACAGAAGTTGTGCTGGAACTGGGAGTGCTGCCTCTACTCTGAGTGGGGGATATGACAACTTTTCTTACAACAAAAGGGCAAGCCAATACTTAGCACATCAGACATTGATACTAGTTGAGTTCATTAATTAACAAAGTATTCTTACCAAAGCATCTACATTTATTTAGCTTTTGAACTTTAAGCTTATATTTGTCACATAGAGAAGATAATGTACCATATTTCCATAAAAAGGTAGCATCAGTTTAACGCTCCATCGACTAGATCTCTACTCTTTTCACGTTCTATTCTCTGTTGTTCTCCAGCACCCAGCAGAGTAACAAGACTGGCCTGATTGTCCAGGGGCTGGAGCCGGGGCTGGAGCCAGGGCTGGTTCTGGTGGGTTAAGATGGAGCATTCCTGGTCAAGGCAGAAGACACCTATAGCCAAATGGATGGACAGAACTTAGGCCTGCAGGAGAAGGCTAAGGCTTTTGAGAGAGCACAGACAACCACCAAAGAAGAGTGAGTGGCTCTGGACCAAGAGCTGACAGCAAGGTAGAGATGAGGAAGGTGGAATGTGGGCACAAGAGGAGGGGGAGGGGCTGTAGGCTGCCCAGAGTGCTTTCCTTGAACACCAGCTGATCTTTGAGATGCAAATGTGCAAGCCTAATATTTCTTGATACATAATTGAGACATTTTGACTTAGGGTCAATTCATGTCATAATTGAGGCATTTTGACTTAGGTTTCAGAATATCTGAAAGGTGGAAATGATTTGTGCTTAGAACTGGTCTTTCCATCTGACATGCAGAGTCTAACACGGAGCCAGCTCCCAACTGGAATCAAACCCAGAAGTAAAGAACCAGCCTCTGTCAGTCTGATCTCCCAAGCCCAAATCTATGAAGTGTTTATAAGTGTGACCCCCTTCCAACCCCTTCAAAATGTATGTTTTCATGTCTAAGAAAAAAGATTTGATTAAAAACTAAGGAGCTGTGCGTGGTGGCTCATGCCTGTAATCCCAGCACTTTGGGAGGCTGAGATGGGTGAATAGCTTGAACCCAGGAATTTGAGACCAGCCTTGGCAGCATGGCAAAACTCTGTCTCTATAAAAAATGCAAAAAAAAAAAAAAAAAAAAAAGCCGGGTGTGGTGGTGCAGGCCTGTAGTCCCAGCTACTCTGGGGGCTGAGGCAGGAGGATTGCTTGAGACTGGGAGGCAAAGGGTGCAGTGAGCAGAGATTGAGGTGTTATACTCCAGCTTCAGCAACAGAGGGAGAGTGTCTCAAAAAAAAAAAAAAAAAAAAAAAAAAGAAAAGAAAGAAAGAAAGAAAAAGAAAAAAGAAACTAAGGTAATGGTAATGTATTATGTTTATGCAGATATATAAACATAATTTTATACATAATTTTATATTAAGATCTCAAGGTCCTAATGCTCCCTCTTCTCTCCCTGCCTGGTGAGTACAGAAGACAATGACTCAAATAATGAATAGGAAGGCACATACCAGAAGGTCCCTGTGAATCTGTGGTGACCCATGGCCTTCATCAAGGATATTCTTTTCTAGGAGAGCTTGGCTTTCATCAAGTACGTAGTCAGTAAGAAAACCAAGAGTCTGTTATAAAACTAAAGCTGTCCTGGAAGAAGCTGAGATACTTTAAACAGTGTCTGGATCTGACAGATAATACTGGCTATCAATTATTGAACAATTAAGTTCATGCTAGATATCATTCATTATATGCAGACATACACACACCCACACATGCGCATGCATGCACATACACACGTACACATACATGCATGCACATACCCACGTATACACACACATACACACATTATCACACTTATCACATTATCATATTCACTCCTTAAAGTAATCCTATCAAACTGAGGATATTATTTTCTCAATTCTGATTGATGAAATTGAGCTTCAGAAATGTTGAACAATACACCAAAATATGCACAACTGGTGGATCTATGCTTTAAAGCCAGACTTCCAAAGTTTATCCTTTTAACTCTCGTGCTATACTGCATCTAGGCAAAATGCCCACCTTTGGGACTGTTTCAGAGTGTCTGTTGTTTTCAATTCCTTCAAACTAATAAGAACCAGCCTGAGCCCAGGTCCCTGTCAACCCCAGATGTTTCCCTTTCAGTCCCAAATCTGTCCCTGGAGGAGGTAAGCTCCTCAAATCTGGTTACATAGGAATGTGCAAGCCCAACTTGTATCTATTCTCAGTCTTTTTCATATTTATCAACAACATAAATTTTTTCTTAATATACGGCTGGGAGACCTACAGCAACTCAGCACTGAAGCAGTTAAGTTTATTATGTTACATCTAAGAGGAGTCCTGAAAACTTACTCTTGGCTTTTTCCCTTTTCTTTTTTCTTTAGTCAACCCCTGTAATCAATCACCAGTAGATCATGATACTGGCCACAAAGCAAACACATCACAGTTGCAGTTGCTATTTCCATTGACTGAACATAAAGCCTGTGAGGCACAGCATCCGGTGGAGGGCCAGGGATTCAGCATGGCTTAGCATTGCAGGCACCCTTTCCTGTGGGCTCTAAGGAAAGCAAGCTGTCTTTCCTGGCACCTCTTATTTTGTCCTACAGGAACATTGCAGGGTTGAAAATTTAAAATAATCCAGCTAATGCAAAATATTTCCTCTGCCCCCCCACTGAGCCTACTCTGAATTTGTGCCAAAATAGCTATTAGTGGTGATTGAAAGTATGAGATGGCCGAGATGACATTCTCTCAGGAACAAAGAGAGAAGCACCTTTCCACCCTGGGCTCATCAGCGCTAATGAAAGATCAGCAAAAAGCCCAGCCAGGAGTAGGATAAAGAACCAGGAGACAGACAGCTCAAGAACATTTCTTCTGATTAATTCATCAGTTGCATGTGATATGAAAGAATCAAGCAGAGTATTGTTTTTTTCACGTTGCTTTTTTGATGAGGGGCCAGAGGAAAAAAAAGCAAAATTCGAATTTCATCTATTGCAAATAGACGTCATCTTATTCTAAAGCAAAGTCAGTTAAAGCTATTGTCACCTACACATGACAGATTCTAGATTATAAGTGGAAATCTCTGCCTAGAGCTACAGAACACAGGTAAGAATTGTGCCAAAATGGTGTTGCCTTGGCTTATCCTAGGAGCATCTAGACTCCCTGCAGCCATGGAGTTATAACCTGAAGCAGATAGAGAAAGATACACCCAGTATTTCCTCCTCGCTTTATTTAGGTCCTGAATCAGCAATCAGATTGAAATCTTGGCTCGTCTTCCTGGAAAAATCTATCTAATTCTGGGAAAAGGGTTAATATCAGGCCTGGAATGGTCTGTCTTTTTATAGGAATGCCTGAAAACAAAGCTAAGAAAAATATGGAATGCGTGCCTGCCTTGTTTGTTGTGAACATTTTTTTTCCTGTAGGATGGCACCTGAGCTTGGGAAGCTGTGAGTTGGCAAGTGAGCACTGGGCCTGTGATATAGAATTGGATAAATATGGTGGAAGTCTTAGCTTCTCTCTGTCAGCTTGGCAAGCACACCTTGGCTCTCATTTGCAACAAGTATACTTGCTCCTTATGGGAGAGGGCATTTGAAATCCTGATTACTTGGTAGCTATTGCGCTATGAGACAAGATGCAGTGTGGACAGTGTTTCCTACTGTATGTTCCTGTAAGGCTCAGTATGTGCCGTATTAGATTGAAGCCGACTGGATCTTGTGAGTTTGGTTGCCAGTTAGGTTGAACCCTCCTTACTCACTGCAATGCTGGTGTCCAACTTTCCCTTGATCCTGGCAGCCTTTGAGGGACCTAGGTGAGCTCTATTAATTCCATTTGTCATTTTTATTAAGTTTATACCCAGGTAGGATGATTTTTAAAAGTCGAATTATGATACTGGGTTTAAGATAAAATTCTGTGTCTACACAAACTCACATACACAAATGTAGGGAAAGTGTTCCCCTCCTAACCTTAACCAACTTCCTTGAATATTTTAAAATTAACTTTTGGAGGATAAACCTAATTTCCTGTTTTAATGAATATATTGACTTAGAAATCCAAGACAAACTTGATGTTCCAATTAGTGTTGAAATAGCTTTATTTTCCCATTTCAGCCAAAGGGAAAGGCAGCCAAACGGGTTTAGGACTTTTATATTGAGTCAGGTCCTCAGTCAAATGTTCTCAATCAGATAATGTCACAAGGAACAGCCACATAAGACCCACTTTTTATTAATAGCAAGTTCTGACTATGTCATCTTGAACATTTTTACATTGTTACTAGATGCATTAATTCTGAGACTAATAAGACATTTCTTAAATCACAATTAGCATGACTGATGTTCATGGAAGTTATGGATACCCCTGGCTAAAGGAAGTAGTCCTAACCTCAGAATATTTAGTAGCTTCTCCAAAGAGATGGAGCCCAAAGGTCCAGCTAAGATGTCACTTAGTATTATCTGACATTGCTACACAATGTTCTCATCCCATGGGCTTCATAAAACTACAGTAACCCTCAAAATGTGGCTTGAGCACATCAGCAATTATTCAAGAAAAAAATCGAAGTGTTTTAACTATCTGTAGTATCAAAGAACAAAGGAACTTACTAAGAAATCACTGCACACCTCAAATCCATTATCCGCCTATGGGTCGATGGGTCCAGGAGCCACTGCTGCTACCAACAGAGAATAATGGCTTCCCTTTCTCTTTAATCTTCCAAATACCATTCAACTGCTTCTTACTAGTGAAAACGTAGGCCAGAAATGTCAAAAGAATATGTAAAATACAGGTTTCAGGTTTCTAGCCATTAGGATACAAATTAGAGTTTAAAGGATTTGAGATGGTATTAAGTATCAATAGACAATATCTAGCATACTCAGAAGAAAAGACAAACCACAGCAGAAGATGCAAAAAGGATGCCAAGGAGTATTCACCTATACTATATCAATGAAAAGTAAGAATCCACAGAGAGCTGACAATTAGGACATCAACAAGATGATCATAATTAGCATGGCAACTAGGTAAGCAAATGAAAGAAATATAATAATGTAAGAAAGAAAAAAGGAAGGAAAGAAGGAGACAGAGAGGGAGAAAGGTAAAAGAAGTTGGGAACTAAGAAGAACTCATTCTGGAAGAAAACATTACCCATGGAATGTAATGAAACCTACCAATACTTTAAGATATAGCAGAATTTAAGAATGCAGATTCAAAATCTAGGTGATAAAACAAAAATATAAGAAGAAAAAATTCAGAACGAAGAAAGCAAGTTGAAAATTAAAAGACAATTAGATATTTAATTATCATATTAAGGGAAAAACAAGGACTAAATAAACTTGCTAAGAATCAAATTATTGGAATAAATTGATTAAATTATTGGATAAGAATCAAATTATTCCAATAATTTGATAATTCTCCTGAATTCCAATAAGAGTAAAAGGAGAAGAAACATTTAAAGAAATTAGGTAAAATATGAAAGAGAAATGAAAGATTTTAGGTCTGGAGAAAATAACAAATCTTGGTTTTTCATCTGTTCTCTCGTTTTCCCTCCCAAAACATGACACCAACAAGAACGACAGATTAATCGACAGAAGGCTCATGCCTTCAGCATTCCTAGGACAGTGAGAAAATGCAACTATGGTCATGTGGAAAGCACAACGTATAAATGATGAACTTGGATATTAACTGAAAATATTTTCATCCAAAGCATTGAAGGTACAGCGTGGTTTCTTTTTGCTTCTTATATAGTAAAATATTAGGAGAAAAAAAAATTGAGGGGAAAACTGTTAAGCTGCAAGGAAGCAGAAGTAGATAGATGGGCCATTTTTAGACACTCCAAATATCAAAAGTCCTTAAAATGAGGAAATCTACTCTCAGGAAAGCATGCCCTGGAGAGAAAGCCAAAGGTATGGCTAAACAGCTTGGTGTGTCAGAAGAATGAAAAGGTCAGAGTATTTGACACAAAGAGGATTCTTTGAAAACATTGGCATGTTATTTATGGATCCTCTCAGTCATCTAAGCCAGAAGATAAAAGTAGAGATGGAATTATTCAGGTAAAATCTGTGAAGGAATCTCTTATCTAGTAGGGTGAATCCTGAGACATACACAGGAGACCCACACTGTCCACTGTCCGTCAGATATGATACCAACAGAAACATTGCGAGCTCAAAATGAAAGAGACGTAAAGAGTATAACATGGAGGAAGAATGCTGGACAACCAAAATTCTACAGACTGGAAACAGATTGGTTAAACTATTCAGCAGCCAGAATATGCTAACCCTCATGAAATTAAAATGACTCCAAGGACAGAGCCATAAGCCCAAAGAGTGGAGTCATGAACCACAGAGGATTGCTTCCAGTCCTCCAAAGCCAGCACTGTTTACCTGGCTGGATATTAGAATTGCTTGGGGCTGAGAATTCGTTATTTCTTTCTGTTTTCTATCCTTCTGAATAAAAATGTCTGTAATTGTTCTATTATGCCTATCTCACCATTGCATCATAGATGCATATAATTTGTTTTCTAGCTTTATAGGTCTGCAAATGAAGAGAAATTTTGCCCCAAGATGGATTACACACAGAGCCTCACCCATACCAAATGCAGATGATTTAAATGATGAGATTCGGGAGTTTTGAGTTAATGACACTTAAATGAAATTTTTATTTGATGGGTGATGGCATAATGGGTTCAGACTTTTGGGGGACCTTGAAATGGGGTGAATGCACTTTGCATATGGGACAGATGTGAATCTTTGGGAGTCAGAGGGCCAAGCTGGGATGAGCAAAATGATGGCTCTCTCCAATGATGACTACCTCCTAATCCCCCAGATCCTGTGAATATGTCGATTTACACGGCAAAAAATGCTTTGCTGATATGATTAAATCAAAGACTTTGAGATGGGGAGATTTTCCTGGATTATCAAGGTCTGCCCAATATAGTCACAAAAGTGTTTGTAAGGGAATCAGGAGTGTTAAGATTCAGAAGGAGACTGACAGAGGAAGGAGAGGTCAGAATTCTGTGGGACCATGAGTCAAGGAATGCAGGCAGTCTCTACAAGTATAAAAAGCAAGAAAATGGCATCTTCCTTAGAGCTTCTAGAGAAATGCAGCCCTGCCAACACACTTTAGACTTTTGGACTCCAGAACTCTAAAATAATAAATTTCTGTTGCTTTAAGCCATTAAATTTATGGTAATTTGTCATGACAGAAATAGGAAACTAATGCAGATTTGAATCTTTAGCAGTTAGGGTTGAACCAGGAAAAAAAAAAAAGAAAGAACGAGTAGGAGACATATATAAAGAGATTTATTGCAGGAAGTTGGCTTATACAATGGTGAGGGCTGAGTAGACAAGTCCATACCACAGGCCATCAAGAAGGGCAGCTGAAACTCTCAGGCATGAGCCAAAGCTTCTGTCCACAGGAAGAACAACTATTCCTTCAGGGAAGCCTCAGCTCTGCTTGTAAGTCCTTTCCACTGATTGAATCAAGCCACTAAGATTATTTGGGAGTCTCACTTACTGAAAGTCAACTTTAGTCATATATACAAAAAAAAAAAAATACCTCTAGTGTAACACCTAGATTAGTTTTGACTGAATAACCAGGGACTACAGCCTAGCCAAGCTGATGCATGGAACTGACCATCACACCAATGCACCAAAATTAACATCATCCAAAAGTGGACAAATAGACATCAAGTGATTCCAGACAAGAGACTCTGAAAATGACACAACCAACTATACAGTATTCATGGCAAAAAAGCAAAACCTGTATCTAATCCCAAGGATCTATCAAATTCAAAGTGAGAATATTGTTTTAAAAAAATTATTTTTAAAAAATCAATGTTTTAAAAGGCGAAAATAAAAAGGTATGGAAATGTTCCAGATAAAAGAAGGCCAAAGAGACATAATTAAATGCAGCCTCAGTTCCACACAAACCTATACTAGAGGGGGGAAAATGCTTATAAAGGGTAAAATTGGAATGTAAGTGGTAGATTAATTAAAATATGTAAATGTAAAGTTTACTAGCATTGATAACTGTGCTATTTTTAAGTAAGATAATATGACTTTCTTAGGAAATATACCTTGAAGTACTTAGAGATTAAAGCCATGGGTAGGTAAATCATCCTCAAATGGTTCAGAAATAAATTTATCTCTCTCTCTCTCTCCCTCTGTGTGTGTGTGTGTGTGAGTGTGTGTGCACAGAAAGAGACTGGGCTGGAGAGTTCTCAATGATTATTTACACAATAAGTGAACTATCTCAAAAGGCATAACAACTGGTATTTTGGATGATGAAAATTTAGAAAAATCATGGTATTTAAAGGCATGAGGTAAAGACAAGAGATAAAATAAATATGTCATTCATAATTAACATAGATTTAAATTTTCTAGAATTTTTCTAATTAGCACTTTCAGATTCTTTGTGCTATATTTGGTGACCTCTGGGTCTTCCAAGAGTAATTATAACTACAATAATAATAACTAACATTCTAAAATCCACTAGTTTTGACAACATACAAATTGAGTTTGTTATAATCCAATTATGGTGCTACAATTTTGGTTTTATAAAGTATATAAAAATTTAAATGAAAATTCAATGTATGCTTATATGCATAAATTTGACAAATTCTAAGAAAGTCAAATTTCTATCAAAAACTTGAATATTCAGATATTAAAATAACACAATTCTTTCTTTTATGGTGTAAATTATTCTTCCTATTTGATTGATTATTGCAAAATTCATATTTATACCTTACATTATAAATTCAATATATGGCACCTAAATTAGGGTAATGACATATCCATGGATAGGGGAACAACTTTCCCTTTGTGCAATGGTTGATTAATAGTAGTTTCTAAAGAAGTATAAGCAGCGTGAGATAAAATAACAAAGCCTGGAGCAAGACAAAAGCAGTATCATCTACCACTATGTTTTCAATTCTACGCCATAGTTTGTTTTTGTCAAACTCAAGCAAGTAGATTTCAACAGTACTGGAGAAAGTCACACTGTCCACTCCACTCAAAACTTTCTTTGCCATAATTATATGTGCATATTTTTATGTCCAACCCCTCAGATTCTCATGGATGTGGACTGTAGTTAGACTCAGAAATGACTTCAGACTCTTCTTGTCATACAACAGGCATAAAAACATCTCTGTTTATCACTTGAGAGTGTTTTTAGAAACAAGAAAATATTTCTGGCATGTTTTTTATGACCTATGATAGTCCATAATTTTTTCCCACTGTTTAGTCCTATAGCCCTGACTTTTTAATAAAAAGTACTGTGGCCATTGGCTCAAAAGCAAAAATGTATGTTCCAATCACTCCAAAATGTCATATAAAATCTAATTTAATCACAAGGATATTGTATCACTTCCCTGTTGCTGCATAACAAGTTATCACAAACTTAGTAGCTTACAACAACATCCGGGACACAAGCTCTAAGGTTTGCACTGCTGAAGAGAAGAAAGATAGGCCAGCTATTTCCTCAAACTCTTTCCGCTAAGTTATTTCCTCAAACTCTTTCCACTTATACATCAGACAAATCACTCTGTTTTCAGTTCAGAAAAGGACTCAAGAATATTGCACAAGCTCAGACAAAGAAAACTGCTCAAGATAGTATTGCTGGTATGTAGCAAAGAAGAATCTCAAACTTGCTTTTCTCACTTCGGTGCAGTGCTAGTTCCTTTGTGTGGACTACTTCTTTCTTTAGATGTGTGTTTATTTTCTTAATTGAATAAGAAAATGTCTAAGGCAATTCATTATGCAGCATGGAATTACCTAAAGCTTTACCATTAAGGTTACACCATTCATTGGGTTTAAATGAAGAAGAGTTGTCAGATACATCCTAAAATCCATCAGTTACCATGTATCCTGTTATTATTCATTCTCACACAGAGGGATATCCAAAATCCTCTTGGTAAGTAAGGATTTCAGTATCTTTCATTGTATAAAATTTTAAATTTATAGCAGGACTAATATTGTACAAGGTGTCTGAGCTCTGAGAGCCAGATCCTTAAATCCAGATAAAGTACTTCGACATCACTAGAGGACAATTACCCAATGCACATTTTTTCTTTTTTTTTTTTTCCCTGAGTAGCAATATCTGCCCAACAAAAGATCATCTCACATATAAGACCTGTAGATGAATGAAAGTTAAACTATTTAGACCAGGTTTTTAAAATGTATGATGCATTGTCATAGTGTATATAAATTTATTCAATTATTTTATGATATATTCTCATAAAAACAGAATTAAAATCCTAATAAAGATCTTAATGAACAGGGAAGATAAACACATCATGCTGGATATCTAAATTGTAAAAAAAAAAAAATAGGCAAAACTTTAAAAAATACTTTTTTATTAAGGAAAAATATCAGAATATAAAGTTTCAGGCAGGTAGCATTATTAGCCAGTAGAATCTTTTGCTGTAGGATTAAAGTTTTAAAAGTACATTTATTTGCATTTCATTTTTGTTATTGTATTGTTTAATGCCTGGAAAGAGTCAGGAGCACAATTGTTTGTTTGTTTGTTCAATGGAAAAGTTGAATATTCAGTTGACTCCAGATGGAAAGAGGAAAAAGTATAGATCTTTTGATTTTAGAAATCCTTTTTATATGTTTCGAAATACTAAATCCCAGTTCAGTGGAAGCCATAATCTCCATGTTAAAACTTTTTTTTCTAAAATTAATAACAGATAAGGAAAAAAAATCAGGGTTTAAGCAACAGATTATATGGAACAGTGACTGGAACCTCTTCTGCAGCTCATTCTACTTAGCAATGGAGACATGACTGGAGCCCAGGCATTGTACCATTGTCATCACAGCCTCTGCGCACCACCTGCAAATGGGAAATACCAGCAATCTGGATGCATGCATGGCTTTTGGACTTCCCTCCTGTTTTTACAGGACACTTCCATCTCTCTCCTCCCTTCCCCACCTCCACCACTTTATTCATTCTTCTCTTCAGCCCCCCACGCCTTCCCCACAGGACTATTAGGGTTTTGCTTGGGATCAGGCCCTGCAGAGACAGCCCAAGTGCTAAGGATGCACCCACTGACCCCAGCTTTGTCAGAGCACTCTCAAGGGCAGCTCATGGGGGTCAGAGAACTTCTTTGCATTCCAGCACTGCTCTTTGCCATTTGTATGACTTTACCCCTCTATTTACTCTTCTGAACACTGAAAAGATTTAACAGGAGCATCACGCAGGCACCTTCCATTTCTAACAGCTCTAGGTCCAATGCCTCTAAGAACAACAAGACTTGGAAGTGCAAAAGCATAAAGCTAATGATGGTGTTCCCAGGGCCAGATGAATTCTAGGCCTTTGTTATTCCAGAGCAGAAGGAAAAACCCGGAAATAGAAGAAGGGATAGGAGACCTAAGCCACAATCTGGGATAACCATTCCAACAGTTCAGGGTGACTTGGAGAGGATGAAGCAAAAGACGCGAGACAGAGCAGGCAATTAGGCAGTTTGGAAAGTCTAAGAGATTGGCTTTGAAAAAATACTTCTAGTGCAAAGGGGGAAACTAGTGTGAGATGTTGCCAATTTAGATGAAGTGATACACGGAGTTTGAAGTGCCTTGCATTTGTTTACGCATCAAAGAAATGATACCATGTATTTAGCGCCCAGCATTGGTGATGGTCCAGGAACACAGGTGCTTTCATAATAATGCCTCCGCACTCTCTAAGGACTATAACAAAATGCTATGATTTCACAACACAGGGTCCTTTCCTGGCTGAAACATATGCAAATGCATCTGCATTAATATGAATACCAACTAACCAGAACAATGGCTAGAAAGGCATTTTCTAGCTGTTCTGAGCCTCATACTTGACGATACTTTAGGGATGGAAAGGTGGAAGTTATTATTGCAGCATAGTCAGTTCTGATGGGGCTGTGTTGATTTGTGAGTCAGCCCAGCAGGCTATCCTATACAAAGAAAACCTCCTGCCTACCTTTCTGGCACTAGAAGCCTCCAGTAGGCACAACTGTGCTAGAATATAATCACTAATACTTGTGATTCCCTTATTATTTTCAGAACTACATAGAGACCACTTGAGTAGATGTTAAAGAGAAGAAATTACTAGTGACTCCTTGGCATCTATAAATCCAATATAGGAAATTTCAATAATTTAAGCTGTTTTTTTGCAAAACTGTCAAGTTGTGCTACATCAAGTTTAGAAGCCTTAATTCCCTTTCCAAAAGAAAAGAAATATATTTTTCTTGCAATCTACTTACTACAGTGAAGAAAAGAATAAAACTT
Source organism: Pan troglodytes (assembly GCF_028858775.2). Lineage (NCBI taxonomy): Eukaryota > Metazoa > Chordata > Mammalia > Primates > Hominidae > Pan > Pan troglodytes. Next base: position 15,232,345 of record NC_072410.2, on the reverse strand, counting down.
CCCAATTCCCCACCTCCATTACCTGTCATTCACTCTAGCAATTAGAAATAACACAAATGTTCAGTTATTTCTGTCAACCATTCCCACCTCTTGAGATGAGCTTGCACACAATTCTCTCTTAAATCAATTTACTTTACATTACAGAGCTGTTTTTCTTGGCACTGTAAAATTCATGGTGGAAGTTTCCTAAATAGCATGTCTTCTCACAAATCCCTTTGGCCGCGTTTGTCATAATAACCTTACTAAACCCAATGGGTGAAAAATAACCTCTACTAAACTCCACATTAACATATGTGCATGCTGGGTAACCATATTGATGTATGGCTCATATGTAACACTTCAGAAAAATAATGCAGCTGTATCTTTCCATAATAAACATCCAGGAATACGGAGAGAATTTCATTTCAATCAGTGTTGCCTTGAAAATCTCCCAAGGAGATGGATAACATGTAACTGAAGACTTTAAATTATTAATTGTTGTCATGGGCTAAAATAAAATGTGAAATCAGGATGAAAGCCCACAGTGAAGCCAAGCTTACAGGGCGTATTACAAAATTATGAAAAACAGAAATACAGCATCAATAATTCAACACTATGGTAGATTAAGTGTGCCATCCATACCAGCAAGAAAAATCACACCCAGTTTCTGGCTTTTAGGATTTTAGGAAAGCAATTTATTCTTTTTTTAATTGGAAAAGACAGCAGGGATATGTCTATCTTCATCTTTCTCCTTTTGCCCTGGAAAGAAAGAGGACAAGGCAGAAGAAGCAGATAATGTACAAGACACTGAGGTGGTCATTTTTATCTTTCAAGAGGGCATTGGCTCTGTTAAAAGTCAGATAGAAAGACAAAAAAGTATAGAAAATTCTGGCTGTCTACCCAGAAATAGAAATAGTCATTTTATCAGAAATAATACAATTGTTTGTGGATATTTATTTATTTATTTATTTATATTAGACAGAGTCTCGCTCTGTCTGTTGCCCAGGCTGGTATGCAATGGCACAATCTCGGCTCACTGAAACCTCTGCCTCCCAGGTTCAAGGGATTCTCCTGCCTCAGCCTCCCAAGTAGCTGGGATTACAGGCATGTGCCACCATGCCATGCTAATTTTGTGTGTGTGTGTGTTTAGTAGAGACGGGATTTTGCCATGCTGCCCAGGCTGGTCTCGAACTACTGAGCTCTGGCAATCTGCCCACCTTGGCCTCCCAAAGTGCTGGGATTACAGGTGTGAGCCACCATGCTTGGCCAGTTTATGGAGCTTTAAAGAGTAGAAGAAAACTGTGAGAAGTGGTTAGCAAGGACCCCTTATGTATTAATACAAATATTAAATATAAATATGAACATAAACATGTCTTCCTAAACATCCAACGCTGCTAGGTACTTATGTTCTTTCCCACTGTCTGATTACACTGTGGGTTGGGACGTGACGTCCTGTAGCAGCAAAGTCGAAAGCAGTGCAGCTTTGGTCTCCTACTAAACCAGCTACTTCTCTACTGAGGGCTTCACCATAATTCCCCCAGCACTAAACAGTGCCAGGGCCCAGAAACCACTTTCTTCCTCCTTCTGTGGACAAAGCCACAGAGAGCAAGCGGGTTAGAGACACAGTGAAAGTAATTTCTTCCACCCACAGCTGGTGCATGCTGGCTGAATATCTGTACACGAGTTTTGTATCGACATGCAGCACAGCTGGGCTCTGGGCCCCTTCTGAACTGACAGTCTTGGTGATCTCACTGCCTTCACTCATCAGCCCTGTTCATGCTGCAAGGTCAGTAGCCTCATGCTCCCTAGAATTAGAAATTCTGCCCTAGCCTCTTCTTGGTTTATATATGCCTCAGACGTGTTCTACACCATCTCCAAAATTGTAAACTCATTTTAAGGCAGAATTCTACCAGAGCCACTGGCATTATATTCTCATTAAATGAATGCTGAATACATGGCTACAGCCCCTTCAGAAGGCTTAGATCTATTATCTTATTTTGTTGCAGTGATATGGGAAACTCGAGGGACCACTATCAGAGGGTGATTGGTAGTGGTTTACCCTCTCTGATTTCAGTTTCTGCCTCTGTAACATGGAGGAGGTAGAACTGGATACTTCCCAGGTCCTTCCTGAGCTATAGTCCTAGTTACTATGCCCAGAGGCATTCTGGAATGATTTGGGTCCCTGTGATGAGAGGCCAGAGAGCCAAGAGCATATTTTTCCAATGGGTTAAAGAAATTCTATATAGTAGATGTATTTCTGTATCCATCCATACAGCACTTACTATGGACCCATGTTCCAAGTACCTAACAAAATTTAACCTACTTATATTTTTATTTGCAGATGCCGAAGATCCAAGGGATGAAAGTAAAAGCCAGAAATCATATCCAGCTGGTTCTCTTTCACCTAAATGGACTTTTAAGGGGTTCAAATTTGAATGACACTGGATAAAATCCAGCCCTCCAGTAGAGCCCATTCCCCACCACCCAGTAATCATTCCCTGCCTGGTTCCTGTGTGTGTCTGTGATGAGAAAGTATCTGCTGGGCACCTGGAAAGGAGTAGTGTAGGAGGATCTGACACAGTTTCTTACTAATAACTGGAGTATTTTCTTATTTTGCTTAGTGATATGGGAAATGAAACAATAAGGAGAATAAGGGATGGTGCTGTGGACAGTGACCAGGTCCAGAGACCAGGTTGAGACCAGCTAGGGAGACCAGAGTTTCAACAAAGTATGCTCAGAAGTCATGTGCCTGATCAGTTTCTGTTTTGTACATAATATAATGAAAATATAAGGGACAACAGCTACAAAAAGAGAAGTTCCAATGTCAGCCACAGAACAGAAGTGAAGTCACTGTGAAGGAAATAGTACAGAGTTTATTCAATGCTATAGAAGACATTAAGCATGATGACTTTAAGGAAGGTATGAATATCATTCATGAATGAGGGGATTGGCCAGGAGTGTGTAAATGGCACCCGCCAATGAGGAGGTGGAAGACTGCATACCTTCTATTATGCATTGAAATGGGATGTTACAAAGGGTTATAAAAGAGTGCTGATTTGCAAGAATTAACAGGGAGCTAGGATAGTGCTAACCCTTCTTTTGACCCCTGTAGTTCATGGCAAATAGAAGAAAGAACAACCTTCTAATGAAGAGCTGGTATCAGTCACTTATAACTCAGTATAGACTGTAGAGACTGTATTTCTTCTCTGAAGATATTTGCAAATTAAATTTAAGCCCTCTTTAGACCATGAAAGCTGGTAGGTTGTCTGTTGTGAATGGCAGCAAACCTGAAAGTACGTCACTTGCACAATTCTGGAGACTACCTTCCTGTTGGCCTCCAGAGCACTCTGGCCTCGTTTTCTTCACATCCTTGGAGCCTTTCCTGCTCACTCTATTTTGGATAATTCTCTTCTTTCTCCCACAGCCGAATGTTGGGCTTTTCCAGAGATTTGCCACAGCTTTGTTGTCAGTAGCCCAGTACAGGTTTTTGTCTTTGCAGTGCAAAAGAATTTGAAAGTGAGACTACAGTGAAAGTACAGAAGCTTTAATGTGGAGCAAAAGCAAGCATACACTCAGGAGTATGTGCATGTGTGCTCAAAAGAATGAGATATGCACAACATGGTCAGGGCTCAAATACTATATGGGTAAGCATAATGAAGTCACAGAGTATTCTATAATAAGGGGAAGGATTTTCTGGGAAATGGGTAGGCAATTCCCAGAATCGGAGGGTGCCACCCTTTTCTTGATTAAATGTGGTAAATCTGGTCATGGCATCAGGTGCATGATAAAAGTGAGAGGCTTCCCCATGGAAATTTTATGGTAATAGTGTCATACATTTTCTGATAAAAGGGTCAGCAGTAGATCAAGATTTTGGCCGTTTTTAATTTAACCAGTTGTGGTCAGTTTCATCTTTGCTACAATCTTACTTGTGCCTAAAGCACGATGACAGCAATCTCTCTACATTGTTACAACCTGTTGTAACAGTTCCTTTCTACTAGAGGGGAGGTCCCTGTGCTAACCAGTTTGGCCCAGTTTGTTTTGCTTTTAGCCACCTGTAAGTAATTATGCCTGTTCCCCCCGCTAACTGCTTGCCACAGCTTTCTATTCCTACTCCAGCCTGGGTGGTATCATCTATTCCTGTGGCTTCACTCATGTGCCAATGACATCCAGAGGCATCTATGATCCATAGTTCTCCAGACCCATGTGTCCAGCATCACCATATAAATTCTTAATTTTGTATTTTTTTTTTTCTGGAGGATACATCCCCAAAGTTATAGAAACTTCTGAGCCCACAAAACCTGAATCAACTCTTTCTCTCCTTAGTGCTGGTCTCCCTCCCATGCAGCAAATCACTCCTTCCTATTAATTTTATTCCCCAAATATCTCTCAAATACAAGAGGAATTCATCCCTGTGGCTACTGCTGTATGTCAGGCTCTCATAATTCCTCCTAGAGTTGCTGCTAAAAGCCCCAAACCTGAGTCTCCATACCTCATCCTGTTCCCTTCAATTCCATTCTCCACACCAAAGGTACTGTGAGTTTTCTGAAATTGAAATCTACCCATATCATTCCTCTAATAAAAATTACTTAATCCTTTTGGTCTTCAATATTGAATTTAATGCCTTGGCATAAAATACAAGGCCTTTGATGATCCAGGCATCGTCCATCTCTTGCTGCTCCATACACACCAGAAAACCTCAATTACTTGTAGTTCGCTAAACATACCACATCCTCTCACACCTCCAGGCAGTGCTTATGCTGGCCTTACCTGGTGCATCCTCACCCTCCCTGAACTGAACATGCCATCTTCCGAGTCCTGTGGCCCTACTCGTCCTTCAATGACTCAGCTCAGACACCAAACCCTTCTGAAAGCTTACCCCACTTCCCCACCTCCTAACACAAGCACCCTCTATCTGAAAGTATGTGCGTTTTCTTAACTCTTATTATATCTTGAACATGTTTTAATAGCATTTATGCCATTCTGTGTAATTGTCTGCTTATCTGTCCACTCCCCCATAGCACTGTGATCTTATGGGAAGCAACCTTTTTCTTTTGTGCATCTTCAGCACATGACAAGTTTTGGGAAGCAGTTTGGAACTTTACAAATGTCAATTGAATGGACTAAATGGAGAGAAACGGATGGAGAAAGATGCAAGTCACATGGTGTCTCTTCAAACTTTTCACTTAATTCATCTTTTTTTATAAATACAAGGATGACTCTTACCTGTTGTAACAGTGTCTGGAGGGATTCAATGCTTAGTGGATGGCAGAGAACATTCTAGTAGTTATCCCAGATGCTGGCATTGTAGTCTTCTATAGGACCAAAAGTGGCATTAGTACATACATCTTTTTGCAAGGTCAAATACCCTACTTTAGCAAGGATGAAATTCCACACAACAATTTACTCTTAAAAAGTGCAAACATGGAGTCTGTTCAGGCCAGTTATTCTGGAAAATCACACCTCTTTTCAGGAAAGAAGGGAGGAAAAGAGGAGTAACCAGCCAGATTGAGTAGTATAATATCATATTAGCTACTGGCTATTGAGGACTTGAAATGCTAGCCATCTGAATGCAAAAGATTTCATTAAAAATTGTATTATTGATTACATGTGGAATTTTTAATATTTTTGATATATTGGGTTAAAGGAAATACTTTATTAAAAGTAATTTCACCTTTTATGTTACTTATTTCAATGTTACTTCTTAAAACTTTAAAAATATATATGTAACTCCCAATATATTTCTATAGAATAGTGCTGATTTAGGAGCTAGAAAACATACTTTTGCTACCATGCTATTTCTATCTTTGGTAGCAAAGCTTTGGAGTTCATGACAATGCATTCTTCTTCATTCAAAGAAGCCTTATTCTGTTCACTTTTCCAATTGAACTCAACCAAAATGTAGTTATTCAAAACAGTGCCATCTACTGAGAGAAAACAGTAATAACTTTGAAAGTAACTGCTATTTTGAGTCCCAGCATGGGAATTTCTCTCCTACTCCTATTTACGATTAAACAAAAATACAGCAAACCCAGAGTAAGATCATTGTATCAGCTGCCACATTTCAACCTCTGATGGTTGCATACATGCATCTGCCTTCTTTTTATGTCTCTTTATTTTAAATAGCACAGGACAGCAGAAGGCATGGCCAGTCCCCAGCTCAGACCACCTGGGCAGGCTGCATGCCTGGTTGATGATGAAGGGAGAGATGGTGCTCCCAAGCATTTTCTGTAAGAGGCGCTAATTCTTAGTTGTGCTTTCTCTGTCCTGAGCAGATCCTCCTTTGGGGCATTATAGTGCTTGAAGCCTGCCTCTCTGGCTTAAGATAATTTTTTTTTATTATACTTTAAGTTTTAGGGTACATGTGCACAATGTGCAGGTTAGTTACATATGTATACATGTGCCATGCTGGTGCGCTGCACCCATTAAGTCGTCATTTAGTATTAGGTATATCTCCTAAAGCTATCCCTCCCCCCTCCCCCCACCCCACAACAGTCCCCAGAGTGTGATGTTCCCCTTCCTGTGTCCATGTGTTCTCATTGTTCAATTCCCACCTATGAGTGAGAACATGCGGTGTTTGGTTTTTTGTTCTTGCGATAGTTTACTGAGAATGATGATTTCCAATTTCATCCATGTCCCTACAAAGGACATTAACTCATCATTTTTTATGGCTGCATAGTATTCCATGGTGTATATGTGCCACATTTTCTTAATCCATTCTATCATTGTTGGACATTTGGGTTGGTTCCAAGTCTTTGCTATTAACACTTCCAAGTGAAGTCTCCAAATCAATTTTTACTCTTGAACACATTCTAAACATCTTTAACCTTAACTGCCATTTCTTAATGACCCCTTTGGAGCCTTTCCTATAGCACATTAGTGGCATCTGCCCTGGAGGGCAGGGGAACAGAGGAATAGGGAACAAGGCGGTCCTTAGAGATATTTTGAGACTACCCACCTTCCTCCTCAAGCACATTCAAAACAATACTCAAAACAGAAGACTCTACATCACTCTTTGGAAATATATTTTCAGAAATCGCATCACCTTTTAATTTTTCAGTGGCAAAACACTTTCTATTGACAACATTCCATATCTTAAAGGAGAATTACTAGTTAAGAACAACCAGATTGGTCTTGTTAATAAAAAATTAATGCTAGCCATCTTGGCTAATTATATATGGATACCTGTGTGTGTATATGTATGTGTGCAAACATGGCTGTGCATACACACGTACACACACACTCCTTTGCCCTCCCATCAACATGAAGCATTTCGTCTGTGAAATGGGATTACAGATGATTTTGCTAATTCCCATCTTCATAAATTTCTACATTTCTAAATTTTCCACAATTAACGTGATTAACGTGTATTATGTTTGCAATTTAAAAAAATAAAACAATAAAGTAGAAAAAAGAAAGGAAAAACAGAAGGAAGAAGTAGGGAGGGAAGAAAGAGAGGTGGAGCAGAGACAGAGAGAGGAACAGATAGAGAGAGGGAAGGAGGAAAAGAGAGAGAGCACACTCAGCGAACTGCTAGCTCAAGCCTACACTAGTCAGAACGGGAAGTTAGTCACCCTAAAGCCCTTCTCTCAGACAGCTTAGAGGAAGCATTTAGGAAAATTCTGTAATGCACTCACATGCCATGCATCTGCTCTCTTATATCATCACTAAAGACATTCTCCCCAGAAGGAATGGGTATTAGTGTACGCAGAAAAGATTATTATTTTTCTGTATACTCATTCAAAACAAAGGCTGTTTAGTTGCTTCTACTATTGCCAAACATAAGGTCTAGCCAGAAGCTCTTTGTTTTTTGGCATTGATTTTAATTCTGCTTCTCCAGCTCAGCCTTTGGACGCCCAAAGGTAATAATTTTTTTTAAAGACAACCACAAAATTAATATCCGAGCTCTGCATGGTTTCTTCCTACAAGGAGACATACAGGGATGGTTATATGGTCAATGAAAATCAATACTTTCAAGAATGATATTGACCTGCTAACAAGTGAACAGAATTTCTAGGAGAAAGCAGGGTGCTCTCAAAATTCAAGCTGCATGCATGTGTTTCAGGTTTTTAAAAATGCACTTTATGTTAGAATCCTTACCATGCACTATGACCTGCTGCCTCTGGACTAGCTACATCAATATGAAGGACAAATTTACATCCCAAGGAATGGCCAGTGACAGTCTCTCCAAAGCCAGGATCAGACCTATGGAATGAGCACCAATTTATGCTGATTGATGGCCTTTTGTCACTCTGTCTTAGAGGTTGTGACCATTTGAAACTTCAAAATGGATGAAGTCAAACAGAACAGGCGCTCCTGCTCAATGAAGCAGAGAGACAGGACCAAGAAGCCAACCATTCTGTCAAAAAAGAAAATGTTCTGCCCAGAATAATCCATCAGGGTTTCAAACCTTCTGACACTTTTCATATCCAATGCATACAAAAATATCTATGATGAATGCAGACAAAACAACTGATTGTCTTTCTTTTACATTAGTACATAAAACTTTAAAAAATAAATAATCCATGCAATCTTTTAACTCAGTAAGTACACTTGCAGGTAATTTTACTTCAAAGTATTTATTATAAATACATAGAATTTTTTTCTAAAATTAAGGGGCTTGATAGACTACTGTTTACAATTTTTTAAAATAGGAAATTGGTTATAAATTATGACTAGTTAAAATAATGTAACAACATGAAATCACTAAAGATTACATTGTAGATTATTTAAAATATATTCAAATAATATAGTAATTTTAAAAAATTCCAAATTGATATCAATGTTATATCACATATATGTATCAACATATGTAAGATATATAGATTTTATAACATATAGACATAGAAATATATATATGTAAACTATATGTACATCAAGAAAAAAAAGCACTGACATAATACATACAAAAATGTTAATAATGAACATCCCAATAGTGGAATTACAGATGATGTTTTAGTTTTCTTATATATCTAGATTCCCCAAAATTACCAAGTTAACATATAATGTTTATATATGTAAAAATGTTCATAATTATAGTCTGTTAATTTCTGTTTCAGTATATACTTCTATTTATTGGAGATCAGTATCTCTACTAAGGTCTAAGAAATACCATATGTAAACATATTTCTTATTGTAACAAGACTTTCCATGCCGAGGGTGGCCTGACCACCAAAGGGTTGTGGACTCATGCCCTTGTATAAATAAAATATTAACAGAGCTCTGCTTGGGGTTACAAAGCTGGTAAGGAAGGATACCTGTAATACTTTAACAGTATCAAAGAGAAGAGTTTATGAACATTACAATGCTCAAACAGATTTACACTATCAGTTACCATTAACAAGCAAATATCTCTTAATCACAATTGTATTAAGCATGAAAATTGGATACTTCCAGGAATATGATTTCCAGAAGGCATGAATTTAAAGAGATAGAAAAAAGAAGTAATTTAAGCATGGAGTTGTAAATTCCCTCAACACATGTGTCTTTACCCCTTCATCCCAGTCGGCATGGCAGAAACAGAAATGCATAAAAATGCCTGGATTAATGTTTTCTCAATATAACGGGGATGGGGGGAATTGGAAAGTTTACAGCTGTGGGAGCAATGCCTACCTTCAGTTACGTCCAGGAAGCAATAAGATTTTCCTTGGTCAAAGAGTAACTTTACAAGTCTTGGACAAATTCCAAATAAAGTTTTGTTTCATGTTTCACTGATGAGAATTATAATGTATGAGCCTCTGAAATGTAAACTTGGGATGTTGTATATTGACTCTGATTTTTTAATGGATTGCTGGTTATTCTGCATTTGCATAGTTCCATTCTAGACCATTTGCCAATCTTTTCTATCTTTCTGTATTTCCTGGGAGGCTGATCTACACAAAGGACATCACTAGGGCTCCCTTGCTGATTGATTTCCAATTGGTTTCAGCCAGCGAGCAATCACCAAAAGACCAGAAGCCAGAAGACAGAGAGTAGGGCATTATTTCCTGCTTCCTCCTGTACCATGCCTCTGGTAGCAGCCATGACCTTTCACAACTGCAGCTGCCTCCAGGTGGCCCTTCTTCCATGGCTTCAGCTCCCACAGCAATTCCTCATGCCCCTCTGCTTTAGGGTTGTCAATCACTTATTCCCCTACGAGTCTCTAGGTGTCTAATCACTGCTCCAGGGAATGGAAGATCTTGCTAATTAATACCCCTAAATATTATTTATAATTATATGCATATACATATACATATTTTAACATAGTATATATTACTGATATATAAGATTAATATCTTATATAAATCATGTAATGTATATTCTATAAATGTGAAAAGAATTATGGAAAATATTCTCAAGGAAGACACTGTATATGTATACGTGTGTGTGTGTGTGTGTGTGTATCTATATATGCATGGAGAGAAATAAAGAGAAAGATGGATGTACTACCTCAAAAATTTGGGATTTGTTGTTTAGCTCACATAGCTGGGAGTGGCTCTAACGATTTGGTTGTTTGATTAGTTGAAGCCTGCATCTGTGGTGGCCTGTAAGCACAGTTGAGATGGAAGCTTCCTTGGCATATTGTAAATTAAGGAAACTGGAGGCTTAAGTAGATGGACATGGGAGAGTGGACCTCTCATGTACAACACACTTAGCTACCTCCTAACCTCACCCCATAGCAAAGCAAAGAGAAACAGATTGGCGAGAGTCTTCCCAGCGTCTCTGAAGAGCTCTGTGTGGCTACTCTATGTAGCCTTGAAATGATGATGAGAGATTTTGCCATTGATCTGGCTGTTCTGATTTCAATAGCAATGATGCTATTTCAGGGTGGCAGGGACCCAGTTGTGAGGCTTAATTATCAGAGACAAAGTTGGCTCAATTTCTGTGATAGACCACAGAGATGCAGTAGCAATCGGAGGGTACTGACACTTAGAAATCTGTGGAGGCTTATTACTGGCTTCCTATGAATAAAATAGATGGGTGGCCAAAAATGACATGACTTGATTAATATAATCCAGAAATCACTATCTCTGATGGAAAAAAATGCAACTTCACAGAGGTGTTGGTATAAATCCATAGGCAGATCCCATACCTAAGCCAGTTTACAGATCCTGAGCCCCTTGAGTGAGGAGAGAGTCGAGGAACTATTGGGATAGTATCCTGAAACTTGACCTCAAGTATGTGCTGTAAATCTCCCCAGTTCTTTCCCAGAGTAACCTGCATCTATTTAAAGACTGACTATGTGAATGAGAGATGCCCAGACCTTCAGGGGGTTCTTAGGTGTTAGCTCTGAATTGACACTTATCCTAAGAACACAATGGTTGAATGGTCACAGTGAGAATTTATGGGAAGACGCTCAATAAAGAGTATATCTAAATTTGTCTCACAGTGGCCCTGTAGACTGCCAGATCTATTTTATGGTATGTCCATGGTTTCTGCAGGTATAATTGGAATAAATGCATTTAGAACTGGTATTACTCCCACGTCAATCCCCTGCAGTCTGGAGTAAAGACTACCATGGTAGAAAGGGCCAAGTGGAGCTGTTGGATCTGCCTGTTCCACCTCTGGACAAACTGGTAAATCAAAAGCAATACTGTACTTCTGGGAGAAATAGCGTAGCTTAGTGATACCATAAAGGACTTTTAAAATGCAAGAATGGTGAATCCGAATGACACTTAAGAATAGCTGTGATGGCCGGCTGCGGTGGTTCATGCCTGTAATCCCAACACTTTGGGAGGCTGAAGTGGGCAGATCACCTGAGATTGGGAGTTCGAGACCAGCCCGACCAACATGGAGAAACCGTGTCTCTACTAAAAATACAAAATTAGCCAGACATAGTGGCACATGCCTGTAATCCCATCTACTTGGGAGGCTGAGACAGAAGAATCACTTGAACCTGGGAGACAGAGGTTGCAGTGAGCCAAGACTGTGCCATTGTACTCCAGCCTGGGTGAAAGAGTGAGACTCCATCTCAAAAAAAAAAAAAAAAAAAAAAAAAAAAAAAAAAAAAAAAAAAAGAATAGCTGTGAGTTGTTATAAATTTAGTCAAGCTGTGATTTAAAAGTAATGTATTTATTGAACAGACCAACACAACCCCTAGCACCTGGTATGCTAATATTTACTAGGAATACACTTTTCCCCCAACTCAATTAGTCAATACAAGTAGAAGTGGTTTGCCTTCTCCTGGCAGAGACGGCAGTACATCCTTACTGGCTAACTAGTCATTGGCTATGACAACTGTCCTCCTTTACCTTATATAGTGGGCAGACCTTGATCATCTGATCCAGTATGGTGAGTAAATTATATAGATAGCAACAGGAAATACCAAATAGCCCAGTTTTCTTGTTGAAAGAGTGAGAAAAAATAACACATGAAATTCAAAGGCATAACTCATTAGTGAAGTTTCCAGAGATCAGCGGTCTTGGTTAAGCAGATTATAACCTCTAAAGTGAAAGAGTTGCTGCACTTAGCACTGACTATGAGAAATGTACATATTTGGACATACTTATAGTTGAACTCCACAGGAATAGAGATGGCAGCTATTATCAGGAGTATAGCTTGTGCAACTATCCTGAGACAGAAAAGAACTTGACTTGTACTAGGAATGGAGAAAAAAAACAGAGTGACCATAAAGTAGGTAGCAGAAAGGAAGGTGAGTATGTGATGAAGTTGAAGGGTTAGGATAAACCTGGATCCCAGGCCTCACAAGCTGCAGTAAAGACTTTTAATTTGATTCCAAGTGCAGCTGCAGAGTTCTAAACCGGGAGTGGGAGCAAGTGGGTCTGGTGCAATTTGATTTGTGTTTGTAAACAGTGAGTCTAGCTACAAAGAGAAGGATTGAAAGAAAAGATTAGGAAGATTAGAGGCACTAATTTGACAGAGGAAATAAAGGACATAATACTAGATTTGGTGTGTTGCCTTATTTATTGGTAAATTGTATAGGTGTGCTGCTATCATTAGCTAAAGTCTCAAGATAAGATATACTTTGAGCGGGAAGTATCAACAATAATGGATGTAACTAACCTTGCATTTCTAATTTATTAGAATGGCATCTTGGATCATGGATTGAATCCTGAAACAGAGGAAGGACACTGAAGGAAAGACTGGGAAAACCTGACTGAGGTCTGGAGTGTAGTTAGTGATACTATACCAAGACTAATTTCTTAGTTTTGATAATTTGTTAACAGTTATGTTAACATTGGGGGTAGCTGTGCAAGGGGTGTGAGAATGCTGTTATATCTTTAATCTTGGCCCATGGTTAAGGTGTTTCCAGTGTAAGGTCACTGTTATTCCTTGTAGTTAACATATATTTGGCACCACAGGATTCATTCTGGAATTCTTGGCTTATTTATAACTTTTTTTCTTTTTCTAGTAATGAGAAACCTGGCTTTCATGCAGAGTTTACAAACGCCAATTTAAACTTTTGTTTTGTCATATGCAATAATTTTATTACCTGTATTTATTTCAGAGCTTATGAATTTTTAATTATTCTAAGGGCTAACACAGAACTTTTTCATGTTTTCTACTCTTCAAGAGTAGGTAAGACTTTAGTTTGTAATACATTACAAGAGGAATCCTGTGGTTCTCTAAGAGCTAATTTGTCTTGGCAAAAGGCCTTAGCGAGCTGTGAGTGGTGGCTCATGCCTGGAATCCCAGCACTTTGATCTGAGACGGCTGGATCACCTGAGGCCAGAAGTTTGAGACCAGTTTGGCCAACATGGCGAAACCCCATCTCTGCTAAAAATACAAAAAATTAGCCAGGCATAATGGCATGCACCTGTAGTCCCAGCTACTTGGGAGGCTGAGGCAGGAGAATTGCTTGAACCTCGGAAGTGGAGGTTGCAGTGAGCCGAGATCGTGCCACTGCACTCCAGCCTGGGAAACAGCGAGACTGTCTCAAAACAAACAAAAAAACCAAAAAAAAAAACCCCCCAAAAAACAAAAAAATTAGACGGGCGTGGTGGCATGCACCTATAGTCCCAGCTACTCAGGAGGCTGAGGCAGGAGAATCGCTTGAACCCAGGAGTTGGAGGTTGCACTGAGCAGAGATCATGCCGCTGCACTCTAGCCTGGGTGACACAGTGAGTATCCATCTCAAAACAACAACAACAACAACAAAAACAAATTTAAAAACCCAACAACAACAAAACCAGCAAACAAAAAAAAACTAAACAGGCTTTAGGGAAAGAGCAATCTAATTATCTGATTATATGATTGGCACTAAGATGGGAATGACTCTGGCCTAATTTCTTCAATTTACATTTTAAAATAGGAGCTTAGTTAGCCCCCAAATAATATTTAATTGATGTATTAGGGTTGGGGAGTGAATATTTTTCAAAGCAGAAGATATTTCTCAATCCTTGCTTACTTTTAGAGGTTGAAGTTCAAGGAAGCCCCTGCCTTGGCACTGTATCCCAGGGAGGTATTTGGAGTTAATTTCAGGGCTTAGCAGTGACTCTTTAGAAAAGCAGTATACGATTGAAATGTAATGTGTTACAAATGAGATCACTACAAGTAATTTAAAAATGTGCTAGTAGTGTTTCTTTTTCGGAGACAGATTCTCGCTCTGAAGCCCAGGCTGCAGTGCAGTGGCACAATCTCAGCTCACTGCAAGCTCCGCCTCCCGGGTTCGTGCCATTCTCCTGCCTCAGCCTCCCTAGTAGCTGGGACTACAGGTGCCTGCCACCACTCCTGGCTAATTTTTTGTGTTTTTAGTAGAGACGGGGTTTCACCGTGTTAGCCAGGATGGTCTCGGTCTCCTGACCTCATGATCCTCCCACCTCAGCCTCCCAAAGTGCTGGGATTACAGGAGTGAGCCACCACACCCAGCCTCTAGTAGTACTTTTATCAAAAGTAAATAGAAACATGAAATTAATTTTCACAGTACATTTTATTTAAACTAATATGTTCACAATGTTAAAATTTCAACATGTAATCACTATAAAAACTACTAGTGAGACATTTCACATTACTTTTTTCATGTAAGCCTTTGAAATCTGGTGTGTATTTTATATTTACTGTACATCCTGATTTGGAATAACCACATTTCAATCTTTCAATAGCCACATGTGGCTAGTGGCTACTGTGTTAGAGCAGTTCTAGAACAAAGGAGTCCCTTTCAAACTATTTTGAAGTCATCGTCTATAAGGCAATATGAAAGCTGATCTGAATGATTTCTCCTTTTCCAGGAAAGGAAACAAAAATGAAATCATGTTAGGGCTGCATATTTTATGGATCCCAGGAGAAATACACATAGTCTGAAAGAATGATCTCAGTCAGAAACTCAGAATGAATCATATGAATTAAACATTGGACAATGTCCAATGCTCAGCATGTGTTTTTGGTTTATACTAAGAACATATTATGCCACCAAATACAGATATTTACTATTATACTTAGTGTAGGAGGTATATTGAGACATTGTTCTAGACTACCACAGATCCATATTTTGTGAAAAGTTATATTGCACTTTTTTTTTTTTTTTGAGAGTGTGCCCAGGCTGGAGTGCAATGGCATGATCTCAGCTCACTCCAGCCTCCGCCCCACCAGGTTCAAGTGATTCTCCTGCCTCAGCCTCCCTAGTAGTTGGGATTACAGGTGCGCACCACCACGTCTGGCTAATTGTTGTATTTTTAGTAGAGACGGGGTTTTGTCATGTTGGCCAGGCTGGTCTCGAACTCCTGACCTCAGGTGATCCACCCACCTCAGCCTCCCAAAGTGTTAGGATTACAGGCGTGATCCACCACGCCCAGCCTTATATTTCACTCTTTGGGAATTGTATCTTACTGTAATCTTAAACTACACTAAAATAAATAATGTAAACCTTTTGTCAAATTGCTCAGAGTAGGTTTCTACTTTGGTTATAAGGAATAAAATTCATGCTTTTGTGTACACACTAGACATCTAAAGCAATCAACTATAGTTAACAAGCAGTGCTCTTACCAAAAGGTAACTCTTTCTAGAATCTGGCACACCATTTAATATCAGTATGAGCATATGGTGGGTTTAATAATTGTTTTCCATGTTTATAGGTTTTCTTTAGTTTTATAAGCAGTTAAAAAGAATCCCTTTCACTGAAATACAATCTGTGGTGAGACTTCTAGCTTTTCTCGATCTTAGGCTGCTAGATTTATGTCACTGCCAAAGCTATGCAATGGGTGATATTTACACTATGCTCAAACAAAGCAACCAGAAAAACACATCACTGAATAATACAGATATTCTGAAGTCAAGCAAGCCAACTTTCATTAACAGATCAATTTCCTTAGAAAAGTTGATGAAACTAAAGACTGAAGTTCAAACAAAAAGCCCTCTCAAGGGGGTATGAATTTCTGCTAACTTATGGGGTAAGAAAAAGAGCAAGAAACTTGAAAGTAGGGAAGAGAAAAAAGAAAAGGAGGAAGAGGGGATAGCCAGCTCTCAAAAGTCTCCAATAGGAAAGCAAAATCTGTATCTAGCCAGTACCAACATGTGAAGAAAGAGTGAGCATAGCAAAATTTAGAAAGGTTGCTTGAAAACCAAACAAAAAACCAAATACCTGTAATTCTAGCACTTTGGGAGGGTGAGGTGGGCGGATTGCCTGCACTCAGGAGTTCAAGACCAGCCTGGGCAACATGGTGAAACCTTGTCTCTACTAAAATCCAAAAAAAAAAAAAAAAAAGAAAAAAAATTAGCCGGGCATGGGCTGGGCGCGGTGGTTCACGCCTGTAATCCCAGCACTTTGGGAGGCCAAGGTGGGCAGATCACGAGGTCAGGAGATCGAGACCATCCTGGCTAACACAGTGAAACTCCATCTGTACTAAAAATACAAAAAATTAGCTGGGCGTGGTGGCGCGTGCCTATAGTCCCAGCTACT
This sequence comes from Pan troglodytes, assembly GCF_028858775.2. Taxonomy (NCBI): domain Eukaryota; kingdom Metazoa; phylum Chordata; class Mammalia; order Primates; family Hominidae; genus Pan; species Pan troglodytes. The sequence continues at coordinate 15,215,535 of NC_072410.2, read as the reverse complement.
CGGGAGGCTGAGGCAGGAGAATCGCTTGAACCCAGGAGGTGGAGGTTGCAGTGAGCTGAGACCATGCCACTGTACTCCAGCCTGGCGACAAAGCGACAGTCGTCTCAAAAAAAAAAAAAAAAAAAGTCTCTTTTGGCCAGGTGTGGTGGCTCACACCTGAAATCTCAGCACTTTGGGAGGCCGAGGTGGGTGGATCACTTGAGTCCAGGAGTTCAAGATCAGCCTAGGTAACATGGCAAAACCTCGTCTCTACCAAAAACAAACACAAATTAGCCGGATGTGGTGGTGCACACCTGTAGTCCCAGCTACTTGGGAGGCTGAGGCAGGAGAATCACCTGAGACCGGGAGGCAGAGATTGCAGAGAACTGAGACTATGCCAAGGCACTCCAGCCTGGGCGACAGAGCAAGACTCTCTCTCTCTCTCAAAAAAGAAAAAACAAAAAGCCTCCTTTAAAAAATGCAGTTTGATGCTATAAATTTATCAGTTAATAGTTCTTGGGGCAAAAAATGTTTTCTGACATTTCAATAAGAGCTATAGACGAAGTCCAGCATTAGTCATGACTCTGGACTAAGTCTGGAAATCTGGAATCTCTTCCCAGCTCTGGGAGGTAGAAAGTTTTAAAAAATAAGGTCAAAATGCTGGAAAACATTCAATTTATTTCCTTATTAACACAATTGTTCACTCATAAACGACAGTAACACTTGGTGCTATGGGTCATGCACTGAGGTCAGAACAAGGAACAGAAGAAAATGAGGTAAATTGGTAAATCTTTTTGCAGGCTGAGAAGTGAGAGAATGCTGGCATGCCTACTCTGTGCTGGTTTTTTTTTTTTTTTTTTTTTTTTGAGATGGGGTCTTGCTCTGTCACCCAGGCTGGAGTGCAGTGGCGCAATCTCGGCTCACTGCAAGCTCCGCCTCCTGGGTTCACGCCATTCTTCTGCCTCAGCCTCCCAAGTAGCTGGGACTACAGGCACCCGCCACCATGCCTGGCTGATTTTTTGTATTTTTAGTAGAGATGGGGTTTCACCGTGTTAGCCAGGATGGTCCCGATCTTCTGACCTTGTGATACGCCCACCTTGGCCTCCCAAAGGCTGGGATTACAGGTGTGAGCCACTGCATCCAGCCCTCTGTGCTGGGTTTTATTATGTCATCCAATAACTCACAACTATGTAATTTATTTCCTTTTTACAGATAAAGAAATGGGGGCTCAGAGCAGTCAAGAACATGCCCCAAGTTATTCGTCAGTGAGGCGGAAATTGTGGTGTCCTTGTGTAAGTTCACAGTTTATACTTTACCATTATACTGTGCTCCAAACTATCTGATATTTACTTTCAAAGCATGTGTAGGAAGTTTACTATGATGATGCAGAGACATTGTACAGAATCCAGTCCCTTGACTCTCAGGTCCCCAGAACACTCACTTCACGATTTTGTTGACCTCTTATGTCAACTTAAACCTGGCACTCTCTTGGCTGGCTTTCTCTGCTCTTTCTGGGCACTCCAAAGCTTCTGTACTTACATGCTACAATTCCAGTCACAGGAAGATGCTGAGTTCTTTAGTCCCAGATCCACATTCCTGAGAAAACCTAATTGCCTAGGCTCAGGTCATAACTCTGTGTCTGTTTCAGTTGATTATGGCTGGGCCTACTGCCCCTCTGTATGGTGGTGGGGCAGAAGTTCCCAGAGAGAGGCAGGGGTGACAGAGACTGTTGTCTCAAATGCTAGGCAGACATCTGGAGTGGTAACCACTACATCTGTTCACAGTGAGCACATCCTTGCAGGGAAACTGGGTTAATCATCTCTATTACTGAAACTCAGAGGTATAGTGTTTCTTCATAGGAATTTTCTTTCCTTATTTGAGATGGGGGTCTCACTTTGTTGCCCAGGCTGGAGTGCAGTGGTGTGTGATCTTGGCTGACTGCAGCTTCCCCTCCCGAGTTCAAGCGATTCTCCTACCTCAGCCTGCTGAGTAGCTGGGACTACAGGCATGGGCCAACATGCCTGGCTAATTTTTGTATTTTTTGTAGAGACAAGTTTTCACCATATTGGCCAGGCTGGTCTTGGACTCCTGACCTCAGGTGATCTGCCCACCCTGGCCTCCCTAAGTGCCGGGATTACAGGTGTGAGCCATCGCGCCCAGCCTATTTATAGGAATTTTCTATAGGTATATAAGTAATAATTTGAAGGTCACAACTAGATGCCTTTTCGTGTAACTGTATTGTGAATGGAACAAATATTTTCTTTCTACATAATTATACATAAATAACCCAATGCTTTTTAATACCCATGAAAAACCATTAGCTCAAAGACACTTGCAAAATGGTATCAGGTTGTTTTCCTTGGTGTGTATTAAGTTTGAAGCAAAGGGGATTTTCACATACCAAGACAAAGTAGAAGTCTTCCACCAAGTTGAAATCATCACATTGCAATTTAATCATATGATACAACCAATTTTTTGATGTGTTATGCCATTCGCCAAATACCAAAAATTTTTTAGGGGAAACTTTACATCCTCAATACTATACACTTCCAGCTACATCACCACCTAACAGGGACTTTAAAAAGAATACAAAGTACGGTATGCCTTCTCAGTGCCTTGTTAGTAATTCAGTTACAGTTCTGCCGAACTTTCTTTAAAGGAATACAATTCTCAATCTTACACGGTTCAGAGCACAAGCATAGCTTATTGTATACAAGAGATGTGCATCAGTTCCCACTCCTCAGGGACTGTATGAATTTGGCTTTATTTTGTTTTTTTGACAGAGTCTCACTCTGTCACCAGGCTGGAGTGCAGTAGTGTGATCTCAGCTCACTGGACTCTGCCACCTGGGTTCAAGTGATTCTCCTGCCTCAGCCTCCCAAGTAGCTAGGACTACAGGTGCACACCATCATGCCCAGCTGATTTTTTGTGTGTTTTTAGTAGAGACGGGGTTTCACCATGTTGGCCAGGATGGTCTTGATCTCTTGACCTCATGATCTACCCGCTTTGGCCTCCCAAGGCGCTGGGATTACAGGCATGAGCCACTGTGCTGGGCCAAATTTGGTTCTTAGAAACGAAGGAGTGATGTGTGCACCAGGCCCAGGGCTGAAGAGCTGCTTCTCACTAGATGCCTCTCTTGGTCTGGCTTCTGTGTCCAGTCCTATGCAGGGTTAGCTCTGTTTCTCCTCCTTGTGGCATCTGTGTTTCTCTTTCTGCTCTGTCTCTCCCCATCTCCTAGTCCAAACATCCAAAGAAATCAATTACCTCCAGGAGATCGAGACCATCCAGGCTAACACGGTGAAACCCCGTCTCTACTAAAAATACAAAAAATTAGCCGGGCATGGTGGTGGGTGCCTGTAGTCCCAGCTACGTAGGAGGCTGAGGCAGGAGAATGGCGTGAACCTGGGAGGCAGAGCTTGCAGTGAGCCGAGATCGCGCCATTGCACTCACGCCTGGGCGACAGAGCAAGACTCTGTCTCAAAAAAAAAAAAAAATTAATGACCTCTGCCCCTAACTGAACAAAGCCCTTCATCTAAGGCCACCCTTTGGTTGGCAGCCTTAGCCAGACATCTGCTTCTGGTCAAATCAATGTCTTGTCCACAGGGAGGCCCAGCGCTGTTTCTGGTTTTAGCTGGATGCAGGGTGTCAGACATGGCAGGTACTATGGTCTACCTGGCGGGTATCAAAGAGTTGGTCGATGTTCTCTCAACAACCTAATAGGGACCAATCGTGTAAGGCCAGTAGTAAAGGAGTTTGAAGTTCCCTTTCAGAAACCAATTAACAACCCCAAAGAGACAGTGGGTAACATAAAAGAGCAGCCATAAAAATATACAGTTAAACATATTTAATAGAAATATTAAAATAATCACTACACTTCCTCTCATTGCAGAAACCATGAAAGAATATGCCTTTTGTAATCAAAGTAATTTTTTATCATGCAAAAAAGTATTTTGTTATGACATTCGTAAGTGGAGACTGTATTTCAAAACAAGTTTATACAGACTTCAAAAGGTCTAAAGTCAAAGTGAAATATATTTAAATACGATTAGTTACATCGTATGCAGCTGGCATACTCATATTCACAGTTTATAAAGTAAAAAAACTAAACTCTTCATGTCGGCTCTGAAATAGATGCATTTTCATTCATACATTCGCTAGTTAGGTCTGTTCTTCTAAGGAGGAAAGACGAGATATATGAGATATTTTTAAAAGAACAAACTCAACATATCAGCAGCAAATTTCAGTTAAACTAAATTGGAAACCAATGTTCTGTGTAACCAAAGTGCAAAATCAGTTCCCCAGCTCAGAAAGAAAATTAAGAGTATAAACTGAAAGCTTAAGAGAACTTCAGAGAGCATACTGTGTGATTAATACATAAATATTAAAAATTATCCAATTTTTGATTTAAGAACAACACAGTTTGGATCTAGTCATTAAAACATATGCAGAGGTGTCAAAGGCAAGTAACACTACCAACTAAGGTTATTCGGAGGAACTGTGAAGATGTAGCACGGACCTCTAAGGTGTCTAAAATCCCTTCTGATGGAAAGCTTATGGAACACTATCTGCCAAAAACACTGAAAGCACCAGTTTTATATTTAGATCCAATGCTGAGTGATATAGTCACTGTTGGGATAGGTTTTTATTTGGGAAAATGGAGAGGATTCTCAAAACAGATTCATGGCTTGCATGCAGTGACACCCTATCAAGAGCCTGGAAAGACACCATGAAATCACCTCAACTCAAGTGGTGGGCCCACCTATTTATAGTCAGTGTTACACTAGCCAGCTCTAGGGCTCTGACAACATAATGAGTTTTGAGATAGTATACTTTAAAGAAAAAAAGGAGTTTATTTTAAAGCAAATAACTAAACTGTATTTTAACTTAGCATAATTCACTGCAGCATATTTACTTCATAGCTCCTTAACATGTCACTTTTACCAACAAAGCTTTTTCCTTCATATTCTAATCACAAAAATTTCTCAACAATTTATAACAATCTGTAAATCTGACCTTGCAATAAATAGTCATAAAACGTTATTTTTATTACTATTATTATTTTTAGAGACAAGGTCTCGCTCTGTTCCCCGAGCTGGAGTGCAGTGGTACAATCACAGCTCACTAGCCTCAAGCGATTCTCCAGCCTCAGCCTCCCAAAGTAGTGGGATTTCAGGCATGAATCACCACACCTGGCCTTGAAACATTATTTTTAAAGCCTAAATTCCAGTTGGTATGGTACCAAAATTTAGTTTAACTTCAAAATTCACAGTACTGCCGAGAAATGCGCGGGTCCTGAGGTTCCAGAGAAGTGGGGAGTGAATTCATTCCTGGTGGTTTTATTCTGGCAGCATGCATGGGAGATCACATGAGTTAGAGGGCTGTGGCCTGGTATCAACACTTCAAGCTGTTGTACTTTTACTTCAAGTTGAAACTTTTAAAATACATCTGTCATACAGATGTACAAATATATGTAAATGCAAACATATATACACACTTTTTGACAAAAGAATGATGATAACACACACGAACCATTTTTGTAAACAGATTCTATTTGGTTAATAACAGTATTCCTTCCATCAACCGATTGGAAGTCCAAACCAACTACGAAGATAGGATGCTCATCCAGAATAACGGGAAGCATTTTCTTCCTCATCTTTGGAAAGTAAAACAAAGAAAAAAGAAAAAAGAGAGTATTAAAATTTCTCAATGTAAAAATCTATATTTTAGAACCACTCTACAATATAAGCAAATAATGTCTTTTTTACTGATCACATGCCTTTTTTGGTAGGGGGGGGTTCTTTTTTTTTTTTTTTTTTTTGAGATAGGGTCTTGCTCTGTCACCCAGGCTTGAGTGCAGTGGCGTGATGAGACTTCAATGCAGCCTTGATCTCCCAGGCTCAAGTGATTCTCCCACCTCAGCCTCCCAAGCAACTGGGACCACAAGGTGTGTACCACCATGCCTGGGTAATTTTTTGTTTTTTTGTAGAGATGCAGGTCTCACTGTTTTCCAGGCTGGTCTCAAATTCCTGGGCTCAAGTGATCCTCCCACTTCAGCCTCACAGTGTTGGGATTGCAGTCACGAGCCACCGTACCCAACCATATGTCATTCTTTAGACACACTGCTTACTAAATTTCTCTTTTTAAAGGATATACTGAATTTCCGGTTGAGCCAACTTAACAGCTAATTTTCTGTTTTAGCTTTAAAACATTGATAAGCAACATGAAGCAATCTAGGACTTATTAAATGGCTTTATTAAAGCAATCCAGCTATGAAAATTATGCAGAAATGATTATCTACAAACAATCTTACCAGCACATAAGAAATTCTTCCTCTATTCTGAAATACCATCTTCTCACAATATACTTTGATGTTATGAATCAATGTCTGTTCTTGAACATTATTTATTGTCTTTCGCTATTAAACAATTCCAAAATAAAATTTCCAGCACAACTAAATATTGTTGACGATAAGAGGATTTTAAAAAAAATTCTTTTAAAACAGAAGCTTATATACAACTTAGAATCTAAAACCAATAGATTTATGGTAAACCTTAAAACTGAACCAAAACAAACAAAAACCAAAGTTTTAATCATTCAAAAATCATGTTTTTTGAGGTACAACTTACTTATAGTAAAACCTGCCCTTTTCAGCATATAGCACTGAGTCTTGACAAATGCACAGTTATGTACCACCACCGACCAAGGCCTGGCACATTTTTACCTCCTCAAAGTTCTCCCTGGCTGCTTCTCCCACTCCTTGGCAACCACTAACCTGTTTTCTGTCCTTATAGTTCCGCTTTTTTCAGAGTGTCATATAAGTAGAATCACACTGTACATAGTATTTTGAGTCTGACCTCTGTCAACTGGCATAATGCATTTGAGAATTATCCATGTTGCTGAACTGGCAGTGCATTCTTTTTTATTGCTGAGCAGTATTCAATTGCATGGCTGTACCAGTTTGTTTATTCATTTGCCAGTTGAAGGATAACTGAGATCTTCCTCGTTTTTAGCAATTTTAAAGAAAGTTTCTATGAATAATTGTGTACAGGTTTTTAATTAAATGTTTTGGAGATATAATTCATATACCACATAATTCACCTTTTTAAAGTGCATAATTCACTGGTTTTTAATATATTCACAAGGTTTGTGCCTAGGTTTTTGTGTGAATACTGGTTTTCATTCCTCTTGGATAAAGATTTAATTTGGTATTACCCTTCCAGACACCTTTCTGTGTTTTCATACATATATATGTATGACAGTTTGACCTTAGGCAGAGTAGCATTTTCAAAATTTTACATGGGGAAACTTTCTAGAGTTAAAGCCATTTTATTTTTCTGTTCTGTCTGGTTTTATCTGCGTGTTATTTACAATCTGCTGCGTAACAAATTACTACAAACTTAGTACCTTAACACATATTTATTTCACAGTTTCTGTGGGTCAGGAGATCAGAAATGGTTCTATTTCAAGGTCTCTCACAGGGCTGCAATCAAGATGTTGGCATGGCTGGGGTCTCATCTGAAGGCTGGACTGGAGAAGAATCTACTTCCAAACTTATGTGGTAGTTGGAAGAATTTAGTTCCTCAAGGCTGCTAAACTGATGGCCTGTGTTCCTTGCCTCTGGGATGGTAGCTTGCTTCAACAAAGTGTGCAAACAGAGAAGACAGAGAGAGTCCGCTAGCAAGATAGAAGCCACAATCTCTTGTAATCTATCATTCTTGTTGTATTCTACTGGTTAAAAATAACTCATTAGGTTAGCCTACTGGCTCTCAAGGGGAAGAGATTATACAAAGGCATGCATTTCTGGAGGAGGGAATGAGGGCAAAGAATTCTGAAAAGTCTGTCTTCCACAATCTGAAGAACTTCTAGAAAGTAGGAGGAAGCGATATTGCTTAGGGATGGACAACTTGGCACTGGTTATGTGTTCCAAGTGAGGTAACCTTGTTCCCAAGAATAAAGAGAACCAGACGACTGTAAACATCTCCCTAAACTGAAATGCAGACTGTTGTATGTTCACCTGAAATGAATGGTGTAAGCTGAATATAAGATTTTTGACAAAATAAAAATTTTGCTGTGTTCTCAGATCTGGCAGGCTCCTGCCCTTGTGCAAACAATGTTCCTGGCAGCTATTCATCTCCTTAGGTAAATAAGAATTGGAGAAAAGCTGTGCTTAGATAGGGTGCATTTGCTCTTGCCTTGGAAGGCTGTTTTCTGATAAGGTTCTATATCCTCTGCAAATCAAATCAGGCACTTACAGTGTGAGTATGCATTCTCTTCCTGCCAGTCTGGAGATGATCAAAAAGCCTATAACAGGCTTGGCCTATTTTCCTATTGGGTTGCTGGGCTTTTTTTCTTTATTTACTTGTAGAGAGTTTTAGACCTCTGTGTATGTATGGTGTACAAGTGACAATATTCAGATCTGTAAACTGTAACCCAGTCTGGGAGCAAAGAAGATATAGAAAAATGACTTTTACTTCCGGCTTGAGTAGTAAAATTGAGATTCAAATTTTGCATATAGAAGTACTATATGGCTAACTTATTTGGGGAGCAAAGCTGACTTACCATAAGTCTATCTCAAATAGAAATGAAACACTCAATTTGTGAAATATGCTGAGTTTTAATGCGTGTGGGGGCAGGGTGAATTAACATTTGTGATGCAAGGAGAAGAGCAATCTATACTTACCACTGTCTATTTGACATTGTTTGGGGACTACTGCTACACTCTAAGTCATTTTACCTTATAACGCAGAGTTGTAACACGCTACTCTGAGCAGCTCATGACATCTGCTTGAAATTTAAGTTGGGCCCCTAATATGTGTTTATTATAAAGATTTTGATGCTGCTTTTCAGAGTTGGGTAACCTACTTTACCCCCTAAGCTAATGTTTCCCAAATACACCCAAACCCACAGAAAGGAAAACTATTCCTCATTAACTCACAGCCAACATCATAAACATTTTATATCTAGAGCTGATGATACAGTCAGGTATTTACCAACACTCATGTATATATGTAGAGTTTCAAGAAATAATTGCTTATCCTTACCAGATTCAACATATTCTAACGTTTCACATATTATTTTTATTTCTTAATATTTTTTTAAAGATGGGGTTTTACTCTGTTGCCCAGGCTGAAATGCAGTGGCGTGACCAGGATTTCGACCAGAAGTTTGACTGCAGCCTCAAACTCCTTATAACAAACAATCCTGCTGCCTTAGCCTCCCGAGTAGCTAGGACTATGGGCACATGCCACCAGATCTGGCATATTTTAAAATTTTTGTAGACATAGGGTCTCGCCATGTTGCCCAGGTTGATTCTGAACTCCTGTTCTCAAGCAATCCTCCTGCCTGGTCTTCCCAAACTGTTGGGCTTACAGGTGTGAGTCACTGAGCCCAGCTTGTATTCTTTTGATTAAAAAAAAAATATTCTGAATGTGATCCACCAAATTAATTTCACCATCCACTAATAGGTAGCAACCTGAATGAAAAATACTGTTATAAACTTTACACAAAACCAGAGATTATAAACATTTGCTTCCAAGGAGATGAGAGAGGCAAAAGGTACTTGTTTGCTCTGATGGGCCCTGTTTCCTTCAGTGCCAGGAAGAGTGGCTCTCAGACCTTTCTTCTGGCATCCCTCATGTATGCAGTGTTGGTTATTATTTTCAAGGCCTTGGTAACAAAATGCCCCTAGTGTGACCAGTCAGACTGACAGTCCATATCTGTAATATGGTGGTAAGTTTCCTTTGCATGTCTTTCTTTCTGGCATCTTAGACCTTTTACCTAGGAAATTTTCTTTTTGCTTGAAGTACATCATTAAGAATTTTCAGTGAAGGCAGATTCTTAAAGTTTTTGTTTTCCAGAAGAGATCTTGGAAAATATAAAAGGTTGGCAGGTATTTCTTTTAGTACATGAGATAGTATTACACCAATGCTGTTGAGAAGTCTATTGTGAGGCAATGTGTCTTCTTTCTCTGGCTGCTTTTGAGATTTCTCTGTCTTTTTTAGGGGCAGTTTTACTCTTATGTGACTAGAAGTAGATTTCTTCTGTTTTTTTTAATACTGCTTGAGATTTTATTGGGTTTTTGAATCTGTGGATAGATATCCTTCAACAGTTCTGAAAGATTTCCAGCCATTCTCTTCATATATTATCTGTGCTGTATTCTTGTCTCTCCTTTTAGAACTTCGATTAGTAAAAACATGTTTGATGTCTTTTCCCACTATTGTTTTTTGTTTCTCCCATGCTGAATTCTGTGTAATTTCTTTTGAACCATCTTGTAGTTTATTTTTTTATTTTTATTTATTTATTTTTTTGAGATAGGAGTTTTGCTCTTGTTGCTCGGGCTGGAGTGCAATGGCACCATCTCGGCTCACTGCAACCTCTGCCTCCTGGGTTCAAGCAGTTCTCCTACCTCAGCCTCCCAAGTAGCTGGGATTACAGGCATGCGCCACCACGCCCGGCTAATTTTTGTATTCTGAGTAGAGACGGGGTTTCACCATGTTGGCCAGGCTGGTCTCGAACTCCTGACCTCAGGTGATCTACCCTCCTCGGCCTGCCAAAGTGCTGGATTACAGGTGTGAGCCACCGCGCCAGGCCTTACATTCTCTCTCTTAAAGAGAGAATGTAAGGTATCTAAATCTGCTGCTAAACCATCATTGTTTTTAATTGTAATAAGGTCTCTTTTATGTACTCACATTGATAAGAGACAAGTAGGAAATAATCTTTAAAGGGCAAACTAATGTAAATGTGTTTTCCAGTCTCTTTACAGGACTTAGCAAATGCACATCTTAGAGTTCTGGGTTTCTAATGTGTATCTCCTCTAGGAAATTCTTTAAAAATATCTGTTATTGGTATCCCTTAGGTTAGTCTCTTTTAGAACTTCTAAATCAATGGACCCTTAACTTACAGGAGCCACCTGGACGTTAGCAACATCTACATTAAACATGCTGAGCTTTTAAAAGAGGCCTGTTAGACATGCTGAGTATTTTGAGATAGTATCATTGTTGTATTGAAAACTTTTGAAAACTTTAATTTTAAAATGCAAACGTTCTTAAAGTCCTGGTTAATTTTATAACTATAAAATTAGTTATAATTTTGAGATTTCTGTCTTGTTTTTTATATGGGGCAGTTTTACTCTTAGGTGACTAAAAGTAGATTTCTTCTTTTTTATAACTATATAATTAGGTTTACTTTTGTTAGAATAAATTAAAGACAGTGAATTTGTAATTTGAATAAGTACTAAAAATATACATGATGTATTCTTATTTGGGCCCTTGTGACAAAAATACTATTGTGGCTATAGAAACCTATCCTATAGTTTGAAGAACTGAGATTACTGTCAGTATTGAGAACATTCCTCCTTCATCATTAGAAAGATTATTAAAAACCAGGTTCAAGGAAACTATCAATACTACTTATGAAGTATGTCTGTAAAAGAAATTAAGCCTGAATCTTATCAGGCCTCTAGACCAGGGGTTCTCAAGGTATGGGCCCCAGACCAGAAGTATCAGCAACAAATTGCTAAAAATGCAGAATCTTGGGTCAGAAATTGGGGACCAGCAATTGGAATTTTAGTAAGTATACCAGATGATTCAGATGCCTGCTCAATTTTGAGGATGACTCTTATCAGTTTAGTTATTAGGATTTACAGGGGATGGGGAACATGTTAAAGAGCACCAACTAGATAAGGTCAATCAGTCAAAAGTAAGATGTCTGGACATTCTGGGCCTCCTGATGTCTTAGAAAGCACACAATACCATCTATGATGTGTTTTTGTCCACCATCCCACCCAATTGCACCTGGATCTTCCTATTTATAGGCAATTGGAACAAGCTCAGTGTTACCCTGTAATGATTAAAACCCAAATATAGGACTGCTATAGCATAAACGACCACTTTCTTCAATTAATAAGTGGCACATTAAAAATATACTTATATATATAATTGTTATAGATAAAAAAACAACAAAATGGCCGGGCGTGGTGGCTCACACCTGTAATCCCAGCACTTTGGGAGGCCAAGGCGGGCAGATCACAAGGTCAGGAGATTGAGACCATCCTGGCCAACATGGTGAAACCTCGTCTCTACTAAAAATAGAAAAATTAGCTGGCGTGCATCTGTAGTCCCAGCTACTTGGGAGGCTGACACAGGAGAATCGCTTGAATCCGGGAGGCGGAGGTTGCAGTGAGCCATGATCGGACCACTGCACTCCAGCCAGGGTGACAGAGCAACACTACGTCTCAAACAAACAAAAACACAACAACAAAATAAAGCTTAAGGAACATCAACCAAATGCAATATATGAGCCCTATTTAGGATACTATAAAAAGACATTCACAATAACACAGGCAAAATGAACATAAACTAGGTATAGGTGACAGAGAAATCCAATAAACATTGAATTATTCACTGGGGAAAGAAATGATGTGTGGGATTTAAGTCTCTAACTCTCCCCTATTTACGCCAAAAGATTGTCCATGAGTTGAAAACTGTTAGAGATGGGTGACAACTCAAGAGAGATTATAGCATCTTCCTTGTGCTTGTAAATGTCAAAAATAAAAGTAATTTAAAACTAAAACAAAAACGAAACCATAATTCTTAAGATGCAGCTTGAATTCAGTTAACTATAGCAGTTGTATATGAAGCATTTCAAAGAAGTTAATGACATCACAGTATTACATCCATCTGACATGGAAACCAACTGTAACTACATCATAGTTTTTTTTTTTTTTTTTTTTTTTGAGATGGAGTCTCGCTCTGCCGTCAGGCTGGAGTACAGTGGCGTGACAGATCACTGCAACCTCCGCCTCGTGAGTTCAAGCGACTCTCCTGCCTCAGCCTCCTGAGTAGCTGGGACTACAGGCGCATGCCACCACGTCCAGCTAATTTTTGTATTTTTAGTAGAGACGAGATTTCACCATGTTGGCCAGGATGGTCTCGGTATCTTGATCTTGTGATCCGCCTGCCTCGGCCTCCCAAAGTGGTGGGATTATAGGCATGAACCACCGGCGCCTGGCCTATGGCACAGTTTTAAAACTGCATTTGCCTAGAAAGTGGACTGCTGTATATAGACCAAGTGTTGGGCTATATGACTCCATTGTCTTAGGCTATTTGGGGTTGGAGGAAGGAAGAGGGGTGAAGTAGAAAAGGAACAAGCTAATAAATGTTTTTTAAAAAGTAGAATTTAAAACAAAACCACGTTCAGCTGAACACCAGAACTCAACACCAGGATAAAAATCCAATTTTCAAAGAGCTAGAAGATCAAGCTAAGCACTTATTGTATTTTGCTGAACGTTAAAATTATATAAATGTACTACAGTTGCCTCAAGATGTTAAAAAGTCAGCTTTTCAAATCTAGTCACGGCCTACTCATATGACAGACCCAATTCAAATGAGCAAAATTAAAAAGTTACACATACAGACAACTTCTCAACCACCAGGCTGTTTAGTTTAAGTTAGAAGTCAGAAGTTCTGAGACTCTCCTTTTACCCACCTTGAGCAACCGCAGCAAGTTTTCCCTTTTCTTCAGGGCTGAGCTGCAACATCGTATTTATAACAGGAAGAAGTCTCTGTCTTTCACTACCTGGTTTCAAGAAAATGAACTGCAGCAAGACGTTCTTCAAGTATTCCAGGTTAGCTGCAGACTTCTCTCGCTCTTGATTCCTTTCCAATCTTCTTATTTCACTTTTGAGAAGCTGGTGTTAGAGAAATGAGTTAAAAATGGGCTTTAGGAGCTTCTGATTAAATATGGCAGACTGAACTCATGTATTTTTCTTCTCTTCCCCCCAAATTTCCCCCTTCCCTCCATATGGCAATAAAGGAAGGAATTCAGTTAACTACAGCAGCTGTATGCATTTCAAAGGAGTTTATGACATCACCGTATAAAATCCATTTGACACGAAAACCGGAACTCCAACTATGAGATAGTTTCAAAGCTGCATTTGCCTAGAAAGTGGATTGCTGCATATGAACCAAGTGTTGGGCTATATGACTCCATTGTCCTAAGCTATTTGGGGTTGGAAGGAAGAGGGGTGAAGTAGAAAAGCAACAAGCTAATACAAGAGGAGAAAAAGTAGATGAGACACATCAAGAAATTCTCACGAGAAACAGATGAAGAGGTGGAAATGAGTCAGTCCAGCAGCTTACCAAGTATCACTGACAAGAGGAGAGGATGCATCCTGTGTAAATACTGGAGTTCTTGTCTCAGAAGCACAGGGTATCATGGAAATGGAGGTGAAAGCTGGGGAACTGATGGAACGTCTCCATGAGGAGCAACTAACTGGAGCCATGGGTTGGTACCAACATGTTCCCTCTGCCTTCTACTTTCGATAGAAACTAAGCCAGTATGGCATGGGGCTCTGAAAATGGGCTGAGGGGAACATCGGTAGCCTCCACTAACCCTCTGCCCCTACGCTGTTCCTAAAGTCCCAGGCAGTTAAGACGTCCACAGTGAACGGCACTTAATCAAAACAAAAGTTCAGACACAGTGAAAATTCAGGAATATAAGACAATGTAAAACACTATCAGAGAAATGAGGCAAAGAACGATATAAAAAAGGTAATATCATGTTCAAGTCTTTGAGGAAGATTTCCAGGTTGAAACCAAGCCATAGCTTTTAGTATATTTTCATTTTAGGTTAGGCAAGAAAGTTAGCGAACTTTGTCCTCAAACCTAGGACCATTTAAAAAAGTGACAATAAAGAAGACGAAGAAATCATGAAGAGAGTATAAATTTATGAAAATATAACATTTGGCCAGGCGTGGTGGCTCATGCCTGTAATCCCAACACTTTGGGAGGCTGAGGCAGGCAGATCACGAGGTCAGGAGATTCAGACCGTCCTGGCCAACATGGTGAAACCGTGTCTCTAGTAAAATAAAAAAAATTAGCCGGGCATGGTGGTGCGTGCCTGCAGTCCCAGCTACTCGGGAGGCTGAGGCAGGGGAATCGCTTGAACCTGGGAGGCGGAGATTGCAGTGAGCTGAGATTGCACCACTGCACCCCAAACCTGGTGACAGAGCGAGACTGTCTCAAAAAAAAAAAAAGAAAATATAACATTTAAATAAGTCATTTAGGTTTACTGGGCTAGTTAGTGATTTGTTAGCTATGATAATGTTTTTATTAGTGGGAAAATGTTATTTTATAGAGATGCATACTGAAGTATTTAATGGTGGAATGTCATGATATATACAATTTACTGAAAATAACTGAATTCGGCTTTAAAATAATCTGACAAGGATAGCTAGTGGCCTTGCACAGTGGCAGGACAGATTAGGAGCAGCAAAGTGCAGGGGAAAAGCATGTACTTTTCAGACAGCAGTGAGTTTGAATTTTGTTCCACCATTTACCAGCTTCAATTTTTCTCTCAACCAGTGATGAGATTAAAGAATGTATGTAGAGCCCAGGGCCTGGGTCATAAGAACTCCTCAATAAGCAGTATGACTATATTCTGAGGGGTGATTTATCAGTGAGCCAGGGTGGAAATACCTCATTTGAGTAATCCTCAACTGTTCTGCAACATTCCTAGATGTTTCTGGTGTCTACTTTAAACAGGAAAAACTTCCCATGCCACTTTGCCATCTCCACCTGACAACTGTTTAGTAGTTCAGTACTATAAATATCAGTTGAATAATTTAAATTCACTGGTTATCTTTAGAATTCAAAGACTCACACCCATTTTTTATTTAAGCATATGTGAACAATGATTTGTGAACATCTCTCTAGTTTCTAAATCTATTAGGGTTTCTTAGGAAAAGTAGGAATTAAGAAATAATCTTTATGTAATAGGTGTAAAAGAAGTATTTTGGCTGGATGCGGTGGCTCACACCTGTAATACCCGCACTTTGGGAGGCCAAGGCAGGTGGATCACGAGGTCAGGAGATCGAGACCATCCTGGCTAACATGGTAAACCCTGTCTCTACTAAAAATACAAAGAAATTAGCCAGGCATGTTGGCGGGCACCTGTAGGCCCAGCTACTCGGGAGGCTGAGGCAGGAGAATGGCATGAACCTGGGAGGTGGAGCTTGCAGTGAGCCGAGATCGTGCCACTGCACTCCAGCCTGGGTGACAGAGCAAGACTGTCTCAAAAAAAAAAAAAAAAAAAAAGGCAATATTTCTCACCATCGGGAATCTAATATAAAGATCAAGACGTTATAGATGCATCTGCAATGTGAATTTTTAAACTTGGGTGCATGTGTATGGAGGGTCCAGAAAACCAAACTGGCGGTTTTCACGGTGGCCAGGTTTTCTGATCTCACCTTAATTTGCTCCATAAGGACTGCATTGGCTGCCTCTGTTTCCCGAAGCAGGCCGTTTAAGTGATCTGCACTTTTTGTGATGGAACTGAGCTTCTGAACCAATTCTTCTTTGGTAAATTCAGCATGCCATAATGGAGGCTCTGCAACATGTTGTTCCAAGAATTAATTTTCAAAATCATACATTACAGATGAAGATTCTAAATAAGAAAAATCTAAATATAAATATCTTACTATGTGATATTTTATAGGTCTGCTTTCTTTGCCATTCATCTATTCAGCATACCTCAATCAACAGATTATATGTTGTAGGTGACACAAATAAAACAGTATCTCTGTTGTAAAGCATGTCATCTAACTGAATAAAGCCCTATGAGTCCCAGTTCTGAAATTTGTCAGAATTGTGTTTATAGACAGTTTTATTACACATCTTCTTCCCACCTATTAATATTCCAAGATTTTATGTCATTTCACGTATAAGGAAAGCATTAACATTTACTGGTCACGTATCATGTTCCCTCATAAGAATCTTCTATCAGGCGGGGTAGGTATCATTATTCAAACTTTACAGATGATGAAACAGGCTCACAGTTGACAGGTAATTTTTTCAGAAATCACAAAGTCAAATTGGCTTCTGGAGTCTGCTGCTCTATCATGATGCCTCCATGTCACCACTATTAACTTTGCCTGAAGGAACCATGACTTGCAGTTTCTACCCCACGTGGTCAGTGACCATGAATACAAATGACCCTTACTCCAGGTGATTCTGAAGTTTCAGGAAGATGACAGATTCCCCCTAAATTTTGAACAGTAATATTAATTACAAGTAATAAAATATACCAAAACATCACTACAAAAATTTAGCATTACTTCATCAAGAGGAATAAACTGAAACTGTCAGTTTCTTGGAAGGGTGAGAGGATAGTTCATCCTGCTGTCTAATACCCACCACCTATTTGTGACTATAAACTTCCCACCACTTATTTATGGTTCAAGCCTAGGGCAAGAGCTAGCATTTTATTTTTAAAAAGATTTGTTTAATAATTTTTCCATTTGGACAGTGTGATGGTTAATACTGGGTGTCAACTTGATTGGATTAAAGGATGCAAAGTATTAATCCTGAGTGTTGTCTGTGAGGGTGTTGCCAAAGGAGATTAACATTTGAGTCAGTGGGCTGGGGAAGGCAGACCCACCCTTAATCTGGTAGGTGCCATCTAATCAGCTGCCAGCGAATATAAAGCAGGCAGAAAAACCTGAAAAGGCCAGACTGGCCTAGCCTCCCAACCTACATCTTTCTCCTGTGCTGGATGCTTCCTGCCCTTGAACATCACACTCCTAGTTCTTCAGTTTTGGAACTTGGACTGGCTCTCGTTGCTCCTCAGTCTGCAGATGGCCTAGTGATCGTGTAAGGTAATACTTAATAAGCATCCATCCATCCATCCCATCCATCCATCCAACCATCCAATTAGCCCTGTCCCTCTAGAGAACCCTAATACAAACAGGTAGTGGAATATTGAAAGAAATTTCATTGGAGCAGCCCAAAAAAGCATATGTACCTCAGAGTAATAGTAATTAAATAAGACTGTGAAATCAAAGAAGAAGAACATATTTAGACAGAGTAACAGACCAAGTTTAGTTTCGGGAGAATTAAGCAGCTGCTCTAAAGACTGTGTGTATGTGCTGGCGGAAGACACAGACTCCGTATCAGTTGTCTCCGTGCCTTCTCCCTCTTCCTGGGTTACAGTGTGCATGTCTAGAAGCGGGAGGTCTGTGTTCTCCTTTCTCGAAGGTTCTTCAAAGATTGTTGAGAGGAAACTGGGCCTATTAGATTTTTTTTAAAGGTTAAGTGTGAGATTGTTCAAAATCTATTGATTCGACCTTACAGAGATACACAATAAAATGAAAATATCAAATGATAAGAGTAGAGGAATTAAGTAACTATAAGATAAGTGAAAGGTGTATGAAGAATTGCTAAAACATTTCTTAAAATTTAGTCATCAAGGCCGGGCGTGGTGGCTCAAATCTGTAATCCTAGCAGTTCGCGAGGCTAAGGTGGGTGGATCACGAGGTCAGCAAGTTCAAGACCAGCCTGGCCAAGATGGTGAAACCCTATCTCTACTAAAAATACAAAAATTAGCCAGGCACGGTGGCAGGTGCCTGTAATCCCAGCTGCTGGGGAGGCTGAGGCAGAGAATTGCTGGAAACCAGGAGGCGGAGGTTGCAGTGAGCCAAGATCACGCCACCGCACTCCAGCCTGGCGACAGAGCGAGACGCCAGCTCAAAAAAACAACAACAACAACAAAAAAAACTTAGTCATCAAACTTTTAACTACGTTAGTCATTTTAATAGAAGCTATAAATTAATTGCTACTAGCTAAGATAAACTGTTAGATAACACAGCTCATAATATAGTACTACTTATTTTATTAATTTAGAGTAGAGGGCCAAACTACTGTTAAATACTGCCAAAATTAAAAGACTAGATTCTAGCAATTTTTCAGGATTAGGTATTTCAGATTGCTGCATACTTCTTGAAACACACTTGCTGAAATCTGCTTGGTAGACATCCTCAATCACTGCCCTTATACCTTTACCTCTGCAGCTTCTTAATTGTTGCTGCTCACACCTACAGTGCTCATACAGTTAAGAGCCCAGAATCCAGGGCACGGAACTAATCAATTACATTGTCTAGCAAGACTTTCCTGTTTGCTGATAAACTGTAAAGTGTTATTTTTTCTGAGACAGGGTCTCACTCTGTCACACAGGTTGGAGTGCAGTGGCACGATCTTGGCTCACAGCAACCTCTGCCTCCCAGGCTCAAGCCATCCTCCCACCTCAGCCCCACAAGTAGCTGGGACTTCCGGGTGCATGCCATCCCGCCCAGATAATTTTTGTATTTTTAATAGAGATGGGATTTCACCATGTTGTTCAGACTGGTCTCAAACTCGTGGCCTCATGTGATCCACCCGCCTTGGCCTCCCAAAGTGCTGAGATTGCAGGGGTGAGACACCACGCCTGGTCTAAACTGTCAAGTTTATCAGGCCCTTTGACATGTATTGGTTTATTGACTCCCCAAAATCTGAAGTTCAGAGAAATTTAATGACTTTGCCCAAGGTCTCATAACTGAGTTAGAAACCAGAATTGTAATCTAGATTTTTAAACTTCAGATTTCATTTATTTTGCATTTCATTAAATTGCCTTAGTCCTGACTGCCCTTTCTGAAGCATTTTCCTGGGTTTCTGGTAAGCTGACTGCTGATTGCTAGATTACAATCTCTTGTGCGACCTTTGCCCTGGCTGATTACTTCCTTTGTTGATTCTTTGGCATATGTTAAATTCTTCTGAAGTTGCTTTTTTACCCTAATAAGTGACCGATAGCTGCTAATGCTCCAGTGACAATATTTCCCATGGGAAACCAAAACACCATCAACTTGCTACTAAAATACTGCATCATCATGGCTGACATTTTTCCATTTCTTCCTGGAAGCAGAATGGAAGATACTGGGTGCGGCTGAACTAAAACTCCAACTAGTTGTAAATGTGAAAGCAAAGAAGCTATATTGGTTATGCAATTCTACACATTCAGTGCCGCTTGAGTGTTTCTAAGTTCCTTGCTCTATCTAATGTTTCTATTTAAAAAGTAGACAAATTTGATGACTAACAACAGAGAACACGAAACAAATCTGGTGAATACCAGAATTAAGACATGTGTCAGCCAGGCGCAGTGACTCATGCCTGTAATCCCAGCACTTTGGGAGGCCGAGGCGGGTGGATCACGAGGTCAGGAGACCGAGACTATCTGAGGGAAAATCTTCAGGTTTTTTCTTCTCTTTTGCTGTAACACCAGTCAAAAAAATTGACAAAGATAAGGTATTAAGTATTGACGTTAATACTCTACCTGAAAATAAAAACCATGGAACCTATCTATAGGTTAAAACAGCATACTGATAAAAAACACATATACTTTGATGCAGAGATGTACGATAATCATGAATTAGAATTAGCATCCTGATTTAGTGTTCTATCAAAAACCCTAAGTGAACACAGAATCTATTTAAAACCAAAGAAAACAAAAAAAATCTTGTGTTTACTTAATAGTCATTGAAAAGAATTACTACAAATTTCTAGAATTTAAAAAGGTTAAACATTTTAAAGTGTTGCCTAACTATACTTAGCATACAATAGTTTACCAAAATATCCATGCATTTGCAGCAATTGAAAAAAATCTTAAAACATAAGCAAGTATTAGTATACATATGAAACTAATCCAAAGCCAACTGTGATTAGTTCCTGTAAGGAAAGTTAACAATTGCCAAGAATGGAAGGTGACTAGAGTTGCGTCTAGTTTGCCTGTGTTCAAGCATGATACTAGATAAAATTAAATAAAAACTGTGACTCTATGGGTAGCTAACACTATAAAATCTAAGACCATTCATATGGCTGAAAACAACCCATCCCCAGCCACCATCAATGCAAAGGGCAAAAAATTAGAAACAGAAAAAACTTCTATATGCAACCTGTTCTGATCTATTAATGTAAAGAAGAACTTCTGGCTAAAGGAGTTTAATAAAGTAAGCCAGTTATGAAGCATGCCATGTATATCAACTGGTGACAGGGAAACATTCTGAGAGCTATGGTGTCCAATATGGTAGCCTAGCCACATTCTATTAAAACCTCACAAGGTGGCTAGTCCAAATCAAGACATGCTAACAGTAAGTGTAAACACACACACTGGATTTTGAAGACTTGGTGAAAAACAATAATGTAAAATATCATTAATTTTTATATTAATTAGAAGTTAAAATGATATTTTGGACATAATGAGTTAAATCAAATCTATCGATAAAGTTACTTTCATCTGTTTCCCTTTTTAACTGTTTCTTTTTATTCTTTTTAATATGGCTACTAGAAAATTTATTTATTTATGTATTTATTTGAGATGCGGTCTTCCTTTGTCACCCAGAGCTGGAGTGCAGTGATGTGATCATAGTTCACTGAAGCCTGGAACTTGTGGGCTCAAGTGATCCCTCTGCCTCAGCCTCCCAAGTAACTGGGATTATAGGCACAAGCCATTGCACCAAATGACAATTTTAAATTACATACACAGGTTATATTTTATTTCTATTGGATGACACTGCTCTGCAGAACCAGTGCCCTTCCTTTTACAATGTGAAATTTGTCCCTCTCCTTCATTATAAACAAAAACTTAGTATCATTTCCTAGCTAGGAGGAATAACAGTACACCGTAAGATACAGATTCTTGTTCCACTTCTGCTATTACTCAGTAAAGACCCCTTGGGTAAATCAGATAGCCTCTCTTGGCCTCAGTTTACTCATGTCTAAAGTCTTCATTTCTAAGGTCCCTTGGGACAATGACATTATCAGATTCAAAACAGAATAAGGCTCTATGTTCTACAGTAGTGTATAGGCACATTCGTTCTTAGGTCAGGGATTCCTAACCTAGAGCTCACAGAAACTGTACGCAAGTATACATCCACTTTTAAGTTAACACTTTTCACATTTCTCAAAGACCGTATCTTTAAAATAAAAGATTAAGAGCTACCTTAGCTGGTAATAAAACTGGTATACTTAAAAAAAAATCAGAGATTGTTACTTTATCATTGTACTTGTTTGGCATGGCTAAGATGTGTTACTGGTCACTAAGGGTGAGATTTCACTTCCCTAACCTGTTCTTGAAGGCCTTCAACAGATCCCACTTCTTGTTCCACTCTAGAAGCCACACTTCTAAAAATGATCTGTGCAACATATATAATATGCAAGCTGTAGAATGCTGGCTGTTAAAAATGGGGTCCATTTTCAAATACAGCATTTTTCTAAACCATGCACAAAAGAACAGCCCTACAGGGACACTCTTCCATACTGTATACATGCCGTTGCCACTACATGTGAATACTGGCAGACGTTAGTGGCTAAAGATAAACATTAGATAAAACATAGGTCTTCATTGAGCAGACCTCAAATAGCAGAGGAATGAAGTACATTACAAATCAGCATCCCAGTACATTTAAAAAAACAAACCAACAAGGGTGTCATGCCACCAGTCAAAAGGTACTTTGCTTAAACTGGCATTCTTTAACATGCATGTTGTAGTGGTAAGTACTTCATTTCATACAGCCACAGTTACGAATACTTTGCTAAGGGCTACCAGCTGCTAAAAACTGCTGTTACCTCATACCGAGAATGCTAGTTCTATACCTTTGCTCTCAGGCTGTGAGGAAGGGGTGCTAGTCCAAAAGGCCATGGGATTAGATTTTAAAAGGCTAAAATTAAATCCTAGAAAATAAAGAATATTTCATTTTTTAACATTTTAGGAAACAAAATGAATATGCTTTTAAAACATAAAAAGCCAGAATCCCTCAATTTATACCACCAATCTGACTGTCTTACATATTCATTTATCCCTGTAGTTTCATTCTTTGCTCATTTAATACACGAGCAAGACTGACATACAACACATAAAATGAGAACATCTCAATATCATGTTTTTCTTTTTTTTTGTTTTTTTTGTTTTTTTTTGGAGACAAAGTCTCACTCAGTCACTCAGTCAGGCTGGAGTGCAGTGGCATGATTTCAGCTCACTGCTACCTCCATCTCCTGTGCTCAAGCGATCCTCCTGCCTCAACCTCCTGAGTAGCTGCTAATCATTGGCACGCACCACCACGCCCGGCTTATTTTTGTATTTTCAGTAGAAACAGGGTTTCACCATGTTGGCCAGGCTGGTCTCGAACTCCTGAGCTCAAGTGATCTGCCCTCCTCAACCTCCCAAAGTGCTGGCATTCTAGGAGTGAGCCACCGTGCCCAGCCTCAATATCATGTTTTCTGAGTGACAAAAGAAACAGAACAAATGAAAATGAACACTTTAAAAAAAGACTCATGTCAATGCGCATGATTCAAGCATGAGTCCGTACACTGTACCAAGTTCTTTTGCTCTGCCCTAGCATGATAGAAGTATCTTCCAGTTACTGAAATGTCTTTAACTAAGTTCTCTTGCTCTTTGAAACCTCACTGTGAACTTATTAAGGGAGAAAAAAAATTGCTCAAATATTTTGGGGGTGTTCACAAAGCATCGTTTATATCCCAACATTAGTATCCCACAGAGAGCCTGCATCAAGCTAAACATTAAAAGAAAGAAAAATTGTGCTTAAACAACAAAGTACCTACCCTTTTCTGGTGTTTTAAATGTGTAGTTGATTGAAGATTCTTCCGTTGGAAAGGAAGCAGAGAGATTTTTGACTTTCCTATCTGAAGACTGTTTGATATCAGAGTTCTTTGACAGTTCACATTTTTTAGGTTCCACTTTGCTTTCAGATCCACTCTGGGCTACTGAACTAGTTTCACTATTGTTACTTTTCAAAGGTGCATTAAAACTAAATCCAAACAAAGACCCAGTGGCAGAACTGTTGCCAAATGCAACTGGTTTTGATTTTTCACTACTAAAAATGCTTTTAACAGACTCTGAACCAAATACAAACTTTGCAGGAGAAACCACCGCTTTTGTTGTTGTTTCAGATGTGCTAGACACTTCAACTTCTGAAGCTGCATCTGCTACATCATCACCCTGAATAACATCTGTCCTCTCTCTTGTGGTTTCTTCTAATACAGCTACAGCAATTTTGCCACATGGTGACTCTCTGGGAGTGCTTGACCGAGAAACATGAGGTGTTATCAAAGAATCTTTTTCCTGGGCTGTTTTTGCTTCATCAAAAATTTTCTTAAACGAGTCTGCAACATCCTGTAGTTTAAAACGAACAGCTAAATGCTCTACTTTTCTTTCTCCATCTGCAAAATCACATGCAGTCCACACCCATACTCTTTCTGTCCCTTTCATATTGTGCAAACTCATGTCTGGAGTTATTCTGTGATTGGCACAAAGTTTTAATACTTGGTCCCTTCTCATCACTATACGAACTTGCTTATTATCATAATTCTGTAAAATCTTTATATCACCAATGCCCCTTTCTTTCCATTGACCAACATCTTTATCATATCTGTAGAGTTCTGCCCTGTGACTAAAAACAACTTGTTCATTTTCCTCACCACTGGATACTTCAACTAGATCAGGTAAAGGAAGAACAGGTTCAAAGTACTGTCCATCTCTCTCTTCTTCTTGAGTAACATCAGATTCTTCATCAGTGCCAACTGAAGTCCCACTCTGATTCAACTTGGCAGGAGACTTAGATAGACTCAAAGCAGATTTAAAACTGAAGTCAGATCCTGTTGTCGACTCATCAGAGCAGAAAAGATTTTCTCTCACAGGGCTACTTGCCAACGGAGAATCATGTACTGAGCTACTACTAACATTATCATCCAAAGCATCTTCCCTTAAATCATAGTTATCCCATTCTAATGTGGGCCCAGTGTTTTCAGGATTGGGTTTTATTGTTGTGTCTGAGGCACCGGCTGCACCTGTACCTGAACCCTTATTTTCTTCCTCAGTGACTTTTGTTTGATCATTTGTCAAAACTGCTTTGAAATCTTTCAGTCCACTCTTCATTTCTTCAGCTCTCTGTATTAACTTGGCAGCTCTGCCAGTATCTACAAGTTTATGGGGAGTTTGAAGTGGTATGTCTAACAGAAGCCGCTGGCATTCCTCAAATTTCTGCTTGAATTCTTCAGCCAGCACTGGTGTTTTAAATTTTGCTGCCAACTGCTCTAGTTTGGCATCACCATCAGAGAAATCACTGGCTAACCACATCCATACTCTATCTGATCCAGAGAGGGGCTTCAGGTTCATTGTAGTTGTTATCCAATGATTAGCACACACTTTTAGTACTTGGTCTCTTCGCATCAGCATTCTTGGTTTGCCATTGACCTCATTTATGAGGATTTTTAAGTTCCCCAAGCCCCTTTCTTTCCACTGACTTATCTCAGCATCAAATCTAAATAGTTTTACCCGCTGTGAATACAGAACTTTTTCACCTTCTTCTCCGGTTACAAGTTCTACTTTTTCAGGCATTTGAACTACTGGTTCAAAATGGATGTCATCGCTGTCCTCAGTCTTATAGGCATCATCATCTTTCTCAAAGTCACCGGAAGTGTTTGCTTTATTGGCCATTTTACCACATTGTGATGAGAATAATTTTTCTCCAGCACCTGAAAATCCCTTGAAATTGGGGTCTTTTTGGCCAAACTGAAATCCTTCTCCTGAAGTTGATTTTCCAACATCTGCAAATGTAAAAGTGCCACTTGTTTGGCCAAAAATCACACCATGGCCATTCTGGCCACTAATATCCTGAGCCTGGAAGCCAGTATCATTTTCAAGAGGCTTTTCACTTTTCTTTTCTTGATTTCCTGGTTCTGAAATGCCAAATTTAAATCCATCAGCAGACACAGGGATGGAAAATCCTTCTTTGGTTGACTTAAATTCTGTATTAGAAGAACCCTGAAACATAAATGAAGGTGAATTTTCTTGATCCACATGCCCAAAATAGTCATGAAATAAATACCTTCTTCATTCCTAATTTATCAAATGATGTTAACAATAATGATGATGATGATGATGATAACATTTATTGAGCATTTATTAATGCGCCAGCTGGGCACTGTTCTAAGCACTTTACATTATTATCTCATTTTAATATCCTCAAAAACCCTGTGAATTAAGGTATTATTATTATCCTCATTTTACATATGAGGCAACTGATGCATTGAGAGGTTAAGAAACTTGCCTGTGGTCAAAATAAGCAGAAGAGCAAGGGTCTAAATGCACCCCAACACTCTGTCCTCAAAGCTGTCACATTCAACTACCACTGTAACATTGAGTCTTCAATCAATTGTTATATATATAGCTGTATCAGGCCTGAAAGTACTTACCACATAGTGGGTCAGCAAGGGCATTACAGTTCTATTTCTGTTAAAACAGAACGATGAAGGATCCACCACCACCACTCCCATTTTTAAAATATTCTAAATATTCACACTTATTAACACAAAAATAAGGTGACTAAGAAGGATAATTTCTGTATTTGGAGATAAATTTTAAATATCTACATTTTAAGGGACATAAAAGTTTTAATAGTGAACTGCTCTCTTGAATTTATTTGAAGGAACCCTAAACAATTTAAAAAGAAAATAATTATAAATGTATAAATTATTCCTTTGTTACCTTTGTGGGAGTAACATTAGCTGCTGGTCTGAGAAGATACTGGGAATTATATGCTGGTGACTGACTATAATATACTGAAGGGCCAGTAGTTGCAACTAAAAAAAAAGAAAGAAAGAAAACACTGTTAAAGTCTATACTACAGTTAAGACTATCTAGGCAAGAGCTATAAATACAAAGGCAATAGAAATTAAAGAAAGATTTAACTACATACATTTTAAATTTCTGTACATCAAAATACACCAATCAAGATTATCAAATGACAAACTAGAAAAAATTGCTAAATATGACATGAAGAATAAGAGAATAGCATCGCTGTGATCAACAAGAACTACCTCACAAGCATTAAAAAAGGAATAAAGAAGAAAGTAACTGTTGCCTTTTCTGAGAAAGATCAGTATGATGTGGAATTATGGACATTCAGTCACAGAAAGGACGTAAGGAACCAAGATGCCATCTGATGGTCAATGCATTTGAAGTGGGCCTAGAAAATCTGCAGAAAGACTAGGTTGTATTTTGTAAACTTAAGCTATTACTGAGAATGTTCAGCTCAAAAATCACCTGACAAATTCATGGAAAGGATGTCATAAATAACATAAAATGTGTTCCCTGGCTTAAAATAAAAAGCACATCAACACTCATACAGATGTACAAACTGTCTGCTCCCTCTGTTTGGTCTGTTTTACCAGGAAACAAAACGACTAGAAGGCACCCATGTTAATGACAAAACTACCAATAGTCATTTGCTTGAACTGTTTTATGATAGTTTTACCAGAAAACAACCAAAAGACCTTTTATGCCTGTACATGGAAGAAGAAACAGAAACTGTGCCAAGAGGTTCCAAACAATTGCCTCTGGAAAGCACTGAAAAATCAAGACCTAGAAAAGGCTAGCCAGAAGCCCAAGTTTGATTTTGGAAACCTTACAGAGGTGAGGATAGCTATTTTGAAATTACTATGGGGAGGAAGCAGGCACAGAACACAGAACAACCTGACAGAAATGGCCCAAGAATCTTAAAGTCTTGCAAGATGTCTGTCTGCATGAAAGCAAAAAGAAAAAATAAAATATTAAATAAAAAAAAAAATCTTAGTCTGAAGTTTAAGTAGGGACTTTAATTGACTACTGACTCTAAACTGTGCGGCTCTAATAAATCTACTAAAAGTAATCTAATTTTTTAAAGCACCGTATGAATAGACAATTTGGGAAAGAAATGTTAATAGGCCTCAAGGAACATGTTTTTGAAGTGAGCCTTGAAAATCTGCAAAATGACGAGGTTGCATTGTGCAAATTGAGGCTATTATGAGAATGTTCAGGTCAAAAAAATTACCTGACAAATTCATGCACAGGATCTCCCAAGGAACACAAATGTGTTCGTTGGCTTTAAAAAAATCACATTAACATTCATGTTGATATACAAAAACTCTTCTCCATCTGTTTTGTGTGAGTTTTACCAAGAAACCAAACAACTGGAAGGTACCCACGTTGAAGATGGCAAAACTACCAACTGCCATTTGCGTGAATTGTTGAGCATGACTAGTATTTAAAAAACTTAAAAATTGATATCACTTTTGTTCCTACAAATTGGCAAAGGATTTTATAAACTAGTAAGTCAGCATTAGCAAAAGTGCGAAAATGGCACTATCAGATACTAGTGGTAAGAGCATAAACTGAATATTTTGAATACCCTACAAAACTAGGACACTGTCCTAGAATTTGTAATGGCATAAACCAGAAACAACATAAATAAAGGAACAGAATTTACAGTACTTCCATGTGATGGGATACCATGAACTCATTAATATTCAAAAAACATTTAAGTTTAAAAATGCTCAGAACTAAAGTAACATTTAAAAAACAGGCTAGCTCATCTACACACAACATAGTAACATGGTAACAATCTCATAAAAAATACTATATGTATAGAGAAAGAACCAGAAGGAAATGCTCTCAAATATAAGAAATGTTAATAAGGTGGTTAGTTTTTAGTTTTCTTCACCCTGTTCAGTACTTCTGAGTATCTCCTATGAGCTCATTAATCTTTAATTTTAATCATCTTATTTTAAAAAAACAAGGACCATCTTGATGTATGTTTACTTTTATTAAGGAAAAAGAACCTATGAACACAGGAACAGAAATCAGGAGATCTTGGCTCTCGCCCTTTCAGTGCCACAAAGCTGTTTTGTGAACCTGTAAATAATCCATTTGGAGTCTCCATGTTTCTCAATTGTAAAATGAGGATGTGCTGCTTCTACACATTTCACAGGGTCATTGCAAGAATAAAATGAGACAATGAGAATGTTGGATTTACATGCTTGTATAAGAACAGAAGACCTTTTATGCCTGTACACAGAAGAAATGGAAATCATGACCCACAAGGCACCAAATAACTGACTGCACACATCACTAAAAAAGCCCCAGGAAAGGCTAGCCGGTTTGTTTATCCTCTTACAAGGACCTATATGATGTGTAAGGTTTTAAGAAAACAAGGTTTGAACGTTAGACATTTCATATACTTATCTATGACTTACGACATTTAATAAGCTTGACTTCACAAAGATTTTCTGTTATTTTGCTTGTGTTGAGAAGATACTATCACAAAAGGCTAGTGGGGTTGCCTTAACTATATGAACCATCACACAAATGTGCTCATCTAAACTACATTTTATTCTAAATCTTTCCTGGGCTAACAAGAGAAAAAAAAAAGGGCACTACTACTACCATTTCAGAAGTCTGTCGTACGTAAAAGGAACAATTTTGTTATTTCTGGCTGCCTGGGAGCAATGTATTATACTGGCAAGTGCTTTGGAGTTACACCACTGGAGTGTGAATCTCGGCTCTATCAATAACTAGCTGTATAATAATGAGTAAGTTACCTAACCTTTCTTTATCCATTTCCTTATTTATAAAAAAGGGATTAATAATGGTACCGGCCATTCTAAGTTACTGTAATTAAATAAAATTACATTCACAAAGCACTTTTGCACATAGCCAACCCACAGTAAACACTATTAGTAACCTTAGTTCATTAACTGTTTACTGTGTACTCTAATAAATGTCTGATACACACCCACGCCCACCTGCACATACACAAATGCTCATAGTAATTATGTAAGGCAAGTATTATCTCCACATTTCAGACAGGTTAACTTACACAGCTATTATAGTAAGTGATAGAGCAGAACTTAAAAACCCAGTATGATTCAGGTCCAAACTCCTTTTCTTTCTTTATATAACCATAATATTTCAAATTAAGTAAGATTTCCTATATAACGTCCTGCCTCTCATCATTATCATCAAAATAATTCCCCAGAGGTGTAGGTTCTTAATTAAGCATTTCTTAGTGCATAACTCTATTCAATAACATTTTTCAATTTAAGGAATAATCTCATCTCAGCTCATCTGAGGTGTGGATTAAGTGTTCTTTAAGCCTTTATATACACGTGATCACATACGGCTCGTTTTTTCTGCTTGGGATTATAAAAATCTCCGTAACACCAAATACAGCTTTTGAAGTCACATATAAACAGACGTTGACATGTATATTAACAAACATATATAAACAAGGTGATTTCACACGTTATCTACTTAAAAGAGGGAAGTAAAGTAATTTTACTAAAATATGCGATTATCCACTTGCCAGCTCACCTGTTAGTGGAGCCCCATGAAATGTCTGTGACCCCTGATATCCATCAGGCACCGAGTCTGGTCCATAATTCTCTGTGGGCCAACGATGACGGGATGCTGACTTACTGCTATTTAGTTGCGACTCCTGCATTTCTTTCTATTGGAAGAAAAAAATACCAAATAATTTTAATCATTTAATTATATCATGCCAGAAACAGTGCTGGGGAAACTTACTCTTTTAAATTTAAATAACTGATTTTTTCTTTTTTTCTTTTTTGAGATGGTGTCTCGATCTGTCGTCCAGGCTGGAGTGCAATGGCACAATCTTGGCTCGCCGCAACCTCCACCTCCTGGGCTCAAGCAATTCTCCCACCTCAGCCTCCCGAGTAGCTGGGATTACAGGCGTCAGCCAGCACGCCCGGCTAATTTTTTGTATAATAGTAGAGATGGGGTTTCACCATGTTTGCCAGGCTAGTCTTGAACTCCTGACCTCAAGTGATCCACCACCTCAGCCTCCCAAAGTGCTGGGATTATAGGTGTGACCCACCACGCCCGGACCTGATTATATCTTTTGAAAGTTTCTATTTGCCAATGAGTTCTAGGTACCTGGTGCTGATTTTAAAATATGATTCTTAATTTGTTAAAAATTTATCTGCTCCCATTTTCATTCGTTAACACAAAACCTAATTCATTAACTCTCTCACCTAAACAAATAACCTCCTAAATGATCACACCTTCATTTCCATTCTACACTTGCCTACATTAACCTTTCTGACGTTCACCTCCAGCCAAGACAATTCCCTGCTCAAAAAAACAAGTACCTACAAACTAAACTTCTTTCCCCAACTTTCACAGTCCTCTAACATTACACTGACCATCCTTTCAGTGTGTTCTTTCTACACTGCAATCTGGACTACCTGACATTCCGCGTTACCTCCCCAAATTAGCTTTTCACTTAACCCCGTGCTGAAACAAAATACAACTAATTCTCAAGGTGATGTTCAAATGCTCCACCAGGAAAGGGAAAAAAGTAGTAGCTGCAGAGAATTTATTATGTATATAATAATACGTCCAATGCACTTAAACTCTTAATTTTTATACCATCTACACTGTTAGGTAAACAATATTAGCTCCTATCTTAAAATGAGAGAAACGGATGCAGGGAATAACAGCTGGAATTTGAACCAGATCTGACTCCAAAAATGTTTTCTTAACACAACTCTGCTGCCTTGACAAGACGGCAGATAGATACAATGCCGTCTAGTGTAGCTATGTGGCTACCTGATCTCTGCTGAAGAAAACTAAATGACAGCACCATACCCAACCCTAGAACCTACAAAATGTCCCCTTACAAAACAGACACTTAACAGGAAATTCTTTTTCCAAAGAAACTGTAGTGGTATCAGAAAACAGGTAAATTTTGAAAAGTTTCAAACTTCTCTGTATCAGCCCAGGAATCCGATCAGTTCTAACAAGTGAGGTCAGGGACAGATCTAGCATGTCTGCTTTCTTTTTCTACAAGTGTCTCAAATAAAAATTTCCCAGAAAGACCTAACCATGAGGTCCAAAACTATCTCAATTTTCAAGCTAAATAAAATTTCCCCCACTTATCCATCTACAGTGCCTAGTCCAGATGCTACACATACACATCCAAGAAATAAGAAACTAGTGGAATCACCTAGAAAACTTTATGGTCACTGTTGGTATCCGCACCAGAGCTTAGAATTTGCAATCACTGCTGTAACTGTAATTTTTAACATTCAGTGTGATGAGAACTGGCTTCAATAATTCTCTCATTTTAAAGATAAGAAGCCAAACAGTCACAAAGGAAGTGACTGGCCCAAGATCATTAATTAATGGCAGAGTCAGTACTAGTACCAAGCTTTTCAAGCTCATGGACTAGTGCTCCACTATACTTCCACAGAATACAATGTTGGGAGCCGGAAACCTGTATGTTAAGTCAAAATTGTATGTAATTGTCATAGGCCACGACTACACAGAATTAACATTCAAAATTTTTGTGCAAATTCAAAAATGTCTTCCCCACCAAATAGTATTCTCTTAATTTGCAAATACTGCTGATCACACTGTAATAATTGCCACACATCAGCATATCCTTGATGTAACTTTAGCAGTATGAGTAATTTAGTTCTTGCTTGATAAACATGAAAGAACCTACTTTTATTTCCAATTCCAAAAAAGTCAAGCTCCTTTGAACCCTATTGTTAAAATAAGATATATATACATAACTATTTCCTTACATAATTAAGTCAAATTCATATGGAAGTATTAAAATATAGTAAGACTTTTTGAAGCTCAGACCACTTTTCGATTCCTAGCTATACATTTGAAACACATGTAATCCACAGCTAATCTGGGAATGAACTCATAGACCAGAGTATGATTAGTACATTGTAGCACTTCAATCACTCGGGAACCTTCTCTGTGTCAGGAACTCTTATATTTTAAATAAAACAGTTTCTACCTTTGAAGGTCTCAAATTTTGTGGAAGATGAGGAGAGAGACACATAAAGTACTTTCAAAAATACGGTAAAGGGCTGGGTGCGGTGGTTTACACCTGTAATCCCAGCACTTTGGGAGGCCAAGGCGGGCAGATCACCTGAGGTCAGAAGTTCAAAACCAGCCTGGCCAACATGGTGAAACTCTGTGTCTACTAAAAATACAAAAATTAGCTGGGCCTGGTGGCGGGTGCCTGTAATCCCAGCTACTCGGGAGGCTGAGGCAGGAGAGTCACTTGAACCTGGGAGGTGGAGGTTGCAGTGAGCCAAGATCACATCATTGTACTCCAGACTGGGCAACAGAGTGAGACTCCATCTCAAAACAAAACAAAACAAAATATGGTAAAGGGTCAAGACCAAGGTATGTAGGCTGGGCACAGTGGCTCACACCTGCAATCCCAGCACTTTGGGAGGCTGAAGCAGGAGGATTGTTTGAGCCAGGAGTTCAAGGTCACCCTGGGCAACATGGCAAAATCCCATCTCTACAAAAAATACAATTAGCTGGGCCTAGTGGCGTGTGACTGTCTGTAGTCCTGGCTTCGTGGCAGGCTGAGCCAAGAGCCTCTCTTGAGCTAGGAGGTCGAAGCCGCAGTAAGCTGTGATCCTACCACTGTACTCCAGCCTGCACAACAAGACCCTGCCTTAAAAAAAAAAAAAAAAAAAAGACCAAAATGTCCCCTTGCCATACTATTTGGATGGCAAGGGGACATTCTGACCAGCTTCAGAAAAAAAGTGAGAGAGTGGCCAGGGAAGGAATCTTGGAATAAAAAGTACAGCTAGAGAAATTAAGTGACTTACCTTAATGGCCTCTACTTGTTGGGAAATCATTTTCAGTAAAGAAATCTGATCTTCTGTCCATCGACGTGGTATTTTGGGAGAATACTAAAATAAAAAAAAAAATAACAAAAGAGCATTTAAAACACTTAGAAACAATTTCACAATGAAATGATTCCATTCTTTCCTGTTTACCTTGTAACTTTTACTTGGTGATAGTGAATATCCGGTAGGAGACGGTGGAGAATGTTTTATTTCTGAATCTGCATTTCGCAAAGAACCATTTGTATAGAGAGGACCTCCTTCACTATAGGCTTCGAGTTCCTGCAGGACTGACTTCAGCATCTCTTTTACAGACTCCAGGGGCACAGGCAACTCAAAATAAAAGACATTAATTAAGGGCTTTCATTTGCAAAAAATTCCAAAAGTAAAAACTCTAAAATGATATATTTTATCTTATTTACATTTTTGTCACTTTAATAAGTACTTTACACTTTAAATAATAATACACGTGAAGGTGTTTTTTAATTATCTTTTTTCTTTGTTTTTCTGTTGTTTTGTATTATTATTTTTATTTTTTTGTCTTTATTCTATTTTTTTCTTCATGAACACAGAAAAGTGTTGTACAATCTAACATCTTCTGATTCTAAAGTCCATGCTCTTTCTATTACTTCTGTTAACCATGATAATTGTAGAGAAATGTTAACTTGGAAAGCTTTTCCAAGTGAACAAAATAAGTTACTGATGTTTTCTAACTGATTTTCAATGGTGACAGAAATACAGATGCTACAATACACCAGACAACATAAATCCTAATAAAAGAGTAGTAACACAAATTAATCAACAAAACACTCAGAAGACTGAACATAATTTAACATCATCATGACAATCTCAAACAGCTGACAGCAAGAAAACAAGGGCGTTCATAATGGCTGATGACGATGAGAAGAAAAGCTCTTAAGTTGTCAGCAACAACTTTCAATTTCAGCAAAGTTCATTAAGAATTAGTCCTGAGGTTATAATATTTGTTTTGATTACACTGCTAAGATAACAAAATCAATGTCTTATCTTAGAAATCTTTTCTAATTCCCCAAGAAGTACTTTTTAAGAGCATATACCTAGATTCCCAAGTTTAAAAAGACACACCAAACCTAAGACAAAGCAAGCAAATATAAGCATTTAGACACACACATCCCTTCTGTGCATTAATAACAACATATTACTGAGTATTTTTGAAATTACCAAAATATAAGACCAACGCAAAAACACTGACCAGTGGGTTATCAGTAAGAACGTACATACAACAACCTGCTACTTACTTTCTTGACCACTGAAAGATTTGAATCACTGTCATCTATAATCTTTATTAGGTAGTCCCTGGTCTTTGTCAGATAATTTTTGCATTCTTCTTGTTCTTCAGGAGAAAGGGCATCATTTGCAATGTCTTCTGCCTTCCTGTGAAAAATCTATACAAATAGTGCTTTTATGAAATCATTAGCTTTTTAAAACAAAAAACTTTCAGCTTGGCCACGCATGGTGGCTCATGCCTGTAATCCCAGCTACTCGGGAGCTGAGGCACAAGAATCGCTTGAGCCTGGGAAGCAGAGGTTGCAGTGAGCCAAGATTGTGCCACTGCACTCTAGCCTGGCCAACAGAGAAACACCGTCTTTTAAAAGAAATAATAAATAAATAAATAAAACTTTTAGCTCAAGTACCGCATCTACTTACCAGTGCAAGATTCCAATAAGAAACAACACTTTGTATAGATTCAAAAGCAGTCACAGCATCTTCTATATTTCCATTTACTGCATCCAATACAGCAAAAGTTATGTGTGCGTCTTCTTCATATTCAACAATTTCTGATGCCTAAACACACAGAATAGTTTTTAGTCAAATTGTTTATACTCAGAATATAAAACCCAAATGATTTTCCAAAGATTTTATATGATCTTAAGAGACAAACATCTCATTATTCTTCTCTGTCATATCTTATCCGTGAGAGCTAGTGAATTTACAAAACAAGATTACCGTTAAATAACAAGGCAATTAATTTAAGCAGTTTATAGCTCCACTTCTTTGTTTATAAACTGGAAATTCCCATCTCCAATAAATTCATAAAGGAACTCTGTTACCTGAATGTCTACACTATGAAAATGTTTAAACAGAGGATCAATAGGTTCAGGAATACTGTTCTTCTTTATTATCTTCAACAATGGCAAAACTTTCTTCCAATAATGAACACTTCTCCCTATGTATTCTCGTTGATCATAAAAAGAATTAAGACCGCTGCCCTAAAACAGAAAGTTAAAAGCACACAACTTTAAGGAACACGCATGATTATATCTAAAGTTCATTTACAAGTTGTAAGAACTGGCTAAAATTTCAAGTCAAAACCAAATGGTATCTCAATAGTCATTTGTTCAACTTCCAAATACTGTAATAACTAAACCACCTTAATACCAGTGAACTCACTGCAACCTCTGCCGTGCAGGTTCAAGCAATTCTCCTGCCTCAGCTTCCCAAGTAGCTGGGATTACAGGCACCTGCCACCATGTCTGGCTAATTTTGTAGTTTTAGTAGAGTTTTTTTTTGTATTTTTAGTAGAGACGGGGTTTCACCGTGTTAGCCAGGAATGATCTCGATCTCCTGACCTTGTGATCTGCCCGCCTCGGCCTCCTAACGTGCTGGGATTACAGGTGTGAGCCACCGCACCCGGCCTCTACACTCAACTCTTAAAAGCTTCTAATGATACCACCCTAAGGTAGCAATCCCAACTACTTTTTAACAGTTGCCCTTTTTAGATAGCTGAAACCTGCCTCTTCTGTAGTGTCAGTTTGTTCAAAAGGCTGACCATCTACACCTAATGGTGACACAAAACACACCTTAAATATTTAGAAAGATCTATAATGGTCTTACCTACAAAGCCTTGTGCTAAATTTTTTTTTAATTTTCAGGCTGAATAATTATCAGAACTTAATTATTAAGGAATAACAGTAACAGCTCAGCTAATATGTAACATTCACTGTGTGCCAGGCATTGCTCCTCTAAGTGCTTATATTTAACTACATTAACTATTTTGCAGCAATAAAAAACACATCTGTCCTAATATGACCAAGCTGCTGTTTCCAGAACAAAAAAACTTTCAATAAAAAGTGCATGATTTTAAAAAATTAAGGTAATGTTCTTTAAAAATGCTTATACTTTAAAACTCACCATTTTCTGAAGGCATTTTGCCCAATGTACAAGCAGAGCAGGTTGAAGGCCATGTTTTTCCTGGGCTCTTAGAGTGTTTATTCCATGCTGAACTAGAAGTCTCAATTTTGCTATGTTTCCAGGTCTAAAAAATAGTTCAATTTACTAAAATTGCTTTCTAAATACACAGTTCAGCGCTTACATACATATATGTTAATGGGTCACATGACAAATTAAATCTTCACATGAGGATTAAATCCCTGGTAAAACCTACACACTAAGTGAAAGCAATATTTTTGTTTTACTACTTACAGTGCTTTTCTGTGAATCAGAGTACAAACCGCATCCCACCAAGATTTTTGTCTTTCTGTACAAAGCTGTTTACATACAGGAAGGGGCAGGCATAACGGCTGATAGGAGCTGTGGTCAGAATTACATTTCTCCTTTAATTGTAAGTGGCTGGTATATACTACTCCAAGGAGAAATACCTGTTTTATTTAAGGAAAAGTTAAGTTAGAAAAAAAATTAAACAAAATTCAGAATATTTAATTTGTTAAAATCTTTGCTTACTTCAAGATCTAAAGTACATATTGATTCAGGCGCATTTGTTTCAAGCCTTGAGGTTTCATGGGGCAAACGATGGAAAAGCTGTTTTAGCCATTTTCGGATTCCAGGTAAAGCAGGCAATGAATTCCACTGTAAGCCGAGCCAAGTAAGGTGCTGAAGACTACCATTATGTGCTCGAATAGCACCTGAAATAAAATTTAAAAATTGGCTTAAGGGTTTGAAATTTTTCTTTGTGCCATTAGTTTTGCCAACATAAACAATTCACATTATATATATATCTTAATTATATAACTGCTTTTCTATATCAAAGCTGGAGGGAATTCTATGTTAGGCAAAATCTCATGTTCTTATTAAATGCATTCTCACTTGATTATTTCTAGAAATTTTAATAAAAATAGTAGTGATGAAGAATGTTTAAGTCCATCTTAAAAAATGACACTGACTAGAACTCAATAAACCAAAATCAACTGACAAAAGCCAAATAAAGAACACCTAACCTAATAAGAAACCCCAAAACAATGGGTTTTCCTTTAAGTCATTAAAGCAATGGAACACCACTATATTAATCCATCGGTACAGTAAAGAAATCTGTTTTTCTACAAGAAAGTCAATATTGAAAAGGTTCTGCGCAGTCAGGAGTTCGAAACCAGCCTGGCCAGCATGGTGAAACTCCGTCTCTACTAAAAATACAAAAAATTAGCCGAGCATGGTGTCACGTGCCTATAGTCCCAGCTACTTGGGAGGCTGAGGCAAGACAATTGCTTGAACCTGGCAGGCGGAAGTTGCAGTGAGCCGAGATTGCGCCACTGCGCTCCAGCCTGGGTGACAGAGCGAGACTCTGTCTCAAAAAAAAGAAAAGAAAAGAAAGGAAAAGAAAAGAAAAGGTTATGCGCTTCTGGAAGCATGAAGAGGTATAATCTTTCTGTCATTTTGGCAATTTGCAAGACTTAAAGATGTTCATGTCCCTTGTCTCAGTAATTCTGTTTTTAGGTATCTCTATGGAAATAACTTGCAATGAAGACACTTTTTGTTGAAGTTTTTATCAGAGTATGATTATTAACAGTGGAAAAGTTGAGAAAACTTGGATGCCCAATAACAGAAAGTAGCAAGCAAATTATGACTACTTCATAAAAAAGATTATATTGCCAATAAAAGTGATATTTATAGTTTTAATACACAGACTATGGGAGAGAATTCATGAAGGAAGCAAGATAAATCATACATAAACAACCATTTAGATGAAAAATATGGCCAGATGCAGTGGCTCATGCCTATAATTCCAACACTTTTTGTTTTTGAGACGAAGTCTCGCTCTGTCGCCCAGGCTGTCGTGCAGCAGTGTGATCTTGGCTCACTGCAACCTCCACCTCCCGGGTTGAAGCGACTCTCCTGCCTCAGCCTCCTGAGTAGGGACTACAGGCACATGCCACCACCCCCGGATAATTTTTGTATTTTTAGTAGAGATGGGGTTTCACCATGTTGGCCAGGATGGTCTCGAACTCCTGATCTCAGGTGATCTGCCCGCCTCGGCCTCCCAAAGTGGTGGGATTACAGATATGAGCCACTGTGCCGGGCCTAATCCCAACATTTTGGGGGGCTTAAGCAGGAGGATCACTTGAGCCTAGGAGTTGGAGACTAGCCTGGGCAACAAAGGGAGACCCTGTCTCTACCAATTAAAAAAAAAATTATCTGGGCCGAGTGGCATGTGCCTATGGTACCAGCTACTCAGGAGGCTGAGGCAAGAGAATCCCTTGAGCCCAGAAGTTCAAGGCCAGCAGTGACCTACGATCATGCCACTACACTGCAGCCCAGGTGACACAGCGAGACCCTGTCTCAAAATACAACAAGGCTGGTCGCGGTGGCTCACACCTGTAATCCCAGCACCTTGGGAGGCCAAGGCAGGTGGATCACCTGAGGTCAGGAGTTTGAGACCAGCCTGACCAACATGATGAAACCCCATCTCTACTAAAAATACAAAAAATTAGCCGGGCGTGTGGTGGGCATTTGTAATCCCGCTACTTGGGAGACTGAGGCAGTAGAATTACTTGAACCTGGGAGGCAGAGGTTACAGTGAGCCGAGATCGCACCACTGCACTCCAGCATGGGCGACAAGAGCAAAACTTGGTCTCAAAATCAACAACAACAAAAAATACATGCCACCTCCACAGCACCAACTCCCCCCAGCCCAACACACACACAAAAGGAATACAGGAAAATATTAAGTTGTTATTTCTGGGTAATAAGATTATGGGCAATTTATAAGAATTAAGACGGAGACCATTTCCTCTGAAACATATAACTTACCAACATCGTATCTAGCCAAATCTTCAAGCTCTGGTTCTCGTACATCAATGTTTCCAATATCATCGCTACCAAGAAAAGATGTATCCTTAGGTGACTGACTAGAAAACAGAGCATCATATAACGCAGACTGCCCGCTTTTGTTGGCAAAAGTTTCAACAACCTCTTTTAAGAAATCTTGCTTGCCACGACTTAAGCTTAGCAACATGTGCCCTGAAAAAAAAATTTAAGTTATTTCCATCACTTTAAAAATACAGATTGTATTTGCTCACGTTGTCTCATTTGTATACCCAAAGGGGAAATAACATGATTATTGCAGACCTAACCCTCCAACCCAAAAAATACAGCTGGACAACAAAACGGGTGCTTATGTAGCAAATGAAAAGAGTACAGGTTTAATATTCTCAGTATCTACATAAGACAGCAGAAGGGGGAAAAAAGACAGGAATGTGTATGAAAAATGCCAAACGTATTTGCATTTTAGATGAAAAGGTCTGGATTTAAGTGGCCATAGGAGAACCGGGACAAGCTCTTATTCTCTGATCTGATACACTGATTTCTAAACCTGGCTTATCAGAATCCTCCTTTAAACAGCTTTTAAGAATTATTTCCGGCTGGGCACGGTGGCTCATGCCTGTAATCCCAGCACTTTGGGAGGCCAAGCTGGGTGGATAATGAGGTCAGGAGATCAAGAACATCCTGGCTAACACAGTGAAACTCCGTCTCTACTAAAAATACAAAAAAAAAAAAAAAATTAGCCGGCCCTGGTGGCGGGTGCCTGTAGTCCCAGCTACTGGGGAGGCTGAGGGAGGAGAATGGCGTGAACCCGGGAGGCGGAGCTTGCAGTGAGCCGAGATCACGCCACTGCACTCCAGCCTGGGCGACAGAGTAAGACTCTGTCTCAGGAAAAAAAAAAAAAAAGAATTATTTCCAGGCCTCGTTCCCAGAGATTTTTATGCCATAGGTTTACAGTAAGCAATCAAAAAATCATAGTCCTCGGATAAAGTACTGATACATGCTATAACACAGACGAACCTTGAAAACCTTGCTAAATGAAAGAAGCCAGTCACAAAAGACCACATACTATATGATTCCATTTATGTGAAATGTTCAGAAGAGGCAAACCTACAGAGACAGATGAGCGGTTGCCAAGGCTGAGAGGTTTGGGTAAAATGGGGAGTAACTGCTAACAGGTAAGGAATCCCTCATGGAGTGATGAAAATCTTCTAAAACTGACTGTGGTGACAGTGGTAATACTCTACGAACACAGTAAAAGCCACTGAACTGTACACTTTAAATGGGTGAAGCGTATGGTACATGAATTATATTTCAATTGAACTTTAAAAAAAAACCCTCCTTCGAGTTAATTCTGCTGGGCAATTAGGTTTGGTTACCACTACACAGTTGTGTCTCAGCACACTTACAGAGGCACCCTCGGGATGCCCAGATCAAAGACATAAAAAAAAATACAGGCAATTTTCATCCAACTATGACACCATGCAAAGGCACTTATGAGAGCCCTGCAAGGGTAGAAGGAAAAGAGAAAAGGAAAAAAGTAGAAAGTCACTTTAAGGACTGAAAGCCTAACTCCCACAAAAAAAGTGGGCTATGGAATAAAAGAGCAATGTGAGCTCTGGCCAACAGCCTAACTATACACCAAAGCTTGTAATAACCTTGATTTAATATTACATCTTGCTCTTTACAAAATTCATCCAATTTTATATCAAAACTGCTCCTTATAGAAAGCATTATGTTTCTTCAGTTCACTGCTTGATTCAATGGCCACCTAACTACCTTAAAGTTTGTATCTTAGCAAAATCACAGGTAATACGCAACAGACCTTTAGCATTCATCCCAAGCCAAAAATGGGGGAAAAAATCCACAAATTCCAAGAGCCTAATATAAGGTAAGTATATATCTTCTATCTTCCTCACTGTGCTCTCAGCTCTTTAAGACAGATCCGTATCTTCTTCATCTTTATATCCCCACAGCAGTGTTTTTAGAATCAGCTGGTGTTAGATGGTTGGAAAACCAATAATTATCCTTAGTTCAGGAAGTGACTAAATATTCAGGATAGAGGCTCTAGCAGCCAGATGAAGAAAGAGTTAAGAAATCCTCTCCACATAGGAACAAACAATATCAAATATTCATTTTTTTAAAAGAATGTGCTATTTCTTCGCATCTCTTCCATACCTATTGCTCTTAACTGATATGGCAAAAAGAAATAATTTTGACAAATTATCTCCTGGACAGATGAAGATTTTATCATAAGATATGCCTTAACAGAAATTCCTTTTTCTTTTTAAATTAAATTAGTTTAATATTACTATTACCTGATTGGCTCAGTCGGTCACAGGCCATCATTTCCAGCAGATTTTGTCCAGCTTCACCTTTTATTAATTTAATCTTTGGTCTTGGAACCTAATAATTTTAGAATCAAAAATCTTAATTTGATGATACCCATACTTCTAATAGTAACATGGTCTTATGTATTACACTGTACTTTTTTTGATAATGAATAAACAGTTAACCATTAATTAAACTGAATTGGAAAAGACTGCA